>NC_090770.1:0-1200000 GCF_001761485.1 Yarrowia lipolytica | reverse complement strand
GATCTCCATCTGTTGCTTGGATTGTTCGACCCGAGCATGGAGCATCGGGTATGGCTCGTTAGCTGGGTAGGCTTGCCAGTCTGAGGCTGTTGCCATGAGGGCCTCGCGGCGTCTGTTGTCTGGGTGGTTGGAATCTCGAAGTGCGCGGTTTTTGGCTTCCTGTTGGATGGTGACCTTAATGTTTTCTTTCAGGCATTGCAGCTTCAGGCTGGGCTTCAAAGGACCATATCGCTTCAGAATGGATTTGACGTGGAACTTGAGCCAAGCAATGTACTCTGTATCAAAAACCCACCAGGGCATCCTCCAGGTGCCTGGGCCTCTGTCTTGTCGCTGGGTGAGGTTGCCAAAGTTAAAGACGAATTGGACCGCGTGGTGAGAGGACTTCGTGATGTTGTGACCCTGCTTGTTGGTTACCAGTTGTGTGGATTTGATCCACTGTGAGAGTGTCGAAGAGATGTGCAGCTGATCCAGGCGCCTGCCAGCTCCGCGGCTGTTGTTGGTGTGAGTGTAGAGGCCTTTTCTGTGTTTGCTGATTAGAGTGTAGGTGTCTAGTAAGTCCCAGTTAGCTAAGAAGTCCTTAAGGTGAGTCGTCACTTTTTCGCCAATCCTGCCGTCGTTGGAGGCGACCGCGTTCCAATCGCCTGCCGCTATCAGGGGGTATTGGCAGGGATGGAGGCGTAGATAGTCGTCTAGTGACTGGTAGAACTGCCGGTTAGTGAAGGGGGAGGCTCCCTGCTCGTTTGGTGCGTATACGTTGATCAGCGATAGGTGTCTGTCGGTGCCTTTGATGTGCACGTCGGCCAAACACAGTCTGTTGTCTAGGGCTGGGAAGTATTCAAAAACTGTTGTAAAGTTTGTGATGGTGACGTTGTCGGAATAGACTAGCCCCACGCCGACGCTTCTATTAGAAACACCAGCTGTGGAGCCGAGGAGGGTGTAGTGTCTGCCCCCCGGGTAGGGCGAGTTTGAAATGATTTGTTGAGCGGTTTGTAGGGAGGAGTCCACCCAGTTCGTCTCTTGAAGAAGGACGAGATCGGGGTAGTGAGTAGTTCGAATAATGTTTACAATGGTGTCGGGTAATCGGTTAAGCGCTTCCGCCATCTTAAAACCGCCGATGTTAGCCGTGATGACTTTAACATTCGGAGATTTCATTTTGGCCTGGGTGCTCTTACATGGGGCTTTAGAAGGGGTGGTAGTAGAGGTGAAAGACATGCTTACTGGTTCTGCCCCGGTCGGAGCATTGTGTCCACCTCATGGAGAGTGGTCACCCTAGGGGGGTTCGGGGGACTGTTCGGGGGTTCTACAATCTCGTCTACCGAGCTGAGTGTCGCACCGTCGTGGAAAACTTTGAAGTGGCATGTAGACAGGAATGTCGGGCACCTCCCGTCAATGAACTTTGCTACCTCCTGAGAAGGCAGCCAGCAGAGTCTGTTCTCCGACCTGTCCGGGTTCAGGATTTGCACCGGAACCTCGCTCGAGGCGGTCTGGAAGACCGCAATGTGCTTCTTGCCGAGCGTGGTGTGAGAGGGCTCGCCAGAGAAACTGGAGGTGGTGTGCCCTCCTCGGGGTCGGCCCTCGTGGATACTTCCGGGGGGGGGTTGTGTTTGGTTGGTCGTGTTGGGACTGGTGTGGTCGTGGGGAAGGCCGTTGTTGGTGGCCTCGGTGTTAAGCGGGGTAGCGGGGGGAAGAAACTGGGTGACATCAGGGGCTACTTCAGGGTGAGCAAGTGCGTCAGGCTGGGTGTCAAAGCCGTTCATGGATACGTCAGCCTGTTCCGTTTCCTGGTCGTCGGGAACTGTGTCTTCCTCGGAGGCGGGGATGTTGATGGGTAGATTCTGAGTTCCATGCTGCTGGTTCGTAGAGGGCAGCTGGTTAGTTTGCTCGGTCTCTTCGGGTGTGTCCTCTCCGGTTTTGTCGCTCAAGACTTCAAAGTTGTAGTAAGATCGGAGGGGCTTCTGACCGGTGGGTTGGGGGGACGTGTCTCGAGTCCGTCTATGTCTAGGGGACTTAGTGCCGACGGTCTCCCACTGGTGAGTAGCAGGCGTGTGGTGGAACTTGCGAGTTTGGACCGGGGGCTCCACGGTGGATGGGGCATGGATGGAAGCAAGGGCTTTACCTCTCTGTGGGAGGGTACCCTGGTGAGCGCGGGTGCGGAAGATCTTGGGAGTGACCATGTCTTTCTCGGGGCAGGCCTCCCGGATGTGCTTAGTGCTCTTGCACTTAACACAGATGTTATCGCCGTTGGCGAAGTGCATCTTGATCAACTTTGAGCCGGTAAGCCTAGCCTTGGTGGGATCCAGGTTGACGAAGAAGTCGGGGATGGTCTGGGGCAGGGTGGAGCCTAGGAGAGCACGAACTGCGATCACAGGACCCGAGATGTTCTGATGGTTGGCAGAGGTCATCAGAAGGGTGCCACTCAAGAGGGAGGAACCTGGAATGGCCTGATCAATGTCTACGTCGAACTGGTTGAGAATAGCGTTGAGGTGGATCTTGAAAGCATCCTCCGTCTGACGCTCCATCTTCATGTACGAGGGTAGGTTGAAGTAGTAAAGTACTCTTCGTCCAGCAGGGTTAGCCGAGCCCTTCCTCATGATGCGATAATCTTGAGTATTGGCCTCAACAATGAGACTAACTGTCTCCAGAATGACAGCCATTCGTTGTTCGTGGGGGTCAGTGAGGGCGTCCGACGTCAGGTAGTGCCAACCATTTCCCACTTGGTAGCAGTCTTCAGGGTCCTGTTCTAAGTTAATCTGGTCGATCAGGTGGGGGACGATGTCTAGGTTGTGCCTGGACAGGTCAAACTCCGCCAGACCAACCTGACCCTTGATCTCGTCGAACTTTTCGATGACGCCCTCGAGGACACTGATGGTGTCCTTCTCGTCGACTTCAGCGGCGTTATCGAGGTGCTCGAGGAACATGGAGATAGGAAGATTCCAATCAGGGGTGGCGGAGCGGTCAAGAGCTCTTCGGAAGAAGTTTTCCTTGCTGGCTACATAGGACACGTTGAAACGGCCGGAGGTATGCCTACCATTCGGCGCCGCAAGGGGCTCCGAAATTCGCTCCTTGTTGAGGTTGAATTTGAGTGTGGAGGGGTTCGATGTCAGGAGAGCCTTGACTTCGGCCTTGCTCTTCCAGGCGTTGAGGGTGATATTGTTGTCGTTTTTTTTGTCGTTTTTGTCGTTTTTGTCGTTTTTTTTGTTGTTTTCATCGTTTTTGTCGTTTTTTTGGATTTTTTCAATGTCGGTTTGGTTGGGGGTTTCGGTTGAGGTGGCTCCATCACCTCGCGATAAATCAGGAGGTGGGGGGTTCGGAGCGCCCAAGGAGTTACCCGCCGAAGCTTGGGCTTGCGCTGTTTCCATGGTGAACGTTTTTTCTGGTCGCGCTCGATTAATATCGTTTAGGACACAATTCCGACAGCCTCACGGTTTCATCATGGTCAAGGTTGTGGCAACGGAACCTTACTACACGCAGTGTCGTTCATAGCCAGTCTGAGTCTTAGAGAGCTCCTTTGAAAACAGTATATTAATATTATTAGAAAGTCCTAGTCTAGGGGAACATTTTGATACCAAAAAGACGTGGGGGTTGTTGCCTAATACCCCTACAGTTCAAGTTTCAGTTTGTCTGCGTCCAGCTAAGCATGTTGTGAAATTCAAATTTAAATAAATGTATATGCAGAAGACAAAAAAATTGTATACCAAATATTTGGCACGCACATCCCGTGTCCCACATACTGGGAAAATGCCACATGAAAGAGCAGGCCCGTGCTGGAATGGCAGTGAGGGCAGGCGAGCTCCCACACACATATCTCCTGGGAACAGAGGGGGGATACTTTCTTACCTGTATTCGGGTAGCGGCTCTTTCCTTTCCAGCAACACATCGTGTACAGAGATGAAGCGTTCAGGAGATTTTACAGTCGCTGCAGAGTAGGTTAAATATACTGAATCATAAATGATTTACAGCTTTAACCACTACTTATCATCAGCGACTATATATCATTACTGCAACGACTATATATTCTTAACTATATATCATTAACGATTATATATCAACTTGTATATCACTAACGACTTATACATCATTAAGGATTACATGTCATCAACGACTATATATCATTAACGACATATATCATTAACGTATTACTAACGACTTATATATCACCAAAGACTTACATATCACTTCCTGGGAGGCGTTCCGATAACCAAAGTCTTCTCTCTATCAGAGTTATTCGTCAGGAGTCTCCGCACCCTAGTGGAGGTCTTTTACAACATGGCATTCAGATGATTCAGATGACTTCGACGTGAGTCAGACGCGACTCGAAAATGCTTGAATTGGTGAACATTGTAATATTTCACAGAAGAACAAGTCTATCTTTCTTTCGTTTCATTCCTCGGAGATCTAACGCGGGAGTGTGTAGAGTAGGTCGGCTGTGATTAGTAACATATACTGTTGCAGAACCCCACAGCCTCAAACCAACTTCCCAAGTAAATTGGAGGATGGTATCTGGGGCCAACTTGACTGATCAGATTCACATCTACAGTTATATAGAGATTGAGGCCGACAGACAACTCCTTCTCCTCTCCACTAGACCACAATGAGCACAACTCGAACACGGCGCAGAGAGACAATACTCAAGATATCTAAAGACGACTACGAAGCCAAAACCAGAGGACGAATACTCAGCCAATGCTTTGACGAGAATGATCGGTTCGATTTTGTTTACAGTAATGAGCCAGTGAAGATTCCAGGCCAATTCCCGGTATTCCTCTACCATTTCGACGAAAAGAAGCAACAGGTACGCTCAAGCCACCAGTGTGTTTTAGTGACTTCCAAACAAGAATTTGTCTCTGTTGCAATTTCAGAGAATGTCTTCTTTCTCGCTGGAACGAGTTGGCGATACAGTCTAGTGTTTGAGCAAGGATGGGGAGGAAAGGCCACCGTAACAGAAATCAATCCAAGCAACTTTGCCATGCTCACCTGCAACACAAACGTTCATGCTAAGGGTCTCGAACGCCTTCGAAGAGGACCTGGAGCTGATTTCAGCATTGAAAGCAAGGAAGGAAACGAAGAGGCAATCAAGGTACACAAAAGCGTGATGATGCTAAACTGGCCGTTTTTCGAGAAGATGTTGAACTCCGGCATGCAGGAGGCCCAGGAGAACAAGCTGACGCTACCACTACCTCGTAGCACTGTCGAAGTCATCGTGAGATACTTGTATGGCCAGCGGCTGAAGTTGGAGATTGAAGATGCAGCTAGACTCATTCTTTATGCTGACATGTACCTGTTGCCGGAATTAAAGCGAATCTGCATCAATCATATCAAAGCGTCTCATTTGAACATCCCTCAAGCTATCCTTGTGGGGGAGATGGGCTCCATGGCCCCCGATGTGCAGATTTTCGCCAGTGCAGTCGAACATGCTGAGTCGCTTGCAGCAAAGGGTCACAGCAATATGATAGCTGGTGATGAGCTATTGGGTCCCACTGCACTCACAAACAACACTAGCAGCCGACAGGAAGAATCTCTTGGAGGGGAAATATTCAAAATGACTCCTGCCGAGTACGAAGCGAGCATCAGAGACCGCACGATAGGTCAGTGTCATTATGGCAGAAGACGGTTCGACTTCATTAAGACGGATCGACCGCGGTATTGGCGGAATCCCTCCAAAAAAAGAGTCTACATTTCCCATTATGACGAAAGGTTACAGCAGGGGCATGCAAGTCTTTGTTCAGTATTTTCTACAACTTTTGAAAACCACAAATTTGTGGCGATTTCTGAGAATGCCTTTTTTATTTACGACAACAATTGGGAATACTCCCTGAGACTATCACAGGGATGGAAAGATTCGTTTATTATGACGATAGACCAGGATATTTGGATCCAACACACCACCTGGACAACACCCTACATGGAGGGCCTTGAGCGTCTCAGAAACTTGCCTGAGGCTGATTTTCAGCTTCAAAGCGAGGATGGAAAGAACATTAAAGCTCATAAGACTGTATTAACAGCTAATTGGCCCTACTTTCGAAAGAAGTTGAAATCTGACACAAAGGTAGCCCAGGAGAATACGCTACTACTACCGCTACCTCAGAGCGCTGTAGAAGTGATTTTGAGGTACTTGCACGGCCAGGAGCTGCAAATGTGGTGTTGTATTGATGATGCTGTCAGATTAATGTCGTTCAGCCGAAATATGCTACCGGAATTACATGATATCTGCATCATTATTATCGAAGCGCATGGGCTGGACATCCATCAAGCCATATTTGTATGGCAGAAGAGTACTTTAGCCGGCGAAACAGAAATGGTTGCCTACGCTGAAGGTGTTATCAAGATGCTGGATACCACCTCAGATCGCGGATTGTCTAAGGATGAGAAGCAGGTTGTTCAGAAAATCCGAGCATCCGCAGAGAAAGTCAAGCGGCGACGAACATGTTCTGTAGTAAGCTATAAAGAGTAATACATTCAATGTACAAGTATATGTGTGGTACAGTACTTACATTTGTTCTCATGATACCACTTGGCTACTGCTTTAAGAACAGAAAGCGCATTCCTACTATGGTGGCTGCAGTCATTCCCAGATGCCGTGGAGTGGTTCGTATCAGTCATAGGTCTCAGCACTGCTGTTTCTAATTAAATTCTGGGGGTGATGGAACGCAGTAGACCGTGTATTGTGGTTGGTTGGAGTGTGCGAGGATGAAAGCTCTGATATGCTCAATATCTTGTAGTTCCTGCAGCAGGATAAAGCACTGGAGGGCGTCGAACTTCGTTCCCGTCATGGACCATATCCGACGACTCCGTTGGGGGCGGGGATTACGTCCCTAGTCATGACGAGGTGGGTTTCAATGTGCAATACCTAAGTTGATTGGTAACCGTGTGATGGAACTGAACCGACCTATATATGTTTTTTGTGTACATTTTGGGAAAACCAGTAAAAGTGGTGCATTTGTTATTACTTGTACTGGTTAATATGAGCTTTGGTATAAGTACTAGTACAAGTATCACATCGTTTCCTTGATTTTTGGTTTTTGCAATGATAACTCGGCATCTATAATTCTGACCACATGCTCTGGCAGATCAGGTCGCGTATTTAAAGAAAAATCCCCAAACCCATCATGCCTTCAAAAAATGCTGCAATTTGATAATTTGTTTGACGAAACTCTCAATAACGTCATTATATTCTGTAAATATTAATTTCCAAACAGGAGGAAACTACAGTAATTCAATCACCGACAGCTCATCGCCCATATTCACAAAGTTTCGATTATATGCACTGCATTGCATTATCTCAACCTTATATATAATAGTGGTGATACGTTTTCAGTAGAATATATACAATTACATATAGAATAAGGATTATGTGTTGGGAATAGGATTCTTTTATTTTTTGTATGTTTTCTTCCTATTAAGGTAAAACAGCAAACAAAACACACAATTAAGGTGAAGAGCACAACATTATATGCACAGAATTGTAGCTAATTGGGGTATCTACAATGTCTGTATATATCTCCATCTTACCTTATTCCGAAGATCTGTTGTGGCCTTGTTTGTTTTTCCTTTTCTCTACTCACTGTACGACATCATCTAGACACTTCTAAGACATCATTTCGACCCATCTTCAAATATTAGGATGAACGGGAATCAACTAAGTCCTTCATTCATTCCAGGTGGGATTAACGGCGAATTTTCACGATCTCTAGATCTTTGTGTCTGGATCACTTCAAATGAGCAGTAAAAGAGACATGTGCTGATTCCATTGAAAACTCTAGAGCGATACTAACGCAGCAGGAGGTAGCCTTGGTCCCCCTCCATTTGGCACATCGTGCCGGTGGAGGACCCACTTTGTAAGGAGGTTACAAAGCCAGGGCCGCACTGGAGGTGATGCAGCGCTGGGGCGGTAAAAAGTTCCTCTCAAGGCCCTATAGAGCAGCCTCGTTTCCGTTCCTTGGAGTCTACCAGGATCGGGGTCGTCTCAGCTTCTTCTGGCAGTTGGGTATTGGGAGAAACGTCGTGAGACTCGATTGGGAAAGGGAGTCCTCATCTCTCTAGTATCTCAATTGTCTTCACAGAAGATTGCTCGCGGCGGTGGATTCTGCCAGACCTCCGAAAACCGGAATCTCTCAGAGATTCCACTTTCCTTACCCTTCGACGCCCCCCAGCCTCATGTGGTCAATGTCTGACGCTTCTTTCCAGTAATGCAAGTACTGTTCGAATGGAAACCATCGGCCCAGGAGAACCAAAAAAAGAAGAAAAAGTGGGCCAAAATTGCGCCAGACTTGCAGTATAGTTAAAAGTCGCAATTTCGAAAATTCTGAGAATCGCCATCCTAATAGAGCTTCAGCCAACAGTTAGCTTCGCCAGTCCTTTCCAGGAACAACACTTGGCATACCGTAAATGACCCTGTAGTCTGGTTGCACCGCGATTATCCTGACCAAGCACTCTCGAGCCACCTCAGTCACAAAATTCGTATCCATTTCAATGCTTTGGATCTGGTTCAAGAGAATGTGCTCTACCATTTGCTCCATGTAGGGATACTTGACACTCTTGCTCTCATCGAAAATTTTGGTAAGCTTGTTCAAGACAGTTCTGGCCTTTGACTTGAGCTTCTTGAGCTGATTTTTGTTGATCCGGTCAGTAGCCTTGATGATGTTCAGGCTGAGAGCCTCTTCAACCAGTCTATCGTTGAGCTGCGACTTGGTTATGTCGGTGTCAACGGTGTCGCGGTTACCAACTCTGGCATAAATACGGGCGGGAACGGCGCCTGTTGCGGGTATCATCGCATCTGGCCCGTGGCCCGGAGGGGGTTGCTCTGGGATTTCGGCCTGAGGTTGCATGGTATCAATCACTTGGTTGCGGAACTCTTTGGTGAAATACCTCTGTTGTTGGTTGTGGTACCTGTTGATTGTGGTATCTTGTGTGAATTATACACTACGTAGGCTACGAAATTACGGCTCCCCACGACATGGTCGTCTTCAGGCACTGACTCAATTAAACTTGCATATTCGTGCATAAAACCTTACACTTGCATATTCATATTCATGCATAAAATGTTACAGCGTAAGAACTCCTCCCAGGACCAATGGTCTCGTTTTCACTCACGTACATCTTCACTTTCGGGTGTCACAAATCCGACTCCAACTACAGGAAATTCACTCAAGAATAGGCGCTGGATTGCCTAAGATCTACAGAGTTCATCTTCAACAGTTATCGTATTCAAAGTAGTTTTGGTGCTGCACGGCTAGGTTGATACCATATCGCCTTCAAAAAACATAGACACTCTATTAAAAAATAAATTATCTCTAGATATAAAGTACTGTATACATGAGAGGAACTACAGTATTTCAGATGATTGGAGGGTCATATGACTCCATAGGCTCACCTGAGAATACCCTTCCTCAATTGAGGGGAACTCCTTATTAAGGTTACTTAACAGAATGTCGGTATTCTGTTGAGCAATGGTAGCCATTTGAACAAGAACGCTAAACTCCCAATTAATTCTTCACAAACGACATGAATCACAAACACGAAAACTGCTCCACAGGTTGAAACAAATCATTATAGGGCTAGTTGAAGGTTAGTGGATATATGTCGTTATATGCACTATTTTCAAGAAATCTGTTGAGTAAATTTAAACTATAAAGAAATTGTTGAGTAACCTTAAATTAAGTCCCATAAACTTGCAATGCCATAAACTTGCCATATAATCAGGCCACTTTTAAAAGAAAATCAGGCCATTTTCACGAAGCTTATTTCTTTGGGCATAAACGTACGTCGAGAGGTATTTCTGACGTTAGTGTTGATAATGCAGGGACTAATGAGATGAAAACTTTAGTATGCACTACTTCGAACCCAAAAAGTGGACATCGTCAAAGCTGGAGTTGAATGGAGTCGAATTCGTGGTTTTATATAATCTATCTTGATACGAACCCCGCACGTAAAAATCAGGCCATAATTTAAGGTCGCATATCACCTATAGCTTAATTGTCTGTTTGTGTAATACAAATATACCCCCAATTTACAGATTCTTGAGAATCCTCTATTCATGTTAACCATCATCGCCAAGAATCCGCCAAGTACGTGTTTCGTCTCGAACACTGAAAAAGACGGCTTCTTTTTGTCGCCGGCTAAGAAAGAGGCGGCTTGAGTGAGTATTAATGTCTTGTTCCGTTCGGCTGGCACCACTGGGGGCTTTTTTGCATCGTTGTGGTGAAAATCGCATGTTTGGGACACAAAAAGCTCGGCACACGACATTACAAAACATCACACAACATCACAAAACACCATGGAAAACCTAGGTTCCGTTACATGGGTAGATCACGCTCCAACTGCAGTGACTGTCGCCATGACCGCCAACTTTTTTCGACCATTAATATTCACACCCAAGCCATGTGACACAAACACAACACCGAGTGACACAAAAACGTCACATCAACGACGCAAACACGACGCAAACATGACGCAAACACGATATAGAAATGACACAGGCATATAACATACTACTGGCGTCTTATGATTCCAGCACCGTGATCATCGTTCAACCGAGTTTCAGCGGCAAGAAGTGTTCCTCCCCAGTTGCCAATGCCACGTCTTCTCCACCACAATCTTCAACATACTAACACAGATGGGCGTCCTACGATCTAGTTACTACCATAGGTAGCGCTAGTCATAGACGGGTGCTTCCCAAAGAGCTATGAGCCAAACGACTGTGTCATCCGAGGGTGTCGGATAGGCACAGTCAGGCCAGAGTCTCCAGGGGGGCATCTCAATCCCAGGGAGGAATTTATTTTGTTTACAGGGAGGGTGTGCGTTAACCATGCCCAGGTTCCAAGCATGCTATGGACTCAGGGACAGAGTCTCATAGGGAGTGCCCCGGACAACCCGTGTCTACTGGCGATTTTCGTCTTTCGACACGACGCTACAACCCAGTCAGTTTCAAACCAACTTTCAATCACCCTTCACGTCCCAAGAGGGGAATTTGATTGCACAGAGACGAAACCAGACTAGCGTCACTCACGTTTTCGGCGGAACCGGTTCGTGAGATTTACTTTTTTACTTTTTATCGATGATAATTTTGGCACTGGTGATGTTGGAGCATAGGAGATGGTGCTCTTGGTGGTGGAAGGGAGGAGTGGATTTGGGGGCTTGTTAGCAAGACAGGAGTGGGGATAGTGAGGGGTGGTGGGTTGTGGATGATAGATGAGGGGAGTTGGAAGGGGGTGATGGAAGACAGGTGAGGGGAGCTGGAAGGTGAGGGGAGCTGGAAGGTGAGGGGAGCTGGAAGGTGACGAGTGGTGGCAGATGAGGGGAGTTGGAAGGTGACGAGGTGGCAGATGAGGGAGTTGGAAGGTGACGAGGGGTGGAAGATGAGGGGTGGTGGGAGGCCGTAGGCCGTGGATTGTTGATGGTTGGAGTGTGTGTGAGGGAGAAATCACTGGAACCTTTGGTTTATTTGGTCTTCTCAATCACACCCGTGTGTGAGGGAGAAAACACTGTAGCCTTCTGGTGGCACTGTCTTCTCAATCACACCCGTGTGTGAGGGAGAAAGCGTTGGAACCCTCGTTCTCAATCACCTATTTGTACGAGGGAGAAAGCGCTCGAACCCTCGGGTTTTGTGGTCTCCTCAATCACATCCTCCAGGGACAGTGGAAAGAATGCCGGAGGTGGGATAAGGCATTCTATGGGATGTTGGGTGGGATATATAATTGAATGTATTGATTGTTTTGAAACACATGAGCTGTATATTCATATGATTAGCTGTTATTCGGGTTGTTACTTACGAAGGCTGTCTCAGAGGGTATCGTTACTCTGCTATTAAGGCAAAAACAGAAAAAAAAACAGACACAAGACGCCGAAGCGAGATCGGTGCTGACCCAACCAAGTACCGGACCAGTTACTTGCTGCTTACTATTGTAAGTGCCTTCTGCATCCGCCCTTGAAGATCGATCTAACAAAAAATTTGAAAACCACTTTTTCTCATTCAAATAGAAAATACACCCTCCTAGTCCTCAACGGTTGTGTAGTGTAGCGGTTATCACCTTGGATTCTGACTAGCTGTTGATTTCCAATAACCCCGGTTCGATTCCGGGCACGACCTTTTTGTATCGCGGGGCGTTGAATGCTTTTTTGGTGGGTATTCCTCAGGTGTTATGTAAGCATTAACAAGAGCGGAGTCTTTACGTCACATGCGTACAGAATGTACCTGTATCTTGAGTATCACATGACCTGTATGTTGAGTATCACATGACCTGTATCTTGAGTATCACATGACCTGTATCTTGAATATCACATGACCTGTGTTCGATGATGAAAGTATCATCACGTATTTTCCATTATTACAACCCCCATTGTTCACAATGTCTTTGGATCCGAAGTTTTGGGGTTGTTCATAGTGTTGTTTCAGCCGAAATTTCAGCCGAAACTTCTCGCAACATGGTGTTTGGCGATAGTAGCTGCGGTGGGGGGGTTTAGACTGGCAGATGAGGTTCAGGTTTTTCCCCTATTGTCTGTTGGGGGCCCAGGGCGTCGGTTTGAAGAGGTTGTCTCCGATTTTGAGGTTGGTTTTGTAGTCGTTGATAAGGGCCAGAGACTTATGATTCCATCCACCCTCGGCCTGCTTCCCGAGATGGGCCCTCTCTCAAGTCCAATTGGGCCACTGATTCTGTGGTTTCTGCTCCCGCCAAGTCTCTGAGCCAGATTCAGAAGGGGGAGGAGGCTGCTCTAAAGAATACAATTACTTTGACAACTGCTGTTTCCTCAGGAGGAGTGAAGAAGTACGATGACGTGCTTCCTCGACGAGTCCCTGTCTCCGCTGCTGCTACTGTTCCGGGTGCTTCTTCCCCCTGGTTCTATGCATCCTGTCAGAGCTGTTAGCAGAGAGTTGTAGAGGTAGTCAAAGATTTGATAACGGTCGGACTTGTACTCCATGGGCAATTTGGATCAAATACCCAAGTCCAGATCGCGTTAATATGATGTATGGTTTCATGGGGTTTGTTTGAAACCAGCTTTTCTGTTGAGAAGTCGCGCTCTTCGATCAGATTCTCAACAGCGGAACAGCTGAAGGTACCGTTGGAAGACAGGGGTAAAACACTGGTCATCTATGAGGTCAGGAATCATCTGAGCAATATAGAATTTTGAGGACAAGTATGGTGCTGTAGGTGATGATTCGACCGAATAGAGACCAATTCAGTGTGTTTGTCAACTAGCAATGACCTTCATACTGATCTCCAGCTTTTCCCATTGGTTTGATGCCAGGCACTGTAATGCACTTTTCGACGGACAGCAATTTCGGGAAAGTCTTTCAACAACGCCGGAAGTGGTTCAGTGAGAAACTCGACTGGCTGATCGAGCTTGGACTCGAGCTGGGCAATTCTGTGTACCCTGTCAGGTTTCTGGTCCACCATCTGGCCCATTCTGACCAGCAGTTCGTCATGGGAGTGTGGACCACTCAATCACGTCCTTGAAAGGGGGTTGACGAGAGGTGTCCACTTTGATTCATGTTTGCGATGGGGTGGTTGAGTTTTGTGGAGAAGTGGAGCACAGTATTGATTGACAATAGCTGTCGAGTGTTGAGCAGCGACTTATGAGTACAGTGGTTTTGTTGTGGGTACAGTAAGCGGATCAGATGAATCGTCGTACAGAGGTCGTATAGAGGTCGTACAGAGGTCGTACAGAGGTCGCACAAAAGTCGTCGTCGTTCAGTCGAAAAAAGTCATTCAGGCGTTCAGTCGTCGTCATTCAGGCGTTCAGTCGTCGTCGTTCAGTCGTCGTCGTTCAGGCGTTCAGTCGTCGTCATTCAGGCGTTCAGTCGTCGTCGTTCAGTCGTCGTCGTTCAGGCGTTCAAGTCTTGTCCTTACCATCATCATTCATCAATCCCATTGGTCAATATGTCGAGAACCCTCTTCAATACATCGAAGCGTAAGAGCTGTGGATCATGGGCGACGCTTTTTTATTATTTTAATTCGAACTGAAAAAGTTAAAAAATTAAAAAATATATTAAAAAATTGTGTAAAATATACACAATGAGATCAGACCGGGACTCTGGCAATTGTCACGGATGTTGGCCGGCTTCCTCAAAGTCCAATGCCCATTCTCTAGTGGTTGATCTCCTCTGGCTCTCAAGTGTGTCTACACTTGGTTGACACTAGCTGACATTAGTTGACATTGGTTAAGATTAGGTAACCTTAGTAGAGATCAGTTGATTATCTACCAAAATCTTGTTGATATTTAGTTTACATTTGTTGACATCTTGTTAAACATAATCGAAAGCGAAAAACAAAACAAAAACTATGATGTCCCCGAGATGTGTTTCTGAAAGTCTCCCTGGCTTCGTAACCTCTGCCATAACTGGACAATACTTAATCACCTAATATATACATCCGAAACCCAGGTTTCGCGGGCTTCAACAGAATCGTCGATCTATACTTGGTCTTGTCTGAACCTTGTCATCACTCCAACTGCCAGAGCCACACGCCTCCAACCAGCTCTGTCGCTGCAATCAGAGACGCCATCACAACGTGTTGCAACTCCGCATTGTAGTGTTTGGCCTTCCGACACGTAAACCCCACGTGAACGACCGACATGGACGCGAAACAGTACATTCAGCGGTGCTACAATGCCGTTGGACTCCCCGATCAGTTAGATGTCCACCGGCGCTATTCCTACCTCTTCAATGATTGGTCGGCCAAGCTGGTAGAGTCGGTCAAGCCGCAAGTCCACATCATGGTCAACAGGAGATTTATGGCGAAAAGAATGGTGTCACATATCTGGACGGACGAGCTCAAGGACATTACTCTAGGTGAAGAGGTTACGAGGGTAAATTTGGCCCGGGATGCTGTTCCTTGGGTGATCCTGGCAGCCCACATTCTCCTGGACTACACAGCAGACGCCCTTGAAATCGCAACCTCATTGGTGGATACCTTCCATATCCACGGCATTTCCCAGTCCACGATAGAGCAAGTTGTTGCTTGGAGTCTTTATCCCATGGGCCTCGACTACAATGTTGACTTGGGCAATAGTAAGACGCGACAAGAACAATTGAAGTACGCAGCAGCAAACGAGTCCAGACTTTCTGAGAAGCGGACGGAAATTTGGAGGGAGATTTTTGACCATCTCCATGAACATAAAGCGTTCGCTCACCCCAAAGTCGGGGCTGGAGTGGTCTACTTTGCGCTGTATCGATTGCCACAAGATCACTTTATTGAAGATGATTCTCATCGACTGTACACCGTCTTATTCATTGATGCTGCCACTGGAGCTCTCGCTTTCACCTCTCCGTTCCAACGAGAGCAGCAAAGTCTTGGGGCAATCAGCCGATATATGCGCAACCATATCGATCTTTTTGTGAGAAAACACAATCAGCCAGCCTTCATGATTTGTGTCAATTCTTGGGACCGTGGACAGCAACATGCATCGCTCGTGATCCTTCTTCAGGACGTTGTACAGGGGCTTCCACCTCTTAACACGCGTTTTTGCATCTACACGACCGAGGGCGAAGATATCTTTTGCGACTTGCCAGCGACACTCGCCGGGACCTTTCTGGAGATCACAGAGAGACTGGAAACGGCACTACAAAAGCTCAAGGTTGACCAGAATTTATCCTTCTATACCGAAAGGGGCCCCGCTGCCTGCTGGGAATACATATTGGCGTCGTCTTTTGGAGACTTGCTCGAAAGGAAATTCCACATGACTTGGCCTCGTTCGTATTACCCGGGTAGAGCTAACATGAAGAACACGCCATGCAAATTGAGCTTTGCCATACCTGGTAAAGGGACCTCAATTTCTCTGACAGACCAACGCAGCTGGGACCGACTAAACATTTCTCCTTACTTGGATATGATAGCTGGCAACACGACGGCTCAGCATGAAGTGGTGGATCATTTGGAGGAGGATGTTCAGGAAGAGCTTCATCGCACTCTGAATCTTTCAGCAAGCTACTTTTTGCATCATGTTTCTTCCGAAACTAAAAGTAGACATCCCCTATCACGTTGGCTCGAATTGCTTCTGTATATGCATCGTGTGGCTAACTCATCTAAGACCAGTTTCGAATCATCTCTAGTGAAAATTACTCCAGTCGAAACCAAACCTGCTGGCAGGGTGGATCGACAACCGGCGCTCAAAGATGATCCAAACACTAAGACCGGAGATTCGACTACAGGTTCAATGCAACTTCTCTCAAATGCCCGCACACCTGCGGGGACTCCTGTTTACTCGGCGGACGCAGCAGTTGCCATGGTGCGTAATATGCAGTCAAAGTACAGAATTCGTTCGAGAGGGGGGAGTGTAACTTCAAAGGTCAGAGGCCCTCTTGGTAAAGCCAAGATTATTGATGGAAATAAGTCTCGTGGCTTCTCGCAGGTTTCTCACCAACAGAAGTAGCATTGCCAGAGACGAGGTTGATACCTAATAAGGCATCAGAGATGTTTTTATCACTGTTTCAGGCTACAAACCAAGGGCGATACTAATATGACAGTACATACTAACATGTACTGTTTTAATCGAGATGTGTCGTTCACTTCTTTTCATTAATCGACTCAGTTCTCCCTACATCGGTACTGTCTGCCCATCTCCGTTTCTGTTAAACGATATCACCACCACCAACCTCAGCTCATCATGTTCGCTAATAAATGAGTTCCAATAATGTACCTGGTCGATCCTTGTAGGCCACGAAGAGGTCTATATTTGGCGGTGTTCTAGTGTTGTTGACGGTTGCTGGTTATTTCAACGCTCTTGCCATTATATTGGTCAATACGCACATTCGGGTATTGCTAATAACAGGGCAGCTCTGATTGGTATCAAGTTCGGGACTCAGCGAGGATAAATGGACATACCCTGTCCATGGTGGGGTGAGCACCGCTATAGGTCAACTACCGTTCACCAGTCCCATACCGACCCTCGTACGACGATACAGGACCATACCTATGAGTAGGAGCACACTTTTTTGGCTGCCAGGGTGCTATAATGGTCCTGAGACGATTCAACCGCAAAGGTCTTGGAGTGACAGATGGAGAAAGTCGGTAGATCGATCGACTATTCTCATTGTTCGCGAGCATCGACAGTGTTTTACAACTATGTATCTGTATCAGCACGTCTTCTAAGGTGCCTTCTCCACCTGTTGTGTCCATCTACATCTCCTCACATAACGACGACAATTTGCAGCAGAATTTCAACGCGTTGTTAGCTTCCCAAAAGGATGCATGGGGGGTGGGGGGGGGGGGGGGGGGGGGGGGGGCTCGAACTGGCCCTGCACTAATGGTGTCTTGTCTTCTGTACTGAGCGTGTACTACAAGTTTCTATATCTGAGAGGAATGTGGTCAATCTGTGTTGTTTTGAACAATCCTCTTCACCCATGGGATGGTGACTCGCCAAATCATGATCAAACCACCCTACGGCCTGCTCGGAATTCCCCTTCGTCGGTTCATTGCATTCACGAATGACAGAATCAGCAGGTATTCAGCCTGGTACTATTGACATGGTGCTAGTTCTCACACACTCGCTGGTGTTGAAACCAACAAGTGCACATCACGTTGGGGATATGGGGTAAAACAGGTGCTATAATGTTGGCTAATAGCTCTTTGTTAGTTGATGCCGTTGACTGTACCGCAAACGCATGTGGTGACCAGTAGATCCCGACTTTCAATCTCAGCAATATTGGGGATGCTGGTTCATGGTTTGAACAATTGTTGACCTCCAACAGAGCAACATTGAAACACAAAACTCGTCGGAGTTGCTACAAGTACAGTGAATACTTTTTCAGCCACCGTCAACAATCAGCTTGTCGATGTACAGTGCACCAATTGAGTCCATTGGGGTTATGCGCCGATCTATGTAGTGTGCTTCATTCCGGCGAACCGGCATATTTCATCGCTACAACACTACTACTCGCTAGATGAAGTTGGGCACACTACCAAGGCCAAGTTGAAACATATTCCGAGGGGATCGACGAGTAGATGGATACTAGTACAAGTCTGCTACGAATCTCCGAGGACTTGGATCGGCGATGTCCGCCTCAACCAAAAAAATCAGTTGTCTGTGTGAAGCAAGATGTAGACAGACCTCCACAACAGAACTAGTCGCTCCGATGTACGTGTCGATAGTCTGAGACTACCGTATCGCACTTGTAGGTGCTCGATTCAGGTCGCTAGTTACAACCTTGGTGATTAGTTGCCTGAGAGGGGACTTTAGTCGGTTTTGTATCGGCTGACCCAGAGCGAACCCAACAGACAAGAATGGACTTTTGTTTGAATGGTATGCTAAAATGAAGTCAATTGAGCTGATTTGAGGGGAGTTGTGGAGTCCCATGACGTTTCTCCTTTCATCAACTCCAGATCCCGATGATACCACCCCCCTAATCAGGAAAATTGGACTACAGTACATACAGTAGCGTGAACTCTGATGGCTCACCAGCAATCCCTTACAGTAGTCTAGCTGTTACCGTACCATATTACCGGTGAGTATTGTGGAATTTGAGTACCGTGGAAATTGTTTCCTTTACTCTAGTCTTTACAAGTTATTCCAAGTTCCTTCCGAGTTGATTCCAAAATTCAAGTTCATTCCGAGTTCAGTCCAAGTTTCATTTCATTCCATATTCAAATTCAGTCGAAGTCCGTTCCTCATTTTTCAATATCACAATGGAGGCTGTTAGACCCGATTATTTATTGAAGGATTTTCAAGTAATTGTGGCCATGATGGAGTTTTATCATCAGCTTCTGTTGGTCTTTTGCAAGTTCAATTATGTGTTGTATTAGTAATTGGTCCCATTGGATTTAATATTAATAATAATAATAATGTAATAATAAAAACAAAATAGATATTATAAAGACCCTTTGCAGTAATAAAACCCCTCAAAATAGCACCGCCCTTGAAATTTCCCAATCTGCCAAATAGTGCGGAATGTGAAGATACCCCCAGCACAGTAATAAACAGAACAGTAAGCAAGATCGGGGCATTCACCCAATATAATGATACACAAAAGGTCCAGAGTTGCTGCTGATAGCACAGCCTCACCCTTGCGTCAAACAGCCCACCTTTTCACGAATAGCCCTCCCCAAAAAGTTGTATTTCCCCCCACAAAGTCGTATTTTAGTCTGGATGATGCCGTACGGCCTCAAACACTTGACGAAATTAGTGTCCGAGACCATCTCAACGAGTTTTTTGGGTCGAGATATTCGCGATCTTAGGTCAGTCACGTTTTTTTCAAGTCTTTTCAGTATTTTTCCAGCTCATTTGAATGTTTTCCAAATCATTCACATTTTAGAATTTGCAACATTATTTTCATTTATTTTCATTTTTCATTTTTCATTTTTTATTTTTATTTTCCATTTTCTTCGTCCAATTTTCTTCATCGAATGATTCTTCACTGAATTTCTTGCTTAATTTGGCCAATTCGCACGAAACATGCCCCTCAAATAGCGAAAGAGGCGTTCTGCCCACTCCAGGAACGCCCATTCAACAATCATAGATCAGATCCACTCACCTAACATTCTCACTAAGGCCTAGCGCCGCTGCTGATATCCGCCAAACGCACAATCTCCCGCTTTCATGGACAACCCCCGTTCGACAGTCGCTCGAGCAGCATCAGGGGAAACGAAGAAACCCTGAAGATGACAAACACACCCGCTCCACCGCTTATGTCTAAACCATCTCCATCAGACATGACATTCTTCGCCAGTCGCTGTGAACATTTAGACCCAGTATTAAATGTTAATCACCACTGAACTCCTAGCACTTCTGCTAACCGGGCCTAAAGTCCTTTTGTTATGTGCATCGCTCACCCTTACCTTAGCCTGGAATTGGACTGACCAACTTGCCCGATAGAGAACGGGTGAGCGGGACATAAAGCAATGGCGAGATATCAACATGAGACAGGATCAGAGGCAGGAACACTTGCCACGGTGGTCGGTTTGGACATCAGCTACTAGCCGGGATGGTGGCTCACTTTCCGGGATGGTGGCTCACTTGCCGGGGTGCGGGATCACTTGCCGGGATGGTGGCTCACTTTCCGGGATGGTGGCTCACTTGCCGGGGTGGGGGATCACTTGCCGGGATAGTGCCTCACTTTGCTATGGGCCCAGAAATCTTGCCGGGATAGTGCCTCACTTTGCTATGGGCCCAGAAATCTGTGCTAGCAGTATGCAGGTTGTAGATCCAAACCCCAACTCCGGATGTCTCTTGAAACGGACAAAAGGGCACAGTCGATTATATATACTGTACCAAACCCGACGACAATGGTAGACCACCAAACAATCCCCCCCCTCCCACCAACTGAGTGATCATGAAGATATCTCACATCTTGCTAGGACTGCTCGCCACCACGGTGCATGCTACTATCACCAGTGACGAAAACATCCGTCAACACATTCCACCTCGTCTATTGACTCAGGATGCTGATGACCTGATCAAACAGCTTGTGGCCGCTGCTAAGGAAGTAGCCAACGCAAATGGGCAGACAAACATCACCCCAAATGTCGACAGAGAGAAGATCAAGAGTGACGCCCGAAACCTCGGAAACTCCTTTGTTCTGGAGGATCTCCAGAAGCAGCAGGACTTTGCCTACTACGTCTATCCCTATTTCTGTGACCCTCCGAATTGGTACGATGTGCTCAGTGTCTATGCCCCCATGCGTGATCCGTATGCCATTAAATACTGGCTTTCGAGATCCGGCTCTCCCCCGTACACTCTTGCGCAGTACAACGAAGCCATCAACCAGGTGTACAAGATGTACGCCGCCCAGCAGGCTGCTAGATGGAAGGAGACCCAAGAACAAGTCACGGTGGTCAACAACTGGCCCCCCGCTGGAAAGTGTATCCCCCTTGCCTCGATCACCACCACAACTGTCGTTCCTGGTACCAAAGCTGGAACCACCACAATCTCCAGCGGTGGTCGCTACCATGTGGAGATTACCAAAGTTCCTGTTTCCACCAACACTATCCCTGGATTGTCTGCTGGAACACGAACCCTGGTAAATTCTCAGGGAAACTTCTACAATGAGGTTGTAGTTGTTCCTGCCTCGACAACCACCGTGCCAGGCCACACAGCTGGAACTGCGACTCTTACGGATGCTGACGGCGGATTTTATGAAGTGGTCACGCTCGTTCCTGTGTCAACCATCACTGTTCCGGGTTTAGTCACTGGCACGGAAACCCTCGTCAATCGCAATGGGAGTTTCTATGAGCAGGTAACCGTCGTCCCCATGTCAACAACGGTCGTGCCAGGCCATATTGTTGGAACTGCCACTATTCGAAACAGCGATGGCGGCTTCTACGAGCGAGTCCCGAGTGTTCCTGTCTCTACCAACACCGTTCCTGGATTGATACCAGGAACTGCCACCCTTGTCAACCACAATGGCAGCTTCTATGAGCAGGTAACCGTCGTCCCCACGTCAACAACGGTCGTGCCAGGCCATACAGCAGGAACTGAAACTCTGCGAAACACTGATGGTGGGTTCTATGTTCGGGCTACTGTCATCCCTGGGTCAACAACAGTGGTTCCGGGCCACACGGCTGGAACCGCGACTCTTCAGTACACTAATGGCAGTTTCTATGAAGTAGTTACCAATGTTCCCGTCTCCACAAACATTGTTCTAGGTCTGACTGCTGGCACAGAAACCCTCATCGATAGTAAAGGCAACTTCTATGAGCAGGTAACGCGCACTGTGGTCTCGACAAACACTGTCTTAGGAGAATCTTCTGGTACTGAGACACTCACCAATCCCCACGGTGACTTCTATGAGCAGGTAACCAGTGTTTCAAGCCTGCCTATCTTTTCAACTCGTTCCTCCGGTAGCATTGTTTCCACAAACATTGTCCCAGGATACAGAGAAGGTACGGAAATCCTCACTGGCACCAATGGAAACCTGTTTGTTCAAGTGACACGCACTCCAATCTCCACCAACACTGTTTCTGGATCCATTGTTGGCACAGAGATCCTTATCAACTCGGACGGAGATTTTTTCGAGCAAGTAACCAGCATTCGAGCCTCCTCCATCGTTGATGCAACCTCCTCAGCCTCTGCCTCCACTGATAGCTTCTCGTCAACTGGAAGCACCTCGTCAACTGGCGTTCCTTCCTTGACACGTATTAGTGGTACATTCACTGTTTTTGCCACGAAAGATTCCTCTCCATCTGCTTTCGTCGCCACAACCATCTCTTTTGGACACTCCAAAGTAGCTGAAACCATCAGAGACACCACTGGAGACGCTATGGAGCAGGCGACTAGTACTCCATTCTCCACCAGCCCTCTTGTAGGATCCGTTATCGACACGGAAATACTGACCAAGTCGAACGGAGATGTCAGCATCCCGGTCCCAACAGCTGCTAATACCAAGTCCTCTGCAACTTCCTCGACTGATATCATCTCAGTCGTCCCTGACTCCGTGCATTTTGGATCCACAAAAGAAGTCAAGTCTCCCACTGACACCATCAGTAGTTCCTTTGTGCATGAGACGGGCGCCCCCGTCGCGACCAAGACTTCTACTGGAATCACCGTTGCGATAGAAATACATGCGAGCCCCAGCAGTGTCCAGTATAAGCAGACTACCGGTTTCCCGAAAGTTGCTTCCACTATGGCCATCTCCTCCAACAGTGTTGTCTCCGCTCTCGTGGCTCCTAGACCTACAACACACACCAGTCTCAGAAACTCCGAAGATGAGTTCACTGGGCTGAGTACCAGCGTTAATGTCTCGAAAAACATGGTGTCGACTGTATCTGGACCCAACGAATCTCAGACAAGCAAGGGACCTGGGGACGGCTCAATCAGCGTTGGCGGAGTTCCTCTCTCTGCCCAGCCTCCCGGCCTTGAGTTTCCCATCCAGGCCAACAGTGCTTCCCGACTGGCTATCGGTGCCGTTCTCGTCCTTCCAATGGCCCTTCCTCTTCTGTGAGTTGCTATTCAGGTCCATTATCTTCTTTAATTCTCTTTAATCTTCAATTAGTAACTCTCAATATCATATTCAGTTTCGTTCAAAACAAAAACACACGACTGCGAATCACCAATGATAGCCACAATGTAGAAATGAGATGTAGCGATCAATTGAAACACCAAGTGTAAGTCGTGTATGTCATGGAACATTGTTAAGATATCGTTGAATTTGTTTGTACAGAAACCACTCGTATCTCATTTCGGCTATCTCCTCGTTGAGGGGACATGTGGAGATTTGTAAACTGTTATGGTGTATCTCAAGGAGGTTGGGGGCTACTGGACGAACAGGTTCATCTTTCCTCCAGAAACTTCAGCTATCGGTACATCAATGGATTACATAACCCTCCATTGTCCATGCTAGTACCAAGTATCTCTTCATCACGGCAATAATACCATCAATACTCCATTACTCAATACCGGAGAGCTCGCCTAGTGTTAGTCGTAGTCCAATAGAGGCACAAGTATGAAGAAGAGACTCCGAAACCTCCTATTCAACCCCAACCCTTGAACCAAGCCTTTCACCATCATACTCTAGGTATGAAACATGGGTGGGTGACCCTCCTGAAGAACCACCCATCAACCTGTAAGGGCAGGTGGTCCTCTTGAGAACTCCCCACTAACCCGTAGGTCATTATCCACGATTTTCGTCAATCAGGGCTTCCAAGCGATTGGCAGCGAGGGTAGCTACACTGTTTCCGGAAAGAAACCCGGAGAACGTAGAAACCTGGAGAGACAAAACCGATGAACGACCAGAGCAGCTCGGGAACGACCAGAGCAGCCCGGGAACGACCTACAATGTCACGGTAGTCCTGCTCGTTGAAGTCCTTGCGTTTGAAGCAAGAATTCATGGCCGGTTTACAGCCTTGCAGGTCACATAGAGCCTGGTAAGCGGCACCCGCTGAAGGCACGACGAGAGTTATCGAGTGAGGAATTGTTTGGGCGTTCTGGGACGGCAAAATTTGGACAGTGATGTGGTTGATTTTGTGGTTGATACCCTCCTCGCATACACGAAGGCACTTGACTGGGCCCACGAAACGCTGCTCCTTCTTGCCGTCGTCTGAACCGCACAAATTTCAAACTGAGAGACGTCCAACGTTACACGGAGCTGGCCTTCTGGATGAGACCAAGAACCAGTTCCTATGTCAACGCTTTCTGAAGTGCCCTGAAAGCCTTTTCCGTAGATCGGCGTCTTTCCCAACCCGCTGTAGACCCTTCAAATTTGGTCGTGCCTCTACCTGTAGTCAACTCATGTAAGGGAGCCGTAAGGAAAGTAGCTAGGATTGGTCGTCGTCAATAACGGCACGAGTATCTCTTCATCCCATCTACAATATCATCTGCAATCCGATCACCCATCAATTGACCAAGGAACTCATAGTCCAGCGGATACACACCTGGTGAACCACGCTTCTTCTGTTGTTTGCCATGACCATCGTTGACTTGTGTCCTTGCACGTATCTAGCCTCTTTCGCGACTCTCGCGACTCGAAGGGCGAACCATACATCAAAACTCCCTTACTATCTTGTGGTTTTTGAACAACACCATGGCTGCTATCCATCACTCAGCAAGTGTCGTCCAGCTGAAGGGAGTAAACCCCCGACGGACAGCTGGAGCGGCGGCGTCGGCGACAGGATCTGCAGTCTACGTGGGCCTCTTGGTAGATATTCCACGGCCAGTGGTGAACCCCGGGATGGACTCTGAGACAGGCTGCTCAGGAGTAACTCACATCCAAAAACGTTGGCAAAGCCCACAGCGTGAAGGTGCCAGAGTTCTTCAGAGGTCGATTGTAGTTCACCAAATCACGAGAAATCTGAATTAGCGCTTGAAAGAGGGGCTCAATCAACAGAGAGGCCTTCCTGGTGGTCCTGTTCAGGTAACGAGTCAAAACCAAGGCTAAGCAACCCAGTAGAGACCCTGGAATCGGGGCGGTCACGCGAGGGGCAGCAGCAAATTGAGCCAGGGCCAAGGGGGACATAGTGAGAGCGTTTCCCAGCATGGCTAGAAAGAGCCGAAGGGTTTCCAGACAAAAGTTTGTGTGGTACTCCTTGAACCGGAAACGCAATTTCTTTTCGTGGTCGGCAAATATGACAATGGGGGCTTGTCAAGTCCCTTCTTGCGGAAAAGGTCTTTGAGCAAAGCACAGAGGTCGCGCTGAACCGATGCGTTGCTTCGGTCTCGTCGAGGTTAGCGAGGTCATCCGAATAGGCCTTACAGGCGGCAGCAACAAATGGCTGAGGATCCCTGAGTTCATACAGACTGACAGGGCGTGGTGGTGTTGAGGAGAAGAGCACAACAAAGCAGCAGGGGCGGATTAGTGTCTTCCAATTCCCGCTACCGAGACTCTCGTAGGAAAACTCAGGATCTGGACCGAGTTCAGACTTGCCAGACAGGGAAGTAGTGGAGGCAGGCGTACGGACAGGAGTAGAGAAGCGATAGGCGGAAGAGCCCTGGTCAAGGTCATCGGCACCACCCGGGGCAGTGCCCTCGCCACTAAAGGCAGCTGGAGGATCGCTGGCAGGGGAAAACCCCATGTTGTCCTAACGACTTTGGAGGGCAGTAAGCATCCAATCGAGGATATCAACGACAACAGAGCACAAATTCTGCTGCTCTCTCCGCAAGTTGCTCAAGTTTGGCGGCGAGGCAGAGAATGGACTCGTTGAGAGCCTTGTAATCCACACGGAAGACAGCGTTGTCTGGCAGGGTGGAAGAAAGTCGAGAACGATGAGAGACAAAAACGAGGTGTCAGCCACCAGATGTGGGGGATATAGCCACAAAGAGTACCAGGGGTTGGGTAAGTAGGACAACTGAGTCGATACGCAACTCTAGACGATGAGCGTAGTCTTTTTAGCGATATCCAATGCCCACCCGGTGATTGACTCGTTATCTTCTCGATTGAATGACTTGAACTAAAGATGGAAATGTTCCTATAGACCTCTACGCAGTTCTCAACGGACGGCCAACCCCAGAGCTTTGTGAGGAAGGTGAGGCCGGTTCTCCCTGCGGTTGGTAGACCCAGGTGTTTGTCGGACGACGACGGCGAACGGGAATCAGTAGAAGGTATTGGCACCAGACAACTCCACAAATCAGCAGCTGTGAGCAGAAGAATGGATAGACGTCGACGTGACGAGAAGAGGTGCAGTTATACCAACAAAAAGTTGTTGCGAAGAAGGAGTTACTCTGCCGGATGACTAAACTTTCAAAGCAAGTGGTTGCATAAATGTACCTGGATTGTGCGCCGATTGTGCATTGATTGTGCATTGATTGTGCACCGATTATGCATAGTATTTCAGTGACTTGTACTGTACACTACAGTACTGCACAAGTACTTGTAAAAACGGATTCCGCAAGAGAAGAAGTTATGGACGACACGAGACAAACTTGTTATCTGGATTATTGCTGCGCCTTCAACAATTGCTACACCTGCCATCAATCTCGGTTGCTGCTTCAAAAGCTGACGCTTCCCTCACCCCTCAGGGTCACACAATCTTCCGTTTTCAATCAACCAGGTCAACACCTATCAACTTCTGCTTCTTTCTCCCTTATTCTACCCAATCATGACTAGCAAGCGTCACGCCGACCCACGATTCAACCCTGGGCAGTTTCTCAGCTACCATTGTAGCCTCAATGGCTGCTCCACGTTCACTCCTCATGAAATCTTCTATCGCGTCTATCTTCTTCTCAGGTGTATAGATGGTTCCCAGAGCGCCAACCCAAGCAGTGCAGACTCAGGCGGTGAGGACCTTCTCAACCGTTCCGAAGCCCCCGACGAGCTAAAGACTATCTGCACCGTTTCGGTTGAAGGCTCAACCAAGAATGGTGCTCGAGAAACAGAAAATTCCTTTCACGACAACCTTTGGGGACCCCTGTCTTCCTAGGTACCAACATTACTCTACAATCTCTCCGGACCAAAGGAACACGTCCGTCTGAAACTGGGACATTGTCCGCACTCGTCTCCAGAGCTTTGGAGAGCTTCTTGAGACCATTTATAAGTTCATTCCTCCTTTCCGTCACAAACTTGTGTATGGGGAGAAGATGGTGTACGATATCGAACAGCAGGAACGAGTCATGGAGGCCCTGACTCTTCAATATGACCACTTTTCTCCAACTACAGGTTCAGGAGTGTTTCTTGAACCCCCGTTTTCAGAAACAGGAGATTCAGAACAGACTGAACCAGAGAAACCTGCTGGTTGTGGAAGTGGAAAAACACTCTCTGGAGATCAAACGACTGCAGAAGTGCGAGGTTGACACCACAGTTCTGCCGAAGAAGTCCTAAGAGGAGGAGTGGAAGTTCCAGGCCAACCTCTCTAAGGCTGATTCGGACATTGGTGCATCTGAGGAAGCCCTGAAGCAGACTGAAGCATAGTTCCTTCGACTGTTACTTGAAGCTCAGCCGTCTGAGAGTCCCGAGAAGGTCAAAGGAAGGGCAGGAAGAAGAGCTAGTTGGTATTGAATCGAAGCGAACAGGGAAGATGGTTCTCTGAAGGGCAAAGGAGACCAATAAGCAGGCTAGAGAGGCAAAAGACGAGGCGCATAAGCACTATCGAATTGCGTACCATGACTGGAAACAGGAGTACTTTGTCAAGAAAGCCTACAAGGAAGTACAAGGACGAAGACATCAAAGGGGTCCCAGCCACTACTTTCCCTTCACCACTTTCATCAAGGACATCAAGGACATGGCAAATGACATCCGAAACCTGATGCATGGTCATTCGGCAGTCCTTCTACAATATCAAGAAGACGAGATGTAAGGACATTCTAGGTCCTATCAGTCGGTATTTGTAGATCAAAGCCAACATTCCGGGCTTGTTGATTTGGTTCATCACCAACTTCTTTCTCACCGATGACTTGTTGTCTTCCTACCTGGTGTTTAAGAGACGACACACCAATATCATGGAGAGGAAGCTGAGTGAGATCAGTCCCAGCAGTCACAACGGTGTCAAGATTTTCCAGTGGGTTGAAAGAATTCGAGAGCCCGACAATATCGAGGGCTCAATTCTCTCGTGGGTATGCTTCATGTCTCGCGTCGACCATGGACATCTCATTGTTCGCAACTTTCTGATCGACAAGGGCAACAGTGATTGCATTTCCGTCACGCGAGACTGTCGATGACGGCATGGCGATGAGACTACAAGTCTCATTTGTAACCGCAAGTTCTTCTACACCCAGATCAAGACCCTCGGTGAAAAGGGCCTCTTTTGAAGATGAAATGGCGTTGGATTGCGACTCTCGATACCGGCTTGCCAGCAGGTCCAGTCACCTGGTTGACCAGGAGTTCTCAATGAAAGGTGACTTCACAAAGTGGACCAGTGCGATGAAAAGGCGCAGCGGTGACTGTCCTTTTATAAAGAGAAGGAATAGTACTTCAACGGTACTTCAACGGTACTATCGCACAGGTCTGTGCACTTTGGAGTGAGCAGCTTTCTGACAAAACTCGAATGAACCAGCGGAGGGGGCATCTCGGCAAAAACTCAGAGCTCATTATTGTTTTTAATAGTCGAAAGGCGATTCTGGAGAGTCGTCGTGAAGTAGCGCGGTGAATCTCTGGAGAAAAGCAGAAATGATCTTGAATGCTCCCCTCAGCTCTGTCTAGTAGAAGCAAGTGTCTGAGTACACATAGAAGCCGGTTCAGTTGGACGGAATCAACTCCGACCAAGTATTTCTGGACATTCCCGCGAAAATCAAACGAGTGGGGGAGCAACTTACTCGCCAAAAACAACTGAATCCCGAAGCTAAGGGCTGGATCCAACTGGCGCCAAATTCGTTGTCACTTGTTGATGTCAATGAGGAACAGGCTGGACTTTCTTGTATACATTGGAAGTTGGAGGAAGCCAGAGCACGGCTTCAGGAGCTGAGACAGAAGGACGCTCCCGATGGAGCAATCAACGACCATGTTTTGTGCAAGTTTATGAACATTTTACTTGATTTTGAGCGGAATTCCTCACGGAAAAAGGAGCCAAATTAGAGCGACAACTCGTCAATAGCTCCAAAGTCCCCTGTGTGTTTCTCGATCACCTTGTTGAGATTGATGCCTATAAGCAGGTTTTTGTCGTCAACGATTGAAGAGTGATAATAGGTAATGTACTGATTTTTTATTGTATTTGAGATTGTAGCAACGTTCAATTAATACTTTTTAATCAGAAAATAGTTGCAGCCATTTGATATTAGTTGATTAGTTCAATTTTGGCAGTTCGTCGACAAACTACTCACCCCATTCAAGTAGACATCCACCAACAACCACAACAAATGACAGACTCATTTGTCCTATTGATTTGAGCTCTGAGATACGATACGTGTACGAATACGGTACAGTACTCGTACCGGTAGCACACATGCTCTCCCCCGGCCTTGTTTGTCTGATTACATCATCACGAATGGTAGCCTTCAGACTAGAGTATGTTGAAAGGGCTCTAATTTCACCAACTGGAGCGTTTTTTAGGCGTATTACGGAGCCTCCCTTGGATCTCTAGCCGTAAAACAGTACTCAATTGTACTCGTCGTTGTACTCCCACCTACAGCCCCTTTGCTAAGTGACTTACTCCCAGGGGGTGGGCCAAGTGAGACACCTCTTCCGGTGAAGAGAGGCACCTCCCGGTGAGGTTACTCGGGTTCCGAGTTTGGGGTCGTTGTCTTTGTAGTCCTGGGCAGAGGTTCCAAGTCTCTCCTTTGTGGGTTGCCATCGGAATCACACCTGTATGTCCTGGTTCTTCTCGTAGGTATGAGATAACGGCGTCGGACTCAATGTTCCAGGCTCCCAGTGTTTTCCATCCCGTGACGGGATGGATTCGAACCAGACAGTGTTATCTCTCAATGTGCTTGGGGCCAGCCAGAAGGATATTTTGGCCAGGTGTGGGCACTTTGGTAGATGGCAATCTAGCCGTTGGGTAACCCCTGGAACACCGGCGAGAGTTGACGTAGGCTCCATATCCAGATTACCAGGCGATATCTTCTCTGACAGAAGGAATCTGGTCGTCGTGGAGATGAGTAAGTCCAGCAGGCAGGACTAAGATCAGTGACCTCCTGAGGCTCCTCCAGGCTGCCTGAAGCTGGTCTGTCGTCCTCCAAAATCCGGTAGTCCGGCCGGAGGGGCTTGGTAGCCTTGCACATGGGGAGCATGGGGAACCTGGAGATGTTTCCCGATCTTGGAGCCCCAAAACTGGCAGATTTCCAGCTGTTAAGCGAGGCACAGGTCGTGGTGTCGGAAAAAGACAACAGTTCAGCTGATAATGACAAGAGCCAGTTCGTCTAGCTGTACGCCCGCAATCTCGGTTCCAATTGTTTGGAGGGGTTATTGACAGTAGTGGTGTTCGCCCGCAGCGATTCTTTGCCGGACTCGGGAAGATTGTCAGCCACCTCTGACGCTCGAGACTCAAACAGCTCATTGTTCACTTTCGCTGGACTTTCCGAGGTCGCGGGTCATCCTTGTATCGTCATTGCAAATCTACGGTTGATTTTCCAAATTCTAGCGATAATTCTCGAGAACCGACCTGGTAACTGTAGACCATACTCGTCGGAGGAGTGAAACGGGTGCGCCATGTTCAGCTTCTGATGTTCGTTAAGTTGAATAACCGGAACTAATGTTGTAGATGTTGCATATTGAAGAGTTGTTGAATGGAAAAAGTCGACGTCCTGAAGTGAACGGCTGACGAACCTGTCTCTGAGGCAGCTTTCCCCTTCAACGATTGGGGGACACTGAATCTCTCTCTTCAGAGGTGCCATCATGAGTATGACAATAACGGCCCGATTAGCAAACGGTCCCTCTCACCTTGTCTCTCACCATGCCCTCCAAACGCCGAGTCAAGGAGAGTATCTATCGTTAATGTATTTGTTATTTAATAGTTCATTTTTATTCAGCAAAAAATATATGGATCTTGTACATGGAGTCTCCAAATCACAGAATGGTCTTAGAGCCGTTTGTAGATCCTATTTTATATATAATTGCAGATCCCATTTTATATATAATTGCAGATGCCATTATTATGTATTTATTTTTTAGATCCGATTTTATTTTGATTTTTGTTTCCAATATATTCGATTCAGGAATAATTTAATTAATGTATCATTTAAGAGAATCTCCGTATCGAATGCAAGAAAAACGGGGCTATACTGTACAAGAATTTCAAGAGAATCTAGACTCCTGGTAAGAAACAACTGTTAGTCCAAACATTTTACATCTCAGTCCGATTCGACCGAGATTCGAACGCCGATAAACCTCAGCAATCATCTCAACTGTACAACTGTGAAGGTGCTCTTAGTAAGCAGGCAGAATATCAGTAACGTCCGGAGTAACTGATATCTGACCAGTCCGTAACTCCACCCCCATTCCCAAATGTCTTTTGGAAGCCGTTTCTCGTCTCGTCTCTCGTCTCGTCTCTCGTCTCTCGTAACTTTTAACCTGAGCCGTTCCAGGAAGAACTCTAGCTGTTGGGAATTTGAACACCCGAGAGCCAATCAAACTAGCCAATAGCCCCATCCAAGCCCATCTCTCCGTCATTACTTCTCATTGGCACATTCGGCGAGGTCTTACTTCTCCGGGAGGTTACTTTTCATCTCATCCGTTCATGCAGAATCCGCGCATTGGCGAACTAAGAGTTGGAACCTAGAATAAAACTCCGAGGTGGGTCGAGGTGGGCCAATGGGTGACCAATAAGTGTTTTTATACATGGAAACGAGTTCATTTGGTGATAAATCATACAAGTTCCAAAGTGCATTGCGAAATATCCCCGTAGGCCAGTCGGTGCTGAAGCGAATCGACTTCCCATACCCACTTACGCAACTCAGACATGCAGCTTAGAGATGAAGATCCGAGCCGGTCGGTACTAAAAATAACCAAGCCAAGTTTGCCGTCCTCCGGGTCTTGCCAAAAGATGCCGATACAGCAGTTGTGTTACGACCTTTCATTGAACATTACTACTGTAGTTACTGTACATACTGTAGCTACTATCAACCATGGTATCGTCTACAGTTGATACAGCAATTGAATAGTAGTAAAACATTCAGAACAGCATCAATGGAGATCAACGGGTTAAATGCTGATCCATGTCGAACACTGTCGTCTCTTACGTCATTGTGCGTGTGGATCACTGCTTTGGAGTTGGTGGAGTGAGTCTGAATGGGGTCGGTGAATGGCTAGACAGAACATAGTGGATGGAGCATTGACAGACACAGCATTGACAGACAGAACATTGGCAGACAGAACATTGGCAGACAGAAAATTATCTGATTTAACACTTGTAAACTGTTCAACGACATTCAGCTTCTCATAACGGCCCTGAATCGACCAACTCTGGACATGTTACACTCCAGATCGTCATGTCTCACTCTGAAGACGGCGCGTCTCAGTCAACTCCGACGAGCCGTCTACCAAACAACCATCCCGATTGTTATAAATACGCAAGTTAGCTCCAAATTAAACCCATCCACACCATCAACCTCTCACACTATGAAGTTCTCCGCCCTCGTCTCCACCTCTCTGCTTGCCCTGGCATCAACTGCTCCTGTGGACTCAAACATCCCCTACCACTACGAGGTAAACTCCACTTCGGCCACTCTTGACGGACAACCCTTTCTACAGGACGCTTCTGTCATTGTCGAGCAGGGCGGACCTTTTGCCATCACTCTCAACCCCGAAAACTGGGCTCTGTTCACAGACACTCTATACAACCACACCGGCCTGACTCCTAAGAGCCCCAAGGGTCTGCTGGTGATCGAATGTGCTCGAGCCGAGGACGCCAAGTTCGAAGTCAACATCCACGGACAGGTCTTCCACTTTACTGGCAAGGAAATTGCCAAGCCCGACCCGGACCACCTTGGATTCTGCTCCCTCAACGTGTGGAAGAAAATCATTGATGCCAACTACTTTGGTCAGCAGTTCATTGACAACGTTCTCCACGGAAAGACTCTTCCCGGCAAGTGGCTAGGTCCTGGTCCCAAGCCTTCCAACTGGAGGGACTAACCGAGTTTCTGCGCCTGGACATTGTTCTCGTTAGCATTTTTCTACCTCTCATCACTGATTAGTTTAATCAATAACACTATAAATAGATCTCTCTCTCTCTCTCTCTCTCTCTCTCTCTCTCTCTCTCTCTCTCTAATGGGCAATACCATTGTCGATACTCTCCTGAACCAACTTCCAGTATCGCTCCTTGGTCAAGTCCCGCAGTTTCTTACCGTAGACCACAAAAACAAGAAACACCAGCCCACATCCCGCACAGACACCCGCGCCTTCTCCAAACGTCTTTCCGTAGCCCTGGTTGGCCAGCCACGGAGTGATGCCGTATCCGATGCCAAAACTCATGAGGTTTCGAATGACAATCACGGTGGCCATGGAGTCTGAAGCCACTTCTCGGTACGAGTCAATGGCATAGGAAACAGACGCAGTAGCGGCCAGCGTTCCACAGCCTCCAATGAGCCCCATAGCCATGATCAATCCGAACCAGTGCACATGAGTGGCGGCTCCAACTCCCCACAGAACAAGGGCTCCAGGAACTAGAGCCAGGTAGACGACCAGAATCCACAGTCGATGTTCGGGCTCGGAAACGCCATTATTGCGACGAGCAAGGTACATTTTCAGAATATCAGACATGTATCCTCCTCCCCAACCCGCAATTCCGGCCACAATTGAGGGAGAAAAGTACGACAGACCGACAGAGATGGTGCCAAAGTTATAGGGGGGACTGGACAGAATAAGAGAAGCGGTGGCATTGAGCACGTTGAACCAGACCAGGGAGCTGCCGTAGAGAAAGCCCGAGTACACAATGGCTGGGAAAAGAAGCAGTTTGAACGGTCGCTTGAACATGGTCCACAACATCATCGGCCGGGGTTTATCAAACAATGCTAGTTTCTGCACATAGGTCTTCTTGGAGTAGTGAATCAAGTGTCCATGTCCGTTTTCGACACTGCTTGCTTCGTGGAAGCTCCCCTTCTTCTCTGTCAGCTCGGTGTTGACGACCTCGGTCACTTCGCAGTCGGAGTTGATATCGGAGTTGCCCTCTGTCACAATCACTGCGGCCTTGGTGTGTCGGTTGTAGTTGGTCTCTTCAAAGAAGAAGAAGAGAATCACCGACACCACTCCGCAAAAGATGGCTTCCCAATACAGCACCCAGGGCCAAGACTGGCCCACGGCAATCGGAGCCGCAACCACGGGAGCAATGAAGTTGGAAAACATGAGCATGAAGGCGTATAAACCGACCCAGCGGCCGCGCTCGTGCTCAAACCACACGTCGGAGATGGTCACTTCGCATAGCGACTCGATTGGAGCCTGCACGAAGCCCTGGAAGATTTTTGAGCCGATCCAATGGCCGTTGGAGGTGGCAGCGTGGGCCGACCAGACCTGGGACGCTAGCGTCAACAGCAGAGACGCCAGGTACATGGGTCGTTTGCCGTACTGTTGGCCCAGAGGCTGCCATACTAGACAGCCCAGGCCGAGAAACAAAAACATGTAGCCTGTGCCCTGGTTGAGAGTCGCCAAAGGAAGTCCCGAGTCTTTAGAAATAGGCACCAGAATGGAGTAGATGGACGCCGAGGCCACTCCGGAGCAGAGGGTGAAAGCGCTCATACATGCCATACAGAGCACCTTTCGGCGATAGCTCCAGTTGAGAGGGTCGTCGGGGTCGTCTGAAGGGACGGGGAGCTTCACTATTTCAGAAGACTCCAGCCAATTGCTGGTTCCAGGGATCTTGGTAGTGTCCAGCATTTTTGGCGGCAGTATGGTGGGCAGATCAAGCCCCAGATCAAGCCCCAGATCATGTTATATGTTCACCCGTGCATGACGATAACGTATCTAAGCTTTTGACGATCCTTCTTCATATGGGGATCTGATGCGACGTTGCTGATACAGGTATCTGGTATCGACACATTGCGCTATCGGTGCGAGGGAGGTGACACCATCAATCCAACGTCCATCCGATCAAAAGTACTCCGGCAGGATATTTTCCTCGTTATCTAAACGCGCTGAATAGCATTAACCGCGGCAAAGAGTTTCCGACTGTGACTTCTCCTTGTGGAAGTGTGAAACTTTTTCCCATCCTAACTTTTGTCGGCGGTTCGAGAGGCGGGATACGATAGCAGCGTCGAGATTTGCCCAAGACAAATGCGTGGGCGGTGTCTTAGATAATCGCGGCTAGCAGTTCAAGATTGGTCAGGCCAGGGTGTGGCTTTGGTGGAATCTGGAGCTCATCCGAAGTCACGACCCCATCCCGAACTGGTCACCCATCTTCTCACCGACCATCCCGAACTCAGCCTCTTCAGCCCCAGATACGGTTAGAATTCCTGGCTGAGTCAAGATGGGTCAGGGAAGTACTCCATGTTGTCGTTGTGTCGTTTGTCTAGGTTGGCATTCATCAATTGAATAAAATGTGAAGAAATTCAACTAAAAATGCGAATCAAATCGTATTAAATCACAGATGCAATCTGGAGTCGTGCCGGTCAATCAGAAGGATTCATTGCCACAGTTAACCTCTCGGGAACTGTCGGTGTCTCATTCACTGCCACACTCTTTGCTTTAGCGTACTTTCAACTGACCTATGACTGAATGAGTGATTTAAATGGTACTGTACGGTAACAGGACCAGCCGTGTCCATTCGTGTCATAATAATGAGATCCAATTGAGAGATGGATATATGTCATCGCTTTTGAAAGAGAGAGCTGATCCTGCTGAAATCATCCGTGAATTCTCTCGTCTTGGGTACAATATGTACCTGTGAACACGCAGTTTGGCCGCAACAAAGAAGTAGGAGTGCACACAAGCCGTGGGATCAATTAAGAGTAACCGTATGTATCAACACGAGCGATAAAGCGCCCTTATCTTGTGAGTTGAGTGGGCCAGTCCATGTGTTCGGGATCCACATTCATTGGTATTCGGCCAGCCGCCTAGGATAACAAGATAACCAAGGTCATCAGGTCCAAGGCGTGGTACCGATGATGTGATCAAATTCCTGTTTGCTGACGTTGCTGTGGCCACTTCTGTTTGTTTCTGCCCTTCTATCTCTGCCCTTCAGTCTCTGCCCTTCTGGTTCTGCCCTTCTGTCGCCCAAGAAAGACTGATTACAGATGAACAAACCATCACGTAAGCACAATCTCACTAGAACCCACGAGATCATACCCAATCGCCTCCAGAAGATGCTTCTCGGCAACAACAACAGCAGAATGCGAGGCGGGCTTCGAAAGTCGCGCTAGAATGGCAGTAATACCTTCGAATTGAGAGTGGATTTTGAGAGCAACGACTAGACCTGCAACAAATGCCAAGTCCGATTCCAGACGCTCGTCCCGCTCCACATTTCTCTCCCCAGATCGCGCAAATCTGCCCAGAGGCTCATTTGGAGTCTCCTTCCACAATTTTAACGCAGACTGAGGAGAACTTTGGTCACGTGATGCATGATATCGAGTCACCAGATTTTCGGTTTCTTCGACTATCCGTTGTGGGTATCCCTTTGTGATTGTCTCCATTGTGTGGTGTAGTAATTTTTTTTGGTGTCTAATTATACTGTGTTTTTTTCTGCATAATAATACCCACAATAATTATAATTTTTGGGAACAATGTGTGGTTTTTTTTTTTTTTTTTTTTTTTTTTTTTTTTTTTTGTAGCTTTTTCTTTTTTTAAAATTGTTTTAAGTTTTTTGTTAAATGAATTGAATCCAGTTGACTAATGTGACTTTCTTAGTTGATATTTACCTGACATAATCTGAAAATTAGTTGAAAAATGTTTTTTAAGATAGATGGTGGGTTCGATTCCCAGTGGCACCGAATTTGCAGACTCTGAAATCGCCCTTCAGATACGAAATAGGGGGTTAAATGACTCAATTGGCGCCTTCCAGACTTGTCATTGAACTACTGTACTTCACTCGTTCAAATTAGAAAGCCTAGACTGTGGAGCATCCTCTGGACCAAGAGTCTCAATCAGCCCACATTTCTTGACAAGAACGTTTAATCATTAGAAAATAGTTGTCAATATGCAGTGATTTGGTTGCTAATACTTGTACTATTGTACTGTCTTAATTAGTCTGTTTCCCTGGACATTGAAGAGGGTTCTTTTCATTCACATCTTTGTCAATGTCTGTTAGCAGATGTACCGAGTATGTCAGGGGAACCATGGCACTGTAGACACGATTATGAATGAGGGACCCCTTGAAAGGTCGGCAGTTCAATCGCTCAATCTATTTTGACCTCTGTAACATTTCCGTAAAGACTTTGAAGCCTGAGGTTAGTGCATTTGGTCGGCGAAGACAGCTTCAAATGGCATGCGGCTCGGGGAAGGTCCAGGGAAGAGCTGGATTTGAAAACATGTCTATACCCGCAGATCTTTGTAGTCAGACAAAGACAACTGCAGGTGTAGACATGTTTTCAGTAGTCTCAGGTGGATATCTGACTCCGCAGCTATTGATCGGAGCTACCTCTCGCTCTCGATAGCTCACCCCTGTCTGGACCTGAGAGATCCATGGAGCCTCTGGACTGCAAGGTGTCCACAGATGGCACGTTTAAGATTCTCTCGGCTTGTCGATAGATACCGCAGCCAGGTTCCAGGCTAACCCAGTGCCACTCGCTCTGGTCATCGGTTGCCGCCTGAATGTTGCACAAGCGAGCGGTAGCAACATCTTCTAACTGCCGAGATTGAACCTGATGATCATGTACTGTATCATACTGTACAGTACTTTTACAACCTGGTGAACCTGCCCACTTCTGACTTTGTCAGTCCCTTGCCTTCCCCATACCTCAGCAATGTAGTTGGACCACTGTAAAGCAATGAACAACACCAGACAAGTCCTCACATCCCAAGCAGATCACAATTGGATGCCCTCGCCCCATACTAATCTTGAGCAACAATCAATATCGACTATGGCGGTAGCTCGGGTTTAGTCTTCATTAGAGCTGTCTAGTGAATACGAGCTCCACGGATCTGGCGCACGACCAGGTAACAACGCAGTTTCGAAAATGACAAGCCGTTTTCCCATGTGTTCTCACGTACCACGCGCTCTTGTGTTTTCTCATCCAGACTCGTCCAGGACTGGCACTTCCGTCACTAAGTTGGGTTCATTCAAGCGGATCAATCCTAACACTCATATCCGTCACTAAGTCTGTAGACTAAGACCAAGCCTGAATAATAATGCGCAAACCGCAGCAACTGGCCATCAATAACTCCACTTTGGGAAATTTTGGACTACCAATACAGTAATAACTGTTTTGTAGCAAAAAATATGGACGGTGCGTGCTCCCTGGCTTGCCCACTATTTCCCCCTGGCTCCCCCTCAGTCACGCCCTCACGCCCAGCTTGAATCCGGAGGACATCTGTAGCACCGTTACCCGCGTGACAATCCCGGCGCTAACGCGAATAAAATTGGATCTGGTCTCGAAAAACACGTTCTAGAAACACTTCGCTTCAAATGAAATCAATTTATGCACGCCAGTCCGTGTCTAAGGTCGTGGACTATCCGTTAGCCACTAACACCCCTGCTAGACGCTGCATTAGACCTGCACTACACCGACATAACCGTACCTGGTTCACCAGATCTGCATTCGAATCTGACATTCTTGCAAAACCGTCATCTGGGAAACATGGGTGCTGAAATGTCTTCTCAATACTCACAATAGACAAAACACCAGCCATGTGCCATGCCATTGGCCTTGGGCGACAACAGAGAGAGAAGAGACGATCCTGACCTGACTAACACCAGTAGTAGCTCCAAACCACCACGTGCTACAGCTCAGAGATTCACTCCAAGCCCAACAATCGGTATTGTAGCCCAGCACCTCTTCGTAGCTCCAAGTGGTGCGCCAATATGCAGGTATCATCTGACCAAGGACAATAAGAGCCTTGTCTAGCTTGACCCTTATGGCAGCACCTCCTAGACCATCCAGCTTCTCTGTATAAGTGTAGCCTCGGTGCCTCGCGATCCACGACCAACAACTCGCAGTACCATGAGATTTTCCTTCGCCACTATTGCGGCAATTGTCGCACTGACAACCGCGGCCCCCATCAAACGGGACCAGGGTTCCAACGATAACCAGGGAGGCATTGACCAGTCCAACCTGCAAGCTCTGTGTGAGCTCGAAGAGTATGCCCCAAAGAAAGCTGCCGCTGCCGCCGCCGCCGAGCAGCTGAACGAGCAGATCAGTTTCCAGGCCCAGAATGCCGACGCTCTCGCCAAGCAGATCGAGGACATTCACCAGCAAATCAGCTCTGCTGGCGATGTGACGGCGGCTATCGTGGCTCAGGTCATGGACAATGTTAGCAGCGCAGCAAGGGATATCTTCAGCCAGCAAGTCGATGCTGCAAAGGAGGCGGCCAAGGCTGACCAGGACGCCACAGCCCTTGTCATTCAGGCCATTGCTAAAAGCCTGAACGCTCAATCCGATGCCATCAAGAACCTCTTTGTCTACCAGCAGGGTGGTCCTGTTGATCCAATTGACTCTGTTTCGATTCCTGTTGTCGGTGAGCCCGATTTCGGAGCTGGTCGAGGAAACGGAAACGGAAATGGCGGTGGAGAGAACAATGGAAACAACAACGGCAACACCAACTGGGGTGACCACGGTAATGGAAATGGTAACGGAGGTGGAACCAACAACGGAAATGACAATGGCAATAACAACAACAACGGCAACAACAGTAACAACAACAGTGGCAACGGTGGCAACAACAGCCACAATGACAACGGAAACAACAGCCATAATGACAACGGAAACAACAGCAACAACGACAATGGAAACAACAGCCACAACGACAACGGCAACGACAACGGCAACAACAGTTTCAACGGTGGAAACAACAGCGGGAACAACAGCGGAAACGACAACAGCAAGACCTTTTACATCAATAAGTTTGGCTACCCTGAACCCTATCCCCGTGGCCAGTCTCCAGATGGATCTGCTCCTGCTGTTGATGCTAACGGCAATCCCGCTGTTGCCTCCGGTCCTGCCGCCGCTTCCTCCACCAGCGAAGCATCTTCTGCTGCTTCTACTGAGGCCAACAACGGTCCCAAGGATGACGCTTCTTCTGACAAGTCTAGCGGTCCCAATGGAGACTCTTCTCCGGCTAGAATGACTGAGTCAGATATCCCCAAGTCTGACCCCGTTGGAGCCTCTCGTGATGGCCCTTCCGCCAATGATGGACCTGGTCCGGTCAGCTCCAATATCGGCCCTGATTCGGGTAGCTTCACAGGCAATGCTGGTCCTGTTGGTGGACCCGCTCCTGATGGTGGCAACCCTAGTCCTGCTGGATCTTTGGCTGCTTCGGCTGGCCCTCCTACTGGTCCTCCTGCTGGTCCTCCTGCTGGATCTTCGGCTGGCCCTCCTACTGGTCCAGATGTTGGTCCATCTGTTGATGCCCCTGCTGGTCCTCCCTCTGGCCCTCCTGTTGACGCTCCAGGACCTTTCACTGGCCCTGATGTTCCGGGACCTTTCACTGGTCCTCCTGTTAACGCTCCTGGACCTTTCACCGGCGCTGCCCCTGTCGGCGGACCTGGTCCCGCTAACGTGGCTGCTGAGGATGCTGGCCCTGGCATGGCTCCTCCTGTCAACGCTGCTGGTCCAGCTGACTTTGCCGATGCCAGAGGTCCTGCTGATCTTCCCACCGAGACTGCCCCGGACGCTCCCTTGGATGCTCCTATGGATGACCCCAGATCCCTGTAGGGCTTTGGCGTTCTGTGATTCTGTGACAGTACCAGTCCGTCCTTTCTCCCAGAGTAACTAATCTTTCCATTCCTTTAGCTTCTATTCCGTGCTGTATTCACTTGTTAATGAAATCGTTTGTGTGACTTGCCATGTATCATCGGAGAGTAGGCTGGAGGGTAGTAACACATGTCTGTTGATTACGCAAGTCAACAATCGTGTCGCCATCTGTGTTGGAGAGTTTTTCGTGGCGGTTTTGCACGCTGTGGAGGTTATTGTGAGTTTTTGATATTGTGCTATTATTTTGAAATATATTGTTGATTTTCTCTGCATATATTGTTTTTGCAAATTATTTTTTTCGTATTTTCGTAAAAAAAATTCGTGTTTTACGTAATTATTTTCGTGTTTACGTGTAATATTATTTTTTCGTGTTTACGTAATTATTTTTTCGTGATTGTGCAAAAAACGTCTTTATAAAAATAAGGTTATCTGCACATATTATTGAATGTTAAATATCAACCTCCTGAGAGTGTCGACATGAACCTGAACAATACTTTATCAACGTGCAATACCAATGTGAGTCCCTTGAGCTGGGTCCTTTGATTGATCAATTTGACACAAAATGGTACTTTTCAAAGGCTTTTCACAAGGTGTCATCAATCCAGCTGCACCCACAAACCGCCTCTTCGCACCAATCGTCACCTGAGGTATCAAAGGGCCGTCTTCATGCCCCATTGTGCCCAATAACTACCCGCCTCAAAACAAACAGGAGGTATAAATACCATGGTCTGGATTTGATCTTCTCTTACTGGCACACACACTTCGAGAAAGCTCCCAGAAGGCGGAAAAAAGAGTGTCCTACGATCTACACTCAGCAGCTACTTCTGCTCCTCTACTGACCCGATGCGACTAACCCCGACATATTACTGCAACAAGTGTCGATTTCTGGTCGATTCCAGTGAGGCGGATACTCACAAGTATTCTTGTGGAGGGTATCTGAGGATATGGAACGGCAAATCTCCCGAGCTGTGATGATGTGCAAGTAAATGGGCTGATATTGAAACCAATGAAAAGATCAGATGAGAAGAGATGAAACAAAGGGGCTGATATTGGCAGATATTGGAGAAAATGGATAAATATCGAAATAATGATTCATTGCATATTCTGGAGCCAGCTTCCAATGGTAGCTCTGAGTGATTCGAACACTTCTGGTCTTTACATGAGTTCACTACAGTATGTACTGTACATACATAGTGTACAGTATTTCCTGTATTTACTGTGTTGCTGGAAGATCCACAGGTGAATTCTCACAAATCTTAGTGCCATGAAACTGATTTACAACTTGATTCGCACCTGAGCTATCTTCTTTCCGTCAGAATGTGGGTGTGGTGAGACACCTGTCAAGGAAGCCGAGGAAAGACGGAGATATAATCACGCTGTACATACTGTAAAGTTCCGCACCGTTCGACATGGAGATCTCCGCACTGTTGCCGACGGCCCGCTCGATGAGATCTTGTCCGAGTCCATCATGAGGAAATGTACGCTTGAAGCCGGTTTCTGGAAAACAATTCGAGTTTAGTCAAAGGTACAGCCATTGGAAGCGACTGGGAGTCGTATGGAATTAAATGGGATCATTTGCAACAATAATTGAAGGGAAGGGCAAAGTCAGCTAGCGTAGTGAGGTAACTGCAATCTGATGGGTTTTTTTCGAAAATTGACTGAGTGTTGCAGATACTGTCAGACAATCAGAGCAGCTGCCTGTTTTTTGAGAGAGACCGAGTGTTGGAGAAACTGTGTGATGATCAGGGAAATTTGCTGGGACTCACAACTGTCTGTTCGAACAGGGGATTTACTGTTCCTGCTGCTTGAACCGGATCCGTCGAGAGATCAGGGTGCTGGTGATGTGGATGATCCTTGAATGTCTTATGCTCTCCACCGTGACTAAGCACCAGCCATTCACGGTAGTCCCCTTAACAACGATGCAGAATCAGCGCAGCTATTAATTGGACAGTATGAACAATGGCTCGGGTCTGATATCGGTTGGGAAGTCATGGTCTTGGGCTGAATGGTCTCCAGATACTGCTTGACAGCAGCGTCCAGAGTCTTGGAGTCCTCGAGGAAGGAAGTAACTCGATCAACACAGAACAATCACCTCGACAATGCCCTTGGAGGACTGCTGAGCTTCCTCAGAGCCGGTGGATTTGGTAGGACAGGTTAATTCCCAAGTTCTTGCAGACTCGGGGAACCGCACAGGTTGGACTCGATGGTCTTGGACACAAACTGCGGTGTCTTCGGGTTTGACCAGCCATCTTCCACTGCTTGGTTCAGATATCTTCTGAATCCGATACTGTACGTGCAGAATCAGATGCTGAGCGTACTTTTCGATCCTGGATCCACTCGGGATAATTTCGATTCAGCTTGGCCCCACACAAGAAGTCCGATCTCCAAATCTGCTCTGGTCGAGGTATGCACAAAGTGGCTCTATCACCGAGGACACTGGGTCCACAGCCAGGGACAAGTCCAACGGCCATTTTCTGGGAGAGAATGGCCCAAAACACAAGCGTGTCGCCCGCCTCCCTACTCAGACGAGACTCCTGAGGTTTTCTGGTTAATCATTCGCACTCACATGTGCCAGAGGACCTTGGAGTCATCTTGCACGAAACCGACGCCACTCTGAACCAGCCCACATGTTATCTAACGGGTGAAAACTGGGCGTCTAGGGGCCTGCTGACAAGTGCAATTTCCAGTAGACGATGCAAAAAGAAGACAAACAACCCACATCTGATAACGACATGTACAATATCCACTGAGTGCCGCAGATGATAAGGTGAACATAAAGAACCTGTCATGGGACTAGGATCTCATTATCCACCCTCACGCGGCTACCTTCCCCTCGTCCTTCGTGAAGAATTCTTCATTGGTACTACCGACCGAGCTAGCCCATATTTTGACACCATCACGATCTCTGTAGCCGTCAGGCGTCGAGTTGCAATGGAGGGTTTTTATACGAACGGAGAAGGGTTGACAGCATCGACATATGGAGACAAACTTGTTGAATCAATCTGTACATCCGATCAGATCAACCGAGTAACCGGTACAGCACTGTACTTGTACAGACTCCCTAACAAAGAGCACCATTCCTTAGCGGTATCTCACTGCTACAGCTGGATGCAAATGGTCGACCGTCAACATGGAATGGTGTGCTACTTCCTTAACCATGACAAATTTCTGAGTCCTCTCTAACACCAAATCCACCACCCCCCGTCCTCTATACCCCTTTCAAAATGGGAAAACTCGCTGACTCTGCGTTGAGCATCTACCGGAAATGCATTTTCTGGAGCCTAGTCATGTGTTTTCCGATTGTTATGGACGGTTATGACGGGTTTCTGATTCCTTCCCTCTATGCTATTCCTTCCATCAGACTGAGATTCGGCGTCGGGTTGCCAGACGGCTCGTACACAATCGAGGCCAAATGACAAACTGCTTTCATGGTTGGAGCACCCATTAGCCGAATCACGGGCTCTCTGGGAGTCGGTCTTTTGGCCGACGAGTACGGCTGCAAGAAGGTTACCATGATCCCCTTGGTTCTGTTGTAAGCAGTGGTGTTTCTGGTATTCTTTGCAACCAACAAGGCCATACAGTGTGCTGGCTGGGCGCTTTCGGGGCTCATCTGGGGCGACTTCAACACCATGACACCAACTTATGTTTCTGATATCTTCCCTGTGAGTCTTCAAAAGCACGTTTGCAGCTGTCATCACCCTGTCATGGGTCATTGGCCAGTTCCTGTTGATTGCAGTCATCACCGGCTCCGAGTCCAAACCCAACGACTGGCCGTACCGAATTCCTATGGCAAAGGGTGTTTCCAGCCGTGCTCATCCCGCTCATTCTGTTTCTGCCCGAGTCTCCATGATGAACTCTCAAACAGGACGACGAACAGGAAGCTCGAAAGACTCTCGATTGAGTCGCGGACAATAACTATGGCCACATTGACGCCTACATCGAGTACATGTGGCAGATAATTCAGGAGGAAGACGACTCGGGAAAGTTTTCCGACTGCTTCAGAGGCTCTGATCTCCGACAAACAGAAATCACCTGTCCCAGCTCATGAACTCATCAGAAACACCGACGCAGGGCGTGTTCACCTGGCTGACAAGAGGAAAACCTGAAAGCGGGACTTAGAAGCCGAGCAGCTCACTTGAAACGGTGTGGCTTTCTGGTTAACATGGGACACGCGCTTTCTCTAGATGCTCCTCCTGGCTTTCCACAGGCAGATATTCCACGTGCATTGGACTCCACATGATCACGTTGAGGACACCCCTTACAACCCGTATACTCTTGGACCCCCTTCGGAGCCCATTTACGGTACTGTATACCCTTCACCCTCTGGATACCCCCTCTAATTCGGCTGTCCATACCCAAACCGATACCCAAGCAGATACCCCCATTCTCACTCAGAGGGTCCCTTCGATATCCTCCAGTGGGCTACAGCCAGGCTCGTGGTGCCAACTTTGACACTCCTGGCAACAGGCCCTCGCTGCGCTGAGCTAAGGCGGAACCTCTTTCCACTTCTAGACAGATGTTAGATATGATATTTGGAACGATAAGCAGTACTGTATGTACTGTACTTGTTTAGGTCTCAAGTATTACAGATGGTAATAATCCTGTACTCTTTGTGACTATCATACGACCGCCACGACCTTGTGGGAAATTTGGTAGTACAGTACTGCCTAGATGAAGATCATTGCTCATGAGCAAATGAAGTTCTCTTATATTTGTTTATCATATCTTGCTGGATTCGGATCTGCCGTGTCTGTTCACGCCATACGATGCCTCCTGTATGCCGACAAGCGAAAAGCAGTCCAGTGAACTTTGATAAATCTTGGGGGAAGGAGGGATGGGTTTCCAGGGTGCCAGTTCTTCATCAACTCAATGGTGCTAATGTCGTCAAAGATCTTCAGTGCTTCATTAGTCATCTCGTCAAAGTCAGGGACCACGGCAGGATTCGCGTCTGCGCCTGTCGCTGGCATGCTCTCTGCAAACCACTTTTTAAGGAGCCGATGGAAACTCGCAACTCGATCATCTACTCCAAAAAACCAATGAGGTCGTTGAGAGCTCCTTCAAACACACACAACCATGGAAATTGACTACAAAAACCACTAAAAACCTCGATTGAGAGGTCCATCGCCAAGTCCGTCTCGAAGGAGACTATACCCGAATCTCTACCACCTTATACCGAGTTCGACAAGCCAGCTGAGCCATGTTCGGTCTTCAATTTCACAAACAGCGATCTGCCCTACATTTTTGTTGGAATTGTGTGCAGTGCGCTAGAGGCTGGTGTGGAACCGCCGCCACAGACAGTGCTTATGGGCAAGATTTTCGACACCCTCGCTGAGCATCAACCGCTTTTTTCCGCTTCATCACATAAACTATATCTTCACTTGAATAAATATTTAGTTCACATCTTCGAGTAACTTGATTGAATCTGTTCACAACAGATATGTTCAATGATCTACTCGAAATGAGTTTGAGCCGATCCGCAGTGGAGACTTGAGAAGACCAAGATTGCGATACCAGCTTCACCAAAAGGCAGTGTAGTACTGCATTCGTTCAATGGAGCTCTGGTCATCTACATTTACCGTCTTGTTCTGGGCTGTCTGCTTCCTCTTTGCAGGACAGAGTCAAATATCTGGTAGATTCCTCTCTTGTGGACCGGATTGTGTGTATTCCTGTGAAGCTTTGGCGGAAGATATTCGACAGCGCTTCACCTGTACATTCAGGATCTGTATCAGTACATTCAGGATCTGCACTAGTACATTCAGGATCTGGCTGAATGTGGCCTGGGAACTCACTACATCATCACCGAGGTCAGGAGGCGCTGGATAAACGAGAAGGGAGCAACTGGTAGACTGGTGGGTCATTGTCCGTGATTGGCAAGATCATTTGCTTCTGTCTTGATGTGCTCGTCCCGGGGCTTGTCTTAATTACTGAGCTCTTGTGCGGTAATAGTGAGTACCTGAACATGTTTCCGCGTTAGAATCAAAATCACTAATCGCAGACTCATATGAAGACGGAGGCGGAGAAGAACGTTTTGAAGGAGTCGAGTGGTGAGGGGCGTTGTTTGGAAGCGCAAAATCACCGACACCATTAGCTCCTTCTTTCTTGACCGTCAGGGAGTCCTTGATGGATTCATCGAACTTGATGACCTCAGGACGCGTGACTTTGGGGACCTCGAAACATGTGAGTCTTAGATCATCGGGAGACCTAACCCGGGTCATGGCCACATATGCTTGTCCTTCGGTAAACATGCCCTTCATGTCTACCACAGTTCGGATAAGTGTCTGTCCCTGACATTTGTGAATCGTGAGTGCCCAAGACAAACTCATAGGCAGCTGCACACGCGAGCAAATGGTAGGGTACTTGGGAGCGTTTGCGTCTCGATTCTCACGAGCCAGCAGTCGAGAGTAGTCGAGCTTTGCGAACTCAGCTGTAGGCACCAAGATGAACTGCTGGTCACTTTCACCGTCTGCAATGTACTCGTCTGCCAGTCTGAAGACGACCAGTAGCTTGGTGTTCTCTCTACCTACCTTCTTTTGTTCTTCCAACTCGCGATTCTTCTTCTTTTGAGCCAGAGCCTCTTGTCGATACACCTCGTCAATGTGCATCAGGGCGTACCGATAGTAAGACCATTGATAATGCTCCAGGCGCATGCCAAGGTGTTGCTCCAGATCAGGAGGCACCTTGGCGTTGCGGCTCAGAGAGCGAAGGTTTCTGGACTTGATGTAGTGATAAATGACAAATAATACGTCCAGATCGTCTTTGTACAGACTGTACATTTCGTAGGTCATGAGAAATGCAACCTGACCCATATGACCGTTAACCAAACCCTTGTCGTAGTCGTTCTTAAGATACATGACCTGGGCACCTGGTTTCAAACACAGCCTGTCTTCAGCGTTAATGTCCCTCATGGCCCGATCAATGAATTCCTGACTGTACCCCTCTGTGGTGTTCCGCATGTCAGAAGCGTAAAAGAAGACTTCAGGGCCATCTAGCAGCTGCAGCTCTCTCTGATTAGTTGCTTCGACTCCGGTGGTGGTGCTTTGAAGGTGCACAGTCTGTTGGCCCGGGGGATGCCTGCCAATGAACTGAGAAAAGTAGTTTCGAAGAGCATCAGTCTCTGGAGTAGTACCCTTGTACGTTCGGAACATGTTAAGCATGGAGGCGAACACGGAGCCTTCAGTTTGCCGCTTGGCAACAGTGAGACGCAGTCTTTTATCTCCAAATACTTTCTGAAACGCCTCGGAGTTAAACAAAAAGTCTGGAGGAAGCTGGGCGCTAGCACCATGCTTTCTGGCGTATGTGTTCTTGTCTTCAAACGAAGGAACAGGGGGGAGTTGATAAAAGTCGCCCACACAAACAATTTGCATTCCTCCAAAGGGGAGGTCTCTCAACACTTGGTCACGCGCATGGTCCTTCTCCGTGTACTGTAACATTTCTTTCAGAAAGTTGTAGTTTCGAGCTTTTTTCTTACAACGTAGCTCCTTTTCATACTGAACAACAGCCGTGTGTGCAATTTGGAAAAAGTTGGACCTCACGGCTCGGGCAATGGTGTCAATCATGTCAAACATGGCTCCAGATATCATACTGCACTCGTCAATAATGAGCACGTCGGTGAACTTCCACATTGCGGCAGCTCTAGGGTTTTTGAAGAGCTTGGCAATGCAGACTTCGGCGCTCTCTTTCATGAGACCCAGGCCAGTCCACCTATGAATAGTTATGCCATCCACGTTGACAGCAGCCAGACCAGTAGGTGCTGTGACTTTGCAGACAACTCCCTTTGACTCGCAATGGTTCTTGATCTCCTTGATGAGCACGGACTTTCCGGTTCCAGCTCCTCCCGTGAAAAACAGACTCTCGCCTTTAGCCACTAGGTCAAAGATGACCTGCTGTTCCTCAGTGAGCGTGATGTTCTGGGGCTCCAGAAGCGACAGAGTAGTGGTGTTGGCAACCACAGCGTTGGTTTCGTCGTCGCTGGCGGTGCTCTCGCAATTCATGTCCGTCTGCTGGCTGGATTTGGGCATACCAGTGTAGAGGTTTGTGTTTTGAGAAGAAGTCGTCGAGGGATATTGCGCGACCACAGGTTCAGAACGTTCACCACCACGCTTTTCAGACTGCTCCTGCCTGACCTGTGCTTCATTGATCTTATTCAGACTCGAGCTGTACTGGGCCAGGAGCATCTTCTTAGCGTCTCGTCTCACCAGTCGCTTTATCTCTCCTAGTTGTAGAGCAGTGAGTTCCGCATGATTCAAGCCCGAATGACCTTGCATAGCACGATGAAGATCTTGCTTGTAGTATGCCACCACCATCATAAGCTCTTCGGACGTCCACTCCGTCCACCAGTCGCCCCGAACGAACATATTTTCATCCTGAATCTGCACAGGCGGAGCAATACGTTTCTTGGGGGAGTCCTTGGAGCTCGCATGGGCTCGTTTCTTGGCCCTTTGCTTCTCCCGTTCAAGAATCTGCGCTACATCCCTGTACCTTGGTTCGCGCCGTCCCTGTGACTGTCGCTCTGGCTCCTCCACTCGTCCCAGTAGTCGCTGTTCCTCCTCCAGAAGCCGTTCTCGTTCGAGCAACAGATCAGTCTCGTCATCCTCCGGCTCATCAACGTCCATGCGATCTTCCACTGTGTTTTGACGCCCGGAGCTGGCGCCAGCGCCGTCGGACGACTCTTTCTCTCGTAGTTGGTGCATGAGCGAGTTGATCTGGACCGCTCTCTCCTCCAGACGTTGGCGTTGGTACCGCTCAGCCTCTTCGGTGCGCGCTGTCGCATGCCCGCGCGAAATATCGGCTGCATACTCGTTGAGTCGAGCCATTTTCCACTATCTTGATGGGATCCAATGGTTATTAGCGGGTGTGATGTACAGCGTTGAAGATGATGTTCCCTACAGATAATTCAGACAAAAATACCCTTCAGACAAAATATGTAATTAATTTTTAATTTACAGTAATTGTGCCTGCATTAGTGTTTTTAATAGGCCATTTGTACGATACAAGTGGTTGGGCTTCTCGCTATTTTATTTTATTTTTGATAGTAGTTTTGTTTTATTTTTTTATTTCTTTTTTATTTCTTTTTTCATTCCTTTTTAATTTTAATTTATTTTTAACTTAAATCTTTCACTCAATATTTCACGCGTTATACACTGCGTCGCGAACCATTCTTCTTCTCAAATCCGTCCAAATCGACTTGAAACAACTCTCAATCCCCCATATCACATCCTACCACTCCACATCCTTCACAACCGCCAAATACACCCACCAACGACTTCATCATCTGCCGCGAAATCTCCAACCTCCAAACTCTATTTCGCCAACATGTCTAATAATTAGCACCCTCCATATTTACGCGTCAAACTACTGTACTGTTCCTACACCACACATGACAGCTATCTTCACCAAGGAAGCGGCCAACGCGCTGAAAAGCCACAAAGCCAAGGAAAACCTGGGCTGCGAATCTCTGACCCAGCAGATCCACACTCTTCAGACAGAACTTCTCCGTTTAAGCCGAGAGACGGTGGACGCGTTCGACAACGACCTGGACGTGGAGTCCTCCGATCTGCCCATCTACGACCGACAATCGACCATTTCACAGCTCGACCGGGCCGCCACGGAGCTCGCTCTGACTCAGGGACGCGTGGACGTGCACAGCGACATCTTTGACAAGGTGGTGAACCAGGTCACGGAAGCCAGCGAAAAATGGGTGGCGTGGGAAAAGACAAACAAGGAGAAGGAGAACCAAAGCCCCGATCATACCCCAGATGATGACGAACAAGAGGGAGATGGCGTGAAGGACGCAAACGAAAACGCACCCAAAGTGCCGGATATCACCAAGCTGTACGCAACAACGCTGGCCAAGTCGCTGCCAGAGCCCACAAAGAAATCACGTGCGCTGATGCTGAAGAAGTCGCGTGATCTCAGAAAACACAAGGAGACGCTGCTGTGGATGCTCATGCCCGAGATTGATCTTGGCGACAGCGACAAGTGGTGGATTTCTCTGGGAAGTCTGGTTTCGAAACACGTGGGACGGGAAGGCCTGGCCCCCGAACCCAATGGGTATGGCCTTTCGGAGGACGATTCAGACGACGAGCTGTTTGTGTCTCGAAAGTCCAATCTCAAGTGTCCCATCACACGGGACTATTTGGAGAACCCTGTACGAGCGATTGTGTGCAAGCATCTGTTCTCTGGCGAGGCTTTCAAGCAGTGGCTGCAGCAGACCCAGGGCCGAAACCAGTGTCCTGTTGCCGGCTGCAACAACCACCTGCGGAGGATGGCCGATGTGGAGGCCGATGAAGATGTGGTTAGACGAGTCAAGAGACTGAAGAGAAACGTGGAGAAGAAGCACAAGGAGAGAGAGACACTCGGTACGCAGCGGATTTAGATGTCAGTGCTGGGGGTTGTTCCATGTAAGGAACGCTGTCCCAGTGGACATAAGGAATGTATTTATAGGAGACTCTTGAGAGTAATATTGGAGCGTGTAGTGATGAATGAGTACTTGTGCTGGGACGACTGGAGTGACTTGGACATCTTTGGAGGGTATGAAAATGTAATGGCAAGATAGTATATCAAAACAGCTCCGTTGTTTATCAAGTCGTAGATCGACTCTCCCCATGGTTTCAGCGGTGGATGTGGGTTCTTAGAGGTGTCTGACGACGACCCAGGACTCCAGCAACGACCAAGGACTCTAGAAACGACTCCATCCTCTGGAAACGACTCCCAGTCCTCTGGAAACGACTCCAGTCCTCTGGGAAACGACTCCAGTCCTCTGGAAACGACTCCAGTCCTCTGGGGCACTCCGATGGCCGTCGGACGACACTCTTGAAGTCTAGAGACTCCTGTGAGACTCAATTGACGACTTGGTGAATACTCGACATAATCTCAAATATGGAAGATGGAGCACTGAGAAAATGACGACAAGGTCAAGAATCAATTATATATACCATCAGGCTGCAATTACTTTAGTATCTCAGTTCCACACGTCCACACTTGCTCCACAACCTGTCGTACAGAAGGTACTGCTGCTCCGACCCTACCAAGTCGCTGTTTGAATATCCCACTCTCACGCTGCTAATATTGATCATATTACAAAAAAAACAATACCATTTGAATCAGCCAAACTATCTCATTCCAGTGGTTTTTTAGATTATTGAAAAATATCACGATATGAGATTTTTTAACTCTTTTTATTTTATTTTATTTATTTTATTTTTATTTTATTTTATTTTTTTTTTATTTTATTTTATTTTATTCTAATGATTTAATTTCAAATTTAAAACTTCCAACATTGAACTGAAAATCGGTCAGCTCCGAAACCCCACAGCTCAGGGCGTCTGGTGTAGTTGGTTTATCACCATGCGCTTTAGCATGACGCGAGGTTCCCCGGTTCGATTCGGTGGGTGTCGTCCAAATTCACGTGACGGTCACGTGTTTTTTTTGACGAGAGATGTCATTTCTTTTTTTGTTGGTTTTTTTTGGACCAACTTTTTTCACCAAACATGACTCAACCCCCAACTAAAATAGTTGAAAAAGTTGGTCAAAAAAAAAAAAAAAAAAAAAAAAAAAAAAAAGTGATGTTATAATTAATGAATGTATTATGCTGTAAGAAAACACGCAGATCAAATGAATATGTCCATCTATATATCATCCTAATCAATCCGCAGAGAATGTCATTACACCACCAATTCTCCGCCATTTTTATACATATTAAAATGATCAATTAATCTATCCTCCACTAACCTTCCAAGGCCTGCAATTTGACGAGCTCGTAGTACTTTGATCTGTTTGCCAGAAGTTGCTGATGAGTTCCACTCTCAAGAACGACTCCGTTTTCAAACACGAAAATCACGTCGGCGTTCTGGATCGTCGACAGTCGGTGGGCAATGGCGATGGTAGTTCGTCCCTTGGCAGCGGCGTCAAGAGCAGCTTGAACCACCTTTTCGGACTCCGAGTCCAGAGCTGAGGTCGCCTCATCCAGCAGAAGAATCTTGGGATTGCGGATGAGAGCTCGAGCAATGGCTATTCTCTGTTTCTGGCCTCCAGACAACAGAGAACCCTTGGAGCCACACACGGTATCGTAGCCTTCGGGCAAAGACATGATGAAGTCATGGATGTTGGATTTTCGAGCAGCCTCGTATACCACCTCGTCAGTCACGTCCGGATCCTGTGTTCCCAGCAAAATGTTCTCTTTGATGGTGCCCGAGAACAGAATGGGTTCCTGCTGCACCAGAGCCACCGCCTCGCGATAGGAGTTGATGTTCAAGTCTGCGAGGTCTAGGCCGTCCAGAAGAATCTTGCCGGACGTGGGCCGGTAGAAGCACTCGAGAAGACCGACGGTGGTGCTTTTTCCGCATCCTGACGAGCCCACCAGGGCTACATATTGGCCCTGTTTGATGGATAGGTTGAGACCTCGAAGAACCGGCACCTGCATCCGCGTGGGGTACCGGAAGTGCACGTTTTGGAACTCAATGTTGCCTTTGACGTCCTTGGGGTCGATCTTGGTGCCTTGGTCGGACCACCAGTCAATCTCGGGCTCCACCGCCAGCACGTTCATGATGTTCCGCGTGCTTCCGGCGGCCTTGCTCATGTCCGGCGCAAAGGTGAAGATTGAGCCCGCGGACTGTGAGCCAAAGACAATGGCAATGAAGGCCACGAAGAAACGGAAGGGCGAAATGGTGTGGTGCTTGAGCAGAATTCCGCCGTACCAGAAGGCCAGACCCATGATGAGAGGCGACAGGGACTGGGACAGACCAAAGAGAATGGACGAGAAGAAAATGGGCCGTTTGGAGCCCTGAACCTGTCCCTCCACTGATTCCTTGTAAGTCTTGTAGACTTGGTATTCACGGGTCAGAGTGGTGACGGTTCGGATGGCGTTGGTGTTTTCGCAGGCGTAGGAGCCGGACTGCTCGTAGGCGAGTTTGGCCCGGTTGTTGAGCCATGTGAGCACGTAGTATCTGCAGAAACCGCATCCAATGAGAATGGGGATACAGGCGCCGCAAATGAGACCCATTCTCCAGTTGAAGACGACCGAGACCACGAATCCGGCCACCACGGTCACAATGGACACGAGAATCTGGCCAAACGTTGTTCCCGAGAGTCCTCGGACGTTGTGGGCGTCTTTTCCGAGATTCGAAGTCAGACTGCCAGTGGTGTTCTCCTCTCGGTCAAAGAAGCCAATGTCCATTCTGAGAAACTGCTTAAAGACCGCCAGACGCAGTTTTCGCACCAGTCGCTCTCCCGCAAGAGTGAGAATGGAAATCTCCGCGTAAAAGGCCACCATTTCGATCATGGCAATCATAAAGAAGAGACCGGTGTAGGTGTTGATCAGAGACCGCATGTGGGGATAGCCTGAGGGCGGAGTCATGAAGGCCTCGATACATTTGGCGAAAATGACGGCCATTCCAGGATAGCCAATGCCCCCCACAAAGGCACACGCTCCTCCAATCAGCAGCAAAGTGGTCTCCTCCTTGTTGTAGGAGTACACGAATCGAATCATCTCAATGATTCCCTGCTCCTTGGTGTTGTATTCCTCCTCATCTTCACTGAAGGAGCTCATAGTCAGAGACTGGATTGCCACCACGTCTTCCTCGAGTTTGTCGTCAGCGGCCGTGTCTGAGCCGTCGTCATTCTGTTTCATGATAGTCTGCGAGTTGACCAGCGAAAAGTACATGCCCTTTTGCTCAATCAACTCATGATGGGTGCCCTGTTCCACAATGCTGCCCTTGTTCATGACCACAATGAGATCGGCGTTCTTGACCGTGCTGAGACGATGGGCAATGACAATGGTGGTTCTGTCCGCCGCTGCCTTGTCCAGTGCGTCCTGAACAATGCCTTCACTCTTGGTGTCGAGTGCAGAAGTGGCTTCGTCCAGCAACAAGATCTTGGGCTCTCTAACAATGGCCCGGGCAATAGCAATTCGCTGTTTCTGGCCTCCTGACAGCAGAAAGCCCCGGTCTCCAACATTGGTTTCAAACCCGTCAGTCAAGTCCTGGATGAAGTCGTAGGCGTTGGCTTGACGGGCAGCATCCTCCACCAGCTGACGTTTCTTCTCGGGGTCAGCGTTCTCATGGGGAGTTCCAATCAAACCGTAGGCAATGTTTTCGTAGATGCTGACGCCAAAAAGAGTGGGTTCCTGTGACACCAGAGCCAGCTGTTGTCGCAGCCATCTCACGTTGAGCGAAGAAATGTCTACTCCGTCAATCGTCACTTTTCCGCCGAGAATTTCGTAGAATCGCTCGAGAATGCCAATAATGGTGGACTTTCCGCTGCCAGAAGCGCCCACAAGCGCCACAGTCTGCCCTGGTTTGATCTCCAAAGAGAAGTCGTGCAGAACAGAAACATCCGGTCGAGACGGATACCGGAAGTTGACGTGCTCCAGCTGAATGTGGCCGTGAACCTGGTCCAGCTTCTGACCCTCGTCGGAGAAGCTGTCGATGGGAGGGACCCGGTCAATGGTCTCAAAGATCTTCTGGCCAGAGGCAATGGCAGAGCCCATGGCCTGCAAGTTTGGAGCCACATTGCCGACCATGACAGCTCCAATCATGACGGCAAACAGCACGGTCATGATGTTTCCGACATTGACTTGTCCCCAAGACACGAGTCGAGACCCCTCCCAGAAGGAGAGAGCGTAGTTGAGATAGGCAATGGTCCACACCGAAGCAATGGCCGCCGCCGAGCCCCGGCCACGGAAAATGTGGTACTTCATGGACACCACCAGCCGGTCATCGTACTTTTGGGTCAATCTGTCCTGGGTTCCAAACGCAACCACGTTTCTGATGGCTCCAAGAACTTCTTCCGCGACTGAAGACGCCTTGGCGTCGGAAACAATGGCCAGTTTGGCAAACTTGACCACAAAATAGACTGCTGTAGTCATGGCGAACAGTAGGGCGAAAAACGACGACATCATGATCAGCGTCAGCTTCCACGACTTGATGAACCCGATAATGAAGGCCGAAATTATGGCGGCAATGGAGGAAACAATCAGGCCAGCCTTTTCACTGATGCCCTCCTGGATCAGGTTGGTGTCTGTGGTGATTCGGTTGGTGATTTCTCCGGCTCCGACCTTGTCGAAGAAGCCAATGTTCTGGCGCATAATGGCCTCCAGATAATGTGCTCGGATCCGGCCGGTCAGCTTCTCGCCCATCTGGACGTGCATGTACGTTTCGAGGAAAGAAAAGGCGAAGATGCCTGCAAAAAGATAGATGAAATACCGCGCCAGGTAGTTGATCTGGTGGCCGAATTCAGCCGGCGTGGCCCCCTCCACAAAGTACCGGACAAACTCGTTGGTCATGGAGCCGAAAATCAGGGTGAAAAGAGGCAGACACGCTCCCGCACAGGCCGAAAAGACGTACGAAACCAGAATCTCCGCCTTGTCCAGAGGTGTGGCATACCGAAGTAGCAAGGTGCGGTAGTTGACGTTGACGGGCTCACTGGTGGTTTGGGCCTTGAGAATGGCGATGCTCTCCTCAGATAGCCCCTCGTAGGGGTCTTTGGTCGACATGGTGAGGTGAGTGAAGGCCCCTCCACCCCCGATCACCAGACTAGATATATCCAGATAAACTCGAGACTAGGTCTCGGTACTGTTACTTATTGCCGACAGTCTAAAATGAGACCTTGTTGACGGCAAAGTGTGCGACAATGAGAGAATTTTTTGGCGTAAATGAATGATCAAACGTGCTTAGACTGGATTGTGATTATAATATAGCCCTCAAATACCCCGAAATGCCGATTTGGAGGCGTCATTCCATCTCCAATGTTCCATTAAATTTAACCTTTTCGGATCTGCACACCCCGCATCCTCGGCTGCACGAGTTTGGGGGCACTTTGTGGACGTTGTGGCGGTTATTTAGAGATACAGAGCATGTCATCGCCATCTCCAACTCCTCCTGATACTATTGCCGAGTTTAGATTCTCTCTTTGTGCGCCTTTAAGACTAACAGACGAAAAGTTATTTGTCGGTTTCAGCCGCGCCAAACTCTAAAACACGTAGCTCTCGGATCGGCATTTACGAAACGCCGATATACGAGATGACGTGCCTGTGATTGATTTACGACTAGTTGGAGAAGAGCGGTGGGTCGATACGTGGTTGGAAATGGTCTCTCGGGCGTTTGTTTCTAAAAATCCGTCTTTTGAACAGCTGTGCGGGCGATATGGGTTCCTCGACCTAAGAAAATAATTTCTGGCTCTTTCGGGCTCTTCCGGGGAATACAATGAGATATAGACACGGCTTAGAGTACGATATATAGCGAGGGGTTCTTAAAAGGAACTATTTTTGAGACATGTGTTTATGCGGTCTGTATGGATGGAATCTCAGCAGACTGTTTTGAGACACACCTTGGGTCTACTGTGAGACACACCTTGGTGACGTGACTGGATGAGATTGCAGAACCGACAGAGTGAGGACTTCAGGCAAGGCCCTATTATCACTGTCTGATATGGAGATATCATTCAACCATGCGACTGTCACGATGTGCCCGACGATTGGAGTGGCCACTGGGCTCCTTCCAAGTCTTCAGATAAGCATAAAAATGAGTCCTTGTACGGCTTCAACAAGATTGCCCGCAATGTCCAGAGAACAGATAGTCGCATGTTATGCTTGCTCATTTAGCTCTTTGAAGCAATATTTGCTATTCCCGGTTGTATATTTGTACTCAATGGAGCTGTAACAGCTATTCACAGTTGTATATTTGTACTCAATGGAACTATGGCCGTTCCTTCAGAGTGTTAGATGTATCTACCGTGACTGGACCAACTCCTTGATTCTCTTGTGGTGAAGATGAGAGGGGGACCAGCTTGATCATAGACGAGATGTCCATCCTGTAGATAGTATTCCACTGATGTACTAAATCTCTTCTGGTGAATGAGCAAACACACATCCTTCTGGTGTGTACTATTATCGGAACATAGTGTCCCTACAAGTGAGTTGTAAGTCATCAACCATACTTACGGTCTTCTATACTTGGGACGCCGGTCGGGTCAATTCCAGACACGATGGGTTCCAGAATAGCAATATGACGGCAATTGTTATCTCTCACACAGCAGCATTGGAACTTGGCATCTTGTCCTGAGTACGACAGAACTTGCTGAAGCCATCAGAAGACGAGCAAGCTCTGGAATAACAGTAGCCAAATGTTGGCGTGTCGTCGTAGAGCCAGCTTCTTCCAGAGAAATGTCAAAAGGTAAGAGTTGTTAATTCCGGTGATGCCATAAAGTGGGTAATGGTGGAATTTGCTTGGTTTAGATCCAAGTCTTTGGAACCTCCAAACTTCCTCTATGGTTCTGACATGCTGGGCTCTGCTTCATGAGAGCGGAGTGGACAAGTTGTAAATACGGTGTAATGTGAGTGAAAATTCATGCCCAAATCGGCCCAAGAGATCGCACTGGAAATCAGTCCTTCTTTGGAATGGAGAAAGAGAGTCTTAGATTAGCTCCCTACAGATAAAGGATGACAAAGGCGGCAGTTGAAACTTGATTTTTCTAATATCTCAAATATTTCAAGTGGTAGACCCCATACTTATGACCAGATAATCCGTCTAGAGGCTCCATTTTGCCATTGCGGCAGCTTTTTGACATTCTTCGGATCATGATGAAAGTCCATTTTTTCTAACAACAATCACGCGGATTTAGCTCAGTTGGGAGAGCGCCAGACTGAAGTCATTCTTCGGTCAGAGTAATCTGGAGGTCCTGTGTTCGATCCACAGAATTCGCAATTACTTTTTCTTTTTTTTTCCCTCATTTAGCAGTTTTTTTGGTAGTTGATCGATTCAGCTGTCGAGAAATGTCTCTTGAAGCCTTGTTACGTTTTTCAACCACAGTTTCACCGGCAAACTGGCGCATGAAATAAAAAAAGAAATAAGTTTCACCTATAGATAATTTTATTTTTCGCACAATCTGATCCAACATCAACATGGCCAAGGACAAGAAGAAGGACAAGGAGGCCAAGAAGCTGCGAGCGGCGGAAAAGGCCAAGAAAAACGCCGCCAAGGGCGAGAAGAAACAGAAGAAGGTGGCGGCCAAGCAGGGCGAAGACGAGGACGACATGGACATTGACGAGATTCTCGCCAACTACAAGAAGGAGCAGGAAGCGCACGATAAGGTGACAATTACCAACGTGGAGCGGCCGAGCAAGCGGGTCAGTTGCTCCATGTGCACTTCGCCGGTTCACGGCAAGAAGGAGCTGTTTTTGTTTGGTGGAGAGGTGTCGAACCACTCGGGAACATGTGCCTTCTTCAACGACTTGTACTCGTACAACATCAACACGGATCAGTGGAAGAAGATTGAGTCTGGTAACTCCCCACTGCCCCGGTCCGGCCACCAGATGATCACGCACCCCAGTGGAATCATTCTCATGTTTGGAGGAGAGTTTTCGTCACCCAAACAAAACACCTTTTACCATTACGGAGACACATGGCTGTTTGACGCCGAAACCCGAGAATGGAGCAAACTGGACCAGAAGAAGGGCCCCAGCGCCCGATCCGGACACAGACTGACGTACTGGAAGAACTACATCTTGCTGCACGGCGGTTTCCGAGACTTGTCGCAGTCCACCACGTATCTGGATGATCTGTGGGCTTTTGACGTCACCACCTACAAGTGGACTCAGATCGAGTTCCCTCCCAACCACCAGACTCCCGACGCTCGATCGGGCCACTCGTTTGTGCCCAGTCCCGAGGGTCCCGTCATTTTTGGAGGATACTCCAAGGTCAAGCACAAGGGCAAGAAGGCCGTTGTCGGCAAGGTGCATCAGGATGTGTGGCATCTTAAGATGAAGGCCGATATTAAGGCTTCTCGGTGGGAGAGACGTAAGAAGGGACAGTACGCGCCTTCTCCTCGAGTTGGTGCTTCTCTGGTGCACCATCGAGGTCGAGGAGTCATGTTTGGAGGAGTGTTTGACACCGACGAGACCGAGGAGAGTCTGGACTCCACTTTTTACAACCAGCTGTACGCCTACCAGATTGAAAGTAACCGGTGGTTTGGTCTGTCTCTGCGAAGTGCCAAGAAGCGAAAGGCTGCATTGGAACGGGCCCAAATCAGCCGAGACGACGATCTCAAGGCCACTCTTGACAGCATTTTCAAGGACAAGCTGGATCTGGGTGAGGACGGTGAGACTCCTGCGGTTGAGGAGGAGGAGGAGACTCTCAAGGACTCCGATGGAGAGGAGGTGGTGCAGAAGGAGTATCCTATTGCCAACCAACTGCCTCATCCTCGGTTCAATGCTTCCATGACCGTCTGTGACGACGTTCTTTACGTGTTTGGAGGCTCATGGGAACGAGGGGACCGGGAGTTCACTTTGGACACCTTCTATGGCATTGATCTCAACAAGCTGGACGGCGTGAAGGTGTTCTGGGAAGACCTGCGGGAGCTTGAGGAGGCGGACGTTGACTCTGACGAGGAGGATGACGAGGAGGATGAGGACGACGAGTTTGAAGAAGACGACGACGACGCTGAGGGTGTGGAGGAAGACGACGGCGAGGAGGAGGAAGAAGAAGAGGAGGTTTCCAACGAAACCATTCCCGATCCCCGACCCTGGCTGCCTCATCCCAAGCCGTTTGAGGTCCTTCGAGCCTTCTACGTGCGAACTGCAGACAAGTTCCTGGAGTGGGCCCTTTCGGCCGACCGAGAGGCCCGCGGAAAGGATCTCAAGAAGGTCGCGTTCGATCTGGCCGAGGACCGGTTCTGGGAGCGACGAGAGGAGGTGCGAGTCATGGAGGACCACTTTGAGGAGATTGGCGGTGTTGCCGAGGTGGTGGAGCGAGATGTGCGAAGTGGAAAAACCAGACGGTAATCTATAGACTTAGATAGACGGAAAAATAAGACAATTTGAACAATGAGAACTCGTACGTGGCGACAAATGTGGCACATAGAGCAGAGCGAGGAGCAAAAAGAGGCCATTCTCTGAATGCCTGCTGGTCCCAAAAAGAATTGCGAATTCTGTGGATCGAACACAGGACCTCCAGATTTCAAGACTGAGAATTACTTCAGTCTGGCGCTCTCCCAACTGAGCTAAATCCGCAATATATCTCAAGAAAGTGAACTTTCAATATAAACTCCAGTTTGAATTTTATTGCCCGAATGGCTCAAATCGGGTATTTACGTCTTCCAATTCATCCAAACATTGTTTAAATACCAAATAAAAATCCTTTCTTCTATTTTATTCTCTAAATTTTTCATCTATATCGCTAATCAGTCTCCATCTAACATGAGTCGAATCCAACTTCGAACGAGACATCACAAGCAACTCCCGGCTCCCATGTCCCAAAGACTTGGTTCTGAACTCCACGTCGATCTTTTTTTCTCGAGAATGCCGTTCCCGGCTTCTGGAGATGCTTCTCTGGAACCCACCCCTACTTGTGGGCTTTGAAACCGCAGTATGGGACCTGGGAGTCGAGTTGTGGATCTTTAGAGCAGATTGAATACCGTTCTTAACAGTCTTCTTGGCTTTTCTGTCTCTCATATGGAACTCGGAGGCTTCACTGGACATGCCTCTTTGGCACTCATCTCGTATCACAGCTTGTCACTTTGCGTTGACAGAGAGAGTCGAAGAGTTCCCTATGATCCACAGAGATGTTCTGGCTCGAGGTACTGCAACGTTCTTGCGTCTCACGTTGGCCAGAAACCCGACAGTATGAGACTGTGGGTGTGATTTGACACAAAACATTATGATGTCCTTTTCTCTGCCCAGGAATGCAAACTTCCTAATATTGCTTCAGTGTGTCTCTCTTGTACGTATCACCTTTGTGGCGCGTTTTATTGACGATACTGATGGTTCGGTACTTTGACCTGCTTCATCAATGGTCTCTGTTTCGAAACTAAGACCTGAACCTGATTCTCGGCAGTCGCGTTCTTGTACAGCTCTTGCAACTTGCTATGCACTTGGCCCTTGCTCATGTACAGAGTATCCAAGTGCTTTCCCAGTCTGTTAGTTTCGTCTTCCAGTCCCTTGATGGCTGTCATGTCCTGCTCTAGAAGCGTCTTGATAACTTGTTTCTTACCCTCTGGTGTCGACTGAGCAACTTCAGAATCCACCCTCACGACCCTCCCCCCATAATCTTGAGTCCAGAGATTCGTCCCAGAAGTGACTCTCAAGTCGTTTGGTCAGCTCATGGACCGCCGCATTGGAAGGGACACATAACATGATGTGAGTCTGACCAGTTGCTTGCCCGAATCTCGCAAAGCTGAGAAACAATGGCCTTGGTCTTACCTATACCTGGCGGTCCTTGAACCAGAGACAGGTTTCCTGCCAAATTGTCCGCTCCATGAACCGCCTGGACCTGAGACCTGTTCAAAAACTTCTGGTATTTTGCTTGGAGAGAAATATTGGCCAACTCTGGAGCCAGAGGAAGAGAGGAAGCTTGAGGGTGGATGAGCAAGCAGTTGTCTCTCATAAGAGACCATATTGGCCAGATAAAAGCAACAGCAAACCCGCATGGACTCAACTCTCCCGTCAGCTCGTCTAGTCCTGACACGCACTTCACCAGTGTTCTCGCACTCCGTGACCGCATTGATCTCAAATTTGATACCGTTCTGAGTCGCTTGCTCCGAGTCCTGAAACTCCAGGATTTCCTTTCTACTAGGAGCGTAGCACTCCAACAAGTTCAACGGTTCCAAGACCTCGTGATGAGCCGGTGAGGAGTATGTTTCGCAACATGGGGTGCTCGTTCTTAATACTGTCCAAGTTCCACTCCAAAAGATGCGAGTATAGGTACAGTACTGTATGTACATACTTCAGATACATACTTCAGCAGCTCTGATATAGCGAAAAACTGTCTAAAGGAGCCCCAAGAGTCATCTTCACTACTTTTACGGTATCATCTTTGAGGGTGTAAGTAGAACTTGGGCATATCCCTCACTAGCACCCTTAGCCCTCCCCCTAGTTTGAACTTTCAGCTGCCACCCGTCAGATGTGAAAGGTGGATGGAGTATCTGTTTCAATGATTCTGGAGAGCGTATACGTCCCCAAATATTATTGAAAGCAATTGAGCTGAAAAACTGAACTTCCTTCTTCTCCATCTTCACTCACGTATCGAACATTCGTCTCGGACTATACGAGCTCAGAACTTTACAGGATGTGTAGACCCTCGAATACGTGAGGATTTGTTGTTACTATGGAGCTACCTAAGAATACATGGAGATCTTTTTCTACTTTCGAACTTCCCGTTTTATTTACAAGCCAAGTACAAGTGCTGTAGACAGATGAGGACAAGAGGGTCTTGTTGCACAAGGTCAACAACTCTCACAATACAAACACTGTACTTCCTTTCTCAATAAACGGGGGCTCGAAACGAACCTAGGGCTCAAAATGAAGCACTGTACAGTACATACTGAACTTGTACGGAACTGTTGTTTACCACAAGAACACGATTTATCAGTACTTACTGTAGCTGTCAGATCTAAAAATGTGACAGGCGTGAGACAATGAGCGTATAGTTCCTGGACTAATGTCGCAATAGTAAGACAATAAAGGGTTATATCAATCTATAGGTTTTTATACCAAGGCTAGAGGGTTATATAAAGGCTAGAGGTCTTTATATCAAGGCTAAGGGTTATATCAAGGCTAAGGGTTCTATCAAGGCAAAGGGTTATATCAAGGCTAAGGGTTATATCAAAGATACCAGTGTCAATGATGGTTATACAACGACCGGTTCATAGTCTATCGTCGCACTTATCTACTGTCAATGGGTTATTGTGTTGCTGCCATCCTGTGCAGTCTCAACTAACTGTCAACACTCTAGTAATTCCTGAGAATTAGTAGTACCAGTACCGCAAGAACAAATCACATCTAAAGTCCGAATCCGAAACCCGCCTTGATCACGGTCCAAGCCCACTCGGCCCTGGCAGACTATCTCAGAGGATTTGGTGTTTAGTATGTGATATCATCCATGGCATTTTTCCCCCTACTTTTCAGCATACTTACTGCGAGCGAACGAGACTGCCTATCTTACGACAAACCGGTTGAGAATATAATTCTCAACAACTACTCGGTGTCGAACTTGTGGTCTGATGAAGGATCACTAGCTTAGACAACAGCTCATTTAAATGGGACTGGAAGGATCTACAGTTCCCACTGATGAGCACCAGGCGAACGGCTCGGTGGAGTCTACTGGAGGGCAATTTCCGTTGAGACTGTGACTTTGTGTGCTTCATTCTGTCTCTACAATGTGACATGGCGTTGCATCGACAAGACCACCACCGACAAGACCACCACCGACAAGACCCATACCGTGATCTGGGGACACCACCCCATCTTCACAAGTGCGGATTTTTTGATACACTCAGATGCCAGAGTCCCGTCGGGTTTTCAAGGCCGCTGACACGTCTTAGATGTGGATTACCCGAGCAAAATCCCGCATGGCAAGTACTATCTTGTCTGGGAACCATGGACGTTCCATTTTCCAGTCCCGCGCAAGGGGATCCGACGTCCTGACTACGTGAGCTTTCACAAGAATCCGAGTGTAACCAATCTTCGGTCTGATGTTCCGGCCGATCATCTAGTACCATATCACTTCGCAACGGCTTTCACCTTCATTAATTCAAGTATCTTCTTCCGGCCTAAGTAGATTTAGCTGGAATCTGTAGATAACCAAAAGGTTTGCAGAAAGAAAAAAAGGAGACAAAAATACACCACCAACGTGCAGCAAAAGAGACCCCAAGAGAGATGCAAAAAGATACTCCGCAACGGAGAATTGAACTCCGGTCCCCCGCGTGCTGAACATTGTTCTGACAGGCGGAAATTCTAGCCACTAAACTATTGCGGATTTTTTCTTGATTTTCTGAAAAATGTGGTCATGCACAGATGATATTAAGGGTTAGGTTCGGCCAAAAAAAAAGGGTGATGAAGGGATTTTGGATCATTTCCGAAAGTGCACCACAACCACTTTGGATACCAGAAGAGATACCATGGAAGCATTTACCGCGGAGCCACTGGGGTGGATCGTGGAGCAGAATGCGGCGAGCTACTTTGAGACTCAGGACTCGTCCTATCGGACAAGGATAGCCCCCATGTTACCCCTCTACATGGCCAGCATCAGGGGAGACATGAACCGGGTGCATTTGAACACCTGTTGTTTGATAGTGAAGATGTATGTGGACAAGGATCTGCACAGAAACATGGGCTCGCTGCCTCTAAAAGTGATTGTGGAGTGTTTGGGGCGCCTGGGCGCTCTGGGTCAGCACTATGTGCGGTTATCAGAGGACAACGGGGTGGTTGTTTCTCAGAAGTTGAAGGACTCCATCGCCAGGAACACGCCCAGATTGATATCTTTGGTCGTCCGAAACGCGTTTCTGAGCATAATGAGGAGAGAGGGGTTCGATTCGGGCGACTTGGCCGACTTGAAGAGCCAGTTTGAGGCATGCAAGACATTCTACACACAGGACGATTTGAGGAGGCTCAACAACTATCTTCTGAATCTGCAAGAATACAGTGACCGGCCTCAGAAGCTGCAACATGTGGCCAAGCTGCACAGCCAGTCGATAGAGGGCAAGCTGGAGGGCGAGTCTTCTCTCAACCACAAACTCATGGAGTACTGCGACTTTCTGCGCCAGAGGGTCAGCAAGCTGTCAGCTGCAAACCCCAAGCAAATGTTGGAGAATGGGCGTCAAATAGACGCCTTCTGCCTTCCTCTAACCATCGCTGCGACAATGTCTGAGCCTAAGCTTGAGTCGTCGCAGTAGGACACTGAAAACCGTGGAAGACCATTCAAAACAGAAAGCAACGAATCAATGATGATGGACATATCAGACAATGCCATACAGTGCGCGTACAGACACGTCTTTGTGGTCCACACGCCAAGAAACCACCCCGGTCACGCCCACAAATGGCAATTATGTCGATCTCCAACATGAAAGTCATAGAGCAAGTGAAACATAACCATGTGGAGCTGGTCTAACTAAGTAATAGAAGCAGGTAATATGGTGCAAGTGTTGCGTATGGGTAACTGGCGCCTTTTGCGCCCACTGCCCTCGGCCTTGCCCTTTTGCATGCGTATCCATTCTCATCTCGCAAAACCTCTCAAGTCTTGGCCCCCCACCGTACACGTCCAATTGGCAATGCCTCTCAAATGTCAAGAACATCCATTCCGATGAGATCTTCATCTACCATTGCTGTCTCGACTCGCATAGGACGTGTACGTCGCTCTCAGGTGACGAGAACAGACCATTCCGTCGTGTGTCGATCAGCAGTCAAAACAAATTAGGTGATCGGCGCGATCGGCGTTCTGGAATGCAGCGAGAGGAGGCCCTTATACGAGTAAAAGAGAGCAAGGTGTTTGGAAAGAGTTGTCCCAAATAAATGGCTACTGCCACAGCTGTAGGCACTACAGACTACTGGTTAAGAATTACTTCACATCATTATTGTATTATAGTTAGTCTCTCTCTAAGATGCCAGCTGTAGGGGTATCTCTGGCATCTCATCAAATCAGTTGGCAATCAACTAATTTAGAAAAGAGCAAGGAGACCAGCAGCGGCGAGGACAGCAGCGGAGACACCCTTGGTGACAGCGCCGTTGGCCTGGGCGGGGACAGACTGCTCAGGAGCCTGCTCAGGAGCCTGGGGAACAGCAGCGGGTCCGGAAGGAGCAGGGCTGGCAGCAGGTCCAGAAGGAGCGGGGCCGGAAGCGGGTCCAGAAGGAGCGGGTCCAGCAGCGGGTCCAGAGGGAGCGGGGCCGGAAGCAGGTCCAGAGGGAGCGGGGCCGGAAGCAGGTCCAGAGGGAGCGGGGCCGGAAGCAGGTCCAGAGGGAGCAGGAGCAGGGCCGGAAGCAGGTCCGGAAGGAGCGGGCTTACCCTCGGGGGACTCGGGCTTGGGCTCGGGCTTGGACTCACCAGAAGGAGCGGGGGCAATGGTGGAAGCCTCGGTCAGAGTCTTGGTGATACCCTCAACGATGGTGACCTTGGTGGTGAGCTCGACGGAAGCAGAAGGAGCGGGGGAAGCAGCGGGAGCCTCGGAAGTAGGCTTGGGGCCCTCAGAAGCGGGGGTCTCGGAAGCAGGGGCCTCGGAAGTGGGCTTGGGGGCCTCAGTGGCGGGGACCTCGGTGGAGCACTCCTCGGTGATGGTCTTGGTGACACCCTCAACAACGGTGGTGTAGGTGGTCAGAGAGGCGGTGGAAGAAGGAGCAGCCTCGGGGTGCTCGGTCTTCTTGTGCTCGCACTCCTCGCACTCCTCAGTGACGGTGACGGTCTTGCCGTTGACAACAGTGACCTTGGTGGTGACGGGGGCAGTAGACTCAGCAGCGGGGGCCTCGGAGGTAGGAACAGAAGAGGTGGGGGCAGCGGTGGCCTCCTCGGTGGAGCACTCCTCGGTGATGGTAACGGTCTTGTCGCCAATGACGGTGGTCTTGGTGGTCAGAGAAGGAGAGGCGGTCTTGTGCTCGCACTCCTCGCAGGGCTCGGTGACAGTGATGGTCTTGCCGTTAACGACAGAGGTCTTGGTGGTCAGAGGAGCGGAGGTGGTGTCAGCAACGGGAGCCTCGGTGGTAGAGGGCAGCTCGGTGGAGCACTCCTCGGTGACGGTGACGATGACAGTCTTGTTTCCGCCGTGCTCACACTCGTGGCAAGGGACAGTGGAAGTCAGAGTCTTGGTAGTGTAAGAAGCGGTGGAAGAAGAGACGGTGCCGTTGGTGGGGGCGGGAGAGGGAGCAGAAGAAGAAGCCTCGGTGGAAGAAGCCTTGGACTCGGTCTTGGACTCAGTCTTGGAAGTCTCCTCAGCAGAAGAAGCGGGAGCGGAAGAAGAAGGAGAAGAAGAAGGAGCGGCAACAGTGGAGGAGGGGACAGCCTCGGAAGACACACCGGAGGTGGGGCAGACGGGGATGATGGGAGTGGGGGTGGCAGTGGGGGTGGCAACAGCCTGGCAAGCCTCGACGTATCGGAGCAGCTGGTTGTCGACGTTGAAGTAAGGCCACATGTTGTACTGCTGGACACAAGAGGTACACTGGTCAACGGCAGACTTGGTAGCCTTGATCTTGTCGCAGATGCACTTGGCATCCTCACCACAGGAGTTAAGGTCGCCGACAACGGTGTTACAGGTCTTCTTGCAGGTGAGCTTACCAATGATATCGAATCGCTTGTTGAGCATGTTATCGAGGGAAGAGTGGTAGTAAGGCTCGGGGGTACAGGTGGGAGGGGGAACCTCACACTCGGGCAGAGAAGTGGTGACATCGGGGGGAGTGGTGGTGACAATAACGGGGGGAGGAGCAATGGTAGAGGTGGCCTCCTGGGGGTGGCACTTCTTGATGACATCCTCAATCTCCTGCATACCGTACTGGGGGTAAGCCTGAGAACAGGACAGACACTTCTGGGTCCAGGCGAAGCCGTCAAGGAACTGACACTCGCAGGACTTGAGACCCTGACAGGTGTTAAGACCGAAGGAGAGCTTGAAGCACTTCTTGGTGCAGAAGACCTGGGAGATCAGAGCAAGAGATCGCTTCTCGTTGGTAGAGGCGGGAGCGATACAGGTCTCCTGGGCAGCCTGGGAAGAGGTGGGGGCAGGAGGGGGAGGACCTGAGAAGTGGGGGGGGGCAGGAGGGGGAGGAGGAGCTGGGTGGGGGGGGCAGGAGGAGGAGGAGGAGGGGGTGGGGGTCTGGGAACCTGACTGAACCGCTCTTCCGATCTAACTCCACCAGCGGCGGGCTTTCCAAGGAAGATGGGGTCGGCGACGACGATGCTGGCTGCGGCAGCGATGGCAATGGCAGAGAACTTCATTGTTCGACTGTAGTTGGATATGAATGAAAGTGGTGGTCGAAGTGAACGAGTGTGACTGTTGAGGAAAGGAAAACTGAGGGGTGCGGACCCGGGTATTTATGCGTTTGGAGCCTCTCTCTGGCTGGCCTGTTTTTTCCCGCCTAACACACACGCACACGCACACACGGTTCACCATGTCCTCGTCTTTTAGGCGCAATGGCGATCTCGACCGTCGATCCTCATGATTTACATTCCAGGGCTCGATCGACCGACTGGGGAATGTGTCGAGTGGGGTACTCGTCGTCTGACGACTGGGTATCGTGCTACGGACTTGACACCGGGTCCTTGTCCTTGCTGGTGGTGGTGGGTTTGAAGATATCTCGTATCATACATGTAGTGTCATGGACAAGTCCACCGGTCGTGCATTCACACACCACTTTCACTGCTGCTTGCACCTGACAGGGGTCGGGCTCCCAAAGCCTGTTGACAATGGGAGCGAGTGTGCGTGTGAGAAGTGCGGTAAAAGGCTGTTTGGAGCGTAAAAGTGGGTTGGCAGAGTCTCTTTTCGCGACTCTTCGCGTTCGCACCCATAGTGTTTGCCGTGGACCGTGCGTGTCGCTGCATTAAGGGGCATGCTAGTGGACAGGCGCGACTGGTGCGACTGGCAGGTGCGACTGGCAGGTACCACTACCGGTGAGCTATCGTCTTTGGGTGCCCACCACCCCAGGTCAATCATCACCACTTGCTATGACCATTGCCCACATTCTCCAGCCTCTGCGGCATGGTACCGCCACCCAATCTAGCCACAAGCTCGCAGATCCCTCAAAGTAGCAACCATGGCTGCCCAGGTGGTGGGTCGCACCTCTTGTTGTCCCTGTTGGGAGAGATCGGCGTGAGAAATGGATGTGCGCATTTTCTCGCACAGGGTTAGTCTTTGCAATAGGCTTGGGTTAGCGTTTGACCGTGACTGGACGTCTACAAGTGAGTGTACGAGCGGAAGTGTACGAGCGGAAGTGTACGAACAGAAGAGCACATTTGTCTGGCAGTCACGTGGAAGATGTGGAAGATGTCGCTGTCGGGCAGAGTCGTCGCGCTGAGTCGTCGCGCGGAGTCGTCTGACAGTCAAGTTGGTGGGCGTAGATATCCACATTCGAATCGGTCTGCATGGCGTGTCGGAACGTGCAATTCGGCTTAGTAAGAACCGTGGTTGGCGACCGTACGGTACAAGTACTGGTACACCTGTCGATAGACCCTGATTACGCGATATGTGGGATATTATTTAGTCCGTTATGCAAGGTACTGTACTGTACTTGTACTATACGAGTCTCGTTTAGTTTGTCTAAGGTACACTCCACAATGTAGGGACCAACGGTAATTCAGCATGAGTATCGGTGAGTTGGTATAGGCCAAGTGTTACAGACACACCATTCGACTCCTTCCAGTTGGTTCAGCCATCCAACCATCCAGCCATTCAGCCATTCAGCCCACTCAGACTGTTCGGCCATTCAACCCTTCCACCATCTTTCACCATGTACACCCGCTGACCCCTGCAAAACATGCGCCGTGCCTGAGTGCCTGGTCCCTGAGTGGACTGAACATTGTTGTTATTGCCACAACGGGCCGAGCAAAGTTCAAAACAGCCCGAGTGAGACCAGCACCAGTTGCAAACGCAGTCGCCGGCTCCGAGACGTGGTGCAAGGGTACACTCGTTTCTTTTTCCTCCCACACTGTACAGTGTAGGCAGGGGTCCGTCGATGCAGACAGGCGCATGTATCGACGCGTGATGCTGAAGCGAATGGGGAGAATTGAGCGGACGAACCGACGAGCGCGCGAACGAGTGTTTTACAAGCTGTTTGGCCGTTTATCACCACTGTTTCACCGCGTCTTTGCCCTCAACTATACAAGACACGGCACCGTACATGGTATGGATCACGATGCCCACAGCAAAAGCCCTCCCTAGCCACAATGTACCAGTACAAGACACTATCACATGGCGTAAACCTCACTCGGGCGTCCTTGTCGTCTCCGCTCAACGCTTGGCATGATGCACGCCCGTCGCCATGTCTTCCCCCTCACCACCTCCTATGCCAAGGCCTTGGTGATGATCTCTCGGTGGAATGGGCAGTAGTAAGTGGCTGCATTTTTTTCGTCGGCGCCTCCGCTGCGAGATGGAGGCATCCCTTGCGTCGTCTAATTTTACCTCTCCCAAAGTCGGGACAAAATGGGGAGATTCGCCTCGTGTTGTGTCGATCATCTTCTCTTCGGTGCAGCCGACGATCTTTCATACACCAGACACGGCGCCAGAACGCGTCGTCAGACCGGAACAAACAGGCGCGCCAATTAATGGAGATCCTCCATCGCGTCACCATGGGCTCATAACATGGCACATTGATGCCGGGTATGAAAATACGAGCCAGCGGCTTGTCTAGGCGTAGATCCTAGAATGTATCTGTCGAGACATGGCTCTGGCATCAGAATGGACGCTATTGAACGCCCAAGCCCACCCATCAACTGGTTGGTATAGTTGCCCACGTGCTACGAATTGCAAGTGTACATCCACTTGTACCGAGTCTCTCCGTAGATCAACAATGTACACTGGTACAACCAACATACAAACACACACTGTACTCTGTCGACACCAGAAGAAGCAACTCTCAATATTACACCTCGTTGCCCATCTCCGCCCACAATGGACATTGTCACGCACCAAGACCCTGGCTTGGCTGAAAACGATCTTCACCTCTTCCAATCGGAGACACGGATCCCCAGCGACATTCCAACCTCCAAAGGGCGCTTCTGAGGCAAGAATGTGCGAGAATATGATCACCAAGCCCCCAACTTGCCATCAAATCGAGCAAACACGTACGAGTGTACGCTACAGCACCATAACAGACCATCAAGACCAATCCGGGGTCTATTCAAACATCTCCAACGAACATAGCATAGCGTACGAATCACAATGTCCAAAGCCGAGAGTAACGCCATCATAGGAGGTCAAAAAGAGTGTACAATGCCATCTCAATTCATTTCACGTCCCGGCCGGTGAACATTCTGAACCGGTCAGTGGAACAGTTTCTACGTACATGTAGTTCGAGGACCGCAACTGGTACGTTAAGGACCATAACAGTCCATCAAAGATTGTTTCTATTACCTCTGTCCATCACGTACACTAAAGTAAACACAAACATTACACCAAGATTTTACTAATTATACAGTACCAACAAACAAGAACCCACTTAAGAGTTCATGTAGGTGGAGGGATCAACACCCTCAGCAGGGTAGGGAGCGATGTTAACCTCGAATCGCTCCTGGATCTTAGCAAGAACCTCCTTGTCCTCAGGGGTGGAGACAAAAGAGATGGCCAGACCCTTGGTTCCGAATCGACCAGCTCGACCGACTCGATGGAGGTACTGGTCAGCCTCGGCGGGGAGATCGTAGTTGATAGCCAGGTTGATTCGCTCGATATCAATACCTCGACCAAAGACATCGGTGGAGACACAGATTCGCTTCTTGAACTCCTTGAACTCCTTGTATCGGGCAATTCGCTCCTCCTGGGGAATACCAGAGTGCACCGCGGTACAGGGGAATCCGTTAGCATTGAGGACCTGAGACAGGCCGTTAGCTCGAGAGGTAGACTTGACGAAGATGATAACCTGGTTGAACTCGAGGTTGTCGAGCAGGTCGCCGAGCTTTCGGTTCTTGGACTTCTCCTCAACGTCGACATAGTACTGCTGGAGACCGTGCAGGGTCAGCTTTCCTTCGTCGTCCACAAGAATCTCCAGAGGAGAAGACATGAACTTCTTGCAGATGGGTCGGATCTCCTGGGACAGGGTGGCGGAAAACATCATCACCTGCTTCTGTCGGGGGGTCACTCGGAAAATCTCCTGGACATCTCGTCGCATATCAATCTGGTCGAGGACCTTGTCACACTCATCGATGACAAAGGTCTTGACGTTGCCGAGTCGCAGGTGCTTGTCTCGGACCAGGGCGTGCAGTCGGCCGGGGGTAGCGACAATGACGTGGGGGGAGGTCTCCTTGTTCTGGATCAGCTCAATGTCCTTCTGGATGGGGGAACCTCCATAGAAGACGGCGGTCTTGACGTCGGGCAGGTACTTGGAGAATCGGGCGTACTCGTTCATGATCTGGTAGGCCAGCTCTCGGGTGTGACACAGAACGACAACGGAGCACTCGCCGGGCACGGGCTCCAGCTGCTGCAGGGTGGAGAGAACGAAAACGGCGGTCTTACCCACACCGGCCTTGGCCTGACAGAGAACGTCAGTTCCAAGAATGGACTGGGGGATACACACTTGCTGGACTGTGTTAGAAAGAACAATGTGGCGTTTGTGGTTTAATCTTGTTGTTGGTAATACTTACCCTCAGAGGGATGCTCGAAACCACAGTCGACAATGGCTCGCAGGAGCTCGGGCTTGAGCAAGAAGTCTCGGAAACCGGTGGAGTGGATTCCGACGTAGGAGCCCTTCTGCTCGGTGTTCTCCTCCTTGACGGTGGTGGTCTCGGCCTTGGCATCGCCGTTGGAGCCAGACTCCACGGTGGTGGAGGGGAGAGCGATTTCTTCGCTATCGGAGTAGTCGAGGAGTTCTTCTTCGCCTTCGTGGGACATTCTGGGGTTAGTCCTGATGGATCTTGGTGGGGGGTGGCATGGTGGAGAGGGTACAAAGAGGTGAAGCAAGATACAATAACACAGACAGCGTAGTGGGTTGAAAGAGGAGCAAGGTGGCGGGCGAACCCCGCTCCAACTAAAACGACCATTCAAGGTCCTAGGAGACGTCAGACGCGACAAACATGGTCCGTAACAATGGTTCGATTCAGCTGATTCTGATTCAGCCGTTGCAGTTCCACAGCTGCAGAGAATCCACCCGTCCTATGATTCAACTGTCGTCGAGATTTGTCGAATCAACAGCCGATGATCCCACGACGTTGTCTTTCTAACATGATCATTGCATCATAATCATGGTAACGAGAGGCGCAGTCCGGTTTCCGCCGCAAATCCACGTGCCAGCTCGTGTAGGCCGTCAAAAGCCGCAGGGCAAACGTGTTTTTGCCGATGGATTCAGCTCGGAGGCTGGTGTCGTCGTCGTGTGTGTTTTTGTGTCTCAACAACTATCTGTACCCACATGTCCATCGTCGCCGAGCGGCCATCGGGGCATGAAAGGGGCCGTGCAAGGACGCGCTCAAACATGGGGCAGGTGGCTCATGGTGTCCACGGGCTGATTACTTACGTTGAGTGTGATGTGTGGTGTGCGACTTTGGTGGTGACGACAACTGCCACCGAAAATGGGAGCTGACGAACCTTCCCGGGACCGAGGGGGGTTACCCGGACGGAAGGTCAACTGAAAGATGTCAATGATGGCAGAAATGGACCGATGGCGGTCGAAAATCCACGGGTTTTTGGCGCGCCGCGGTCTGTGTCACATCCAACCTGTTTTCCGAGTACTTTTTTTGTTTCATCGGCTCTCGAGCAAGTCCAGTTGTATGGGGTAGGATTTCTGTATTTTTCCTGTATGGTGCCTTTTTCCTGTATGGTGCCTTTTTCCTGTAGGGTGATATGGTAATCGTAGAAGTGGTGTAGTCGCACCAAAGTGATTATTAAGCAGCTTGAGAAAGTCCGATTTTACCAAGTAAACAGAAACAAGAGATATATAAGCGACTTGCGGCCCGCGGTAGCCGCCTTGAACAGCTCCCATGTTGTCTTCTCCAGTTCGAGTCCAACCCCCCCTCGATATATTACACTCAGTTACCCGGCCGAGCAAGTGCATTGTCGACGACATGACGATACAGCCAGACAACACATTAACAGCCAGGGTGACGACGAGCTTCCAGGACCACTAACAAGCGCCACACAGGTCTGCAGCCGACTTTACGCAGTCAATTGACGACCCCCGACTCGACTCGACACAACCGTGCAACAAAAACAACAAGACACACGCCAGCATGCCTCTATTGCAGCTTTCGCTACCCCAAAACGCAACCTCGGGCGGCGACCCTCAGACCCAGCTGGAGCTGTGGCTACAGGAGCACTTGTCTCTGGTGGGCCCGGCTTCGCAGCTGCATCTGCCGCAGTTCAAGATTGGCACTCTGGAGTCGCTGGTGCAGCTGTCCGAGGAGCTTCACAAGACGGACGGCCAGCTCGACGGAGCGCTGGCCAAGGTGGCTGACATCATCGGAGTGCTGCATGAGGGCTCGCCCGCACAGCAGGCGTTTTCCAAAAAGATCAACGACCGGTCGGAGGTGGACTACGTGCGAGACTTCCGATGGAACTCCAACAAGTACAAGACCGAGGGCGTGCCTCTGACCGAGCTCAGCAACAACATCACTGGCGAGGCGCTGTCTCTAGATCAGGACGTGCGGACCCTGTTCCAAAACTACCAGAACGCCAAGAGCACCCTGGCCTCGGTGGACCGTAAGCAGAGCGGCAATCTGTCCATCAAGTCGCTGCACGACGTTGTTGCCGCTGACGACTTTGTGCTCGACTCGGAGCATCTGCAGACGGTGCTCGTGGCGGTGCCCAACTCGCAGTCCAAGGAGTTTGTGGGCTCCTACGAGTCGCTGACCAAGATGGTGGTGCCGCGGTCGGCCCACGTCATCTCCAAGGACGACGAGTATACCCTGTTTGGCGTCACACTGTTCAAGAAGTTTGTGCCCGAGTTTATCCACAAGTGCCGAGAGGCAAAGTACACAGTGCGGGACTTTGAGTACTCTCCGCAGCGGGTGCAGGAGGAGCGCCAGGAGCAGCAGCAGGCCAGCCAGCAGGAGCGCCAGCTGTGGGGCGAGGTGGTGAGACTGGCTCGAACGGCTTACGCAGATCTCTTCAAGGCCATTGTGCACCTGCGGGTTATTCGCATTTTCGTCGAGTCCGTGCTGCGATACGGTCTTCCCCCCAACTTTCTCACAGCCACCTTTGAGCCCACCAACCTCAAAAAGGCCAAGGACGCACTGGTGGAAAAGTTTGGATACCTGGGAGGAAACGCCTTTGCCAAGGACAAGGCCGGCAAGATCAAGAGCGACCAGGGTCTGGGCGAATTTGGTGGTCTGGCCGATCAGGACTACGAGCCGTTTGTCATTTACGAGCTCAAGTTGTATTAGATATTAACATGTTATGAATAGAGCAGTTGAGGGCGCTTGAGCACAACCGTGACTATGAGTCGTTCCTCTGCGTAGATTCTAGTTTTGGAAAAGTTGGGCATACAATACAAGGCGGTTAAGAGAAGCACAATTAACCGGAGTATTTTGTTAGAGGCAAGACTTCTGAATGATCTCGTGTTTTCAGTCACAGTGGAGACTACATTGTAGTAGCGTGATCTCACTCTCCCATGCCTACACTTTGGAGGCTCTAGGTAACGGTAAGTTTAGTTGAGAAATAGTTGAGGGTGAAATTCCGCTGGGGGTTCATTTTCGGTGTTCCAACATATCTGACTCCTTGAAAGGTATACGAGGAGATGAGAAGAACATAGGGAATGGAACTTGTTTCAATAAATGCTCAGTTTTCAAAACAATATATGTTTTTAGATCCGTTATTAGTGTGAAAAGGACTAGATTATTAGTTGGATTCTAGTTGATAATTTACTGTACTGTCGTAATCCCCAGGTCTGATCGAGAGAGTTCAGCGAAAAGTCCACAAGTCGAGAAAAACAACGTCGGTATCTCAATATAAGCAAGTATCAACTCCTTTTAAATCCAGAACCATTCGCACAATCAGTTTTCACCTGAGACTCTCGCTTGAATGAACCGTCTCAACGTTAGTGGATGGTCCCTCCAAACCTGTGTATATATGTTTTCTCGTAGAGAAATAGAGACGTTACCTCCTAGACTAGAGGTCGTTCATGATAGTCGATCACCATCTCAGACAGTTGTCTGGAAAGCTGACCAAGAGTGTCAGACAGAGTAGGTACTGTACCTACATCTCCAAGTACAGTGTTGTACTCAAGTGCAAAGCGTTTGAAGGTGCTTGGTGTAATCTTTGTAGAAAGAGTGGTTCTGTCTACAAGTACCTCCTTCTCAGAGAAGAGCACGATGTGACTGACAGCTGCTGGGGAAAACGACAGAGACCAGACTTCCAGTGTAGGGTTTCCTCCAATGCCTTCTTGATGAACAATTGGTCATCATTTCAACCGGGAATACTCGTTCATCTATTTTATCGATATCTACCGGCGTCTATCGGTATCTATCGTTATCTATCAGTATCTTATCATCGCCGTCCATGAAACACTGTGTTTCACTGATAGGAACTCGAGATAATTCTCGCCTCGCAAAACACCGGTTCTGGTAGACTCACAAAATCTAAAGTATAACAGTTGAACAAGCACCAAATTTAGTTCACAAAAGTTCCATAGTCAAGACTGTAGAAACAGCCATAGAACGAGCCTTTGAGAACACCGAGGACTGAAAAAGTCACTGCAAAACAGTAGACGTACTCCCCTCCCCCCCCTTCCGAGGAAAATGGAAGTCACGTGACCTCTGATTTCCGTAGCGCCTTGGTTGCATTTTTTTTAATTTTTTTTTAATTTTTTTATCACTGCTGGTTGCATAAAGTTCATCCTTGATCTCACCTTGATCTCACCTCGATCTCGCTCCTCGATCTCCTCGATCTCCTCGATCTCCTCACACAAATGTCACGACTGAGAGCAGCGACAAAACGACTGCTGGACCGACCAGATGACGTGGACGACGGAGTCACGGCGCCGCTAGACGAACAAGAGCAACTGGAGCTGCTCAAGTCGATGGAAATGGACATGGCCAACAGCAACGAGCAGTTTCGGTTTGCGTTTGCGGCGCTGGCGTGTCTGGAAACGCCCATTTTCATTGTGCTGCCCTATTGTCACAATCACGGCAACAAGCCGCTGGCGTACATGTCATTGACGGTGTTGCTGGTATGTGCGTACATCACCTACAAGGTCAAGGTGGACGACAAGGCTCCCAAAAAGTACCTGCTGCCCATGGCGTCTGTGCTGGCGGTTCTGATCCTGGTGCAGGCGTATCTCAAGCACGCGCCGTGGGTCGGCTACGACTATCTGTGGGTGATTCCAGCGTTTACCTGTTTCACCACCATGGTGATTCGCCACTGGATCAGCGAGAGCTCCAGTGATTTGCACAAGCTCAAGGGCATGACTTATAAGTTGAAGGGAGCATAGGCGGCACACAGACGGTGTGAAAACGGCGACACGAACGGTGTGAGAACGGAGACTCACAGGGACACTTTACGCCGAGGACCGAATGATACTCCGTCTCATGAAGCTATTGATCACGCGACAATGCATGACAGCATGTAAATGCAAACCGACAATAGAATTGGAAGTACAAGTGCGAGTGCTGTACGAGAGTCGAGCCGAATAGTTGCCGAAAAACACTACGGTACAAGCACCTGTACTGTACAATACATTCGATCAACAGTTGTATATACAACCATCAACAATCGCACCATTCACATTCACGATAGCCCAAACCTACAGTACATACTGGACCAAGTACAGTAGTAAAAGTAATTAGTCTGTTGTCAAAAAGACAACAAACAGACTAGGACATGGTAGACCTCTCTACAGGTACAGTTGTACTTGTCGCTGGAGATACTACACTGCAAATAGACGGTCTAGAAAACGTTCTCATCGGAGATGAAGCCACGGGGACCGCCTGGCCTCTGCATCACGTGACCCCGGACTGTGCGCCTAAAAGACGCATGGTTCCGGCGTACTTGCATGTACATTCCTCGCAGCGACATTTCCACCACACTGGATCTAATCAAACCGCATACCCTAACCTCCCCCCTGAACCTAGACGGCTGACGTGGGTTTGGACTTAGCTCGATAGTTGGACAGTTGGAGATCTCTGTTGACTAAAACGCGCGCGGGTCGCCTCTCTTCTTTTGCACAACACGCTCGGCGGACCTCTCACTTTACCCCGCGGTTCTTCACACACATCACCAGTTGGCCAACATGTCAACCAACGTCAAGGTCATTGCTCGATTCCGGCCCGACGACAATGAAGACGAAAACATTGTGTCGTTCGACGGCAACGACACGTGTCACGTTGCGACCAAGGACTCGACGTCCACGTCGTTCACGTTCGACCGGGTGTTCGACTCGACGTCGCAGCAGGCAGACGTGTTTGAGTACTGCTTGAAGGAAACGGTGGACGACCTGCTCAACGGCTACAACGGAACGGTATTTGCATATGGACAGACGGGCAGCGGCAAGACGTACACCATGATGGGAGACATTGACCATGCCGAGCGACGGGGAGCGATACCGCGCATGGTGGACCAGATCTTTGAGCAGATCTTCGCCAGTTCCCAGGACATTGAGTACATGGTCAAGGTGTCGTACATGGAAATTTACATGGAGAAGATTCGCGATCTGCTGCATCCGGAACACGACAATCTGCCGATTCACGAGGACAAGGCCAGGGGCGTCTTTGTCAAGGGTCTCAGTGAGGAATACGTCAGTAATGCCGCAGAGGTGCATGCGGTGATGCGGCAGGGCTCGTTATCGCGGGCCGTGGCCGCCACCAACATGAACCAGGAGTCATCGCGGTCGCATAGCATTTTTTCCATTGCCGTTTCGCAGAAAAACGTGGCTTCTGGCGCCCAGAAAACCGGCCAGCTGTTTCTGGTGGATCTTGCGGGCTCAGAAAAGGTGGGCAAGACCGGCGCTTCGGGCCAGACGCTCGAGGAGGCCAAAAAGATCAACAAGTCGCTCAGTGCGCTGGGTCTGGTGATCAACTCTCTGACGGACGGAAGCACTCATATACCCTATCGAGATTCCAAGCTGACGCGAATTCTACAGGAGTCTCTGGGCGGCAATTCGCGCACGTCGCTGATCATCAACTGCTCGCCGACCTCTTTCAACGAGGCGGAGACGATTTCCACGCTGCGGTTTGGAGTGCGGGCCAAAAGTATCAAGAACCGGGCCAAGATCAACGCCGAGCTCAGCACCATTGAGCTGCGCAGGATTCTCAAAAAGTGCCAGGTCAAAATCGATGGCCAAAACAGCTACATTACGCGTCTGGAGGAGGAGGTGGCACAGTGGAGAAAGGGCGAAAACGTGCCAAAATCGCAGTGGGCCAAGGATAAGGCGTCTACGAGTAGCGAGAGAGAAACGCCCACTTCTAACAATCGGGACTCGATCGTTTCGCTCAGAAGTTCGCGTCCTGGCACTCCTCTAACTCCGTCGAACCGGCTCTCGTTCAATAGACGCGCCAGCACTCCCATTGACCAGCTGCTCTCTCGACGGTCTTCCACTGTGCTTGACTCGGACATGATTGATGAGTATCTGCGGCGAGAAAACGAGTTGCAGGACCAGCTGGTGGAGAAGGAAACAGTCATTTCTGAGCAGGACAAGCTATTGTCTGAGCTGCAGTCTGAGCTGACTCGACGAACTGAGAGTGACAATGAGACCATCAAGCTCAAGGAGACGCTAGAACGGGCGCTGCACGAGAAGAAAGAGCAGCAAGTGAGCGTGGACGTGCTCAAGGACGAGGTCAGTTCGCTCAAGAAGATGACAAAGAAGACCAATCCGGATCTTTTTGGCGGCTTTCTCGACGACAATGACAATATCAACCACTCGGGCATCAGCAATGGTACTCTGGGCGAAAGTGCCGCTTCGCAGGGTGTCAACAAGAGTCTGGCAGCTCTCAAAGAGACTCTGCAGCGCCTGGAAAACACTGAGGTGACTCCCGACTCTCTGGACCAGCTGTCGGACCAGATTTCGACGCTTCTCAAGGAGAACTCTATGCTGCGCCAGGACGTGACCACCGTCAAGTCCCGTGAGGAGGATCTGGTTCGGGACATTCAGACGCGCTGCGAGCGAATTGTGGAGTTGGAAATCAACCTGGACCAGATCAAGGACCAGCACAACTCCGCCAAGACCAAGAAGATGGCGCTACTGGAACGCAACCTCGAGAAGCTGACTCACGTGCAGCGGGAGATCATTGAGCAGAACAACGCGCTCAAGAAGGACGTAGAGGTGAGCAAACGGCTGCTGAGCATGCGTAACGAGCGAATCGAGACGCTGGAGCAGCTGTTGGCGGACTCACGGCAGTCGCTGGAAAAGGAAACCGAGTCGTTCCAGCTGAAACTGACCACCCTACGTGAACGCATGGTGCGTGTCAAGAGCACCTCCAATAGACAGGTGCGGCCTCTGCAGCTGCCCCAACAGGTGCTTGAGGGCGACCATCGCAGCTCGCTTTCATTTGAAGACGAGTTGAATATGGAGGTTTCCAACTCCAAGCGGCTGAGCACAGGTCTTTTGGATGCCGCTGCTCGTATCGTCAAGCCTCTCAGAGGGGGAGAACAGAACAGCGACCAAAAGTAGACAGCGAGAGACTGACAACATGTTATTTATAGTGTATAAAACATCATCTGAACAGAGACCATGGAAGGAATGTACTGTAGAAGTACATCACTGTATTAGTATTTGGACAACTACAAGTACATACTGTACATACAGTAGTATGATGGACTGTCAAATATTGGAGTTGTTGCGAACTGATCAAGTCGTTCCTGTATACAACTAATCGACACAAGCTGAAATGTAGAAAGTACTAGTAGAAGAGGGTAGAGCAAGGGTAGAGCAAGGGTGTACAAGTTCAAGTGAGTACACATGTACGTGTAACGGTACAGTACTTGTACCGTTGAAACATATTAATAGGATTGATGAATAGAAAAGTGTTAGATACCCACATAGCAGTCTGCGATTTAATCATAGCCTCCCTGAATCACCTTACGCATTCCGTAGTACTGGAGGTCCTTGAACTGACCCTCTTCTCTCCAGGGCTCGTTGAAGTACGTCTGCAGCGTGATGTTTCCCCGAGTCTGGGCCAGCATCAGGTTGACGGCCTGCTCCTGTCGATCTCTGGACGCAATTTGGTTGCCGTTGGTGATTCCAGAAGAAGGGTAGCCTGCCGAGGTGACAAACACAGACTTGAAAGCGCAGGCTCGTTCGGCTCTCAAGATTTCCCGGGCCACCAGCAGACCAGAGTCTCGATGGGCGTACTGGGGATGGTAGTAGGGCCAGACCTCGACGGAGACAAAGTCGATCGTGTCCGACCTGCACAGCAGAGGAAAGTTCTCAAACGTTTCGGCAGGCTCGGCGATACTGATGAGTCCACCGTAGCCCGCATTCTTGAGAGCCGCCTTGAGGTTCCACGTGAGGTTTTCGAGATCCATCCAGCCGGCGTGGTCGTTTTTGATGGCAGAATTGCCCACCACCACCGCCTCCACAGCGTTCCAGTGGGGCGACAAGTTGAACGAGTCCACAAAGACTCTCATTTGCAGAGACGCCGACTCGAGGCCGCTTCTGGTGACGGGAAACGAAACGTGCACCTTGAGTCCCAGCCCGTAAGCCAGTCGGACCACATGTTGGTGTTGGTCGCAAGTCACGCCTTCAATGGCCACCGCCTTGACGCCCTGCTCATGGATATCTTCCAAATCTTCCCAGATTCGCTGTTCAGTCTTGCAGAAGCCCTCGTCAGTCAGGGCCGCGTATCCCACAGCATAGGGAACGCTGGAGTTGTACTGGTGAGACTTGTAGCCAATGGCCAGAACCACTGAGGCTTGAGCGAGCAGGGTGGAGAGCTTCATGGTTGCACCAATATCGATAGAGGACCAGGCCCAAAAATAGATACCAAGCCCTACTTATAGGTATTGTTTGCAGAGCCATCAAGTTGCACCTGTCTCCATTGTGCGCAGGGGTATGTTTTTTGTAGACAGTGCAGTGTAGCAGGGTAGGTGGAGTCACGGCATATACAAGGGTATATGGTGAGGGGAGAAGGTTGGAAGGTCGGTGTAGTTGAACTAGGAGAGAACAAGAGTGAGGAGCTGCAAAAAAAAGTTGCAATTGCGAATTCTGTGGATCGAACACAGGACCTCCAGATTTCAAGACTGAGAACTACTTCAGTCTGGCGCTCTCCCAACTGAGCTAAATCCGCGCGAAGTATGCTATAAAAAAGTGAACTTTGTACCCATTTTGAATTTTGGCAAGGACAGCCATGAATCATTAGAATAAAAAAAAAACCATTAGAATAAAAAAAAAAAACCGCAGCGCATACCGAAATATTTATCATGTATGTACTGAATGCCATTAACCCGAATACTGGATATATAGCTGTAATGGTAAAAAACTATGTTAGAATAAATATATATGGAGGTGTTTTTAATCATTGCTGGTAGCGTGTTTCTTTAGCGCGAGTAGACTTCACAGCCATTGTGATAATCCTCCTAGAGTGATGATGACGCCTGGCGCTTGTTCGCCACCGCGTATCCGCCTTCCGTCACGCTATGCTGCGGACACTCGGGCGAACAAGTGAGCGAGATCTCGCTGGACCTCAGAGTCAGTACCCATTACAAGTAGGTCAGCTCTGCGCAAGGCTCGCTCAAAATTGCCACGAGGCATGGACGAGCTCCCGAATGTAGTTCAATGGGTCGTCCTTCTCCAATAAGATCCAGTCCGTCATCTTGGATCGGACACAGTCTTCTGGAAATGGCCTTGGACGCTAGACAGTTGACAAAAAGATGCTCGTGGAGGTAGTCCTTTTGTTTGAGAGTTGGCAAGAACTACATCAGATGTCTCTGTAACGGACATATTCCGATATTCCGATTTGGGGTACCTCCGGGTGAAGGGGAGTTGACCCAGCCGCAGCTTGCGTAGAGTTGCAGCGCTTCTATCATCACACCTGTAATGCCTTCTCAGAAACTGGGTGGCCTTAAGTTAGTGCAGGTGATACAAAATATCAGATGGAAGCTAATACCATTCTGATCCATTGTTGGCTGATTGAGTCATAGGCCTTCTTGAAGTCGAGCATGTCAAGCATCCGAGACTCTCTTGCCATACACATTGTAGTATGTACTGTAGTGCTCAATCGCATCGAGGTTGGTAGTCATCTGCCTACCAGGAAAGAACAAAACCGGCCTGTGCTGGGTGGAGTTCAGGGTTTTCTGCATACGAGGCTAACAATGTGAATGAAGAGAAGATCTTCAGCTCGATCAACGAGATGGGGCGGTAGTTGACGACATCGATGGGGTCACCATCCTTTAGAAGCAGGCGGATCACCAAAGTGTTTCGTTGTCGGGACACGGGCTGGCTTCAGAGACCCCAAAAAGGAGGTCCTTGAACTGGTCAAAAAACTTAGCATAGAGCTTGTAGGTGAGGGCAGGTCTTGAGGGTATCTCATAGCTGTTCCTCCGTAAAGGGGCCCGTTGAATGTCCTCTTTCATCATCTGATCAAGAACCGACCTTGGTATGTAGAAACTTTGGGTATCTCTTTCAAAAACTCTTCGAAGCCCTCGGGGTTGCCTTTGTGCTTGTAAATGTCTGTGAAGGAGAGCTCAGGCTAATGTGTGTCTGAGAAAAAGGTGTCATCAGGCCCTCGAAGGGATATAATGTTGGTGCTCTTGACGCAGGTCTTGACTACCGCTTTCATTGGCAGGCACGTGGTCGTCAAAAGGTAACCGAGCCTTCAGTGCCTCATCCTGAATCTCCTGAAGACGTTCGAGGTTGTCTCTTCATTCGTCCCGGAGACAAATAGCCATCCTTTTGGAGTCCGACTGAATTTGAGACTGAATCGTCTCAACAATAGAAATCAACCGGAGCTCCGTAAGTAGAGGTTATCTCAGGGCAAAAGCATTGTCAACTATCTTTGTAAGCCGGGGAAGATACTCTGAAAAATAGATGTATTGAGGTTCTCTCCATGCTGGGACTGAAACTTGAAGGAGCTCTACACTGGGTAGTGGGAGGACCTATCCTGGTGTTGCAGGAGTTCATGGGTGGAAGAAAACTCGAGGAGTCGTTTACACACGAACACAAAATCGAGAGGTCTGCATAATGTGTAGTCACTTTTGGAATGTCCGGGGCCTCTGTTTGTGTGAGTGTAGTTTGGAGGTTTTCCTCTTTCAACCAGGTGTGTATAGACATCAAAGAGAGGTCGAGACACCCTCGTAGTGTTGAAAGGGAGAGCTTGTTCGTCGATCTTGGGAACTGCAATGGCATTCCAGTCTGCCATGAGATTCCAGTCTGCCATTATATCGTACCCAGGAGGATCTCGATCCAAAAACCGCACAGATCTGAGTAAAACTTCTCGCTTCGCCACGTGGGATCTTACTAGAAGATGTCACGACTCCCCTTTATGCTGTCGCGTGGTTGTTGTCGCTCTGCTCCACCGGGGCATGGACGCGGCGGAGAAGAGTCGAAGCAACACCGGTGCCCTTGATTTGGATGTCAGCTCGTAGGAGCCGTGGGTTTAGACTGGGGAATCCATCAAAGGTGGTCGTGCACTGTAAGAGATGTATCCGGTCAGATATGATCAGCCCGTCCCTCAAAATTGGCCTCTTCCGAGCCGAAGAACATATGGCCAGGGCAACACTGTTCAGCTGGGTGACCAAGACTCAACATTCGTCTCCTGAAGGAGTAGGATATCTGATGTCTGTTGTTTGTGTCCTGTCAAATGACACTAAAGGGGATTGCAGAGGGAACCGACATTCCACCGGAGGACTTTCAGTGTTGGACACTACTTTATCGCCATCTTCTGCATACACATGTGGCTGTTTCGGCTGGGGATCCTGCTGGGACTGGGTGTTGGGAACAACGGGTGGGGGAACGGGAACAGGAGCGGGAGCAGGATCGGACGGGGTAACGGCGATAAACATATCCATGTCCTCCATTGGACTCTGGTACCAGAAATAGTTGAGAGGGGATGTTACCAGGTTTCGGATATCGTCTCCTTTCTTGGTGAAGATCAGACGACGGGATCTCCGGAACGATGGAAGACTTGGTGGGGGACTCGTACTTCTTTAGTATCTTGACTTGGGCTTGGAGCCCTTTAGATGCGAGGATCGAGAGTTGTGTGTCCGAACCAGACGAGTCTTGGAGATGTGCGTCACTGAGCCCCCTGCCGAAAAGTTTGCGAGAGAGTTCACACCATCCAACCTCTCCTCTATAAAGATGTCCCCAAACCTGTTTCCGTTGAAGTTTTTTTTTTTTTTACCCTTGATTGTGAAGTTTTCGTTTCGAGTCTCCTTCGCTGAGTGCTTGTGAGTCACCTGTTGATAATCTGGTGGCGGTCAATGGTACCATGACTCAGATATATATTCATGGTAAAGCCATGGCTGGGGCCTGCAGGGAGCCGTTTCTAACTCCGTCAGCCTCAGCACAAGATTATTCGACTGAGTTCGCATCTTGTCTGGACTTGGCCTTGGCCTTGTCTTCCCTGGCCTTCAGAGCCTCTGTCTCCCAGTGGGGGGTGACTGCAGCAGAAAGGGGGTTGGCAATAGCCCAACACGGGTCGTGAGGCACCAGGTGACCCATGGTAAAGCCACGGCTGGTGCCGTGTCTACCCCGGCCTGTATTAGCACGGGATTCATTAGCTGACTTCTCCTCTTGTCTGGCCTTGTTCTCGGCCTCGACCTTTGACCTAACCTCGGCCTCTGCCTTCTTCTCCTCTTCCCTGGCCTTCAGAGCGTTTATCCACCACTCGGGCATGACGGGCTCAGACAGGGGGTTGGCAATAGCCCAAGACGGGTCTTCAGGTATCTCCTTGCCCATGAGCTTGTCGTACACGTGGGGGATAACTTTGAGGTCCCGAGGGGGTCGGAGAATCGCTGGGTCGCACTGGTTTCTCAAATGCCCGTTGTGCAGGCAATTGAAGCAGACGCAGTCTCCCATGGCAAAATGGGCAATGATAGCTCCCATGGGGCCCGGGGGGGGCGAACAGGGGATTCACATTGAAATGGACATCACGTAGATGCTGGTTATCAGCGAGGAAGTTGATTTCCGCCACCATGTAGGCGCACTTGAGGTTAGCGTGATGGGCGGGGTGCAAAATTATGGGATGCTTATTGATCCGGGCTTGGGGAGACTATCGGGCGAACTCGTCAATAAAGCTCTGGAACCAACCTCGCTCCAGGTAGGACAGCTGCTTTCTGTCCCCCAGAAGACAACGAATTCCATCGGGAGCCCGAAAGAAGTAAAAGGCTCGGAGCGGCGCCACTCTTCGGCGGGAGCGGCAGTGGGTGTTGGTTTAGACAACCACTCCTTCCTCCTTTAGGGCATCACAGACATTTTGTCGGGTTTTTCCCGTGTCGGCACTGGGGATCTTGGCTTTAGCCGCGAGAGCTTCTTTGAGATAGGTGTAGTACCCAACAGCATCGTTGGTGGCATTATGCCCATCCTCAGGGACGAGGGAATAAGCGAGAGGGTTCATTTTGATATCTTCCGACGCATAAATTTGGCCCTTGGGTTTCTTATCTCCAGGGGGGTCCGATTTCCCGTCAAGAGCATCATCGTTGGTACTGTTGATGAGGTGGTCACCACCAAGGGGAACAACGGAAGAAGTAGCAGACATGGTTGAAAGTGGTGTTGTTTGAAAGCGGTTGATCGGAGGAGTAACTTCGTGTGGTCAATTATCTATTCACTGTATCGAATCTCATGGAAATTGGATTTGAAATTCTGCCAAAGTGAAGATTTGTTTAAGAAAGTTTTTCTCTCGTTAAAGAATAAGAAGAAAGAAAAAAATAATTAAAAAAAAGGAATAATTACTTACACTAATTACTGTTGGGATTGTTGGGGAAATTAGCTGCAATTGGATTAATTATATATAAAAAAAATAAATAGACCAAAAATATAAAAAAATCCCTAACGCGATAAATACTGGACAGAAAAAATTGAAATTCTTCTGATGGATAAATCCGGTCCTATTTTGCAATTTTATAATCACCAGATTGTGCTAATTTCGATACTCTGAGAAGGCATTGTGGTAATTTCTCTACGTAGTTCTGCTGAGGGTTGTTGGTCGAAAACTACGACGCTACTGTACTAAAGCAGGAAACAAACTAAAAGCTGAGATAGACAAAAGAACCCATGGATGAAGACAGACTTGATTTACTTTCGACGGAGCAATTACCACTCTTGACTTCTTCGGTTCACCCGCCCACTCTTCCAAGCCCACATGAGAACTCCAACCATGTGTACATCCTTCGTACGATGAAGTTCTACGGACGCAGCTGAGCACTCCGAGAGAGTTCCTCCTTTCGAAAAGACCTTGTTTTCAATGTCCCTTTGAATCTCAGCATGGATTGATCTCTTCAAGTCCAGTCCCATCCATGTACAACCGCCGATACTCGTGGTTCTCGGCAAGGACAAGGAGTTGTAGAAGCATCTTGGTAACTGGGAGCGGAGAAGGATCTGGACTTGAGATCCAAGGAAGAAACGTCCGGTTATTCATCCTATGAACATCATGCTGTTCTTCCCACGATTTGTCGCATACTACAGGTAGCGCATTGGACCTTCCTTACAAGTACACTGCACAGTATGTTACTTGTTACGTCTCAGCAGTCGAAGACGAGACTATAAGCTGATATATATCTTTCTAGTTCAATTTTGTCACAGTAATTTTTGGACGCGATGTGAAGGTCTGAAATAACAGGGTGAATGGAAACCTCGATGTGGGTGACGACACTACAAGTACTTTCCATTCTTATGGAGTAAATCACTCAGCTGAATTTGAATCTGATGGCGTACTCAGTCGCGCGTGCTCAGCCGTTCCACTACTTGTAGATGCAAAGACTCTCCAGAGAGAAGAGTCTGGTTATTAAGTCGCTAGTGTGTTGGTTTTTTATAAAAGTTTGTTTTATTCAACATTTGTAGGATTCGATGCCACCGAATGAAATTTGCCGGATTTTTTTATTTTTTATTTTAATTCTTTTTAATTCTTTTTTAATTCTTTTTTAATTCTTTTTTAATTCTTTCTTTATACCTTCAACTCTTTTCCAGCCTTTGTTAGTTGAACCCTACTCCTACTGTACACCAAACATGCATGTCTCGCAGAACTGAAATATTCCATCAACACAAACCACCACCTTTTTGACCCAGGTCCTACACACTTGTGCCACTTCAAATTCACCCGGGATTCTGATCCTGACTCTTGCGACAGCCTTGGTTTCTCAACGAGCAACTCGACCTGTGAACTTGCAAACTCCAGACTCCACAAACTGGATACTGGTTGGTACAAGAACCAACGCTGTAAGCAAATTCTACGGCCGATTTTGATCTGTAAGTATTGATCCGAGTATCGATCTGAGTGTTGATCTGAGTATTGTCTTCTTATGATGGTGATGAACTGTACAGTACTCGCGGTCGAGAAGCGGTACGCTCCCGGAACGTTGGCTGTACAGTACTCCATTTTGTCCATTTTCGAACAGTTACTAATGCAGTCCCAAGCTATTGGAAGATCAAGTTGTCTTTTCCATACACTCCTCGTCTGTCACACCAAGTATGCCACACGCCTCACCATCGTTAACTCCCCATCCTTACCCCACACGACATGAATGGCAAAGGATTATTCAGTGACTCAGAACCAAACGGGATACGAACATGTGACTGGCACGCAGATGTCAAGTGGTACGACGCCTCCGATGTCCTGGACAACCCATTTGACCAGGAAGACGACGGCTACGGGGCTGATAGCGAAGACACAGACGACGACGATACCGACTTTGATGTGTCCATCACCACATTTCCTTACCCTTGGTTGTCGAAATTGGTAGTCACTCACAACCAGAAGCCTGCAGCGATCATCCACAAGAAACCTGTTGAGATGACGATGATGTACCAAGGTAGGCCTGTGGCTTTGTTTTATCGCAGATTCAGCTCTATTCTCGAAGAGATGACAAACGACTTGACTTTCACTACCACCCCAAAAAAGGAGGCTCGACAGCCACTGTTATTGTCAGTTACTCCCCATACTCCGTCAGCACACACAGCAGCCGAATATTCCATGCCGACGACAACAGCCGAGCACTCTGGACTGATCAAGATTGACGATACCCACGACTCTAACAACTCAGACTGGTACTCCCCGCCGGAACCTCTAGAGCAAATCTCTCAAGTCGTTCCTTTCGAGTATCACAACAACGGCTACTACTCGTACGCTACTCCTGACACACCATGTCCTGCATCACCATATGTGACCTGTTCGAGCGACTTTGGATCACTTGAGGAATGCTCTCGAGTATTCCCTCTAGAGCATCGCGTAGACAAGTACTGCGACACCCCTGGTGAACCATCTCCTACGTTACCATGTGTCATCGATTCAAGTGATGACGATTACCCTGAGTCTGTGATTTCTCTTAGCTCAGGAGACGATTCTGTCATCTGCCTGAGTTCTGATGATGACGCCTCCGACTGTGACTCTGTCATCTCACTCAGCTCTACAGAGTCTGACTCTGTTATCTTTGTAGGTGCCTCTACTTTGAAACGACCCAGAGAGGAGCCGAAAAAATCAAAACCACAAGAGAGGGGCCCTAAAAGGATCAGATATGATCCTGCCTTGGAAGAAAGTACACTTCAGGCATATGTTTCACCTGGTAATAGTCAGCGCACATACTATGCCGTCAAATATTCTAGGCACCCTGGGGTGTTCACTGACTTCAATGTCGCGCTTAACCACTCCACCAGACCCGAAGATGTTCATAGGTTTGACGATCTTCAAGATGCTGCGTATTTCTTGGAAAGCAGACCGAAATTCTTCGAGGCCACCCAACGCCAACACTTGAACATACGTGGCAGACCTGTCTTCGAGGTATTCAGTGACGGGTCCAGTAAGGTGGATTCTGATGGGAAACAGTGGGGTGGTTTTGGGGTATGGTTTGGCCATTACCATCCAGACAATGTGGCTGGACCATTGACGGGTGATCTCCAGGATCCCCTACAAGGAGAGCTTCGAGGTCTACTTGAGGCGTACAAGGTACTCTATAACAGGCATGACGATCTCCTGTATACAATCTACTGTGATTGCTATGCTGTGGTCCAGAAACTTAACGCAGGGAAGAGCTTTCCACGCAAGTATCACACCATCGTGACAAGCATCCAACTGTATAAGCAGTTGCTGGGCATGAAAGTGATGCTCCGGCATATCGTGGGGCATTGCGGTCACCCTGGAAACGAACGGGCAGACATTTTGGCAAAGATGGGAAGAGTCCGAAGAGATGGTCGTATCTCATGCATGAATGCAGTCATGGAGGACAGATACAGGAGGACCATTGGTGAAGACTCGGCGTATCCATTCAATGGAGTCAAGTTGGACTACCTCTTGGACAGAAGAGATTGGCCACAAAAGATGGGAGCGCAGAAGAGGAGAGCTTAGATTTGCAGTGTGCAAAAAGGTCACAGTCCTTACACCCACTTTACACCCACTGGTCTACTGGTGAGGAGGTTCTCTGTCGACTCACTTCTGCCCCTTCCGTCGTATTACTGTCGGATCGACCAGATCTGTCCCACTGCGAGGCAGATTGAGCGAATTTATCCCGATCTAAGGCTTCAACCAACGTGACCCATTGCTACTGAAGTATTCGAGTTTCAGCAGCCCTAGGAGCTCCGGCATCCCATGAGTCGGAAGTCTACAAGTCCTAGTTAGGCGTGGACCGATTAAATTTCATAGCAACTCTCAGAGCCGAAACTCAATGGCTGATAGGATATTACAGACGGTTTCAGTTTACGACTGCCGGAGTACCGGATTACCATTTGTCCTATGTACTCCACCAACCCTATGGGGGGCGTGACCTGTGATCAAGGGACACGAGCAGATGTGTCAGGGAAAAAAAGTACGGTTAACGGTAAGAGAGGTGGTCGTGTTTGTTCAATTGAGTTGGTTGTGTTCGATCAATTGAATGGCTGTGTAGACGATTCAGTCTTGGTGCAGCAAACACAGCCCACGCCATATCCTATCCCTGTCCGAGGGCTGTGTCGATACTACGGACCCACCACAGACCCACTCACCCTCTTTCTTGGCTTGCTGCCATCGCCGATTAGTAGCAGCAGGCTTGGAGCTCATTTCACATGATTTGCGAAGTCAATCTCTCGTTTTTCTCTTCTCCAGGACTGCATTCCAAACTTACTCGGAGTTTCCGTCCTTGCTCTGGATCGGGGTGCCAAGGATATGGCGATGGCGATGAATAGCGCCATTTGAGGGGACGGAAAGTGTGTCTGGAACCAACGCGTCGCAACACCAAGAACAGACGATACGCCATTTTCCACCTTCTTTTTTTAGCCTGTCACATTCCGGGCTGAGTGGTGGTGGATTACATAATGCATCTGATAAGGTAACTAAAGGTACACTGTACGCGATGAAACAAAAAAGATAAAAACGGGGAAATAAAATTTAAAATTTAAATCCTTATAAAATAAAATAAAATAAAATAAAATAAAATAAAATAAAATAAAAAAAATAAAATAAAAAAAATAAAATAAAATAAAATAAAATAACCACCTTACAAAATACTTTTACTAACACTGACACACACTGACACTTGTGAAGAAAAAAAAAATCATTCAATAAATAATCTATGTACGAAGAGGCCAGCGCCAGCACTGGCTCTGGATGAGAGGTTAGTAGACGCAGCGATGAATGCTTATTGCTGCAGGAGCATCTCGTTGAAAGTGAGATTATCGGAGCTTTGAACCTTGTGATGGGTGGCAAAAGTCGCGTCCGCCATAACGTCTGTGTCAGGCTCGCCAAAAATGTGCACGTTGTTGTCCACCGTCATAGAGTAGTTGTCCTGCTCGTCCTCCTCCTCGCTCTCCTCCTCGCTCTCGGTCTCTTCGTCCGAAGACTCGTATTCGGGAATGTCTTCCATGGGTGTGGGTGCCGAGGGGGCCTTTCGCATGGGCTTGGCAGGCTCAACAAATTGCACCTGGTATCGCGATCGTCGGTACTCCAGCTCGTCGTAGAGCGAGTCCATGAGATTGGCGTGTGCCACGAGCTTTCGCAGATTGAGCTCGGGCTTGTATGACTCTCGGGCCAACTTGTTTCGGGCTCGAGAAGACATGAAGTAGATGTCCGCGGTCGAGGTCTCGGGCACTGTGGAGATGGTTGTGGAGCTCATTGTGTTGGTCTTGTGGATGTGTCGGCGCTAGCTGTGGGGTTTGTGTTTGGTGCTCCCCAGAAAAGGAGGGGTCCCCGGTCTATATATACATGTCTGATCTCCATGCACCTCCGGTGTGAGTAATGGTTGTAGCACCGTTTTGCATGCCGATCCCTGCATCGGAGGTTACGGACTTAATTTTGGCTTGTCCGAACCCAGCGGACTTGCCATCGCCAAACTCTATGACACACTCGTCTCTTTTTAGCTCTGGGCTTTGCTTTTCCATTGACTTTGTCATCTGTCTTCACGTTCGTCTTCATGGCGACAATTGGTTATTCTGTCCAGTGCTGTACAGTATTGTACTTGTAATCGCACTCGTACCGGTCCTCCACAAGATTCCCCTGCCGGTCCATGCTCAACAACTGTGGGATTACTCACAATGGGACATTGTGTGCACACTTGCATGCTGCGTGTATGACTCTGGCTCGCAACTTTGTTAGGGTCTTTTGGCTGTGCGGCTATAGACTCGGTTTTTTTTTTTCACCAGGAACCTGCTAACTCCGCCAAACTTCCGTTCCGCCAGCACGGAGCGGACCTAAAAAAAAAAAGAAAAAGAAAACCCGGCCAGAGCGAAAGATGGCCAAGAATCCAGACAGAAATTGGGGAGTCCCACATAGAGCAAAATGACTGCGAGCGACACATGTGTTGCCGGCTCCACTTGCTTCCCACGCGAGGTGGCTGCTGACCAATATCCCTCCTCCAGCAGCCAAAATTCGCCACGCAAAACTCTATGATTAATTCTCGAATCAAGCGCCTCAAGACTGGCGACTCCAAACCCCACAAATGGGGAATTGCGAGCTGCTCGAGACCGGAACACGTGCCAAGCATCCACAAACACCCATGTGAATCGGTTCGCCGCATCAGCTTGACTTTGCACGCCTCAATCCTCCCCCCCCTCCATACGGCTGACGGCACGCACGGTTGCTATTCAATCCGATGCGCTGCATGGCTCGTAAAATTTGTAAGCGAACCCAACGGGCTGCATCGAAATCGGCAATACGACATTAGTCACTGGCAACTCCAGCTCCCAACCGCTCCGTAAACTGCAGTTCCTGCAGCTGTCAACCTCGTAGCTGTCGATGATGGCGTGCTTCAGGCTCACGGGGAGATTGGCACGTCCATTTGTAACACATTTGTTACACGCTCGCAACCAAACACCCGTACGATGGCTAAATATCACGTGGATCGCAACAATTCCAGCTTGCCAAGAGTGGCTTGGGGTCTACAAGTGCTGGAAAGCAGCGCGGGACCCAGCCGTCTTGGCTGTAACACCGATCGAGATAACACTATCACGACACCACGAATATCGGCCTATAACGAAAGCCGAATTACCTCAGTGTTGCACCTGCCATGCACAGAAAATGCATATTGTACGCATGTACGGCCCATTCTGCACAGCGAAGCACCATCGGACGTTTCCAAATCTCCGACCTCGGGTGCAAATATATGGGTCGATAAGAGCTGCAGAGGTATGGAAGAGTTTTCTCTCACTCTGCGGGCCCTTAGAGTTGACTTTTCACGATGCTAAAGATCCCGGCTCCCACGTTTGAGAGGCCTGTCTGGGAGTTGGGAGAACTGGGCCAAAAAACTCCCCTGTCAGTTGAGACGACGATAACAAACGTCATTATAAGGCGATATGGACTTGGAACGGCTTCAAACAGTGCCAAGCTGTTGATAATCGGCATTTTGAGCACATTTTAGGGTTATCTTTACCCTCTGTTTGGTGTTGTGCGTTGCGGGATTTGAGCCGAGGTCCAATCGTCCAATAATCAACCTGCTTTGGCACAACCTCAAAAACTCGAAATGCAGCTAAAAATAACGGTTGAAGTATTTGTATAGGCAGATCTGGTCTTGGCAATATTAAAAAGGGGCTGCACCAAGATAATGCACCTTTATGATATCGTGGAGGCTGTGTCTAGCTGTTGCAGAGAAGATGTGAAATCATCATGGAGACGTAGAGCACATGTAGCTATTTCTCGGTGCTGTTCGTGTACAGTTCAGCCTAACCTCGACGATGGGAAAAGGTGTATCACGCAGGCATGTGTTCTGTTCTTTAGGTGTGACCCTTTTTTTGCGAGCGAAACGTTCATTGAGCGAACGTTTGCTGGAGCGAAGCGAAGCTAGGAGCTAAAGGAATGGGGGAGCAACATCTTGGCATCTACCAAGGTGTAGGAAACGTGGCCATGTTATCTCGGAGCTGGTCATGTGAGACTGATGCCATGTTAGAGTGGAGGAACTGTAGAGTAAGTGAAAGCATGGGTGAGCAGAACTGATCGGACTGAGCTGACGGAGCAGACTGAGCGGGCGGAGTTGGACTGTAAGTATGTGTCCTCAGTATCTAACTCACTGGGTCATTGACATCATCCATTGTCACTCGTAAACTGGATTCACGGTCTCTTCAACGCGGACAGCACACATCTCACCAGAACATAATGCCTCAGACAAAATCAATAGCCGACCCCGCAACTTTGGATGAGCATTGTGGAGTTTGAGTGTAAGTCTGCGTGTGAGCTTGAGGGCGAGCTAGAGGGCGAGCTTGAGTGTGAGCTTGAGTGTAAGCTTGGAATGAGAATGAGTCTCTCAGTTGCAGGGTCTTGAGGTTGAGCTTGACCACCTGCTCCCATGACGTCGCTTCGAGTTCCATACTTCTCACACGCATGCGTGGATTTGATGGAAAGTGAAGGAAACGAGCCCTTGAAGCACAATGGTTATGCTTGTTTTCTCGGAAAAATTCTCACCAATCTCATGTGAATTGGTGAGGAAGCCTGATGGATACAGACCATGATGCAGAATCATGTCCATAACAAAAAGTTCGCCTGATGGACACTATCACTCCTGAATTGTGACTTTTTGGTGAAGTACAATCCGAAAGACTCATCTGGTGGCCGAAAAACGGCTAGCCGAAAGACTGCTGGCAAGACTGGTGGTGAAACCAGCTCCCCACTCTCAATGCCATGAGGCTCGGTCCAAGAAGATCTAAGCCGGAAAAACAACGGATATTGTTGCCTCCAACTCATCAGGCGAATCGGTCGCTCCTGGATGCCCCTCTACAGCCTGACAAGATCCCGTTTGTCGTGCTGACTAAGATACTCTTCACTCTGACTCAGCCACATTCGCCCGAGGATACTCTCCACGGACACTTGTGCGATTATATCTCCTCACGGTCCCCGTCACGTGCTCAAATGGGGCGTTTCGTAAAGACGCAAAACGCTCAGTAAATTCAGCGCCATGTGCATAATCCATCTCACGGAGAATAAGGCACGGGCACAAACCCATGAAGACAAAAAATGAGAGAAAAAATGAGAGAAAAAATGAGAAAAATGAGAAAAAGAAAACATCTGGAGATAGCTGTTGTGTTTCATTAGACGATGCACTGATTTCTTCTTTCTTCTGGTCAGGCGCCGCCCAAGCACAATTGCTCTTCGATAACGCAGCTCAACCGCTCTTCATCGGTTATAAAATCACAAAACAACCCCACAAGCCGCAACATGGCTTCAGAAACAAAATCGCCCATCTATACCTCGTACAAATACCAGCCAGACCCTCGCAGTTTCAATCTTCCACTCCACCTCCCGTCCACCACTCCATCCAATGTCTATGTACATGACTCCTCGGAAACAAAAGCCCCAGGCGGTCAACGTCTGCTGGCCCGTTCTAGATCTGGACGAGATCATCACGATTCTGGCAGGCTTCGAGCTCAACTTGTCGGAAGATCAGCTCCTGAAACCAACCCAGCAGGTGGTGGAAACCATCTACATTCGACTGGTCTCCTCTCTACTGGGCTCAGATCTCGAACGGGTGGCCGAGGCGTTCAGCCAGTGCGCAGCCCAAACGCAGAACGAGTCGAGTCTCTACGACGGCTTTGTGTTGTTGGCAGTGCAAAAGCCGATTTTCCAACTGTTCCAGGACTGTGGCGTGCACGACTTCTCCATGGACGACATTCTGCATCCGACCGCGAAGCGTCTCAGGCTACTTCTTTCGGCCTTCATCAACTACGCTCGTTTCCGCGAGTGTCGAGAAGAATGGGCGCTGTACATGAAACAGTCCCTGGAGGAAGAGAATGTCAGAATGGAGACACGAACCCAGGAGAGAAGGCGAAAAATGGAGCGTCTCAAACAGCTGAGACTTCTGGTGGCAGAAAACTCACTCGAAGACGAACTGGCCAGCAACGAAGACAAAAAGGCGCAACTCAACAAATTGGCTGACATGAACGTTGAGCTCGTGGAGGAGAAAAACAACTTCAAGAGCAGGCTAAGGGCCGTGGTTTCCCGCTTGGACCAGCAGCAAAATCTCGTCAATAGGTTGAACGGAGACATTTTTGCGCTCAGCACCACCGTTTCGCAAGACCCAGTGGCCCTAAGAAGCCATGCAGACGCCATGCACCAGCAGGTGGCCCACAAAAAGCATCTCTCCGACACGCTGAGTCAACGGGCTCAGAAGTTGGACATCTCCATCCAGTCTCTCAAACAGTTCAGAATCGACATGGACGCTCTCAAGGCTGCGTCTCAGAACCTCGACACGGAGAAATCCAACCTCGAAGAGATTCACGACCGGCATCTTCGTCTCTCCCACCTCTATGACCAGTCTTCGCTGGAACTGGAGAATGGGAATAGAGATGCCCGGAGGTCGCAGCACGAATGTGACCAGCTGGAACAGAAGATCCAGACAGTGAAGCATCAAATGGAGAAGCTGAACCAAGCCGCAGAGACAAGAATGGCTACCCTGAGAAGACAGCTGGGGGTCGAGTATGGCGAGAAAGCCCTAGTGCTGCAAAACATTGGCATTGTCAACGAGGATATCGCTGCCATTGGGGTTGCTTCAGCCGCCATGAGAGAGGCGTATATGGTTGATTACAAGAATGCCACAGCCGAGGCTGAACGGGCTCAAGCAAATCTGGCTAGTTATGTGGCCAGGTTGAAAAATGGGATGCTTTGAGATAGAAATTAAAGATTTACAAGTACATGTACAGTACCTACGTAAATGTAATATCGAAATCGCGATACCACCACTTGCATAATCTATGCAATTATGTTGCAACTACAGTATGTGTCAAATAAGGTTATTTCCGAGTATATACTTTGATGGGTTAGGGTATTATGTGTATTGAAGGGTTAGGGTATGTAGTATTTCGACTTGTATCCAGAACAGGTTATTTGGGTTAGGTTTCTTTTTATGCATGATGTGCGTATTTTATGCGGTATTGTGCGACTGTGGAAATCTGCGAGATGGGACAATCTCTTGAGGGGATATTACGCGTCGCAATCTCATTCTCATATGGAAAAAAGTACAGAAATTCCTGAATTGTCAGAAGCTGCAACATATTCGATTCTTTTTTGACGTCGTGTCCAATTTGGTGATAGTTGAACAGCCACAGCTAAGCCGCCGGGGTCTGACGCGTATTTACGCGGTTGCTAAGAAATTGAGAATCTTCAGTCAGCAACAAGGAGGCTCGTCGGTTGCGGATGGTCAACGGCGTGTCTAAGTCTCTTGAGAACGGGGGAGGTGTAGATAGCAGTAGGTGCCGAGGTTTCAGGGTGTTTTTGTTGATGTCTTCATACTTGTCCATGTAGAACCACGTCTTCTGGCTACAGTATATCTCGTGACGGCCTCTGTAGGAGGAGCAATTTGAACCTCAGTCCAAAAAGAATCGAGCTGCCGGAGCCTGCAACCCTAATTCGGAGAGTTAGCGGGATCCCAATTCCTACCTGAAGTCCACAATTTGGCGGTATGAGTGTACAGTATGTACATTACGTATGTACTACAGTGATATGATGCCGAATCAGCTGCTGCAATTTCGAAGATTGCAAAATCATCTGAATCGAGCTCGATATGGATGAGTGAACCCACAGAGTCAGAATACATAGCCAGTTTTCCAATGAGACCCGCGTAGGGCAAGATACCTGGGCTCGGAATACCCGACAGCCATTTTCTGTAACTTTGAACGTGACACGTGAACACAACCGGAGCGTGTGTGAGGACTGAAGCACGTGATGGGAAAGGTTGGTACAGCACGAGTACAATCATCGGGTCATATTCGACATTCGGGCATTCATTACGTAGACATTTTCGAAACAAGGATCACCGACAAACAGGCTACAGATAGCCAGACTGCCACCACTGCCATGGGGCTCTAACAGGCGGCACGTGAGGTAAGAAAGAGCATAATACATGTTGAGGCGACACCAGAAAGAGTACACCTTTCACCAATACTACGCGGTAAGAGGCATCCCGGAGCCTTCCCGAAACACGTCTCATGTTGAGAGGGGCGACCGCGACGTCTCAAACGTCCCCAAGAGACATACTTAGTTGCAGATGATGACTATCGTCTGGTAATTTGATATATTCACTTTCAAATGATTTTTTCACGTTTTCACGATTTCTGAACGCGTACAGCGCTGGTGGATGTTCAACTTACTCGATTAGGTTTCCGGTGACCATATTAGAGTTTCGGGACGATTTTGGACATCCATTTTGGGAAGGTACAAGTGCTCCCGCACGAAGTGTACGTGATTGTCTGTTGGAAGGGGATGATTTAATTACCACATTTCCGAGCCTTAAACGTATTAAGGTTTAACAAACGAGTTGAACGTGAGCGATTTGGTCGAATACCGTGCTATTAAATGAGTACAAATTGATATTTTAGGGATTGTAGACGGTATCTGAAACTGTCGTTGAATGGTCTCTGAAACTGTCGTTGAATGGTCTCTGAAATTGTCCTTGAACGGTATCTGAAACTGTCGTTGAATGGTCTCTGAAACTATCGTTGTCCTTGAACGGTCTTTGCTACCAGTAAATCTTCGATCAAGTCAGTATAGCGTTTGAGAGAGAAGCCACTTCATCCCCAAATGTGACAGTTGTGAGAATTAGTTGGACCCTGATACTGCCACCATATCACACCTCATTCCATAATGCCTCGTTTGATACTACTCTCTCCACGCTAAGACCCTGCGGGGCTTTTGAGACGACGGCCCAACCCTTTCCACTCTGTCTCAGCAGGTTGTGGCACCCTGATACTGGCAATGACGCAAGTGCCAGATTCCCTCCTAGTCCAGGGCGGCACGAAGTTTCACAGGGCATCCGATCTCTGGGCCATCAGATGGCTTTCGATAGAACAAGCGTAAGATATACCCTGAGTAGCTGTGTCTCCCATTGACTTCAAATCGTAGCGAGCAGCGAAAGTCCTAGACCACCCAAAGTAAAAGTTCTTCCCATCAACGGCGCTTTTGTTGTGTCAAGCCTAAGTCCTCGATGTACTTTTCCAACTCAGCAAGTGTTTCAAATGACTTCATCTTGGGCAGGCTACCAAGTAGGACAGTATAATGGATCTTTCCCCAACACAACCTTCTGAACTTCGTTGACAAGCCCATGAACTTCAGAATGATTGGCAAGCCCAGTTCAGAGACATCAGAGGTCACGTCAGATCCGTCGATAGCGTGTGTGTGTTGTTCCATCCGGGTTGTACATACTGTAGTTGAATTTTGCCTGTATTATCTTAGTGAAGAAGTTGAGATATCTCACCCGTCGCAACAGCAGCGCATCAGATGTCGCACGGACTTTCGGCCTCCAGACTTTGACGCCTTATGAGGGTGGTGAATGCAACCCCCTGGGGTTTTGAAAACCCATTGAGGGGCCCCACATCATCTGTGAGATGATTCTGGGAGAAGAGGCGGATGAGGTGCTGCCGTGAAGTTCTTCTCGGCGGGATAGTCGCTGAAATTGAATGTGCTCATGTGTTGTGTTCCATTGTAATGAGTTTCAACAGTAATGGGATGCTATGTATTTTTTGGTAAATCATACAATATGCGATCCTGCAAGTTGCGTTGATATATTTTTGCCCTGTGTTCCTCCAGTTGCAAATGTGGGTTTTTTTTGTTCGACAAAATGGGTCACTTACAACTCAAAAATTGGTCACTTACACGAGTTTAACGGAGTTTGAGTTTGATTTTTAATATGGGGGTCACTTGCAACACAAAAATTGGTCACATACACGAGTTTAAAAGGGTTTGAGTTTCATTAAAAATGGACGTGTTTTCCAAGTGAATTGGACTCGTACCTGTACTTGTACTGTCCGTTTGCGAGTGGAAAGGGGGAGCCACAAGAATGTCATGTCCACGATTGCTCGCGGCTCAGATGAATTATTCCACACACTGTGAATGATACAAGGATTGTTCCTGTGCTAGGACGTCAAATTGGACATGGTGCTCGAGTTTGTCGCCCTCAGAGCCATACGAGCTCCCGTGGAAGGCTCACTGACAGACGTCTTCGTCTCAAAGGAGGCGTTCGAACCAAGGGAGCTGGCAATTCTTCGATATATTATATATACAGGAATATATATATACTAGTATATACATTTAATTTTTTTGCCTAAATACATTCAATTAATTATAACTTCACTTGATCTATATGATAACATAATACATCATTATAAAATAATTAAACCGATTCAAATTGATGGATAGTTTTTTTCTTATGCTCCAAATGTCTGAACCACAAAAAAGCTCCAAACCACGCAATGAAACGCGAAAAAAGTGTTTCTCTGGGACCTGAATGTTCTTCCATGTCAATTGAACATATATATCCACTTCTCGTGTATGTCCAGCTACAGTATTGCGCAATAAGTAATACATACTTTAAAATATTGTGAGAGATCAATGAGATTCCCATGTTCGCCAACAACAAACAGTTTCTTGTCAGAATTGACCTGAATATCGCCATCGACAAACACCGTGGGACAGTGCTTCTGGTAGATGATAGTCGAGATGGCCGCCGTAGCCACGGTTCTGTCGAACTGAAAGGTGTTGATTTTGAGACCGATATTGAAATAGTAGGCTTAAATCGAGTCATTTCCCACAAATCCAATGTCCAGGATCTTCTTGTAGTTCTGCTGTTGTTGTTTCAGCCCGGACATGGTACTGATGTTCTGGGTCAACTCGGCTTTGACACTATCTTGAGACTTGTTTCTGACTTCACTTGAGACTCTCACGGTGGGATGGGTCACTATGAACCTTTCCAGCTTCTTCTTGTACCCCTTACTCCTTTTCTCTGCTCCGCCAGACCTTCGTGAGACTGGATTCGACTCATAGTATCGACCGTGCGTTTGTAGTCGCTTATCGAGACAATGGCCTGCTTCTTTAGTGGCCGCACTTTGGCATCAATCTCTCCTTGCTGGGCTGTGAGCCTTTGCAGTTCGTATTCCTCTCTCTGGAGAGACTTGAGAGTTTTGTCGTCGAGATTCTTCTGGAGCTCCAGACACGTGCTTTTCAGCCTGGGAATACGGCAAATAACGTAGCCCGGACTGTCACTGTGTTGTTGAACTTCACAGGGGTTCTTCAGTGTAAGAGCCCTCTTCCCTTCCTTCTTTGAGCACACAACTTCCTGGGCCCCAATCTCGAGTTCCCGCAGTTCCTTTTGCTTGTGGAATCCGGTCCTCACGTCGTCTTTCTCGCTCTCGAACGCCTTTACAAGCCGCAAATCAAGTCTCTAGGAACATTTGTCAAACTCTTCTCTAATGGGACTGGGAAAGATATACCGATAGTCTTCGCTGACAATCAACGTACCAATGCGAGTACTGGAGCTCCCGCTGATAAGATCTGCTTCTCGGACAACTTCACGAGATACGGGGTCCCAGAAATCTCCCTGGTCGGGAAAGAATCGGAGATGAGAGACTCAAATTTTGTCAATATCCATCGCCGAAACAATATAGTCTTGGACATGACCACTGTCAATATCAAGCAGCTCCAGAATAGTGCTCTTCAGGTGTTCAGATTCCATCTCACCACTAGCGGAGCTTCTGTGAACAACTATGTTCACTTTGGAGGCGCCAAATTTGTTGTTGAAAGACTCCAAGTATTCTTGTATGCCTCAGAGGTGACGAAAAACGTGGCCAGTTGCTCTTTCAAGAAGGCGAGCACCAGCAGCTTCTGAGATTCGCTAGTCGCCTTGGGGGAAAAGCCAATGTGTGCCCGGAGAGGTCTATTGATGGTACTTGTTGAGTCTTTGAACGCGTGTTTCATGAAGGACATGAATCCCTCTCCCTGAACCAGGTCTCGTGTGCCCGTGTGGAACCCAATGAACTTGTTCTTGTGGTTCTCCTTCCGTTTCTCCCACGAAGTAGAAACGAGGTGACCGGCTTCGAGATTCGGGTTCTTTTCCGCAAGCGACAGTCTCTCTTTCTTGGACGACACGTTAAACGCTCTCTCCTCAGTGCTTTTAGCTGCGACTGCGCCTCTAGTCCTCCTATCTTGGATTTCAATGCGTCAAGATGAGCGTTAGCGAAATCAAGAGCGAAATTAGCCCGGTCCAGCTCATACTCTACTTCGCAGCTCCCCAGTCTGGCGCTCTCCTTCTCAAGTGTCTGGATCTGAAGGTCCAGCAGCCTCTCAAGAGGACTCTGATCGTCGTAGACTGACTAGACCTCGGGTTTAACATTGACTCCGGAAAGGGGCTTGCTGAAGAGCTCAGATATCCATCTTGCGACACGAATAGGCCCGATTCAGACCTACCAGTGGCAGGTAACCCACTTGTCGTGGAAGGCCGCTTTTCTGGCGACCTACTGGCTACTTTGATCGCAGATCTGTCCATGACGCTGATTATATCGACGGGGCTCGGAGACTCTCCCTTGATAGTACCAACGGCAAACTCCACAACCTCCGGTTTGTTGAAGAACACCTCCTTGAGCTGACTCGTGAGGGACCCCAGCTCTTTTCAGTGGTTCTTGACGGCCTTGAGACTAGAGACTTTGGAACTGGCTCGAAGATGGCTTCGGTTGACTTTTTGCAACTTCTCCAGCTGACCATCGTAGCTTTTCTATACTGTTTTTGTTTTATTATTGAGAAGAGAGATATTTTGTTCCAGGTACTGTTTATCTTTAATGATATCGGCAAACCTGTCCAATCTCCAAGAAGTGTGACATTCTAGAGCTCCCAGAAGCTCCTGTTATTGATTGGTTTTTTCCAGTGCACTGGAGCAGGTTTTCATATCACGTGAAACCCGGGCTTCGTGGTCCAGTCCCAGAGACTTGATATTGCATAGTCGAATTGTGGAGAACACCTCACTCCACTGAGTGCAGTTGACATTGAGAATATGAGGGCTACGAAGGACCACGGCCTTCACTTCTCCAGATTTGACAGGAACCCATCCACTACTTGAAGACTTGTAAGTAGTAGTCCGAGGATCGGCAGGATTTCCCACCTCCAACTCCACCTTCATCTTTCAGTTGATGGAGCGCTGACTGTAGCTGTAGACGGAGAGAAGAGCTTTGGCCACATAGGTGTGGATATACTGCTTGTAAGAGTGCAATAGAATGGGATTTTGAACTGCACCATAGCCAAAGAGCGGTTATTTGAACTGTCCCTGCTGGTGTTCTTCTCGGGGTCGCTTGGCGGTTAGGAATCAGTTGGGGCGTATTAAGAGTGGATTTGAGTCTGGACAACGCCCTTCTGGCCTTGTTGGTCGGTACGGGCGTCGACTCTCTACTTGTAGCCATAATAACAATGTGTGTTCGTGTTCAGATGGACAATACGAGAAAGAAAAACACTGGTTTTCCACCAGCTTTACCCCGTCAGTTTGAGACAACACTTTTAAGCGCTGTTAGTTCCACTTTGCCAGATTGGAACGTGCGAGTACGTTCAAAACAGGTTTGTGTTGATATTGTTGGTTGGGTTGATGCTGTTGGCGGGATTGATACCTGGTAATTCCACTTGCAGAAGATCTCTCGAGTAGTCATGACTTTGGCGTACAGCACGATTCACCATATTCTGCTCAGTGCACCTCCACTGTACATTTCATGCGTAATGGAGACACGGGGACTTTGAGATACTCTTTGATGGCGTTTGTTTAGCTCCATTGCCAGAAATTTACCCGAAAATGGTCACCTTCCCCCCCACCACTGCCCTGTGAAGTCTCGCCGGGGACCTGTCTATCTCGTGATGCAGGGAATACTGCACATTTTGTGGAAGCCACCGATTTGTCCCAGCCACTTCATTATTTCTCGCTGAAACAGGAATACGATAGAATTTTCGACATTATCCCTCCTAATAATCAGGAGAAGTCGACGCGGGGCTCATACAGTACGTGTTTTAAAACTGTACCAGGTTGTCAGCATCTGTGGAGACGCAGTGCGTGATATGGGCAGTGTCTCGTCGGCGATGAAAGATAATGGAAGGGGAAACTGAGGCGCTTTCTACTGTTTTGGTTTCATTTTTGTAGGTTGTCAATTGCCGATTTTGTCAACGATGGACTACACTTACGTAATGCAGGGGTGCAGTATGAGTATTAGTTAACAGGTCGATGCCACAGTCCTGAAACGGACACAGGAACACTACCCTTGGGGTACGTTCTGTACTAGCACTATACTCGTAGTCCAAGTATCCAGCCAGTTTTTCCGTGCTCAGATTTACATCTTTCTGGTTCCATAAATGGCGATTTGGCGACTGTTTTGACAAACAGAGACCAAAATGAATAGAACATACCCATTTGGAGCGATATTTGAACTTGGATGGAGTGTCCAGTCCATAGATATTGGTAATGTACCTCTTTACTTGGATGGAGACCCAGAAAAGTCACGTAGTCGCTAGTACATTCACACCGGTACGTTGTGCGAATGGTGGGTATTGAGCCCTGTTCAGTTCATACTGAATAAATTGATCATCTTGATATCCGTTTGATAGATGTTCCACTGCTTGAATGAATGCAGTGAAGGCTAGAAGAAATCAAACTGATTCAACCGAAAAGTGAACTGAATAGCATTAGACAGTCGATGCTGGCCTCTTGTGCGAAACATTTAGCGACCAACCGAGCCTTGTATCACTCAAGCTAACCGTCCAAATTGAACTTCCGGTTGTAGACCCACATGAAGGGACCTTCTTGCCCCTGACTTCCTTGCTGTCCACCCCTCGTTCATCGCCAACAACCAGTGGTCCTTGTCAGGTATATCCATGGCTTGCCTTCAAATATCAGGAGCACACAACCACTCCTAGTCTGGTGTCGACTGCAGGGGCGGTGGAAAACAGATGAGTCGGCGGGTCTTGAGCAGTAGTTGTGGTAATGTATTGCTATGTTCAAATGCATAAGTACATACAGTACAGTACTTGTAGTTGAAATGCTGTGCTGTGAGTATTTATTGTGTGTATAATGATTGTCTAGCAACATAACAAGAAATTATGATGACTGTTTTATCATCATGATACTCAGTACATACATGTACGTACTGTACGTACAATGCAGCAGCTGCCTTATCACTGTGATGTCCGCTACACCACCTCATGGACTTATAAAATGCCAATAGTGAAACGAGACAGTTCATGAAATTCACCAGGCTGCATTACGTAAGAGTCTTACAATCACATCTCTCATCCTTGATGCTCCATCGGGCAGACTCAGATCCACGTTTCCTTGGTGCAAGAGATGCAAGAGAAGGGGAGTCTACGCAACAGACATCCCCGATTCTTGTGGTGTTTTTGCCAAATTTTGTCACGTGACTTGTTAGACCAGGTAAATGGATTCTTGCACTAATTTTGTCAGTTGCGGCCATATCCTGGTGAAAATACGGCTTCCCGTCCGATCAGCCATAGTCAAGCACCAGAGAGCCCAGTTAGTATTGTAGTGGGAGACCATACGAGAATCCTGGGTGCTGCAATTACTTTTTATCTCATTTCCAAAGCAATGTTTGTACATCTTTTTGTCACTTTCATGTTCTGTTTCCAACCCCTGTTCTCCGTGAGTCTTAGTCGTTGTGTCGGTGGGATGTTTTATTATATCTTCAAGTAAATATAAGTTTTATTAGACATTTATACCCCTAATTGTTAAGGGATTTTAGCCAGAGTATGGTGACTGTTGAAACGGCTAAATAACGGGAAAAAAAAGGACAAAACGAGACAATTGACCAATGGAATTGTCATCACCCTTTAATACCCATTTTTAACATCCGCCTTGTCCTATATAACAGTACAGCACAGGTATATCACAGTTCCTACATTTTTTATACAGTAACTATTCTCTGGAGCATACATTCAGATTACATAATCCAACTATGAGTACATCTGTGCGGCGGAATACAACTTCACGGTCGGGACTCAGTTCACATCATTTTATTTCCGCACAACTCCTTCCTGACACACTTCTTTCCTAAGAAAAAATCCCTTTCTCTCTTCCATTTCACATGAGTCAAGTCTCTAAATATACTTGGCCTTTTTCGGTTGATAACTCGGTATTTTTTGCGTCATATGCGAGTTTTTTTCTTCTTCTTCAAAAACATGTGTTTGTGTAACTTGGAACTCCGTCGTATTTATTATAAATACGTCGTTTCCGCCTCTCAAAACCCATCCTCTACAAGTAGCGGATCGATCCTACGACGATTGTATGGGGATGACCCTTCACGTGACCAAAATAAACTTTCGCCTCCGCTGTTGTCTGTGTCATTTTCGTTTCGGGATGAGGTAACACACCACACCATACCCCAACTACACACAAATTGACAACTAGAAAAATGGTCACTCTTGTTTCTTCAGACGGCGTCTCGTTCAACGTGGACCAGAAGGTTGCGTCGCGATCGGCCCTCATCAAGAACATGATGGAGGACATTGGAGAGGACGCCGGCGAGATCCCCGTCCCCAACGTGTCTTCCAATGTGCTCAAGAAGGTGATTGAGTACTGCACCTACCACAAGGACGACCCTCTTCCCCAGAGCGGAGAGGACGAGGGCACTTCGGCCGCCGACAAGAAGAAGAGCACCGTGATTGACGACTGGGATTACAACTTTCTGCAGGTGGACCAGGAAATGCTGTTTGAGATTATTCTGACCGCAAATTACCTGGACATCAAGCCCCTGCTGGACGTGGGCTGCAAGACGGTGGCCAACATGATCAAGGGCAAGACCCCCGAGGAGATTCGACGAACCTTCAACATTGCCAACGACTTCACTCCTGAGGAGGAGGCCCAGATCCGACGAGAGAACGAGTGGGCCGAGGACAGATAAGAGTCGCTGTGCGCCCATGGATCTTACTTAATTATTTAACGTCAACGCTGAGTGGTGATGCTGTATTGTAGATGAGCTCACGATTGGCTCTTTTCCTCACGTAGATACAAGACCTCGTGCTTGTAGCTTGTGATTGCTGAGACACGAGTAAGGCTGGGTGGACTCGTCACAGCAATTGTACAATGAACGTTGCAATTGAATGTTGGCACCGTGACAACAGTTGTTGACGGGTTAATTCGCCCTGAATTGCCCGCCAATTCTCTCCTGACCGTCTCCGATTGACCTCGTATCGTGAAAGTACTGTCGGTCATGGCCCCATTTGGCGATTTTATGATGGCACCCTCAACGAGAGAAGTGATTGTGCCGGTGTCTTGAGCGTCAGAGCTCGAAAGGGGGAAATCCACGGGTATTTATATCATTTCAACAGTGACAAAAACAATGTGACATCCGTACACTCGCGCAAACCACTGCTCATACAATCACTGCCTCGTCAAAAAACAGCCCCCTAAAAATCTCAATGCAATATTGACTTTGCGCAAGTGTAATTGACGGACTAAAATGAACAAAACAAGGAGTAAAGACGGGCTAAATAAATATTAAAAAGATACAGAGAACGAGGAGAAGAGAAGACACACACGTCGTCAACTACAACTTCACTTGTCACGTCAAAAAAGTGGTCCCTAGCAGGATCGAACTGCTGATCTTCGCGTTGCAAAGAGGCTAATTTCTTATTAGCACGACGCCTTAACCAACTGGGCCAAGGGACCGCGAATTTTGCTAAAAAAATAACCTGTTCAATTTACCCTTGTTCCACCAAAGTCACGTGACCGAACGTTTTGGGATTTCTGATGTTTGTTATGTGTTCGATATTGGAGCTAAGAAGCGGGGAGAAAGTTGATGTGTGAGAGAAACGGTTGGGCTGTCGAATTATAGTATAAATTGTTGATTTTCATCAACGAATTGTCTCATTTTGCCATTTCCATAATCATCATTCAGGCGATTAGGATTTGCAGGTGGGATGAGTGAGAGTGGAGCGGGATGAGAAGAGAACGGTGGATAAAAACACGTCGATATTTGAGGAAAAAAGAAGCAGATTTGTGATTGAAGCATCATATGATTATCACATGATCCTCACATGATTTATAGGCGCTGAGATGTTTAGTTTCGTATGTTTAATATCGCACGTTCAGTTTCCTCGTGTAGGCGATTTGGGGTTATTATTACTCGTAAAATATCCGATGTATTGATGAGAGCAATTGATGGTAAAAGTGCCCGTATGTAGCGTACAAATACTCTGCAAACACCTCCAACCTCACCACCACGTCTGTACAATATAATACATTGCTATATACAACTACCCCCAGCTGGAGTATCACTTCTTGGCAATCTCGTCGGAGACGGTCTTGAACTCCTTTTCGATTTTGGAGGTCCATGCCTTCTGCAACTCCTCAAACTTCTTGTCTTCTCGCTTGACCACGTCCTTTCCAATCGACTTCTGGTCGGCCATCTTCTTGTGGTCCTTCTTGAAGGCGTCTCGGATCGCAGCCAGACCCGAAGTCAGCTTCTTGTCGGCCTTGAAGGCGTTGTACAGCGCCTTGAGCTCCTTCTGCTGCTCGGCCCGGCTCTCAGCCGAGGGAGGGGGCAGGGGGATGTTGAGGATCTGGGGCGAGTTGGCCTGGGGCTGGGGGTTCATGTTGAGATCGGACGCCAGAATGGAGGCGGTGACCTGTTTGGTGTGGCTAGGGTCGTAGACGGAGATGGACAGCGTTCGGCCGCCCTTGAGGGCCACGGAGGCAATGTCCTTGATCTGGTAGACCTCGTCCTTGCTGATTTTGACCTCAATGTTGTTGATGAGATCCGGCGAGTTGTTTCCGGCCTTGATCTCCTTGGCCTTGGCGGCAAACGCAGCCACAGACTTGGCAGACAGGTCCTCAAACTTGTTCCACTCGATCATGAACAGATCCTCATCGACGGCCTCCTCGGCCGCGGCCTTGGCAGCAGCCTTGGGCTCCTTACCGCCCTTCTTTTTCTTGCCCAGAGTCACGGGAGTGGACGAGAACGCGACTGTCTGTGTTCGGAGCACGGGCCGCATGCATAGTGCCGGAGCCACCGTGTGGTGGAGGGCGGCTGCTCGCACGGCCTGGCTTCGGACAGTTCTCAGAAACATGTTTGGTGGTAAGTAGTTGTGTGCGGGTTGTGTGGTGATGTGATTATGATGTCACTCGCCTAAGCTTTAAAATCGTGCATGCGTGGGGGAAGAAGTGGAGAAGGTGAATAGGGACATGGCGGTGAAAGCAGCAATACTAGTTCCAAACTGATTTGTAATGACACAATTTTGGGAAATAAAAACGGGGGGGGGGGGAGGGGGGGAAGAGCCCCTATTATATATTTCTCCGTTCCTACCCACCACACAACGCACTACATGCCTCGTTTTGCTTCCAAAGCTGCAGATCTAAGTTCATGCTAGCAGTACAGTACATCGTGACAGACCTGTAAATATCAGTATGTGTGTCCGAGTAGTCGCACCCGTTTAAACCACCGTCTACACACCCATGACATACCCTGTGACATGACTGATACCAATAATATTTTTTACAACTATATATACCGTCGAGCTTCCTGTAAAACAGATACCACTACTGTATACTACTGTACCCATCAGCAACACACACTCATAACCACCACCTTACTTAAGGGCTCTGTTTGTATCACCCTACTCTTAAACAGACCCATATTCGGATTGTACCGTGCTTTGGCTCCTACAGCTTGTGTTGCACATATCCAACAAACACTCGCTCACCTCGCTCCATCCTCCACTCGCTATGGATACCCAGGTTCACGCCAACCACTACGAGCAAGCCCGAAAACGAAAGTCCTCCTCCACCACCTTTGTGCCCACCGTCTTGCTTCTGTCGCCGCCAGACCTCCCCCAAGCAACAGCCCACGCACCCACACAAAACACAGGTGGCCTCCGGGGCTCGATCCGAGGATCCATCCGGTCTCTGAGGGGATCTCTGCGTAGACACAAACACGACACGACGCTACCCACCATACAGATGGTGCCTCTTCAGCGAGCAGGAACTCCTATACAGGCTCCTCCTATCCAGAAACCCTTCCAGGCAATTCTTTCCGGAGCTACAACAGTCTTTGACGACCCCAAAAGTGGAGCCCTCACCGTCGCCTCCACCCAAGCATCAACCCGCCATTTCCACACTGCTGGCACCGGAGGAAGCGCTCTTTTCACAAACAACTCCGCCCATACACTCGCCGTCGTCGGCAACAGCACCTACTCAGGAGAAACTACCAAGAGCGCAGTCGGCCCCAAAGACAACTCGGTTACAAACAGCAGCAGAACGCAGTCGCCGGCTTTTTCGGGAAACCAAGAAAGCATGTACTCTCCCTACTCGTCTGCAGTGTTGTCAGGCCTGGAGAACCCGGTGATCTTCCAGGACCCGGAGAAGGCAGTTGTCAAGACCATCACCAATACTATTGACCCCCAGGTTCTTGTAGCTGCACAGCAAAAGACTCTCACGCCCCAGCAGCCGACAACGTCCCCACGACCCACTACTCTCCAGGACTTGCAGCAGCCGCCCCAAGAGCTCGTAGCATCTCCACTGTCCTCTGTTGTCCTCAAGCCGGCAGCCCTGCAGCCCGATTACTGCGTGTACACGGAGAACACGGATCCAGAAACGACAGAGATTCTCCTCGACAGTGGATCCGTCGAGCCCGCTATCAACTCCCCACCACCCCCATCTGGAGAAGAAGAGGATTTTGGAATTGCCAACCTGCTGTTTCTGGACGGCTCGGACGAGTTCGACTACACGCTCAACACGTTTCCCAAGATCTCCACCATGACCAAGGAGGAAATGCAGAACAATATGACGCCAATTATCGAGGTGGACTCCACTGCTGCAGTTTCTGCACTGGAAAAAGACAGAGAAATTGCTCTTCCCACTCCTAGTGACATGCCACCTCACCCCCTTCCCGTGCACCGGTCCCTCAGTCACATGTCCAACGTGGACCTTGTGCACAACATTAACATGGAGTCTGCCAGCGGTGCTGCGTCCATCTCGACGATGGGAATACCTCCCATCTCTCCCAAGGATCGGGCTCTCATGGAGGAGCGCCGGAGCCACTGTCTCCAGGAGCTCATTCTTTCCGAGGAGAGCTACTTGAGCTCTCTGCGAATGCTGGCGAACATGTATTTTGCCACCATTGAGTCGTGCAATGCCCTTGGCAAGGAGGCTGTTGCTCTTTTGGAGAACGATACACGGTCGCTCATTGAGTTTCACCAGGAGCTACTGGATGATATTCAGTCCGAGTATCCCAACATCACCATCTCCAACAAGCCTGCTGCCCCCACGCTGCAGGTCAAAATTACCCCTGGTGTCAACGACTTCACACGAGCAGTGTGGACTTCTTTGAAGGATGTCCCTCCCAGCAATTTGGAAAATCTGGGGTATCGAGATGGAAAGTGGGTCAAGCCTGCTCTCACCACTCTTTCTCCCCAGTTTGCTGCCCGCATCAGTCAGCTTGTTGCAGACAAGGTGAGTATTTTTCTTGTGATACCTATTCTTTGATACCCCCAACATTACTAACACCAGGCCATCAGTCTCTATCTTTACGAACAATACTGCATCAATTACGACGCCACTATTGAGCTTCTGCGCTCCTACCGTGGTACGGGCAAGGAGCGGTTCTGGATCAAGGGCTGCGAGAACCTGCTCAACGCAGCTCAACATGATGGTCGCCGAAAGGACCTCTCCCTGCAGAGCCTGATGATTGTCCCCGCTGCACGGATCAGTAAGTACAGGCTACTTCTGGAGCAGCTGGCCAAAAACACTTGTCCGGTTGAGGAGACTGAATCTCACCTTGTGATTCTCGATTCACTGGAGAAGGTGGAGGACAAGCTGCGGCAGCTTGACCACAATCATCTTGTAGAGCGGTTCCGTCGCCAGTCGCACATTTTGTGGAACAGTCTTTACTTCAAGAACGAGCTGCCCTTCAGTGTGCAGTATTTTGGCCTTGCAATTCTCTGTGGCGCTCTCAACGTCACCTGGCTGGGCCCCGATGGCTCCATCAAGTTTCACTACATGGGTTGCTTTCTCTTCAAGTCCTACTTGATTCTTGCCAACGTTGCCAACCCTGAGGGTCGCTTCTACGTCAAGTTCATTATTCCGCTGCACTGTTGCCGTCTCGAGAACCCCATCAACTCAGTTGTTGGTCTGCAAACCTCCAGTTCTTTGACTAAGAAGCTGATTTTCGAGCACAACTTTGGTCTGTACGAGATTCTGTTGACTGCAACCACTGTTGAGGAGCTCAAGTCGTGGCAGGAGAAGCTAGAGGTGCAGATTCTCTCCGTCAATGGAATCTACATGTGGGACTTCAAGGCTTCGGACATGAGTCTGCAGGGGTACAACAGTGCATCGTGGATTCCTCCCATGAAGCCTCTTTCCGTTGCTTTTCAGAAGCGGTCTCGATGGCGAAACTTCTTTGGAAGCTACAGGAGCGGGTTCAGCGATCCTCTGGCTCTCCAGCTCAAGATCCAACACTTTTATGTCGACGGAGACCTGGAGTCCAACTATGGGGCACACACGGCAGCCACGCGTGACGAGAACGATGGCATCAAGTGCGAGACCATCCACATTCGACGATACGCCCGGCTGGAGGCCGAGAAGGCTCTGGGGGTCATTTGGAGCATGGATGACCTGCCTCTGATCCCCTCTTGCAACGCCGATGATACCTATCAGCCCATCAACAATGTGCGCCACATGGTTCGGCGGGTGGCCTCGATGAAATCGACTTTCAACCGGGGAGGTCAGCGACAGGGGTCAGCACGAGGTGTCTTTGGAGGTAACCGCAGCAAGAGCCTTCCGCATGACAATGTCAGTGCCAAGGAGTGTTATAGCAAGTACGACTTGAGCAGCGGGACGGATGAGTTTTTTGACGCTCTATCGCAAGCTCGAAGTGTATGGGTCAACACTCCTTATGACGAGCTGGGTCGAAGTTCTCGGTTCCCCACTTTTAAGCTGGCAGGCGAGCGTCTTCGTCGGTTCAAGACCAAGGTATGGAAGCATCATCATTAGGGTGGTTGACCAATTAAAAAGAGACAAAAGAAACACATGTATATAGCTCTAATACGTACGAGTACTGGTACAGATGATGATTATCATCGGTGACATCATGACGGTGTTTCTGGGATACAGTACATGGTAACCTTAATTGTAAGGTCTCCTTGTTTCCGATTAGGTTTGAGTTTTACCGGATTTAATATAACCCTAACCCTACATTGCTAGATAGAGAGCAATCGGGCGTTTGATATATGTTGGATAAACTTTATTTTGGCAGGTGGTTGTGACCCCACACGACCAACGGCGCTAATGTACTAATACTGTACGTAAATACGTTTGTGTTTTGTGGCAGACACAGAAGGCGGCGGGCGTGTACCTGGAATTGTCGTTTCTACGTGTACAATTGGTCATAAGCCATAATATCATTAAATTATATCCATGACTGACTGGAGAGGGGACGGTGAGTCCTAGTATGCAGGGCTTTTGCGAGCCATTAGATGGCGGGGCAGTTTGCCTTGTTGGGCTCAATGCGACGTAGGCTTTGGATCGATTCACAGAAGTCGATTTGTGGCCACACGAGGGGCATTGAGTGGGTGTTTGTGTGTGAAGAGATGGTCAATTGAGTTGATTGGAGGGCACGAGCGAGGTGGTGGCTCCGATTCATGCAGAAGACGGGATCATTGTCACGCAGGACACATCTTAGTGGGCCACTCGGGGGCCCATGGAAGCGTTTGTGGTTCCAAACTTGTGGCCGAGGTTGGCGGAGCCCTTGGAGGAGCCCTCCTTGAGAATGATGGGGATAATGTCGTCGACCTTGTGGGTTCCCCAGTCGGTGTCGAGCTGCAGGTTGGAGGGCTCGTTGAGTTCTCCGTTGACTCCCTGCTTGCCGGTGGTCCAGACCTGGTAGGCGGCGACAATGTTGACAATGTTGGTGGAGGGGTCGGCTCTCCACTTTTCGAGGGACTCCTCCGAGTTGACGAAGACGACGTAGCCGTTCTCGCAGATTCGGTCCTCGTACTGAGGCTGGTAGAAGATCTTGACGTTCTGGGACATTGTTCTTGTGCTTTGTGTGCTTGGTGTGGGTTGTGGTTGGTTGATGCAAGTCCAAATAGAAGGGGATCCGCTGGTCTTTATATAATCGAGCGTGGGCAGCAAACGAGGGGAGTGCTCATGAGCTGTCCACTTAAGGTTGCTCTCTTTGTTTGCGTGGGAGAGCTGGGGAAGAGTGTGGAACAAGTCCTTTGAGCAGGTGTAGCCGGAGGAGCAATGGTTGTCCCGAGTAACGACGCAATTTATTGACGGTGATCTCGTCCAGCGGTATAATGCTGCTATTCCGGGCCGGTTTGTGTAACCCGGTTTCCGCCATAGTCCTGTACACTGGTGACTCCACTAATTAATCGAATGTTAACCTAGCTGCAGGTATGACGGCGTGGCAGTGTATAGTGTAGAAACATCTCGTGGGTAGAGCGGGCGGGGTGGCACGTGACCGGGAGTATTTGGTGTTGAAATGGAGCTCGGGGCGCGACGGATGAGTACGTGTCACGTGATCGGTCCGACCCCGCCGTTTTCCGCGTCTCGGAGCCGTCTCTATCTCTCAGATCAGCCAAGCCGGAGTAGCTACGATACTGTACATATTGGTGCGTAGTTGGTGAACCCTATCTTTCTGGAATCTTTTAGAAGAGATGGGCTGGGCTGCGCTTGAGACGAAAATGACGGTCTTTTGGCGACGGTTGGAGTCGCTGAAACCGCAGAGAGCGGGGGAGTCGTCGACACACGCCCATTGTTGCGATTGGCGCTCGTCTTTTGCCCTATCTGAATGGCGGTGACGTCATCAATCATGGTGCAGCTCCAACGCACATTCAGAGCAAGTGGTGGACTGATCATCGTCGGTGGATCGGTGGTGGCTTCTAGAAGGTGGAGCCGGGTAAGAGTGAACTCAGTGAGAGTAGAGTGGAGTATGCGATGGCTGTTTGCGATGCAACCACTTGAGATATAAGTATTGACACGATACATGAATTGACACGATACATGAATTGACACGATACATGAATTGACACGATACATGAATTGACACGATACATGAATTGACACGATACATGAATATTGACACCCACTTTGAATGGTTCCTAACAGTTCTAATACAGATACGCCGAAAAACGCCTGTTTACTTGTCGCTCACTCGCCGCTCACTCGCCGCTCACTCGCCGATCGGACCTATAAATACATCCACGGCCCATGCCAAGCCTGTAGTATGTACCTGTGAAATTTCAGGCATCATCGTCAAGCAGGTTTATGTGGGTCCGTGATGAAAAGGCCATCAGTTAATCCATGTATGTTGTTCATAGAGCACTGGATATCTGTTTGCAACGGTCTCTCAATATGGCTCACAACTCCACTGAGCTTCACATCGATGGAAACTGCATTATTCTAGTACAGTATGTACATACAGGTAGGAGTAGGAGTAGGAGTAGGAGTAGGAGTAGGAATAGGAGAGCTCCTACTCGCTCAATCTCATACACCACTCCCTTTCACTTGCCACATCGTATAAGCCGATCCTTGCACCACAAGTGTGTGTATTCTCCAACTGTCTCATAAAGATACGATGTTGGTGCATGTCCACAATATCGCAAAGATGAGACAGACGGACATGATGAGAAACGGTATTTGTATCGAAATGATAGGTTTGAACGGATTTACAAGTGAGAGATCAGTGTGGGTAGATTTGGCGTCTGGCAGATGATCTAGGACGGCTACAGTACACACTGTAATTGTAGTCGTAGGAGGAGTATGTCTTATGGACCGTACTGTACCAGATCCATGGATGGTACTTGTACCTTGTGCTTGTACAAGTAGTACCTCACTAATGAGTTATGGCTCACATCTGGGTCAGAATGGAATGATTTGTGGCGATACAGGTACTGTGGGCGGGAGGTCTACGGTAGTTGTCGTTGTGAAGTAGTTTGGCCAAAATCAATTCTTCTGAGGTCAGATCTTGGTGTGAATTAACAGATTGAAACAGATTTTATTTATATACTCATGCTCCGCCTTCAATTCTAGCCAGTCATGACTTTTTCCACAAATCTTCAACAAAGTGCCAACGAACTGTGTAGGAATGAAACAACAACATAGACTCGCTAATACTGATCTCACAGTAACAAAAGTAGTCTTATTTTGAATCTGGAATCTCACTGAGTCTTTGAGGCACTTTTACTCCCATTGGTCCTCACATTTCACGACTTGTAAAGACAAAAGTTTTTCTATCGTAACGCAGGGAAGAAGCGACCTTAGCGTCCGATACTAACATGGACGAAATACTTGTAAGGATACTTGCAACGTACTTGTACTTGTACAACCCAACCCTTTCCAATTGGATATGCGCAAACACAGTGGACATCATTCCACCAGATGCGGCACCAGACTCGTATCGGCAGCACCATTGTCCTCGTGACTTTTGCGCTAACGAAACACTATTTGGTCTCTAACCCCACAGTGTGGAGAAGGGCCGACAGGAGGGCTCGAGAAGCGATCTCGAGTGAATCTGACTTTGATTGGTGTGGTATTACTGGTCGATACGAGTAAGACGCGAGCACTTGAACTCGCATCCATTCAATACAGAAGACGATCTCATGAGACACGTGTACAAGTACAAGTATGCTGAATCAGAGGTCGCCTAAAGTATGTACTTACCCCTCGTATTGAGCCGTAACCATTACCCCTCAGGCGGAGATTCGACTCTGGATTGATTCCAGACTAGATCAGACTCTAGAACCAATCCAGATCAGCTCCAGATCAGCTCCAGATCAGCTCAAATCAGCTCCATCACAACCCTTACAAACGTCCACGATACTCGTTGAGCAATATCTGCAGTCATGCCATAAAGTTCATCGATATTGTAGTTGCACTTTTGTGCACTTTTGAGAGGGTGTGGAATAAGGTTTTGTTTCCCCATTTAGTCGATTTTATCACATGATACAGCTAGGGTTAGCCCTAACGTCCCAAACGGGACAGGACCACGCGCGGAGCCTGGCACTTTTGCAAAGTTACTCTGGCCCAAGTCAAACTTCCCCCCAAGCCCGAACGACACACCCACACACAACCATGTCTGCCGCCCTCAAGATCATCAAGCAGGACCCCTCCGAGCTCGAGCTCCAGGTCGCCCAGGCCTTTGTCGACCTCGAGAACTCCTCTCCCGACTTCAAGTCCGAGCTGCGACTTTTCCAGTTCAAGTCTGCCCGAGAGCTTGAGGTTTCTGCCGGCAAGAAGGCCCTCGTTATCTTTGTGCCTGTCCCCGCCCTCCCCGCTGTCCACAAGATCCAGCAGCGACTCACCCGAGAGCTCGAGAAGAAGTTCTCCGACCGACACGTTGTCTTCCTTGCTGAGCGACGAATCCTCCCCAAGGCCGGCCGAAAGGCTCTGCCCTCTCAGCCTCGACCCATGTCTCGAACCCTGACCAAGGTCCACGAGGCTCTCCTCGAGGATCTCGTTTTCCCCACCGAGATCATTGGCAAGCGAGTCAAGTACCAGGTTGGTGGCACTCGAATCCAGAAGGTTTTCCTCGACTCCAAGGACTCCACCTTCATCGACAACAAGCTCGAGTCCTTCCAGTCTGTCTACAACAAGCTCACCGGCAAGAAGGTTGTCTTTGAGATTCCTGCCAACCAGGGCGAGGTCTACTAAATCTGCAACACTTTTGTTTGTAGATAAAAAATGGCGGCTGCCGTGCATATAGCAGGTTAGTAAAAATAGATGATGGTATGGACGAACAACCGGTGATCATGGTGAATCACGGTGAACACGGTTGTGACTGTAAGCTGTGAGTGAAGTAGATTGGTGACCAACACTTTTGAAATTAGACTGATGACGACGCTGTGAGACCCAGCTCAAGGTATTGGTGTGATCTGTAGAGCTCTGGTAAGAATACCTCTGTGCAACTTCGCACTCCTGGCTGTGGATTGAAATATATGTAGAGAAGCAAGCCTCCTCATTTGGCTGGTTAACTTGTATCTGTTCTGTCATCCAAATGCCACAGACCGATCCGCTTCGAATCTGAGAGCATGTAAAGAACTATGAGTGCATCAAACTGACATTTTTCTTCTTTTTCTGTGCATTCACAGTTGTGGGGTAGGTACAAGTAGGTATTATCGTCTATAGGATAACTGTGTATGTACAGACCTACAATACTTGTGCTTGCAGTCACTCTCTGTTTGATACAGTCAGGGTTTACACTCACTGTCTAATGAACAGGCAGTATTTACAGAGCATCTCATGAAGTAGAGGAATCATACGTTCAGAACTTCGATAGATTGGGGAGGTCGCACAACGTGATATTCAACATGTTGTTCTCACGTCTCTCCGTCTCTCCACGCCCAACGGTAGTTGTATACTTCACAACATCACTCGAACACGTGCATCCCAGCCATCCAGTCATATCCACCTCATTTAAACCCACCAAGGGCCTTCTTTACACTCCCCACATCCTTGTACGATACTACGTGTACACTCAGTCCACCTTCACATGTCGTAAAATTTCACCCAAACTTTAATATTTTCACTGCCGGAGTTAATTCGTCCTTAATGGGTTATCTCCGGGGAACAGACAACATTGCAAAGTCACTCTATGAACAGTAAAGGAGCGTCCAAGAGCTTTCTGACTTCTTTATTGGTCTCTACGATTACTCAATAGTTTCTGACGTCATCATTATGAGTGCTGGCTGACTAACAGATAGTGGTCATACTTGTAGAAGTACTCGAACCACTAAAGGATAACCAGACTATTGTACAAGTGCAAGTACAAGTACAAGTACTGTAAGTACTTACGTACATACTGTATCTATGTACCTCTATCCATATCTACCTCCCTTTTTCACTCTTCTTTGAAATTAATAACTTATATGACTATTACCGTTGAGGTAAGATAGTTAGTCCGGATTATGACATGTTTCCATAAATCTTTCCAGGAGCTGTAGAAGACAACTGAGGACGGGCAGGATAGGGTCTGAAGGAATGCTCTTCGTCCTTCTGACCCCGTCGTTTCACCTTTTGCTCATCAACGTACTTGTTGAACTCGTAGATGGACGCGGCACTTCCAGAAGACTTTGTCGAAGAAGCTGATTTGGAAGATGAAGCAGAAACCGTAGAGCCGCTCGATGACGACGGCTTATTCGGTTTAAGACCTTCAAATGGGTCTGAACGAGGTGTGGGGGGCAGTTTATGGGCTGTCTGCTGTTGCTTCTGCTGGTTCTGTTGAATCGTGATCAGGACAGCTTTGCCTAAAGTGAAGGCCATGTAAGCCGCTGCACCGATGACGGTCCACAGAATGACGGTTTTGAAGAGCCATGCGAGCCACGAGGAGCCGTGGTTGACGGCTTTTTCGAGAGTTGGTCGGATGGCCGAGATGCTGAGACCCACGGCCAGACCTAGACAGAACGCTGTACTCACGGGGTTGATGTAGGAGGGTAGCGTTGATGTGGGTGTATGCATGATTGGTGTTTGTGTCGGAGTAATATCTACCGGTGACGAAGCTGCTCCTACTGACTTGGATCTTCCTTTGGGGGATCTGGTTTCAGTATCGAGATGCAGAGGTGGTGGCGGGGGTGTCGACGAGTGGAAAGGGGAAGTTGAGGTCTTTGGCGAATTAAGGAAGCTACCAAAGTCCTTGGCTTGCTGCTCTTTCAGCTCCTTGAGGTCTCTCTGGTTGAGTTCCTTCAGATCAGCCAAATTGGGCAAGTTGTCTTTGGATTTCTTGCCGCCGTCAATGAGCTCTTCCTTGGGTGAAAAGACTACTTTTCTGAGCGGCGACGGTGATCGCGAGCGGTTGGAGGTGTTGGAATTGGACCGGGATCGCGGCTCGAGTTGTGGGAACCGAAGCGCAGACTTGGGGGTGGTGGGGATGGGAGACTGCACTGGAGGAAGAGGCAGCGTGGGAGACTGCGGGCCGATTTTGGGTGACTTGTGGGGCGAGCGTTTGGGCGGGGGAAGAACCGGGATGTTGACAAACGACCTGTCGGGCGTGGAGGGAGAGTCTGGAGCAGCCATCGAAGGGACGGCGGGCTTGTTTTGGTCGATACTGACCGTGATAATATATGCAGGAAGCTGTGGAGAGCTGTAGAGAGCTGTAGAGAGCTGTAGAGAGTTGTGGTGGTGTCTGTAGCTGTTGTTACGCTGTCTGTGGCTCTTGCGACACTATTCCCGTAATATCCAGGGGTGTACGGAGCTTGTGGAGTGGACGCTGTACTGTAGACGGGGCCTGTCAGAATGCACCCGTCGAGTAATATCGTGTGTGCGAGTCGAATATCGAAGGTCGACGTCAAATATCGAACGTGGATGCTGCAGACGCGTCGATCTGCCGTATTGGTGCGCGGTTAGCTCGCCGGTCTCGAGATGGAGGCACTGTAGATAAGTGTAGGTAGAGAGGAAGACCGACACTGTGCAGATAAGAGGTGGGCAGATCGGACCTGTCGGCGTGGGAGTCAGTCAAACACTCCAGCTGAGAATTGGCAAGTGGAGTGGAATTGAGCGGATTTGGCGTTGAAGATGAATGACAAATGTTGGTTCTAGATTGAGCTCTGTCAGACGTCCCCAGCGTTATATTTTTTACTTGTCCAGCCCACTTTCCTGTATTACCCGTAATACAGGGCTTTACAGTGAAGAGGGTAAAATGAATTATGATATTTGCACCCAGATGATTGTCTCTAGAAGACGTTATATTGGCGGTATTGGAGCAATGACAGATTAGGAGTGTTATTTTGGTAGCCACATTCACGTCTTGCGCAACGTCTCCCCTTTTCACCGCCCATAATATCACTTTTGGAGGGTCCAACTAGAGCTGTAGCGTGAATGTCCCATATGTACGGATGTACTGTATATACATGCACAGTCGTGAGACTGTAACTTCCAGCTACAGTACATGGTGAAAACTCAATGTCTCCAGATGGCCGTGTTCAATCGGTATTAAGTGGGCGAAAGTCGGATATTTCTCTCGGAAATCAGGCTAAGCGAGGTCCGAACATTCTGCTTCCGGCTTTTCCATTTCTACATCTCCTCTCCATCGTCGGTTGGAGGACCTCTCAAAACCCGTCCCCCTAATCCCCTGTTTACCGCTTTCCAAAAGCGGATGCTATCTATATAATCTGAACCCAAAATGTACGTCTCTCCAAACACCACACCATCGCCATTTCTTGAGTCGGATTGACCGTTTCTCGACTCCCATTTGACCTGTTCGGAGCCAGTAGCGACACAAACAGAGCCGTTTGCGACACAGAACCAGTTTAGAGAAAACAGGCGACACGGACGACTAACCACGGACGACTAACCACGGACGACTAACACACATACCGCCACGGACGACTAACAACACACACAGCTGCTCTACACCATGGACTTCTCATTGCGATCTCCAATGAAACATGGAACGGCTTTCGGAGTCGCGTCTCCGTCAATGTCGCCTTCCGTGTCGGAAGCCATCATGAAGGAGATGAACGACCGGGCCAAACAGATTGTCGAGCAGGGCGACACTGGGTCTCCTACAAAACGCAACGCCGGTCCGTCAAATTCCGCCGCGGCGGTCGCAGCCAGCTACACACCCTCCAGACGGTCGGCTAGAGCCACCAGTCGGTTTGGAAGAGCCCACCAACGGTCCTTCAAAAACATGGACTCCATCAGCAACCACTATGCGGCTCAAAGAGACAGAGCTGCGGCGGCGGGCTCGGGAGGCGAACCGGAACGAATGGAGATTTATAACGACGCAAAGACGCCGGAGAAAATCACTGACGGAGCCAGACAACGAGACGTGGTGTCGTCAGCGGCCAAGCGTCGAAAAATCAACATTTTCGGCCGCAAACTCGAACTGGCACACACAGCGCAGCAACTGGGCTCGCCAACCAAGGAGAACATGGCTCCCGTGTCTCCAGCTAAGGACCTGGCTGCTCTACGTTCGCCGGAGAAGATGAACCAGGAGAACCTGAACCTGTCGCCTGTCAAGCTCAACACTCTGGAAACGTCTTCTCCCATCAAAAAGTCGCCCTCTAAGGTGGTTGATTTGCATCTGTCCAAGGAGGAGAAAGAGCCGTCAAGCGCAAATACAAATACAAATACAAGCACAACGGCCAAAACCATCCCTCCATCGCATTCCCTTCGACACATGAAATCGAAAACCAACATGTCTCGACCGCCTACCAAGCCCGTGGGCTTCTCACTGAGCACAGATCGACGTGCCGAGCGGACCATTCCGTCCAGTGCAAGTACCCGGTCCGTTTCAGAGGGCTCTAGGCTGCCCATGAGTCACTCCCAGAGTACCCGTTCGTTAAGAGGGCACGCCACGTCGGGCGGTGCTTCATCTACAGTCTCTGCACCCACTCTGTCTCCTTCAAAGAGCACCCCTTCGCTTTCTGCAGCTGCTGGCAACTCCAGATTGCGAACTCCTTCGGTTCGAATGCCGCCCTTGGGAACTGCTCGAAAGACCTCTGCCAGTGAGCCTTCCACAGGAGCTCGTATGGCTCCGAGGATGACAAAGTCGAGTACCATGTCCAATTTGAGACGTCCTGGAATATAAACAATCGTCGCATCATTCACATGTGCGGAATGCATCTGGGTCTCGAGCAATCGTAGACCTGTAATTTGTTTATGGACGATCAGGACTGAGACATGTCGTTCTTGTGACTATACCCTTTCCATTTTCAAACGGACAGTACAAGTACAATACGAGCACAACTAATTATTGTATATATCACTTGTAAATGTCCATTTTTATCTAAACTCAAACCCTGTTAAACTCGTGAAAGTGACCAATTTTTGTGTTGCAAGTGACCCCAAATTTGTGACGAAGGGGAGGCAAAGAAGAACAAACACTGTAGAATGGCCCATATCTACGGCATATCTACACCGCAATATAATGAAGTGGGTAAAAACTTGATGACGTAATCAATACGAAAGTGTCCTGTCGGAAATTGTGAAAAAAACAGACACAAATAGTGCCTACTACTTGTAGTATTTGAATCACTTTGTAACCAAACACCTCCATTTTTATCGAAACTCAAACCATGTTAAACTCGTGAAAGTGACCAATTTTTGTGTTGCAATCTAGCAGGAGAAAAACGTATGTATGGTATGGACTGGCACCGTGCATCGACTTCATATCAAAATCCTACTTAATCCAGCTGGGAGAACAAAAACTTAGTCCCAATAGACAAAAAAAAATATATATATATATATATTACAGGGAGAAGCGAAAAGAATATCAATTGCATGGATAATCTTCACAGAGTGCTACTTATCAACTCTTCAATAAAAATCATTTGCTATATATTGTTTATAGGATACGTACTGTACATACTGTAGATAGTGGGCGTAGAAAGTCGCCAGAAGCTGCCGGTTGGAGTACAAGTACTTGTATCAAAATATCAGATAATATTGGGTCTATTTGGGCTGTAGAAAACTCGCCAGTCACAATAATCCATCCGAATACACACACTACAGCGTGAATTCTATGCTATGCAAATGTAGCACAATTACCTCATAAATCCAGTGCAGAAACTAATAGATGTAGTTCCCAAGTATCCTCAGAATCGCAGTCATACTCATCCTCATCCCCATGCGGTCTCAACGTCCTGTAAGTCTGTATCAGAAGATCTACCTGTCCTTATCCATCAACGCATCGTCAGCGTCGGTATTGGTGAGCGCAGTATCAGCTATGTTTGTATATGTTTACAAGGGCCTCCTACCGTTGTGATAACCAGCTCTTCATTGTAGCCTAGTGTGTCATTATCCTCAATGTCTTTCAACAGTGCTGTATCTGGTCGCTGTCGGCGGAAGGTGCGACTCTTCCAGTTTGTCAGTCTGTAGAACTCTGGATGGCACTTCTGGTATAGTACCGAAACTGACAGAGAATGTACGTAAGCGCTACTCTACGACTGCATGGGCTTTTCCTGTCGCAGCAAGTGTCAATGTACTGTACTGTATACTCTTTGATGCTGCCATGGAGTTGGTTTTTCTTTTGACGATGTTTTTGAAAGTGCGACCATGGCATGGGTTTTTGTTCCAAATTCTTTGGTTTCTTCCTTGCTTTCTGTTAGTAGCATTCTGTTCACAAAACTGATGTCACCGAGGACAACTTGCAAGTATGCGCTATCCCTTGTACCCTCGTACCAAGGGTACCCTCGTAAAAATCAGTGCTAAATACCCGTCCACTTTATCGAAACTTAAACCTGGTTAGACTTGTGAAAGTGACTAATTTTTGTGTTGGTAAGTGAACCCATTTTTTTTCTATCCAAAAAAAAAAAACACACCTCTGGAGGAGGAAAGATCGGGACAAAAATAATATATATATTCAAAAAAAAATTATATATATATATATATTAGATGAACGCATAAACTTGCAGGATCGCTTTATATGAATGTGCCAAAAAATACATAAACTTCTCATTACTGTTGAATCTCATTACAATATTGAACACAAAAGCACATTCAACTCCAGCGACTATCCGCCAAGACAAAAGCGGCAACTCCCCATCCGCCTCTTCTCCGAGAATCATCTCAGTGGATGATGTGGGAGCCTCTCAATGGGTTCGCAAAACACAGGGGTTCGCATTCGCGTCAAAGTCTGGAAGGTGGCCGAAAGTCCGTGCGACACCCGATGCGCTGCTGTTGCGATTGTGTTAGTATCAACTGGACATTCACTACGATGATACTGACAAAATTCAACCCATACTGTGGTAAAAGGAATAAGACTAACAACGCCAATTTCCGTTTCTCATGCGCAAGGACGGGAAATGACAATGAGGATGAGCCCTGTGGTTACTTCATCTACGCCATGAAGAAGGATAATATATGGACTGTCAGCCAAAAGTACAACAAACCCAGGAAACACAACCCCCACATTGGAGCTGGGCTTGTCAATCTTTCCGATGTACATTGGGCTTGTCAATCGAGTCCAGAACGTTGTGTTGGGGAAAGATCCATCATACTCGAAATATAAAACTGGAACCACCGCTGCCACATTTGGGGATGAAGTGGCTTCTCTCTCAGACGCTATACTGACCTGATGATTATTGGTAGCAGAAGACCGTCTCAAAGACCGTTTCAAATACCGATTCAAAGACCGTTTGAAAGGCCGTTTCAAACCCCTACGACATCAATTTTGACCCATTTAACAGCACGGTATCGACCAAATCGTTCACGTACATGTGCTCATCCACGTCCAACTTGGTTATCAAACCTTAATTGGTTTAAAGCCCGAAAATGTGGTAATTAAATCATCCCCTTCCAACAGGCAAAACACGTACAAATTTTTGTGCAGCACATTGTACCTTCTCAAAATGGATGTCCAAAACTCTAGAACATGGTCTCCGGAAACCTACTCGAGTTTTCTTCGAAATTCCTCCACCGTCGAAAACCGCGTTCGGAAACCGTCAACGCGTGAAAAATCAGTTGAAAGTGAATATATCGAATGACCAACCCAGCATGCATACGATAGTCCCCACCTTGCTGCTTGTGATGTCTTTTGGAAACGTTTGAGACGTCACTGGATGAACGCGTCTCTGGAGGACTACACAACGCAGTCAGGAGGAGAACACCAGTAAATCCATGAGAGGTGTTTCCAAAGGCCCCGGTGTGCCTCTCGTCTCGTAGCAGTTGGTTGCGCTGTCTCTTCGGCCACTATAAGTAGGAGACTGTCGCTGCACTTGGGGTGTCCAACGTGTATCCGTGGGCTAGCGACAACCTTGGATGTTGAGGGGGGCTGTGGCTCGCCGCGTAGTATTGGTGACTGGTGTATTTGTTCTAGTGGACTCGTTCTAGTGGACTCGTTCTCGTGTCGCCCGAACGTATTATGCTCACTCGTTGATACTCAAGTACCGTCTGTGAGAGCCAGCCATGTACCCGCCCTCTGGCGTGTCGGCAGGATGAGGACGACTATCTGAGGCCCTTCCTCTTGAATTGTCTATGTAATTAATGCTCGAATGTCGAATATTGCCCGATGATTGTACAGGTGCAGTACTCGTGCTGTACCCACCCGTGTTCTCCTCTATATAACCCCTTTTGTTACCTGCTCCTCTGTCTTCGCACGCGTCTTGTCCCCTCGGGTGTTCGCGTCACGTCCCAATTTGTCAAAAATGGCCGAGTCCTGAATTCTGGTTTCAGACACTCATATCTGGCCCTACACAGGTCGGAATAGAAATATGAGCATATATTCCGAAACTGTGGTGTGTCTTCGTCCGTATTGAGCTCGACTCTATGTTTTTGCACTCTTTGAAATTACGCCAGCTAATTTGGTATCATATCGCTGAAGTACAGTCTTTGCGCCAACCTGTGGACTATAATTAGGGATTGGGATCCCGATTCCTGCAGAATTTGAGTTCGGACATCAAAGGGTTTTTTTTTTGGGTTTTTTTTTTTGGAAATATTCTAAAAATTTAATTTGAAATTTGCAAGTGTGCTTTCCCCATCGGGCACCATTGCTGGTTATGTACTTGTACTGTATACATAAGTGAATCCAGTTGTACACAGAAGTTTTCTGGACTTGACACTGAATACAAGACACCAGATGTCTCACTGCAGTCACTGCAGACTTACCTATGTACATACCATAATGATCTGTTGCTGTGACAAGTCCACCCAATATGGGAAAAGGCAAGGTAAAAATACCTAGAGGTGGTCTGTTTGAGACAGGGACAAGAAGAGTGTGTCCCAAGCAAGAGCACATGAAAGCAGGTAACCTGATTTGGGCTGGGTGGAGAGTCGGAGCCGGTGACGCGAACCGAAGAGGTCAGCGGAGTGAGTGACAGGTATGACAGAGTAGGGGAACATATTGTGTGTTTTGGGTGTGTTTTGGGTGTGGGTTGGGTGTGTTTTGGATGTGTTTTGGATGTGTTCTGGGTGTGTTTTTGTCGTGCCTGTTGCCATATCATCGCTCACTTGTTGGTCTCGTAGTTGCGTCATTCGTTGAAGAGGCTTGTACATATCCGTCTTCCGAGCTGAACCAACCAACAAATTGGCCGTGAATATGTTCGTCTAATTACAAGAGTGCTGATCATCTACAGACTTGCCAAAGAGATCCATTTTGTACGCTTGGACTTGGCATCTCAAAATACAGAGCCTCGATACCCACTGAGAACGACAAAGTCACCTTCAGAGCGTCGAAGGCGTCGTGTTTGGACAGCTTCTGTTTGTTTCCAATCTTCATGGAGTCCAAAACAAAACAGTTGGCATAGTCGCGTTACCGACAACCTCGTAGACAAACCCACTCCATAGATCGGGCTTGTTGCCGAACAACTTGTCTTTCTTTTCGCTATTGTTTTTCACCTCACTGCCAAGTTCTCCAACTCCACTCAATCGACCCTGATCACACCACCCGGAACTTGGTATTCATAATCTGTTTCTTACCTCACATTCTCCGTACCCCTACATCTTCATAACCTGTCCCCATTTCCCGATCAACTCGTACGTACTCATACCACCTCCCCTATAACCGGGACGTGCTCCTCATACCCCCCATCCAGAACGCACCCTAGACGCACACCTCCACGAGGCGATAACTCATCGCCAAAGTTTTTAGCCGCCTAAGTTACGGTTTCATAGATTCAAAGGCAGAGCCCTTTTGGGTTGATGAAAACGAGATTAACAGGTCGCCGTGAACCCGAATGCCGCGCCACAGCCACCACCGCGGTCACGTGATCAGTTCGATCCGACACTTTCCGTTTTTCGTGTCTTTTTCCCACTACTTGTACCGTTGGTGTTCATAGTTAGCCCGTGTTGCTCCAGAATTCGCTTCCCACTATTGGTGGTTAAAATTCACCGGCTCTTCGATATATGCTTATCTTTTTGAACCCTGAAAACGAGACTCCAGATGGTAGTGTGACCTATAAACGGCGGTCTATGAGCCGGTTGCGAACCGCCAAAACACGAGAAACAGTCGAGTGCGCTCCAATCGGCAAATGACGTGGCCTCTTTTGTTTTGGGGCTTATTGAACTCAGACTGAGCTCCAACTCCTGTCGACAATGGCTACTATAACTATAAGCAGACAGAGCTGAGACATGCTGAACGAACAGAGCCCAATTTCGCCCTACCGCAGCTCCATCTAATTTCGTGGCCCATCCTCGGACACGCGGCGGGTCACGTGACCCTCATCTTCTTTTCCCCCCCACTCGAAATCCGCGTCTCCCATTCGTCAGACAGATACCCGAGGTCGCCCGATACTTCCGCCCAAACAAGCAGCTCAACGCTAGGTTCCAGGTCAAAACTGTATTTGGCATGCGTGTGTCCGTAAGTGGATGTGGTGTTTTGATAGGTGATTTGGGGGGCTTTGGGGTCCCCAAACCGTGGCGTGAAGACAAGGATGTGGCTCCAAATCCGCCGAACATTGCCACCATCGCCTCCGCGAAGCTTCAGCTCGGATCCTCCGTCCAGAATCATCTTCGGTTCTACCTTTTGGGTACGACGAACTCTAGCTTCGGGTTTCGGAATTGAATTTTCCACTGGTGTTTTTTGTGAACCTTGTGTGTGAAAATTTTTGCACATGACTGGTGGATTGCGGAGGTCCGAAAGTCGCCGTTGGGGCCCCGAAATGGGCCCGCTGACCTCCGATTGAGTTGAATTGAGCACGATAGTGTCGGACTCGTCGCTCCAGCCGCGAAAATCGGCCCCCAACCGGTCCCTCTTGTGTCTCAGATAGCCCTGATTTGCATTTCTTTTTCACAACAGAGTTTTTGCATGTCCGGCTCTTGTGCAAACCTTGTGCCAAAGGGTGTCACAATATCGGGCCTGGGGGGGCTCGGAGAATGGACTTTTGGAGGGGTTCACGAAGGCGTAACGAAATAAAAACGGTGCCAATGTGATGACCGCACTCCATAGACCCAATTCGATGGTCCAACGGCCCGAATCGGCCGCGTATTAGGCTGGTAATCCCCCCCTTTGGTGTCCCCTTCACCCAGGTACATGCATGTGCATGTTTTTTTCCATACCAATGGCAAATATATAAACCCCCCCAGCGCCATTTTTTGACAGCTTTCTTCTTCAAGCATCACGCCACATTCCCACACAATGTCCGACTTCCTTGTTGACTTCATGATGGGCGGTATTTCCGCCGCCGTCTCTAAGACCGCTGCTGCTCCTATTGAGCGAGTCAAGCTCCTCATCCAGAACCAGGAGGAGATGATCAAGCAGGGCCGACTTTCTCGACCCTACGCCGGTATCATTGACTGCTTCAAGCGAACCGCCGCCGAGGAGGGTGTTGTTTCTTTCTGGCGAGGAAACACCGCCAACGTCATCCGATACTTCCCCACTCAGGCTCTTAACTTTGCCTTCAAGGACAAGTTCAAGAAGATGTTCGGCTTCAAGAAGTCCGAGGGCTACTGGATGTGGATGATGGGTAACCTTGCTTCCGGTGGTCTTGCCGGTGCCACCTCTCTTGCCTTTGTCTACTCTCTTGATTTCGCCCGAACCCGACTTGCCAACGATGCCAAGTCCGTCGCTAAGGACGGTAAGGCCGCTGGTGAGCGACAGTTCAACGGTCTGATCGATGTCTACCGAAAGACCATTGCCTCCGACGGTATTGCCGGTCTCTACCGAGGTTTCGGTGTCTCCGTTGTCGGTATCATTGTCTACCGAGGTCTGTACTTCGGTCTCTACGACTCCCTTAAGCCCGTTGTTCTCGTTGGTCCTCTTGAGGGCAACTTCCTCGCCGCCTTCCTGCTCGGATGGACCGTCACCACCGGTGCTTCTACCGCCTCTTACCCTCTCGATACCATCCGACGACGAATGATGATGACCTCCGGAACTGGCGTCAAGTACTCTTCTGCCTTCGACTGCGGTGTCCAGATTGTCAAGGCCGAGGGTGTTGCTTCTCTCTTCCGAGGCTGCGGTGCCAACATTCTCCGAGGTGTTGCCGGTGCCGGTGTCATCTCCATGTACGACCAGATGCAGATGATCCTCTTCGGCAAGAAGTTCTAAGGATTTTGAACGCGTCTTATAAAACAAAAGCAAGTGCATATTTAACGAAAGCCAGTCATGAGCATGTAGACTGTAGTGGTTGTATTTTGTAGCACCATTCACCATTATTATACAGTCTATAGCCGAAACATGCCTCGCGGCTATTTCTTCCACAGTTTAGCTGGGTACCTCCAAGGTATGGCAGTCAGAGCAGTTGCGAGCGAGTATCGTACTCGAACATAGCTGGTTCTCCAATATCGTGGACTTGCGTGCACTGATCCTAGAGGAGAGCCAAAGTCGTGGATGTGACGTCTCTTCTCTGTAGTGCAACGTCTGAGCAACTTCAGAAAACCCTCACTTAGCTGTTATAGTGCTCAAGAAATGCCGCATCTGTCAAAAGAGATGTATGGTACTTGTAGATATCTGTTCTATGGTGAACGAGCTTGTGTGATGGAGCTTGTGAAACTTCAGTCAGTGAGTGAGACTGCCCTGACACTTGCAGTGTAAAAGTACAATCATATGTTCTCGTATCGAAGAAATTCCCACAGCTTCACAATACACACCTATACCGTCATCCTGCTTGTCTTGTGAATAGCGGGCTTTGCAGTTCACTGATCAACCGCTGATGCTTGGAGATGTCAATTGACAGTATGGGCCGTTATCGACATACAAGCACCGTACCTGTATCAATCTTCTCGTGCTTACCACCAGCGTCCATTACACGCGTCGTGTTCACTCGTATCCGCGCTTCCGTACTGCTATGGAACAACTTAGTGAGCTGCGAGATGACGAGCAATGCGAGTGGCAGAGCGTCGGAAGCACTCAGAAAGTCTGTAGCAGTGGCGGCCAGACTGCCTTGGTCGATCACAGTACATTAGTCAGTGCGAGTCCTCGTAGCTCTCCTCGTAGTTGTGACTTTACTAGAACCAATCTCCAGCAGCAACTACCCAGCTCCCCTGCGACAGTATACCTGGATGTCCACCCTGGCAAACGAGGCGATCGTCATAGCTGTCTGTCTTGAGATTGTGCGTGATTTGCGGAGTGGTTGCAAACTGTGGAAAAAGTAATGTTTGTACGAAAGTCAGAGATAGACAGATCTACAGTAGGTACTCTACGGTGTACTTATAGGAGTACGATCACAACTAATCTGTTGTAGGTGACATTGTATTTCTGGGTCAATCACGTGCAACACCAAATCGACCTAGTTTTCCGCTTAGTCATCATCACCTTTCGGATCGCCCATTTTCCTCTTCTTTCGCTCTCACTCTCATCGAAATCATCTCGGGTAAACTTACCTGTTGAAAGTGCAGCCGGCGATGAATGTTGCTGGACGGTTGTGTCACCAGACAGCCCTGTCTATAGTCACCAGCTATGATTGCTATTGTCAAACACTGGTTCACAATAACCCGCCGTTTATGAACCGACCGTCTGGCATACCATTATACATTATACATTATACATAATACATTATACATACCATAGTCGTTCATTATATACCGTACACTATATCGTTCAGTACATACTCGTAGTATACGCGCGGATAGGAGGATAGAATACGCGTATGTACTGTACCAATACCACTAACTCACGCCGTTGAGTAGAATATGTACGGCACTTGTATTGTACGCACATTGTACTGCACAGAATAACTCCACATGCACCGACACTGCCCTCATTCTTCATCCTCGCCCTCTTTTTATCCTTGCCCTCTTCTTTATCACTGCGCTTCTTTATCACCTCCAAGACGTACACTGTCGTCAGCCTCGTATTAATCCGTGACAAATATCTTACGGAAGAGGCTCGTACATATTTACAATACAATGCGGCTAACGAGCCAATGTGACATTGTGGGGTATTGTACGGTAGTATAGACGGGTTTGGAAGGTACCATTGTCGAGAGAGCCGTTGTCTGCATGTGGATGACGACTCACATGGTCTAGAGGCTTGATAGAACCAACCACCGTCCGATTTGTGTCATCTATCAAGTCATTCTGACGGCCCCACTGGAGCCGTAGGTTTTTCGGTTGGGCTGCGCGAGGTGTATACTCCGATCCGAAACTTTTTTTATAAAATGTTTTTTTATGTTATGTTTTTTTAATTTTTATCCTTTTTTAATGTCTTTTTTATCCTTTTTTATCGCTCGTTTGACCGTCAAAGTGGAGGAGATGTATACAAGTACAGTAGTAACTGTTGGGCGGACACCGCACAAATTATATAGGGGCGGACGACACATGAGGTCACGTGACCACCACGTGACCCTCCCACAACCACAACAACCACAACCACAGCCACAACCACAGCCACAACCACAACCACAACCACAACCACAAACACTATGCCTGCCTTCCGCCTCCGATCCACTCCACACCCACCTCATGAAACAGAGTTTGGCCATTGTTCCGGCGCTGCACTTTTTCTTAGTCAGAGATATGGGTGCAGGGTGCATGTAAAGTAGCTACGCCACCCAGCTAAGGTGCATGGGTGTAGTGGAGTATGTAAACAGTAGCCATCTTTTCCGGGGCAGCGGTCGACACGAAAGCAGAGTTGCCAATCGGAGCCATCGCCGCACCGCCAGCACCACTAATCCGTCTCACACAGCAACCATTCACATCCACTTTGGTATCGACCCCGCCAAAGTCAATTTTAAAGATCAAGAGCGGGAATTGCAATTGCAAACTTGTTCCAAAACCTGTACAGTACCAGAACTTCTCCACCCTCACCATGGACGAAGACACCGCCAAGAAACCGCGAGTGTCTCGGGCGTGCGAGCCCTGCCGCAAGCGCAAAACCCGATGCGACGGCCAGAGACCGGCCTGCAACAACTGTCTGGGCTCGGGTCGAGACTGTATGTACACCGAGGTGGTGCAAAAACGCAAGGCCAAGGTGACCAAGGAAAACAACTCGCGGTCGTCCAAGTCGCGCCTCGACAGAATTGAATCGCTGCTCGACAAGGTGCTACGACGTCTGGGTGACGACCGACTGGGAGATGCCGCAGACATCATTCTCAGACACAACGGCTCCGAGTTTGTGTCTCGACGAGCGTCTCCCCAGAGCGACTCGGAATCCGACAACGAAACCAGCGAAAACAGCGAAGATGAACCCCGAACTTCGTCGAAAAACGAATCAACATCCTTCATCTACCCGTTCAAGGCCCCCAGCTCCGCCCAACGAGGAGACACCTTCTCGCACACGATGGAACGGTGCCAGGATCGAGCCTTCGGTGGATCCTCCGTCTTCGCCGTCTTCTCGCCCTCAGGCCTCCAATGGCTGTCTGATCGAGCAGGATCGCCAGGAATCAAACAACACATGCTCGGAGTCTTCACAAAGGTATTTTCAAAGATGCATCTCAAACTCCGAGACTTCGTCGAGCCTATCCCCGAGCCGCTGCTACCCGATATGCCCGAGGAATACGTGGAGGCCCTGACCAACCACTTCTTTGACGCCGTCAACTACATTTCCGGTATTCTGGACAGAGAAGACTGGAACCAGATTGTGGCAGCCTTCTACAACAAGCCCGGATCGAGACCCAATGGCTACGCGGAGCTCTACCTCTTCTGGACCCTCGTTCTCATTACCACAGACTTCCTACACTCGGTGGTGGAAGAATGCAAGGTAGCTTCTGCCTGTTTTACCAGAGAGTCGATACTTACGCTCAGAAAAGCTGCCCTGGCAAATTCGATATTCTTCTACACTCGCATCATGTCCCTCGGAGGGTCTTTCCACGCGCTTCAGGGGACTCTTCTTTTGGCCATGTACTTTTTCAGCACTCCTATTCCTCACGGAGTCCACCTGGCCGTCAACACAGCAGCTAGACTGGCTATAGATCTCGGATTACATCGCCGAGAAGGATACACGCACCTCCCACCAAAAGTGGCTCGGTTGAGAATGCGAAACTGGTGGTTGGTGTACACTATGGATCGAGATCTGTCTCTACGATCAGGTATTCCCCCTGTCATTCACGACAACGACGTTTCCACCCCGTCGCCGGACTCGTGTGACGTCGGAGATGACGAGGGCATTGATTACATCAAATGGGGTGACGGCCACAAAACGTCATATGCCCAGTTGTTGCATGGTTTGTCTCGAATCTCCTCTAAAGTGTACAGTCAACTCTACAGTGCATCCGCCGCACGCAAGTCGCCCGAAAAGATCTCCGAGTGCATCATCAAGCTTGATCGCGAGCTGACTCAATGGCGAGAGTGTCTGCCTGCTCATCTTCGGCCTGGAACTGATGTCATGGTCTTTGATTGCTCCAAGGGCTATGCAGACGTTCACGAGGCTGACAACTCGATGCGATCTCAGATTGTCGAGTGGCATTCGCAGTTCAACTCTCTGTGGGTACATTTCAACTACTACTTTCTGCAATCGGCTATTCACAGAACCTCCGTATATCATCCCACTTGGTACAATCGCAAGATTCTCGGCAAGGGAGAAAAGACCGGAAACACTCCCAATGGAGGCACTCCCATGAGCGCGTCTTCTCATGAAGATACCAACAAGGGCAGTCCCAACCCCCGACTGTTTTCATCTCACTCCATTTGTGTCCAGGCTGCTCGAAATACAATCTATCTGACGAGGAACATCCCCGTCAAGCTCATGTCTTGTTTCTGGTCGTTTTCCTTCTTTTTGCTGAGCGCATTTACGATTCTGTTGATCCACGTGCTTCAGCGACCCCTAGAAGCGACCATTCGAGCCGATCTGGAGCTCATGAAGATTGCCATTGACTTTCTCAAGTCACTGCCTGACGGCGAGGAGTTCAGCTTTCTGCTTGTCTTCACCGAGTTTTACGACGTGGCGGTCAAATTTGTGGACACTGCTCAGGAGCGACACAAGAAGCAGGAGGCTGGCGAAAAGCTGGACCCCAACACTGCTCTAGACAAGCTTGTCTACTCCACACCCACAAGCATACCTCCTAATGTGTCTTCCAGCCAGCCTCAGCTTCCGCAGCAGCAGCTTCCGCAGCAACAACAACAGCAGCAGCAGCCGCAGCAACAACAGGCGTCTCAGCAACCCCAACAACATGCGACGCCGTCTTCTGTTGATAGTACATACAACATGATGGTGAACGACTTTTATCCTCAGCAGCAGCAGACAGCTGCCCAGACCAGTTATGCTCCCGTCGACTACCCTCAGGGCCAGCCCGATGTCTTGCCTGAGATGTACTCGAGGCCGGGCAATGAGTGGTACTTTGACATGTATCAGAGTGGTTTCATGGATTATGGAAACTACAATTATGAGGGGTAATATGGTTGGCCATGAGGACTACGACTATCGAGGAAGTTCATTGGTTCGAGTATCAACTTAGAGTGAGCTCGGTAGGATCTTGTATAATATATTTATAGAACCTGTATATTTTGTGTAATTATCACACGAAACAGTAGCAAATAGACCTGTGAGAGCCATTGTAGATTGTCACATTATAACCTGCCTCCACTGTGCACTGTGTTTCATCATCTATCCATCTAGTACAACTCAGCAAAGACGTCTCGTCTTGCCAACCCGTCTACTTGTCCCACGAACCATACTCACCTTGCTCGGGTTATATGATTCGCTACCATTGTCCGTTAATACAATTGCAATTCTGCGTACTATATACAACTACTACCGTAGTCCCTAGGCGGTCTTGGTCTCACCGCCCTCATGATCCTCGCCCTCCTGCTTCTTGGTACCACTCAGGTACTTGTCAAACGCCTCGTTCTTCTCTGGGAAGGGTCTGGGGCCCAGCAGACGAATCATGTCTTCTCGGGCCAGCACCTCCTTGGTCAGAAGCTCCTGGGCCACCAACTCAATCTCGTGCTTCTTGCTCTCCAGCATGTCCTTGCACTGGGTGTAGGCCTCGTCAATGATTCGCGACACCTCGTCGTCAATCATCTTGGCGGTCTTCTCAGAGAATGGCTTGTTGATCTGCTCATCAGATCGGGGCTGGAAGAAGACGTTTCCGACAATATCGCTCATTCCGTACTGAGTGACCATAGCCTTGGCCATCTGGGTCACCTTCTTGAAATCGTCCTGAGCACCAGAAGTGACAGAGGGGAAATGGAGCTCCTCGGAGACTCGGCCACCCAGAGCCATGGCCATTCGGTCCTTGAGCTGGTTTCGGGAAGTCAGCTTGTTGTCCGCAGGCAAATACTGGGCGTAACCAAGAGCACCCTTGCCTCGGGGGACAATAGACACCTTGAGAAGAGGGTCTGCGTGCTCAAAGAACCAGCCACAGACGGCATGGCCAGCCTCATGGTAGGCCACAGTCTTCTTCTCCTCGGGGTTGAGAACCTTGCTCTTCTTCTCAATGCCGGCAATGACTCGCTCAATAGCCCGCTCAAAGTGGTCAAACTTGACATCGACGGAGTTGTCTCGAGCGGCAATCAGAGCTGCCTCGTTGCAGCAGTTGGCGATATCGGCACCGGCAAAGCCAGGAGTCAGCGTAGCTAGCTTGCCCTTGACGTAATCCATGTCCTTTTTAATTTCAGGAGACAGAGTCAGCTTGGCAAGATGAACAGCGAAAATCTGCTTTCGGCCTTCCATGTCCGGGGGATCAATCTGAATGTGACGGTCGAATCGGCCGGGTCGAAGCAGAGCAGGGTCCAGAACATCCTGTCGGTTGGTACCGGCAAGAACAATCACATGATCAGAAGACGAGAAACCGTCCATTTCGACCAGCAGCTGGTTCAGAGTCGATTCTCGCTCGTCGTTGCCACCGCCAAACTTGCCGGAACCTCGCTTCTTTCCAATAGCGTCAATCTCATCGACGAAAATGATAGCGGGGGCCATCTTTCGGGCCTGAGAGAAGAGATCTCGAACTCGAGAAGCTCCAACACCAACAAACATTTCCACAAACTCGGATCCGGATACAGACAGGAAGGGGACTCCGGCCTCACCAGCAGTAGCCTTGGCAATCAGAGTCTTACCGGTACCGGGAGGTCCAGACAGAATAGCTCCTCGGGGGATCTTGGCTCCAAGACGTTCAAACTTCTGGGGGTTCTTGAGGAACCGTACAAACTCCATGATCTCTTCCTTGGCTTCGCCCATGCCAGCCACGTCATCAAACTTGACCTTGACGTCGGTGTCCTTGTTGAAGAGCTTGGCCTTGGACTTGCCAGCGCCGCCAAACAGACCGCCGCCGCTCATGGCAGAACCAATCTTCTTTGACATCCAGTAGAAGAATCCAAGGGTCAGGGCCACAGGCAGCAGACCCATCACCAGGCCAAAGTAGTTGGTGGTCTCGATGTAGTTGACAGGCAGTCTTCTGTTGGGAGGCACTCCGAGCTCGGTCTGGGCCTCATCCAGCTTGTGTTCAAAGCTCTCGGGGGATCCAATGGTTAGGTACAGAGTCTTGTTTCCCAGGGTGTTTCCCTCAGGTCGCAGATCAATCTTGACATAGGCTCGGTTGACCACAGTGAGTCGCTCGACCAGGCCCTTGTCCAGGAACTGGGATCGGAACTCGGGCCACGAGACCTCGTGCATGGATCCCTCACCACCGCTGGTCAGCAGATAGATGAGCATTCCGACGGCTCCCAGGGTTCCGGCAATGCCCAGAGGGGTGACCTTGATTTCGATCTCTCGTCCTCCCGCGGGCATTTCGTCCTTCCATTTCTCGTCCTTTTTGTCGTTATCCTTTTTGTCCTTGTTCTTGTTCTCTTTATCGTTCTTGTCGTTTTCGTTGTCGTTGTCGTTCTTGTTGGGATTCTCCTGGCTAGCCTTATTGGACTTGCCTCCAAGATCGTCCTTGAGATTGCCCCAGGTGTAGCTCCACTTGGCCTTGGGCGAGTTGCGCCAGGGGTCGCCGCTCTGAACGTCCTTGAGGAAGTCCTCGGCCGCCTTGTTGACGTCCTTGTTGCGGTCCTTGCTGTGATCCTTGTTGTGACGACCGCGGTCCTTGCCACCCTTGGGCTTCTTGTCCGACTCTCGCCGGGGTAACAGAAGCCGGGACGACGTCGTGAAGGAGGCCAGCTGGGCTGCAACGCCTCCGCGCGCCACAAACACACTTCGTACCGCGGGTAAACGGCTTCGAAGTAGCATTATGAACTTGGTTGGATGTACGGTGTGTGGTGTGTGGTGAGGTGTACAAGTTCGCAGGTCGGTCTAGGTAGAGTTTTGCAGACAGAGTTGCAGGAACAGTCAGCAAGCACAATTGAGCAATATAGAGTGGGCGGGGAGGTCGAGAGCCGCTTACTAAGTGGGGGGGCCCCGACGCCGTAGACGCCCGATGACTAATCAAACGCTTGTTTCAAAACGTCTTGATCCTCTCCCCTTCATCTACAGATACCCCCTATATCAACTCCTCCTTCGGTTCACAGCTAGCATCCACAGTTTTCCAAACCCTAATAACATACGAGCTTCTCATTTGCCACCGGAGCTGCGCCACACTAGCCACAGCAGCACGCCTCGAACCTTCTCTGGCGATCGGGTTAGGGGAATCACGGCAGACAGGCACTGGATGGTGATGAGGCCTAGTAGAAACGCGATAGGCGATTTTTTGAAGGCACAATCCACGAGATAAAAGTCAAACAGTCTTGTCATACGGGTAGAAGAGCCGTGAAAAGTCATGAAGGGGAGAGTCATGAAGAGGGAGAGTCATGAAAGAGGAGTGTCATGAAGAGGAGAGTCATGAAGAGGAGAGTCATGAAGAGGAGAGTCATGAGAGATCCACCAAGAGGTCCACGGTCACGTGATTGGGGGTTGTTATCACGTGATTGATGAGATGGGTTTCGTCTGGTGAGAAAATGTTTTATTTCGACACATTAGTTGACTTGTACTCGTGTTGATACTGGACCGGTTCTTGTACTAACTAACCAGTCTCAAAAGTTGGAATTTTGTTGAAACAAACATCCATTCGAAAGCTCCTCTTCATTCATGATACCTTTCGAAAGCTCTTGGTCTTCTGAGAACGATGACGGTCTTGGATTTCGGATATGGCGACTTTTGGAAACCCCTTGCTGATACAGTTGAGGATGAGAAGAAACGCTCAATCACGAGAAAAAGTGCCGAACTATCGTGTGGTAACGGTGTAACTCGGTTGCCTCTTCTGATGATGGACCCACCCGAACTCACTGGCCATGGTGCTAATGGCGCTGTTACGAGTGGTCTATTGTCACAAGGTTACACTTCATTTTTATTCTTATCTCGAAAGGGGGGACCTTGGAGGTGACACCTGAGTAATGGTGGAACAGCAACAATGTGTATGGACGCTCACACGAGCTTCGTTGCAGGGTCTGTCCACGTGATGGGGCCGTTGGAAATTGAAATGGAAAACATGCCAAACCCCGTCGAAAAAGGACCTATCACCGTTCGTCCATTACACATCTCCGTGAGGGTTTGCGTGAAACTGGTGTGCGTTTGTACGAACACTTGTACTTGAAGCGAAAGTGGTTGGTTGGTGACGTGGAGTTGAGATTCCAGCAGTGATCACGCCAATTAATGACTGAAGTGGTTCCACCATACATTTTGGTACACAATGTAGCCAGTTATGAGTACTCCTACTGGACCACGGCGAATGCACACACTACTTACTGTATCGTACATACCACACACTCTGCCCCTCTAGACTCAAGCTCCCCGGTGCAGGAACAAACGTTTGGGTTTACATTGTCTGTTTTAGGACGTCATCGTAGAGTTATTGCTGTCTATAGTATCGTAGCGAGACCGCTGTGCCGTGTACTGCCTGGCCAGTCAGGTGCTGTCCATGTAGAATAACATCCCATAGAACCAGTAAACCCGCATGACTGCATCGAACAGTTGATGAAACCGTTGTGGTTTCAGCCAAGAACCCCCACACCTCTCTCCCCGCATCTTTAGTGTAGGTACACCACAGCTCGTGGACCGACCCGAGTCTTGGCTTTTGCTCCGATTCTTCGGCCACTTCTGCCACTTCAGCTGACATATGCCAACTCTGAAGAGCCCAATGTCCATGTCTTAGCACGGCGAGACACTTGTTACGGCTTTCTAGGAGATAACGGGGAGCCAATCTAACAGCGGCTGGCTCTACATGCGAGGCAACAGCCTCTAGTCTGCGAGTGGGTCCACGGCGGAACTACCACCACTAATTCCACCAGCCTACCGCCAAAAGCAACTTGTTCATCGCTCACGAACACTTCCGTATACGACCTGCAACAAGCGCACGCAGGCTTGTAGGATGCATCAGCTTGGAGTGTGTCGGAACAGCTACAGCTACAGGGCCCACTTGGACATACCGTACTCATAGGCGTACACTTGAGACTACGTTACGGCCTAGCAATTCCTACCGATCCCCGATCAAATAGATCCGTGACACTCTCGGATCTCCTCGGAGCGAGCGACATTACACCTGTATCTTCACAGCTTGTCTGGAAACAACTTTCTGGCACCCTGATATCTTCTGCTGGACAGAGTTAACTCCTCCGAGATTGGCAATATCTGAAATTAGGCGCCCCAACATGCCGCGAAGCTCGTGATGCAACCATACTCACAGGGGGTCAACAAGCTGACAGAAACTCTAGATCTTTTTGATCATCTCTGATCATCTTGTCCAACGATGCCAAGGTTGGAAGGGACAACAGGGTTTCGGCCAAGACACAATCAGAACTCCTAAAGAAAAGGTTCCAGGAGGAATTCAGAAGAACCAAAAGTACCATTCTGCTCGCCCGCACCAGGCGATTTAAACGGTACCATTAAAGTCCCCCCATACGCCAAACCAGAGCCCCCAAATGCTATCTCCTCCCCTTCCAACCTTGTCAGGAAGTCAAAAAAATCAATCATAAAGACGGGCTGAAATGCTGTCACACAAGGGCCCATTTTGCGATAAAAAAAGTTCTGGTACGAAGCTGCTTATTTGTGTGCTAAACTGCCTTTTTAAACTCTCCCTCAAGAGCCGAGCTGGGTCGCGATAACCGAAAAATTCACCCCCGCCATGTGTGCGTTGCCTTTTTTCGGGGAGTGCCAACCTTAGCACACGTCGACGATATGAAACGAGGGAGATGCAATTGAAGGGAGAGAATGGTACCATTGGATTCAGCTCGTTTAGCCCTTCAAAATGGTGTAGTTTCCGTCCACACAGCCCTTCATCTGCGCCCCCCCAAGTCCATCTCCTAACTCTACTGCTCTCCAAGGCTGGCATACTGTTAGTTTGACCAAGAGCTGGCATCTGAACATTGGATCACCTGTGAAAGCCACTCAGACACATGTGTATAGCATGCCGGAGCCGTTCGGGACCCGCTATCCCAAGTCAAAATGACAGCAAAGGGCTTGAAACCGTACGTTCTTGCATAGAGTATAGGTACGAGTAATAGATCCCCCTTGTTAGTTGGTCCTATAGGAGTCCCGCTTCCCATAAATGATAGTTATAGTGATGGCAGAAAGAGCTCAATGGGATGGCAAGCTAAAACGCCAAGTCTGACGATCCCGGACTAGGAGAGACAAGAGAGACATGGTGGGGGTTCTCTAATGTAGCTAGTGCTAGAGTTTGACACAAGCCTGAAAGAAGTCTACTTGCACTTGCACTTGGGGAGAGTTGCCAATCTGCCACTAAGACACACTCAACCTCGACTATAATTGATATTATCGTGAAGCTTGGAGCGTCATGGAGTTGGAGGAGATATCCAAATGGTCCTTTTGTTAGCATAGCGGCTTTTGGTCCGTGGAAACCACTTTAGCTCACAGATTGTCGCTTCCCGACGATAATCGTATAGCGATACTTGGCAGAATACTAATGTCTGGCTTGGCAAAAGTCTGGCCGATGACGCGCCTGTGTCGGTCTGTACTGTTCATCCTTACACTATGACCAGTTTCCCCGGGCCCGCAGCTTGAACCGTATCTTGTGTCTGTTTTTTTTTCTTTCTTCTTTTTCTTCTTTTTTTGTTCCTGTTGAACTTTTGCATCTTTTTAGAGCACAACCCAATTTATGCTTTATACTAGGTTGGAGTGAATTCTCTTGACCGTGTCATCTAGGCGACGGCGGCGGCTTGTTCCTGGTTGTGTACCAATTGTGGTTGATGTTTAGCCGCCCAGCTAGGCAATTTGGACCAATTCTAATCGCCGGTCGCTCTTTGGTGACGTTCAAATACCCTCGTATCGCCGCAATTAGCAGTGTGGTTGTTGGCTTGCTCCAGGTTGGTGACATCATGGGGGTTTCACAGATATGTGCTTGTCAGGCACGCAATTCGTCCGTGCCTCTCCCCTGCCAGCCGCCCACCGACCGGTCTGGGCCTGGAAACACAAAAATGTCGCATGTCTTGGCCCTTCCCTTGCGTACTGTACTCGTAGATGCTATATTGACCGAAGCTCCAGGGTTTAGGCTCAGGGACATGCAATGGCGACCGTTCCAGAAGCACGCGTAGAAGTCGAAGCGGGCGGTTTGAGACATGCAAATTGATCGTCTGGCGGCAACGAGGAAGATGAAAGTGTTTGTGGGTGGATCCAGACAGTATTGGGTCCCAGACACCGCCCAAACCGCCCTCCAAACTGTATCCCACTCTATCAACCTGCTTAAGGCCGAGCCAAGAAATTTAGTGTCTTACCAAAACAGACTTCCTACACGGAGCGAGCCGACAGAGGTTCAACATGGGATGATGGCGAGGTACAGTCGACAAAATTTAAGACAGAATTAAGCGGTGCAGGAGAAAGAGACGTTAGGGTTGAAGAGGGTCCATTAAGGTTGAGAAGGGTCGTTTGGGGGGGTTTCAGGGCCCAGGGGTGGATGGGGACTTCACCGTTTTCTTTTACAGACCGAGAAGAATCCATTGGTACCAAAAACCCCCCCAAAATGTCCATTTTTCGCCCAGTTAATTTAAGTCGTGTGCCCCTTACCAGATAACTCTGTATAGCTAGGTTCATGAGTTTAACTCTATGGGGTTTTCTGGCGATATGGAGATATTCCGGCCAGAAGGTAAGGAGTTTGACTTGACCAGATTTCTCGTCTCATCCAGAGCTACACAACAGTATAAAAAACCCCAACAATATGTTCTTTTCAACCGCCCAAACGACGTAAATCGCTCAACATTCGAGATGCTAAAAACCCACAAACCTAGCCCAAATTTTCATCTGAAGCGCAAAAAAAGTCTCAAGCCTAGTGGAAAATGCTTGCATCTGCAAGGCTCCTGTACTCCATGATTTCGGAATAGTTTTGGGTTGGCCAAACTGTCATCTTCACGATGATTGTGCCAAGCTCAGCGGAAGGTAAATTGCAGGTGAAAAGCGCAAAACCGAGGAGCTACAGTTTCCAATACCATGCCGTATGGACCATACGATGCAGAAAACAACCCCCAAGGTGTCTCAGATGAGATTGATTAGATCAAACCCGAGGCGAGGTCCATCATTATATAGAGGGTCCGGGCACGCTGTATTGAGAGGGCAGATCAAACGACCATGGCGATCCTCCACAAACCAAGCTTCCACTTCCAGAAGGCCACCTTTGAAAACCCCTTCCACCGGTCCCCGGAGGAGAAAAATGAGACCTGGATCAAGTACATCTTCGACCCCCATGTGACCGTAGTCACCACCAAGACCCACGACCACTCCAACAACAAGGCCGACGGAGCCAAGGAGATTGAGACCATCAAGCAGTTCATGGACAAGAAGACGCTCTTCTTTGCCTGGATCTCCCTGATGCTGGTCTCCACAGTGGTGGCTCTGGAGCGAGGTACCACCTCCACCTATGCTGCTGTCGCTACCTCCCACTTCAACGAGCTGGGTCTCTTGTCCGCGGTTGGAGTTGTGCGATCTGTTCTTTACGCCGTCACTCGACCCACCATTGCTAAGCTGGCCGACGTGTTGGGTCGAGTCGAGGCTCTGGTGCTCGCCATCATCTTCTACATCATTGGCTTTGCCATGCTGGCGGGAGGCTCCAACATTGCCACCTACTTTGCCGCCCACATCTTCTACGTGTCTGGCGAAGTGGGCATTCAGTTCATGGAGGCTGTTTTCGCTACCGACACCTCCAACCTCCGAAACCGTACCTTCTTCCTGGCCCTGCCCAACTTTGCCTACGTCTGGGCCTCCTGGGTATCGGCTCCCATCGCCTCTGGAGTGCTCAAGAACTCTACCTACCGATGGGGCTACGGAATGTGGTGCATTATCATGCCCGTGGTCTCCATTCCTGTGTGTATCATTCTGCTACGACTCAAGTTCAAAGCCCGAGCCATGGGTCTGGAATACGGAAAGGCCGTGCGAAACTTCCGAGGCACCTTCAGCCAGTTCGACATGGTTGGTCTCATTCTGTTCACTGCTGGACTCTGTCTTCTCTTCCTGGCAGTCACCCTGGCCACCTCTCCGACCTCCTGGGGCCAGGCCCACATTCTGGTCATGATCATCATCGGACCCATCCTGCTGTTCATCTTCCCCTTCTGGGAGATCTTTGGACCCAAGTACCCGTTCATGCCCTCCTACGTGATTACCAACCGAACCATGTTCACCACCTGCTTGCTCATCTTCTGCTACGCTCTGGCCTACTTCCTGTACGGAACCTACTACCTGCCCTGGCTCATGGTGTGCAAGAACCTGTCCGTCAAGGCAGCTACTAACACCGTAAACGTCTTTGTGGTCGGCTCCACCGTCTCGTCCTTCTTTGCTGCCGCCTACGCCAAGTACTTCAAGCGAATGAAGCCTGTCATTATCGCCGGAGCCGCTATCTACATGCTGGGTATCGGTCTGACCTACAACTACCGAAAGCCCACCCACCGTCTTTCTCAGTTCATTGTCTCGCAGTGTGTGGAGGCTGTTGGAGCCGGCTTCCTCCAAACCCCCATGATCTCCATGATCCACGCCGTGGTGCCCCATCATAACGTGGTCACAGCCACCGCCATTTACCAGTCCATCATGACCGTGGGCTCCATTGTGGCTGAGGCCATTGCCGGTACCCTCTACCGACAGTCTTACCCCAAGCAGCTGGCCAAGCACGCGCCCTTCCTGTCCCCTCGAGAGGCCCACCAGGTGGTCAACAACCTCATGGCCCCCATCAAGCTGTACCCTTGGGGCACTCCCGAGCGAGAGGCCATTGTCACCGCCTTCAACGACATTTACCGAAAGCTTCTCTACCCTCCCATCATCATTGCTGGCTTCATTTTTGTCGCCGCCTTCACTCTGCCCAACGTCTACCTTGGTGACACCGACGAGCCCACTCAGTCTGACTCCGAGGTCGACTCTTCCTCCATTGACGAGAAGATCCACCCCCATGACGAAGAGGCTCAGTACGAGCAGCATCACGATATGGAGGCCTCTACTTCTCCCGAAAACATTCCTCAGATCTCCGAGGGCATGGAGGAGGAGAAGAAGATGTAGAAAGCCCACCATCCCCACTTTCCTTCACATAGCTGGCTATGCTTTCCCGATTCTAAAAACGCTTTAATGATGTAAATAACTAATTGATGATATGATGACTTATAACTCACTTGCTTGTACACTTGTAGGAGACGACGATATGAGAAATGCGAAAGGACAACCGCCGAATCTCACATCCAAGCCATTTCTTTGTCTAATATAATTCTGCACAACTCGTTTAATTGCCTCATTAAGCGCCCTTGTCTGGAGACTGGTGACGTCGCAAAGCCGTGTAATTTACACCATGCAACTCCGAACGGCGTATTTGCTCACGAAAAAAAAGAAAAAAAGAAAACATTTGGATTTAGTTTTCACAACTTATATATGCAAAAAATGCAAATCAAATCCAAATAATGGTGAGCACGTGTCGGAGGTGGATCTGTGAAGACATGGGTCTCTGTCTATAGGAGCACTGATGTGTTGATGCGCGGGTTTAGAGCTGCATGAGCTGTATGAGAACTGGATGAGAACTGGATGAGAACTGGATGAACACTTCTTTGTAGTTATCTACTATGCCATAGTATACTCAATGAACACTTGATGATATAAAGAATCATGCGAAAACTGTTCATGTTCGAAACATTGTGCCGAGCTAAACAAAATGATGTAGCCTGACATGGATAGACATCTCAAGAGACGACGAACGCGGGTTCAACTTTGGGGAGTTTGACTTTGGGGAGTTCAGTTGAGTAGATATCGCTTGGTGATATAGGTGAACAAGTACAGTACAGTATGTACATTACTACTAAAAGTGTAGATGATACTTCTATACATTCAATTGTCAAGAATGCAGGCAGATAATCGGCCAACAGGACAGTATATAAGGTACACCAGTGTCATTCCGTACAAATACACGTATTAGAACATCATTTTATATCACAAGTGTACTCATTACCCCAGTGACCATTCTAGCTGACAAGATATTGGAGGTCACATAAGCAAACCCGAACCCCTCAGTCTCGAAAGATCCCCAGCTCTTCAGCCACGCCAGTACTGATGAGGCGTTCCACGCACGCTGACAATCGGGGCCGCGCTAGGAAAATTTCTCCTCATGTCCGGTTTGACTTGTTATAGACGTTAAGAGGGATGTCTGTCGTTGCCTCTCTATCGGAGTTGGAGTGCGCGTAGACATACCAGAAAAGGTCGAGTGAGTAATCGCATGTCACCATGCCAATACCATAGGCGTACACTGAGTATTACGTCGTACAAGTAGTTGGATAACACTTAGTAGACACATAATTGAAATGACAATATATAGTTTTTTATTTTTATTTTTATTTTTATTTTTATTTTTATTTTATTAATCCCAAGTAAAGTTACAGACAATACAGGATAGAGGGGGATTACACCTCGTGGTACAGACCATATAGTACAGTACATACAGTATCTCACATCTCGAGACACCTCCTGCCAACCATTAATCTCTTTTCATCAACACTTTCATCTTTTCTCCTTTTCTTGTCCTTTTTTCCCTGTTTTCCTTTTTTCCCTGTTTTCCTTTTTTCCCTGTTTTCCTTTTTTCCTTTCCCTTTCCCCTCGCCCCTTTCGCCAGCTGGAATCGAACTGCAGAGCTCTAACCTGCCGGATATATTTCAGGTCTGGAGCACACCAGTGGTGCATCCCGAAAGCTTATTTTTGTCACAGGAGATATTGCAGACGAGAAATCCACTGAACCGCCGTAATCACCGATCCACCCACAATGAGCAAAGTCCAGCTAGACGACCTCACTCCCAACAACTTGGGCATGCTCAAACGCATCAACTCGGTCGTCCTGCCCACGTCGTACACCGACTCCTTCTACACCGAGGCCCTGACGGTGGGCCAGCTGGCCAAACTTGCCTACTACAACGAGATCCCCGTTGGAGCGATCCGATGCTGCCTCGAGGTGGCCCCCGAACACACCAAGCCGTCGCGAATCTACATCATGACCATCGCCGTGCTGTCACCTTACCGGGAAAACGGCATTGGAGGCATGCTGCTGGATCACATTGAGCGGTACGCGGCCGAGACCTTTGTTCCGGAATTGAGCGTCCATGCTCTGACCGACGACACGGAGGTGATTGAGTGGTACAAGAAGCGAGGCTTTGAGATTGTCGACGAGGTCAAGGGTTACTACAAGCGCCTGACCCCGGCCAAGGATGCCTATCTCATGGTCAAGAAGCTGAAGAAGGACCAGTAGGGAGACAAGAGAGTAAATAGACGATGGAGGATGCATTTGGTTACTGTATTACAAGAAGGTACGATGTAGTACATAATGTTAGGGACTGAACTGCGCAGACGAGTAGCAACAAGTGGATCAATGGGTCAAGAAGGTAGAATGGGCCACTAAAGATTCACAACGCCTTTTGTACAAGACGGACATTGTGTTTGGTATAGATCAATGTGTATTGTAGCTCAATAAAGTGTGTCCCTGGGTCTTGCTCTCCAAAAGACCCCCTGATCCCAGGTGATCTAGATCTATTTGCATCCACGTTCATGTTACAATGTAAATGTTAACTGGCTGTACTAGTATACCACAATCATAAACACATTCAATCATCTACTCATACATGCTATGCTAGTTTGCCATGGACACCTCAGGAACCTCAGAGACCATCTCCGAGACCAACTCTTTCACCTCTGAAGGAACCACTGCATCGCCCTCCTCCTCCTCAGCCTCTTCTTTCTCGTTTTCATTCTCCTCCTTCACCTCCTCAACAAGCTCGACAGCCTCGGTAGGAACCAGGTTTCCGTTCCACTCTCCACAATTAGGACACTTGTATCTGATCTCAGCAGCAGTCTTGCCAAATGGAGCGAGACCATTGTGATTGTGGCACTTGCTACAAATCAGTGCCTGTCTGTTCTGAGCGGCGCTCTCGTCTTCTCCAACAAGCAGGTCCAGCACTCGATCAAACCATTGGCGCTGGTAGGGGCCGGTAGAAACTGGCGCTACAGAAACGCCGGCCTTGTCCAGCGACTGCTTCGCTGCCAGAACCTCCTTCTCCGAAACAGGCACGGGTTTGGGGATGGCTGGAACAGCAGCAGGTACATTGGGTCCTGGCCCAGGGGCAGGCACGACAGGCACGGCAGGAACGTTAGCTGTGGGGGGAAGGTTTCGAGGCACGTTTGCTGTGGGAGGAGGAACGCCTTGTCGTCTGTTAGTAGGTGCATTCTGTTTGTTTGCTTGCTGCTGGGCGGGTTTCTTGACCTCCTTCTTCTTGGGCTCGTATCGATCGACAATGGCCTTGGTGGAGTAGAATCCTGTCTTCTGTTTGAGCTCCTCCAGCTTGCCCTCTTGTTGTTGTCGCAGATACTTGATTCTGTCTTCGTCGAAAGACACAAAACGACCCAAGACAGCCTGGATCACATATCGCACAATGTAGATTGCGGGAGGACCCAAAAGCACACCCAGTGTGAGTCTGTTACCGGAGAGCAGCTGGTCACGGCTCAACTGGTTCTTGGCGACCACAATGCCCACGTAGACAATGTAGACGACCAGCGAGTAAAGAGTGAACAGACCCTTGGTGCGTCGGAGTCGCAAACGTCGCGATAAAAGCCGTTTTTCTGTCTCCGCAAGTTTGGTCTGGAGAACCTGTAGCTCCTTTTCGTAATTGGCCGACGGGTCGGACCGCTTAAAGAGCCCGAGGAATGACGACATGGATGATGGTGATGATGGTGACTTGGCTTGTTAAGTTGGTGTGCAATGTGCACATGGCAATGCATGTGGGAGGTTGTTAGAGCTTATTATCAGGAGTACGCGATGTAGGGAAAGAGATGAGACATTATATATAGTTGATTGCGGGTGAGAAATTCGTGGGAAACAGAGCCGGGGGTTACAATCAGGGTGTAAGATCTTGGAGAGTTGCAAGCTGACAGTTGATGATGATGTAAGTATAGTATAGTACGAATACTGCACGGACATTACAAGTACAGTATGTACAGTACAGTAGTACAGTACTGTAACCGTATGATAAGGAGAAGCAAGAAGGTCGTAGAACAGGAATAATACATCTTTTTCTACTGGTACCATGTGATAAATGTCGTCTTCAACAAAGTCGTCTTCGGTTGTTGAAATATGAATATACGATGCAGTGCTACATGAACTCATTTTCATCATTAGTGCTCTCTAGGGAAGAATAAGCACGCGATGTTGACATAGCCGTATGTACGATGGACGTCGTCTCGAGCACACATTTGAAGGAGAAGGATTGAAGTATAGGCTTGAAGAATAGGCTTGAAGTGTTAATCAGACTGCTTAATACAATGTTGAGATGCGTTGGCAATGTCAATCGATTAATCAGGCCTGTTTTTAGACAGTTAGGACGCACCGAATCTCCTTCACACGCTTTCAAAACATCATTCGATATCCCTGGAGCTTTTATCTGAACATATTGTCTATACAGTGGAACAATACCCATATCGACACTCTGGGGCATGGAAACATACGCCTTCACATCGCTGGACTACATGACCCTGTCCGGAATGAGGAGACAAGCGATAATGGCAATAATTCGAGATAGAAACCCATCCAAAGACCCAAGTATAATCAACAAGAAACAATTGTAATGGTTTCAGTGGTAGCGTAATCAACATTCTTCTCTTGTCGTAGCAGTAGTACAGTATGTACATACTGAGAAGCCGAATCAATGACAGACACTACAATAACTGAAATACAACACAATTATACGACAATTACTCGGGTGAGACTCTGAGGCCCATAATTTATTACCCTAGAGGTTCGGAATTTCCCACTCTTCAGAAATGAAACAAGAAACTAAATGAATAGACCAGGTTCGGTCAGTTACATGCTCTGTCTAAAGAGGTTCACTGGTGTATGACTCTGGCTCGTCCCCGATACTGGAAATTGTGCACGTACTGTATTTCAAGACCAGACTTTGGTATTCGCTCTCGACGGTGTTTGGCACGTATTGTCTCTGTAGGACTCACCAGCTCTAGATAATACATCTGTTGCCCCTCGGCGACACAGTCTTTCGTTCTTAAATTGGAGTACTCTTGTAAACAACTCTGGCTCTTCTCTATGGGTTTTCTGGCTCTAGCATTTCGCATAGCTCTTCAGTTTCTAGAAGACTCAGACATTCCAGCTGACCAAGCCCAAAACAAGGAAGTCAGCCCGAACAAGGAGTCAGCCCGAAAAAGGAGTCAGCCCCAAACAAGGAGTCAGCCCGAAACAAGGAAGTCAACTCGAAGGACTTGTTAACTATTCTCACTGTTGGACTTATTGACAAACTGGCTCAGGTGGATGTCTCCTCGCATCTGTGTTGAAGTCGGCGATCTCTCCTCAAATCCTCAACCACTGTCGCACTAGGCTCACACGACACGACAAGTTCGTCACTGCTCTCTTAACCGACAATTGAGATTCTGGAATTCCACTACAGTCCCACGCAACGCAGACGGACATTGTAGTCCTCATTGTACTCTGGTCCCTCATGGTTGTCATCTAGCAGGACTGCGAGCAGCTCCGCACCGCAGTAGCCTATACCAGGCACATTTGTCCTCCAGAATGTCTCAGAATAAATCCATCTTACTCTGAATGAAAAAAGTGGGATTAGAGGAGATTTATATATTCCTTACCATGATTATCGCCGTTTGAAAGAACTGGCTGATGGCCAAACTGTGTGCATTTATTACGCATGAAAAATTAGAGCCAGTCCAAGACATGCATGACCATGAATGTATCGTACTGGACGGGAGTGGACTTGATAACGCGTTCTAACGATAATAGACGTGAAAAAAACTAGAAATCACAAAAACGTAGTTTAAACATAATAAATGTCTTATTTCGCATTACCAATATCACTTTTGAAGTACTGAATATGCCTTCTCTATACCCCAGTTGACATGCTTTAGCCGAGTTTAAAAAAAATACGATGTGCTTAAATTGAAAACTTTTGAAAATTCACAGAAAACGTCTAAAGAATGTTCCTTTCGTACGAGTACTGTACAAAACGATTTGCGCACGCGAAGAGGGGATGGTGGGATCTCAGATAGTAAATTCTTGCGCCGAAGTCCTCCCCTCTTGGATCTATCTCACTGTCCTTCGAGACCCTCTCTGTTTATCAAAGTTTTTCTGCATATTGACCATCGAGTGGTGCGGCCATTCAGTCTATCGAGCTTGGAGTGAAAACTCGAACCAGGCTGCTACAGTAGAGATAGCAAAAAGGGATACTACCAACCGCTTCGCGGTAAGAAAAAGAAATTGCAACACCAAGGATTCTCGTATGGTTCCCCACAACAATACTAACTGGGCTCTGGTGCCTTGACTTGTGATCGGACGGAAGCCGTATTTTTCACCAGGATATGGCCGCCAACTGTTGATGTAAATTCAGAAAGCTAGTTCATAAAGGTGTTATGATTAGTCATGTGCTTTGGCACGTGACTGGATGATGATGACGTCCCCCGCTCATGAGTGTGTCATTATGGATGAATATTGGTATCGCGTGGCTAGGTCACGTGGATAGTGACGTGCTTTACAGAGTTTAGGGTTGAGATGCCTGTATATTATAGCCACCACTCACGAGTATGTAAGTTAAATTTGTTTTGACTTCCGGAGCTCGTACTATTGGGTGTACTGTTCTGTTAGAGTTAGGACGACGGTTCCCGCCCGTACCTAGGGATATCTTGAGGATTGGACCCATCACCGATCCGTTACAGTTGAATAAGAATCCAAGTTGCCTCAGGAGGTGTTGCGTGCTTAGTCATACTCTTGCCCCTCTAGAGGAGGAATAAGAGGCAACCGCGAGCACGATTGTCATACACTCTCCTATAAAACCCGAATCTGAGTCCGATGCGTGGGTTTTAGCACCCTTTTTGCTTTTCAAGAACACCTTGAACATCATGTTGGGTCCCTCACAGTGCCTGTGTGTCGTATACGCTAAAAAAACGAACTAACGTGATAGGGATATGCTAATGGATCTGGCTCGTATTAACCCTCCCGGGGAGCTCGACCAACTTTTGGAGTTTTCTGGCATGACAACCGGGCCTGATGTGTTAGTTAGACTGGGGTGTTGAAGAAGAGATCATTTCCTAACCTCTACATTTAGTTCTACTATATGTCGCCTTATATCCACTCTACTCCGGAGCCCAGAAATATACCAACGCAGCGTACATTTAACATCCACGTACATTTTCTCAGGACCTTTTTTTTCTTCTTTCTTTCAACTTCTCAGCCTCCTTCCTTTTAGAGGTTAACTTTCGGTTGTTTTGATCCCTCGTATTACGCGCATGACCTCGTAGATCACTGGAATGTAACCACCAGAATGTATCAGAAGCAAAGAGAGCCTGGGTCACAGCGACGTGTTTTTCACCAATACCAACCAAGGCAATGTCGCGAGGCCAACGACAGCAGCGAACCCGACGAAAGGTGAAAACTACGAGCCAGAACAAGCAGCAGATCGCCGCAACCGAAGCCCATGCAGTCAAGAACCATAAGAAGCGCGTGTATATACGTCATGGCAAGTGTTTTACAGGATCCAGCACACTGGTACCACCCACAAGGTCAATCTAGCAGTGACGGAGTTTAGCAAGGCAGCTGGCATTGTCCCGCCAGACGACCCGAAAGACGAAAAGGAGAAGCAGGACAAGAGGGCCGTCGATTCGTTTCAAGATGTCTTTCGGACCATGCTGCGAAAAAGCGAGAGAAGCAGCTCTTGGAAAAACCCTCAATATACCAGAATGGAGACAGATCCCCGTACCCTGAGTTGGAACCTACGCTGAGCACGTTCATTGATAAGCATGCGAGCAGCGATGTCTTATTTAAACACTCTGGTCTTCGGTTGTTGTGCGACGTGCTACTGGACAGGATTGGCCCCCGTTGGCGAAAGGTTTGCAATATGCAGAAGGAGTCTGCAAGTAGGGGGGTTCCGATGCAGCTTTGGTTCCAGAAGATGATGGAAACTCTCGGGTACAGGTTCCTCATATCCAAGGGGAACAGGGATGGCGTTGATATCTTGGCTGCACCCAAGGAGTTCTCCAATGTAACCTGGAACATCATCGACAAATACGACTTGAAGGACATGTACAACTGTGACCAGACCAGCTCCGAGATGAATATCTCATTGAAACCCAACGATTTTACCAAGAAGGTGAGCTTGCACAAGGGAAAAGCAGTTCGACAGCCCCTTTCCGTGATGTTTTGCGTCTCTGCTGATGGCAAGCACAAGATTCCGCTGCACGTCTTCATGCCCTTTCTCGAGCCCAATTGGTTCAAGTTCGCTCGAGATTATCTGAACCATGATGAGGCCCTCCAGAACATTGATATGGAGAAGCTAATCGAGGGCGGCAAGCCTCCACTCGACGAGCAACTAGAGAACGAAGAGAACAGCACTCAAAAGGAACTGGATGCTGAAGGGGCCAAAGAGAGGTTCAGAGAGTGGAAAGAGAGGCGCCAGGCTGCTGTGGACTTCTTTGCTTCGGTTCTTGACGCTTTCCACGAGCTTAAGGAGGTCCCTCTCAATGTCCGAGTCTCTGAAATTCGCCAGCCGAATGTCTCACGCGTTTACCTGAACGGTCCCTTGACAGATGACGAGACAGCGGCTTTCGAAGCCGAGTTTCCTGACCAAACGAAGGAGAACGAACAGGAATTCTACGATCGGCTTCTCCTTGCAAATCCTTCACGGGGTTATCGGTCCCCGCAAATTGACGGTGTCGAGGAGCCAGAGGAGCCAGAGCCAACAGATGCAAATGATCGGCTGACATCTGCTCGCGCCACCCCATTTATGAACTCGTTGGTTGCGGATGAAGCTCATGAACAGGGTAGTGACAGCGATGACGAGGAAGTTCCGATGGACGATGATATCATGGATGTCGCGGAGGATGTGGACCCTCACGAGAGCAACTCCTCGGTTGAGAGCGCTATGGACACATGCAACAAAGATTCTACTGAGGATCCTTTCATCGTCGATCATCCCACCGACGTGCCTGACCCCATTGAGGTGGACGATCCCATTGTGGTGAACGATTCAAGCGATGAGGACGATGAGATTTTTGTCGTCACCCCAAACTTCCGAGGTTTCCAACATTCAAGCTTATCTGCCGCAGTTACCACCAGCACTCCAATCAGAACTAAGATTTCCCTCGACTCTCATGAGACCTGGACTCCAGCAACTTACCAGGAACAGTTTGATCCTCGCTTCCCGACACCAGCCCTCCCGCTTGAGCGTCGGTCACCCTCTCCAGTACAGGTTCCTGAGTCGCCCTCTCCGGCGTTGGTTACCCGATCATCTTCTCCCCAAGGGAATCTCCCTGTCAAGCTTCCCAGTATCCAAGACCTCGATCGGAACCTTCAACGACAGTGGCGCTCCAGCGTCCCTCGTGTGCCACCCCACCCAGTCTTCTGCCCCAACTGCCAATGTCAATCTTGTATTGTTCAGAAAGCTATGTACTACAAGTAGTACAATTTCTGTTGCAAATTTCGTCGCGAGTACACAAGAAGCTTGTATCCAGGGAGTGCCGAGTCTCTTCGATTTGGTAAAATTGTCAAGCTGCTTTCATATCTAGAGCATTTGCAACAGCCACGGCACATACGACGTACGATACTCGTACGTAATACTCGAATATCTTGCTGAGCACGATTCAAGTATTTCAAGTGATTGGATGGTCATGTGACTCCAAAGACTCACCTGAGGATACCCATTCTTCAAGTGAGGGGAACCCCAGATTAAGATTACTCAACAAAATGTCGTTAATATGTTGAGAAATACTGGGAATTTACACAAGAACGTTAAACTTCCCAATCAGTTCTTCACAAACGACATGACACACCAACTGGGGAGAATGTTCCACAGGTTGAAATAATTATATATAGAGTTAGTTGGATATTAGTGGATATACGGCCCATATATGATCTTTTCTAAGAAATCCGTTGAATACATTTAAGCTATAAACAAATTGTTGAGTAACCTTAAAATGTGTGCCATAAACTTGCGGTGCCATAAACTTGCAAGATAATCAGGCCACTTTTAACAGATAATCAGGCCATTTTCACGAAGCTTATTTCCATCGGGCATAAAACAACACCAGAGATATAATTTCTGATGGTTAGCGTTGATAATGCAGGGACTAATGAGATGAAAACTTTAGTATGCACTACTTCGAACCCAAAAAAACGATATCGTCAAAGTTGGAGTTGAATGGAGTCGAATTCGCGGTTTTATATAATCCATCTTGATACGATCCCCGCACGTAAAAATCAGGCCATAATTTAAGGTCGCATGTTAGCTATAGCTTAATTGTCTGTTTGTGTAATATAAATATATCCCCGATTTACAGATTCTCCAGAATCCTCTATTCATGTTAACCATCATCGCCAAGAATCCGCAAGTACGTGTTTCGTCTCGAACACGGAAAAAGACGGCTTCTTTTTGTCGCCGGCTAAGAAAGAGGCGGCTTGAGTGAGTATTTATGCTTTCTTCCGTTCGACTGGCACCACTGGGGACTTTTTGGCACCGTTGTGGCGCAAATCGGGTGTTTGTGACACAAACAGCTCGACACACGACATCACACAACGTCATGGGATACCTTGATTTCATTACATAGGTCCATGACACTGCAACTACAGACACTGTCTCGATCACCGACCACGCTTTTCGACGACTGATACCCACAACCAAGCCATGTGACACAAACACGACAATAAGTGACACAAACGCGACACAAAAACGACACAAAAACGACACAAAAACGACACAATAACGACACAGGCTAACAACATACTACAGGTATCTATGTTTCCAGCACCTTGATCGCCGTCCAACCAAGTGTCTCAGCTACAAGAGGAGTCCCCACAGTTGCCATGTCTTCCCCATCACATTTTTTCAACTTACTAACACAGATGGGCGTCCTACGATCTAGTTACTACCATAGGTAGCGCTAGTCATAGACGGGTGCTTCCCGAAGAGCTATGAGCCAAACGACTGCGTCATCCGAGGGTGTCGGATAGGCACCAGTCAGGCCAGAGTCTCCAGGGGGGCATCTCAATCCCAGGGAGGAATTTACTTTGTTTACAGGGAGGGTGTGCGTTAACCATGCCCAGGTTCCAAGCATGCTATGAACTCAGGGACAGAGTCTCATAGGGAGTGCCCCGGAAAACCCGTGTCTACTGACGATTTTCGTCTTTAGACACGACGCTACAACCCAGTCAGTTTCAAACCAACTTGCAATCACCCTTCGCGTCCCAAGAGGGGAGTCTGATTGCATAGAGACGAAACCAGACTAGCGTCACTCACGTTCTCGGCGGAACCGGCTCGTGAGATTTACTTTTTTACTTTTTATCGATGATAATTTTGGCACTGGTGATGTTGGAGCATAGGAGATGGTGCTGTTGGTGGTGGAAGGTCGGAGTGGATTTGGGGGCTTGTTTGAAAGACAGGAGGTGTGGGGAGAGTGAGGGGTGGTGGGTGGTGGATGGTAGATGAGGGGAGTTGGAAGGGGGTGGTGGATGGCAGATGAGGGGCGGTGGAAGGTGATGAGCAGTGGAAGATGAGGGGTGGTGGGGGGCCATCGGCCGTGGATTGTGGATGCTTGGAGTGTGTGACGGAGAAATCCTGGACCTTCGGGTTGTTTGGCCTTCTAATCACATCCGTGTGTGGGGGAGAAAGCACTTGAACCTTCGGGTTGCGTGTCCTTCTCAATCACATCCGTGTGTGAGGGGAAAAGCACTGGAACCCTCGTTCTCAATCACCTCTGTTTGCGAGGGAGAAAGTGCTCGAGTCTTCGGGTTGTAGTCTTCTCAATCACATCTTCCAGAGGCGGCGGAGGGAATGCTGGATAATGCATTCTAAGGGGATGTTGGGGTTGTGTCGGTGGGATATATAATTAATGTATTGATTGTCTTGAAGCACAAGAGCTGTATGTTTAATAACCCAAATCGTTGCTTTGTATTGTGTAAATGCTACTGTATCTTGTTTTCCAAGTATCAGATGTCGAAATGTCCACAATGAGGAGCAGCTGTGTTTTAGACCTAATGTAAATCATCTACGATCCACATCTAAGACGTATTGAACTCTTCGAAAGGCTTATTGACTTGAGTCATACCTGCGGGATGGAAATAGGTAGGGCCATTTATGGAACAACGGCAAAGAGAGCTGGTGTTGGCATCATATAATGGGTAAACTCAGATACTACCAGATCCTAACGCCATCCCACACCTTTTTCTCCTGTCCGATACTGGGAAACAAGATACAACAGTATTTTCTCCCAGACCCTATAACCAGCCTGAATAGTTTTTTCCAGACAGAGAGACCTCGAAACCACCGATAGTCTTATTACGACAACTCGTATATCTGTAGTTGGTGCCAATTCAAACATACATCGATCAGTGCCGGGAAGAAAACTCTGATATGGCCAATATCTGGGACCTCCTGCAGCAGAATAAAGCCCTCTGGATGGCGTCGAACTTCGATCTCATCATGTACCATCTCAGTCGACCTTTCTGGGGGCGGGGAGCACTTCTTAGTCATTACGAGGTGGATTTCAAATACAGTACAGTACCTAAGAAAGTTGATTGATATCCGTGTAAGGAACTGATCTGACCTGCAGATGTTTTTTGTGTACCTGTTGAAGAAAACTAATACAAGTACTGGATACTATGAGCTTTGGTAGAAGTACAAGTACAAGCATCACATTGTTTCCTTGATTTTTAGTTTTCGCAATGATAAGTCTGCATCTAAAATTCTGACCACATGCTCCTGCAGACCAGGTCGCGTATTTAAAGAGAACAATTCCCTCAATCCCTCAAAAATTACTGCAATTTGATAATTTATTTGACTAAGCTCTCAATAATGCCATTTTAGATACAGCAAATATTATTGTCCAATCATGAGGAATCTAATTCAATCATCAATAGCTCATCGCCCGCCCAATTCACAAAGTTTCGACTATATGCACTCCATTGCATTATCTCAACCTTAATATATTGATAGTTGTGACTGTGACATCTATTCAATACAATTAAAAATATATATAGGATAAGGGATTATATCCTGCGAATATACATCGTGTATATTTTATATTTTTTTCCTATTACGGTAAAACGACTAACAAAACATACAATTAAGGTGAGAAGCCACAACATTATACCACTGTGTAACATCTACACCTTACCTTATTCTGAAGATGTTTGTGGCCTTCTATTCTTCTTCCTCATTTCTCCTCACTCTATGACTTCATCTACTACATCATTCACGACACTTCTACGACATTATTATGACACATCTTCTACGACTAGATCAACGGACATCGACTCAGTCCTCTTCATTCATTTCAGGTTGGCTTTTGGGTGAGTTTTAACGATCTATAGCTCTTTGTGTCCGTGTCACTTCAAGTGAGCAGTCAAAGAGACATGTGCTAATTCCACGCAAGCCTTTGAAAACTCTAGAGCGATACTAACACAGCGGGAGGTAGCTTTGGTTCCCCTCCATTTGGCACATAGTGCCGGTGGAGGACCCACTCTGTAAGGAGGTTACAGAGCCAGGGCCGGAAAGGAGGTGATGCAGCGTTGGGGTGGTGGAAAGTTCCTCCCAAGGCCTTATAGAGCAGCCTCGTTTCCGTTCCTTGGAGTCTACCACGGATCAGGGTCGTCTCAGCTTCTTCTGGCAGTTTTGAATAGGAAGGAAACGTTCGTGAGGACTCGATTGGGGAAGGGGAGTCCCCATCCCCTCTAGTGTCTCAATTTCCTTTACAGAAGAATTGCTCGAAGGCGGTGGATTCTGCCGGGGACCTCCGGAAACCGGAATCTCGCAGAGATGCCACTTTTCTTACCCTTCGACCACGCCCCCCAGTCTCACGTGGTCAAGGTCTGACGCTTCTTTCCAGTGATGCAAGTAAGTCTCGGGTGCCCCCCAGTGCTCTTTTTTTTCTTTCGGGTGTTGGCTATTTTTTGCGGTGTTGGCTCTATTTGCGGTGTTGGCTCTTTTGCGGTGACGGCTCGTTTTCAGTGTACAAAACACAATGTCAGTTGTGTAGTGGGGTGTCGGATTATTGCGGTGTGGGCTCAGTGGATTTTCCACTACTTTTTTTATTTGCGCGTCAAGCACAACGGGGGACTGGCTGCCCTGATGAGAACAAACCCATGACTAGCGTCGAAACATCAACAGTGGGGGCTGTTGGTGTCGGCAGCCACTAGTCATAAACTTCGACTATTTTCGAAGTACCAGCAGTGGGGGCTGCTTGGTACTTTGAAAATAGTCGTACAGTATATATATTAGGGAATTATATAGCAATATAAGAATTTATGGAGTATAAAAGTAGGATTTTCCAAGTTTTTTCCCTTTAGATGAGTAATATATTACCCAATCGGGAAATTTTCATTGTTGATATTGAAAAGTTTATATTACTCTTTTCGTATACCTTTAAAGAAGTGAAGCTACTTGCAATTCCATGACACTTATCCTACAATTCAGCACAACCTACTTTTACAAGAAACACTACAGACGATGATTTTGGGTGGGACTTCATGGGTCCATAATATATTAACCCCCAGAGGTTCAGCTCACTGCTTACATCCTCTTTTCTATAGACTAAAAGGTTCGGTCTCGTCTACATCCTCGTGTCGAGGTTCGACTGCCTACATCCTTTCTGAATGCGAATCTTGGATCAAAAAGATCAACTTCCGACTGCCTTTAGTATGGCTCCTCTGCGGAGCTCTGACTCTTTAGATCTGGCTCGTTGGCTCTGGATCTCTCTGCTCTTATTGCATAACACCTAGCTCTTATTGGCTCATTGGCACTCATTGGCTAATTGTCATGACTCTGGCTCTTACTGATGGGCTCTGGCCCATGCTCTCAAGGTGCTGGCATTCTGCTCTCACAGTTCACAGTTTCACCTTCGCGCTGTCGTCATCGTTTCACAGTGTCACTCTTGTGCTGGCATAACTTAACGTGTCTCAGTCGCTTCCAACGTCTCCTGCTCTGGGGGCTGGTGGAGTTTCACCATCAACAGCTCCAGGAGGCTCTTCCGCGTCATCGTGGTGTTGTTTTATTGGCATTTGTCGGTCGGCGGCTCTAGTTCTGGCTCTTTGCTCTGGCGGCCTGGCAGGTTGGGCACAAACACTTTGCTCGGTGGCGGTCTTTGCAGACGCTTATGCTCAGGCGGAAAAAGCTGGATCAGGTTCGGATCGTGTGTCAGCGGTTCTCTTTACCGTGATTCCTGGTGTGCTGATACCAAGTCAACAGCAGATGGAGGAGACATATGACTGTTCAAACGACAGTCCATCCCTCCAAAGCATTCAGGAGTTATTATCCATGCAGGGAGTTGCACCCAAGGGAGCTACCCATACCTTCGGAGAGCTCTTGGACACACAATGTTTAACGTGTCCGTCACAGCTTCATATCCACGGAGACAGGATTCATGAGCGGCTTGCTAAGCCTTCAACTCGTCATCACCCTGCGTCCTCTTAGTGCATGTACTGAGGGGTTTCCTTTCACTCGGCAGCTTCGTAGCTTACGCTCAGCTTCACGTCTTAGTTACTCGCTCATGCGTTCTTCACGCATGGTTTTAATCAGTCTCAACAGTTACGTCGTAGCAGAAGCTTTGCAGCTTCCGCTCAGCAACTTCTGGAATACTGCCTTGCGACAGGACCAGTAGAGCAGACCTCAAAGTGTTGCTCATGCTGGGAATTTCACCCGTGGTTGCGAACCATCTGAGAGAAGGAACTCCTGAGTAGATTGCGAATCTTTGCTCGTCATAGCTCCATCCCATAGATGCATGAAGAGAGGTGTGCTGACTCTCCAACTCGGCAACATAAGGAGAACTCAAGTTGCGTCATGGTAGGAGTGAACTGTGAATGTCTGCTCGCGCAAGACAATACTGCTTCCTTACTTTCGCTCAGCAGTGTCATCATCTCTCGAAGTGACCGAACCCTCTGCAGAAGCTGAGAGACTGGTCAACTTCTGATACTTGAAAAACAGGGCCAGGAAGGGGGTTTATATAGAGCTGAGGAGAGGTATTAAGTTTTGAAAGACCTCGCCAGAGCTGCATTGGTGGCAAAAATAGTGGCGATCTTCGCATAAACGAAAGAGAGAGAACTCTGTCACAGATTCGAGAAACGTCTCATCTAGCGGTTGAAAATTGAGATTATTACATATAATTTGTGGAATATATATCAAATCATTGAAGTGGTATATACATATCAGCATTTTTTCAATATTTTTTGATGCATGATTTTTTCGAGCTATCGAAGGTTGGCTCGCTTGTTAAATAAGGTTCGTCGTATCGAGTGGCAAATGGAACTCTAAATTGCCCTTTGTTATTTTAGAATATGGGAGAACATTTTTTCACACAATAGCAGACCCAACGGGTAGACTTGGTTAATTACTCCTTTTTGTGACAAGTAAAACTACTGTACAGTACCCGCAGTCATAAATCTATCTCTTCTGATCCATAATGGAGCAATTGTATTACGTAGCAACAGAACTTCGTACTGCCCATACAAGTAGTAGGGCCTCCCTCCCTCTCTCTCTTCTAATACTTCAAAGTGAACATTTGGTAGGGTTTAATTTGATCATCACTAAATATTCCGGTAATCTTACTCGAGGTGTGTAGATACTCGTCTCTGAAGGCACGATCGAGATAGAAGTTTTCCAAATACCCATCTTCCATTAGACTGATACGCAGAATCATCTACGTTCAACTGCAGTCGTATTCAGGTTTCTGTTTGTGTTCAGATTGTGAGCGTTCAAAATTGCTACTGTATGTACGAGCAATCTGCTGGTACCATCCGGAGAAGTCGTCCTCCTTGTTGACGGTGATACCGATCAACATGTTGTCGTTCTTGGCCTTGGCAGCTTTGGGGGGGCACTTTGTTAGTTGTGTCGTTTGTTTTTCGCGTCATTTCACTCGTGTTGTCTTGTTTTGTCAGTGTTTTCTGTGTACTCACTTACAAATATGATATCCAGATGAAGTTCGTGAAATCAAAATTTCAGATTTGAGCGTACACGTCAATTGTATTAATTATGTGGATGGTATGTCCCCGTTAGTCTATTTGCACGACAGGTATCAAGATTGGTTCAATGTCTGGTTCAATGTCTGTGTCTGAGTCCTTGTTTGTGTCATTCGCTGCTGAATGAACTTCTCCGAATGTCAACTCTCTCCCACCACTGAGCGAACACTTGCTTCCAGGCACCAAGTACGCCGAGTGGGGCTTGAAGTTCATTTCCAGCTTGCGGTACTGGTCTCCGAACGAGCACTGTCTGTTTTGTTGCCCGTTGCATCGCTGGAGTGTCTCCCTGGGTGGATAGATACCTCGCACGTCGTTGATAAACACCTCTCCAGACATTTGTTGGTACCCGTTCCAGAAGGGAAACCGAGGCACAAAGTCACCTAGATGGGTCATGCGACAGAACTTGATATCTCTCTCCTTGACCTTGAGCGTGTTGGGGTTCTGAGATCCCCAGAAGACTCGGTCGGCAAAGTTGGCAAACTGCTTGTTTCCCAGTGCCGGAGCTCCAGCCGAAAAAACTAGAGGAGAATAGCCATTGAGTCGGTAGTTAAGTCCAAATAGCGTAGCTGCAGTGCCTCCAAGTGAATGGCCCGTAATCACCAGTTGGTAGTTGGGGTACTTTTCAGTCAGACGCTGAACAATACTGTCAACAGCAGGGAACGAATGCAAATATCCCTTGAGAAAGCCCAGGTCAACCTGGCAGTTGCGACAGTTGAAGTTTGATACTCCCAGATGCTCAGGATGGAGCTCCACTAGCCTCAGATGCAGGTCTGTCACCCAGTCGTTGACATCCTGAGTGCCTCTCAACGCCAGAATAATCTCCTTGTGCTTGTGATCCAACGCCACAAATCCTGAAATTGTGCGATCAAACAAGTTGTCTGAATGAGTAAAAATGTCGACCAACTCTGTATGTTTCCCCAGCTCCTTGCAGCCTCTGGCTATGCACTTGAATGGATGTTGGAGCTTCTCGGGGACACATGGAGCCACATTGTTGAACCACATGTACCGCACGAGCCGCTGTTCAAACTCCTGGGACACCCCACATGTCTCGCCGCTCTCATACGCCTCATTGTTGCCTCGTATCATGCTGTTCATACTATCGCCAAACCGGTCCAACATAATTGGACTACTTAATGCGACAGAGAGAAAAAGAAGTAGAATAATCATTGTTGTATTGTAGCGGTCACTACGCATGTTATATACCAGCTATGTTTCAGGGCATTTCGAGAAGTACGGAAAGTGTAGCTGTAGGAAATTGGAAAGAGTGGGAGGAAAAGGAGTACAAGTCATTCCTCAGCTGCAATAACGAGGTAATGTCAAGGAGAAAGTTGTGCCTGGGTTTATAATTTCTATTGCAGTTGATTTTGCACTCCAAATCGATTATGAGAAATTTCCAAGTGTGTCTATAAATATCCCATGAGTGAGGTTGAGTATGACACATCCTCACACTGACCCCTTCTTCGAGTAGAGTGAATTGGAAACGTAGTGTCACGTGAGAGTAGTGTTGAGTGAGAAGACTTCATCAATTATTGACAACAAATGGGTTCAATGTCCCTTTTACTAAATGTTTAATACCTTTCCATTCCGTTTTAATATATCTCTTTCCCATAATGTATTTGTCTGCATAATACATTCATCATTCATAACTTCAAAAGAATGTTTCAGGGTTGCAAGAGCTTCAACCAACTCACACATGTTCAGATACTATTACAAAGCTCTACAATATGTTACTCCCATACCATTTATCTTCTTTCACCGACCATACTGTCCAATTCACTCCAACTCTCTCCATACTGCACCTGCCTTACACACGACAGTATAATACCCGCTTTTGACAGGTCCCTTATTGTGGCTGGAGTTGCAAAACATGAACCACGTATCGTAGCAAGTCATATTTGTGATATTTTGTAAGCTATTTTATTCTAGCGGCTAAATTTTCTTATCGTGGCTGATTGTCTTTATCGTGCAGCCCAAGAAAACCTTTATCGATTGTGGAAGCAATCTGTATACGATGTACGCGAGTTGTATGTACTGTACTCGGGAGACTCAAATTTCACGTTCTTCGACGATCCGGCTCTATCAGGGTATGATCAGTAAGAAATATCAAGGGGGCAGTCATTTCATCCTCTGCCAAATTTCTCCTTCTGAATACACCTCAAAATTCATGCTTCCTGCTTGATATGTTTGAGTTGTGGACTAGAATGCTGCAGGAGTCTACGGGTACAAGTACAGTATGTACAATACGAGTACAGTAATGCAAGTATATCTTACTTTATGGTGCTTTTACGTCCATAACATTTCTGGACATGTCCAGATCACACTATCACGTCCATCACGGCTACACGTCTACCAGTTCTTTCAGACTCTCCTACTATCCGTATATCTGACCAACAATGGCAACCCAGGCACTTGAACAAGTCTTATAGGCAGTCGTCGCGACAAGAACAACCATCACACAGACCCATAACTACACATCACCCAGACTACGCGTTACATGGAGTACAGTGCACATTATATTACTTCATGTCACACCGATCAGCATCTTCGTTTGTCAGCAAACCTGGATGACTCAGCTTGAGACGACTACCAGTATTTTTCCGGTTTAGAGGCTGACTAGGGAGGGAAATAGCAAGCACGATCATCATACACTCAACCCGAACCAGTCCGAAATGAGTGATGGGCCCAACTCCAGATAAGAATATCGGAACGTTATAAATGAAAGGGGAAAGTCCAAATTTGAGAACAGAATGTGGAGAAAGAGATAATATCGGTCAGAGAATTCTTGAGTTGGGCCCATCATTCATTACGTGCTGGGTTTGTTAGCTTTTCGTATGTACTTGTGTCTCCGTTCTCGTTCGCAATTAAGCACCGATTTTTTGGGCTCTTCGAGAGATTAAATCAGGAGGTGATGATTTTCAAAGAGACCGTTTCGCGATATGTTATGGTAGACTTCTTGTCTCTTGGTTATACACCTCGCCATCGTCATCAACCGTCACAGCACCACTCATCAAGAAGACAAGAGAACAGAGTCCGCGATTATGGGAAATCATACATGAGTATGTACTGTACAGTAAGGAACCATATCAACGATCGCAGAATAATAACATTGCTTGTGCTGCACCCCAGAAGCGAGACCAAGCCTTGACGTGAGAGTGACAGCGAGCAGCATGGTGTGAGACAACACAAACCACGTGCAACTTATAAACTCATACGGCAGGAATAACAGAAAGGCAACTACAACTCACAGGGTCATATCAAACATAAATAAACAATTATAGTACCTCCTAAATCTTGGAATTCTTCTTACCGCCTCGCTTTTTGCCCTTACCGCCAGAGACCTTGACAAGAGCATCGTCCAATGGCCGCGAGGCCTCGTCGATAGACATGAGCTGTCGAGTGGTAAACTTCTGGGCAAGATCGTCAGCCATTCGAATAACTCGCATATCGGTAATGTTTCGCTGGGACACCTTTCGTCGACCGTACGAAATGGCCTCCAAGAAGTCATACAGCTTACCAGCGGGAGTGATCTCTCCAATCTGGACCACATTGGTGGAGGTGTCCAGACCAGTGTTCAGTCTGTTGAAGGCGTCGAGCTTTCGAACAGCTCGAGAGGGCAGCCAGTCGGGATTAATGGCCACCAGGAGAGGCGATCGACCAGAAGACGATCGCCGAGCAAGCAAGATACCCTCAGCAACAAACTGGGTCAGAGCATCCTTCAGCATCTCCTTATTGACAGACTCATAGTAGTTAATCTGGCCCTGGTGGTACAGAGACTTACCAAGCACCTGGGCCTGGTTAATAAGCTCCTTTTCCTGCACCCACAGAGTCAGAGGGTCCTTAGTGGCTGTAATTCGAGCCGAGTCAGGAACGGTGAGCAGGTACTTGGCCCGCTCCTCGTAGTCGGCCTCGGTGGGCACCAGGGCAAACATGGCCAGAGCAGCCAGCCAGTAACCATCAGCAAAAGGCCAGAGAAGGAAACCGAAGAACTCCAGAGTCTGTCGGTCTCGGTCAATCTCCTCGAGGGTGATGGTGATATGACCGACTCCCTGCTCAACATTGAGGTCGGGGGAGCACTCGATGACACCCATCTGCTGCAGAGAAGCCAGGGTGTGTTCCAGGTTGGTCTGAATACCATCAATGCCATAGACGAACTCTCCAGAGAACAGCTTTGACAGGAACTGCACTTGAACAATGAGATCGGAGATGTTGACACGGGGCAGAACCTTACCGTTCTGGTATCGCTTGATGAGCGAATGCAGAGCCACAGCGACAATAGCATCAGAAACAAACAGATGAATGACCTGGTTTCTGTAGTAAGACAGCTGGAAGGTATCCTTGGCGGAGTAAATGGGCTCAATGAGACCCTTGGACTCGACAGACACAAGCTGGGGGCCCAGCACGGTCAGGCCGTTATCGACAATGTCTTCAGTCTTGGCTCCGAACGAACCAACTCGGCCTCCCTGGAGCTTGATGGTCTTGATGAGCCAATCGACACGTCGAATCAGGTCGCCTCGAGAGATACCAGATCCCTTGAGGGTTAGCAGCACGGTACCAATCAGAGAAGTGGGCATAATGATGGCCACCTTGTTGATATCGTTAAGAACCTTGTATCCAACGGATCGGAGGATTCGCTGGTGGATGGGAGCAGGCAGGTTCTTTGCGTCCACGGTGGAGGCCTGGACACCCACTCGAACACACTCCTTGTTGATCATATCAAAGGCAAACTCCTTGACAGACCAGGGCTCAGCAAATCGGACATCGATTCGTCCAAGCTTGAGGTTGACAATGGAGCCCGCGGAAAGGAACGCAAACAGATTCTCCTTCTCCTTCTCCTTTCCAAGCAGCTCTCGAACGTAAGACTCAGTCTCGACCACCTTATCGTACTGGGTAGAAACAGGACAGATCCAAGTATCGGAGACTGCTCCCGACAGAATGGCGTCAAGCACATATTTGATGATACCAAACTTGGGAGGCAGAAGCTTTCCGGTTCGACTTCGGGTACCCTCGATGAAGCACTCCATGTTGTAACCCTTCTGGAGCAGGGTGGTGATATAAGCTTGGATGACAGAGCCATACAGCTTGTCGTCGTTGAAGGACCGTCGGATGAAAAAGGCGCCGAGGTTTCGCAGAATGGGACCCACGCCGGTAAAGTTAAGATTGTCTCCAGCAACAATAATTGGCATGGAGATTCCGACTCGGAAACACAGAGCCTGCAGAGCAATGTAGTCCAGATGGGACTTGTGGCAGGGCATGAAGAAAATGGACTCCTTCTTCTCCTGCAGAACCCGCTGCCTGGCCTTGAGCATCTCAATCTCCTGCAGGTTGACGTGGAGACCCTGGTGGTAGGTTCGGCCGAAAATCTGCTTGGTCAGGTAGTAGACCGTCTTGACAACCGACTTGTGCTCGAACCGGCAGGTCATGGCCTCAAAGTTCTGTCGGGCCACGGTCTGCAGCTGCTTCTCGAGCTCGGCCTTTCGGGCCTTCTTGTCCGACTCGCTCATGTTGCGGTCCTCTGCTTCCTTGGCCACTCGCAAGTCAGCCAGCTGTTCGATTCGGTTAGTCACAGCCTTGTTGTTGAGCGTGGCGTCGGCGATCTCCTCCACGTGACCTTCATAGAACAGAGGCTGGCCAATGTAGTCGTCGTAGGCTCGCCATTCCTTACTTCGAGCATGTCGGCCTAGATCGCGGAAGAAGAACACGGGATCTGCTCGGAAGTTGTTAAATTCGCTCCACAGGTTGTCTGTGGAGGTGTGGGATTCCTCAGCGAGACCCTTGGGCGGCTCTCCGGGAAGAGGACCGTCTTGTAGAATGTTGACCGACATGTTGTTGGAGTGTGTCGACAGAGTGGGGCACTGAGGGTGTTTTAAATCACACTAATTGCAGGGGTTTAGAGTTGGTGGTGTGTTTGCGTGAGTCTGTGTTTGTACTGTGGTGAATATTGCGAGGCGTGTGTGGCGGTGGCGATAAAACACGAAGAAATAGTCACGGAAGACCGTTCGTACTGATATGCAGATGTATCCTGTGGTTAGGAAGTAGTTACTTGGGTCTCGTCGCGACCAGTCAAATTGTCTATATATATACTCGCTCTATATCCATAGTCTCTTCCAATGTTGAGTGCAGATCTTACCCTTTTGAGCCATGAGTTTATTGGCTCTTCCAGCACCAAGGGATGGGATGGGGAGGAACAGAGACAAGATTGAGGCGATGCAATTGAGGGGGTGATTGAAGAGATAATCGAAAATCCCACCATGTTATTATTCCGCTACTAAACGACTCTTTTGCTGAAAGGTCCATTTGGAGTAACTTAGTCCCCACCATACTAAAGGCATGGCATTCGGGAGACCACCCCCCCCCACCCCTCACTCACATCCTCTTGTCCCCTCTCCCCAACAATCCGGGGTGCATATGGCCGTGAAAATTAACATGCCCCAAAGTTTAACATCTTTTGGCACAACTTTAGGCCACGACACGTGTATCAGTTGGTGGTGAACACACAAGGAAGTCATGATAACAGACATGTGCCAGGACAAACTAATGCCCTCGGGTTGTAAGAGAAACAATCACGTTCACCACACGTCACGTGACAACAAGAACTCGTCCCGGCTAAATGTCTCACTAGCTGCACTATCGTATGATGTCAACCTCAACCTTGTACCTCGCTATCTTGTCGGGGGGAGAAAATACACGGGAAAATGATAAAATATTCGCCAAAAAAAACGGGCCGAGCAGGGATTTGAACCCTGGACCTCTCACACCCAAAGCGAGAATCATAGCTACTAGACCACACGGCCGACACGTGACTTCAAACTTTACGATATCCAATCAATGCCGTTCGTCAAGTCACGTGCGCGCCGAAATAATGGCCTTTTTGAAGATTAAACGGTGTTAATATGGTAATATGAGCTCGTTTACTTCAGTAATACGATAATATTTGGACTTGCTCACCAGAGACACCTCAAAATTTGCTGAATTGCTATCCTTGAAACGCGTCTTAAGCTTCAATGATCGACATGGGACGCATATACGAGTGCCACAGAAGGGTTATGCCACAAACAAGAACAGAAATGCAACCTACTTCTTGTGGGTACCGTGCGATGGGCCGGATAGGTTATGTTTACCTGCTGGTCGAAAGCCTGATAAGAGAATGAGGTGATTTTTACGTGCGGTCCCTTGAAATGAACCTCCTGTGCATCACCGATTTGGTTGCCCATTAATATACAAAGCGGTTTTCTTTTGGATTTGCATTCTGTCGGCTTACATCAATAACCGGCCTCGGCTTATGGGTTAATAAGTTCTTGGCCGTGGTCAAACATCATGCCGTCCGCTGAAGATTCCAGAGACCATCGAGTCTCACTCAACAGTTGAGTTTACCGGATTACAGGGTGTTCTCAACATTTGCTTGTCCATGCACGTAATGCACTTAAGACAGGAAGCGTGAAAAAAAGAACGTGGTTGTGGTGGCGGGGCGGTGCAGGTCATCTCATCTTATCGCACGTTATAATCATGCCGATCACTGTAAGCCGAGGTAAAAAATAATAATTGGAACCAGACAGCCAACGTTTTTTGCCACAAAAAAATGGCTTCCAACTCTTGCAGCCACAAATCCGTATATCCCCCGATCTGCGTACATGCCATGAGTGCATTATCGGATTTGGATTTTGGTGGGGCACATTTTTCATGCTCGTGGTTTAAATTACAATATCATCGAATACACGCTTGCATTTTGAAACATCAACATAAGCTTTGGATATGCCACAGGTTGGATATGAAAAACCTCCAAAGACGTCTAAATTTGCGGACTACTCGTAGTGACATGGAAGATTTTCATGCATTCGAAATACAAATGCTACAGCTTTCTCATTAAATGCATTGTTCTATTGTGTATGATGGTTTGTTTACACGAAAGCCATAAAGTCCAAGTTAGGCAGAGAGTTAACAATGTCGTTGACCAGCTTGTCTTCCGATTGCTGCTTGTACTTGGATCCAGGCTGGAGAGGACCCATATCAAGCTCGAATGCCACGGGCTTCTTGGCCAGTTTCATAGGAGCAATTGGAGACCGAGAAGGCGACTTTGACTTGTGTCGCTTGTCCATAGCCGAATCCAGAAAAGTGGTGTCGAACAGAGACTGCGTGGATGACTGCGAGATGGACTGGGCCACCTCGGAAGAAGGAACGTTGTGAGTGTTGGATGATACTCTAGCAGCACTGTTGTACGAGTTCTTCCGGGGTCGGTTCGTGGTAGCCACTGAGTCAGTGAAGTCACCCCATTCGTCGTCTTCAGCTTGGCTGCTGTCGATTTGGATGGATGGCGTGGATGAAGGCTTGTCGAATATTTCAAAGCCTGACAACCTCGCAGAAGATTCCTTCAGAGGGTCAGCAGGCGGCTGCCAAGTCTGCTTGGTAGGTGCCGCGTTGAAGATGTCGAACTCCGAGCCGTTATCAGTACTTGCGACAGCAGGTTTGGGAATCGCTTTAGCCTTGGGGTCATCGAAGATGTCAAAGTCAGAGCCCTTATGGGCAGGTTGAGTAGAGCCAGAACCAAATATACCCATGTTATTGCCAGCGTTGGTGGTGGGTGTCGTAGAAGAGCCAAACAAATCATCTAGTTGGTTGCCAGTTGCACTTGCAGTGGTTGCCGACTTCTGTCCATCGGCAGTGCCCAAGTATCCAGAGGCTCCGCTGTTTTTCACAGGCTGGGGATCAGGCTTCTTAGTGGTGGAGCTGAAGAAGTCGTCCAACGGGGATTGTGCGGGTTTGTTAGGAGCAGGGTGCGCTACTGGCTTGGAACCAAAGATGTCATCCAAAGGAGATGCGGCAGGCTTCATTCCAGCAGGCTTTGAGCCCCCGAAAAAGTCATCCAGAGCATTCGAAGGCTGTGTGGGCTGTGTAGATTTCGTGGCAGTGTTTGTGTTGGATCCCAACAGATCTAGACCCATGAGGTCGTGGTTTCCATTTCCAGCCAAAGGAGACGAGATCTGAGGATGGGACATTTTCGGAGAGGTCACCTTGGATCCAAAGGGGGATCCAACAGGAGAGCCAATTTTAGGGGAAGATATGGGAGAGTTGTTTTTAGACGCAACAGGTGTGGCGGAGACGAAGTCAGCAAAGCTATCTTCTGCCACTGGAGGGGCATTACTAAGTGGAGTCCCTGTTCGACTTGGTCCACTTGGTGGGGTTCCTGTCAATGTAGGAGACAGTGAGGGCACGAGATTGGTCAAGATGGGTGATCCCAAAGGTGAGTCAATAGGTGAGTCGATCGGGGAGTCCAAGGGAGAAGTGATCGAACTGACCGAGGATGACTTTGAGTGAGTCTTAGACTTGGACCGACCAAAAACACTACTCAGCGCATGATGATGATGGTGGGGCGCTGAAGGAGATATGGGGGACATTGTAGGAGACATGGAGGGTGAGCTCGAGACCACTCGCTGACCGACAGCTCCAGCAATGGCGGTCTGAACCAGTCCAGGGGGTTTGTTTCGAGTCATGTCCCTTCCTCGTTCCCTTAACGAAGAAGATCTGGTCAGCCCACCGCTTGGAGGAGCAGGGGAAGTTGTAGAGGCACGAGACATTGTAGAGGAACGAGACAAACCCGGGATTTGGACAGCAGGTTCACCGTTCTTTGGAGGAGGCATGCTGAGAGGTCTTCCTCTGGAGCCAGATCTCTCCGTACCCCCATTGCTCCAGCCAAACTTGAACACCCGCTTGAGATTTTTGGAGTCATTCTCATGCAGCTTCCTGATCTCCCCCTTGAGGGTACTCTCAAACTGGGATCCCGTCCACTTGACCACATTATCTTCGCTAGCTCGCTTGGACTCGATGAACTGACAGTTTGGGCGAATCAGTGAGTTGTACAGCTTTCGCGATTTTTCTCGGTACGACAGGATAGGCGTAACGGTTTTCACCTCTTCGATATCGGCACTGTCAGATCCTCTCAATTGAACGATCAACTCTTCTAAAGGTTGGGGAAATTCGAGTTGTGTAGTAGGAACGGCAGACTTCTTTACTGAGGTTACTGGGATAACATTCGGTGTGGCAGTCGCCTCGGTAACAGGCCCAGGATCATCAAATCCTTCGCCCTCCTCGAAATCACCCCAGTCTCCTCCATCTCCTCCATCTCCTCCATCTCCTCCATCGCCCCACCCTTCATCCTCCACGACAGGAAGAGGAGCCTCTGTCTTCATCGCTTCTTCCACAGCAGCAGTATCATTGTAAGATGCCATTTTAGAAGCTGAATCTGGCTCTCCCCATCCTTCTTGCAGTTCAGCCGCGGGAGTAACGGGCTTCACTGCAATATCGGACTTGCCCCACCCTTCATCCTCCGTCACTTCCACAGGCGAAAACGGCTTTACAGGCACGGCCAAATCTGGTTGTAGATCAGATAACGTCTCAGTAACTGCCTCTTTAGTGACTTCTGTGACTCCCGTAGTTCCCGCAGCTTCTGTAGTTTCTTCCGCTCCACTAACTGTCGCTGGTTCCGCCTCAACATCACTACCCCAGTGGGGATCGTCCACCGAAATGGAAGACATTGAGATCGGAGGTGCTAGGCCTAGAGCATTGAGCTTTGTATCATTCTGCTCCTTTTCCTCTGTGTCGTCCTCCACCTCTGATTCCTCCAGCTGCATCTTCTGTAACTGCTCAGTTGCTTCACCCACAGCTGCAGACTCTGACAGATCAGGCTTCTCATCCGTTTCAACTCCTCCATTCCTCCGCACATCACTGGCATCCTTTGAGGTAGGCCGAGGGCTACTTCTCTCTTCCAACACGTCGCCCCAGGCGTGAATATCATCAATTTCAGGGGTGAGCACCGCTGTCGGAGAGTCCTTTGGAAGAGGCTTGAAAGCGCTGAGCACTTCTTCCTTGGCCGGCTCAGCAGACGTCCATTCCGAGTCAGCCCATTCGTTTCCTTCCCAATCCATTATCGAGAAATAATGCCGTTTGTGTTGTTTTGGATGGCAACCGTGATATTTGAGTTCTGTGCGTGATTACTAAGGAAGGGGCAGAATAATAAAATTCTAGGAGATTAGGTCGAATAAAAGCTGCAGAATAAACACGGAGAAAATCAAATCAGCTCAAACAGCACCGATTAAACACAAAGGTGCCAAAAACATACTACTTGTAGAAAGCCAGTGAATACGAACAACACCCTTCTTCAGGCACTCTCACAAATCATACATGGTGCAGGTACCTTCATTACTGTACTGTACATACTGCTGGACATGCGATCACCCTAAATACAACATTAAATCGGATTAACCGCTCACATAAAACACTTTTAACCGCTGCTTAATTAGAAAAAGGTAAATGATTTCCAAAAGAACCCGGCACTTTCACTTGTACTGATACTGTAGCTTTGAAACGATCATCTGTTTGATTTTTTATTTTAGATCACATGACCACACGTGCGATATGTGCAATATGTGCGGCTCTCGGTTAGCACCATGACGTAACGGCCCAACCTTAAAAAAGAAGCCTTGCTTATTAACCAGGAACACTGAGTCATATTTGTGAACACATGTATAACATGTATCATTCGAATATCGTCATGGTTGGACGATATATCTTAGTATTTCCATTTCCAGGCAAGGTTCCTCATCATAATCGAAAGATACTGCTTTTCGACACATGTGAAGCTTGTCTCGTTGCCAGGGACGAATAAAATGGAGCCGAATAATATCTGACCAAAAAAACGTAGACCAGGTACGAGTCTCGGACATACATAACTGTAGTGGATGAAGTACAATGCTTGTACTTATAAGAGGTGAAGGATACTAAATACCACCTAGTAGACACGTGCATTTGTGTTACTTGTAGTATTATGATCTTCAATAGTTATGACTCGCACTGAACTCGTACACCAAACAGTCGCTCTATGTGCCTGTATGCTTCCCGCATATGCACACTGAGTATACGGGGTAAACGAGGAAGATTTCCGACAAAGGTTTGAAAGTCTTGGTGGCGACTGTAGCAAAAATAAATTACTAAATAATGTAGCCTATTGTAATAAGTGTCGATTCATCTCTTTAGATCGCCACTTTAGCAGCCCTGAAACGTTTTCTTGGACTCATCCATTTTCTTCCCCAGAGCACGTGCCCGGGTCAAAGCCTAACTCTACTACTAAAAAGTCCCAAGCTCAGGTATTGTGAAAAATTAATTTTGGACAGGAGCCAGACACAATCAGAAACGTGAGTATCGAAACATACCCATTTGTTTTGCGATCCAAAGCAACGCCAGTGCCATCTCTTATAAAGAGTTGACTTGATTTCTGCTCACTTCCTGCGCTTAACTAACAAAGAATGTCTGGGTTTGACGACGACGAACGAATCAATGCATTCGAAAAACGACATGATTCGACCAACACGATTCGACCAGAGGTGAACGGACGAGTTCCCGCACCGCACCAGCCTCAGCCCCAACACCCCACCGTCAACACCTCCCTGCCTTCTACTCGATCTAGCTCCGTTTCATCGTCTCGATCCAAGCTGTCGCAATACTCTTACCTTGGACAACAGGAGGGTACTCCTCTCAACACCCGAGTGGCGAGCCCATACACGCTCAACCCCCCCATAGATTTCGACGGCCTGTCGTGGCCTTCTGTCGGTGCTAGAGCTCGTCTTGAGCAGACTGAGGAGGAGGCCAAAGCCCGTGAAGGACGTATTGCAGATGCAGTCAAGACGATTTTGACAGAGCTGGGAGAAGACCCAAACCGTGAAGGTCTCTTGGAGACGCCCGAGAGATACGCCCGAGCCATGCTGTTTTTCACAAAGGGCTACGAAGACAACGTCAAGGATGTTATCAAGCGGGCTGTTTTTGAAGAGGATCATGACGAAATGGTCATTGTTCGAGATATCGAAATCTTCTCGTTGTGTGAGCACCATCTTGTGCCCTTTTTCGGCAAGATTCACATTGGCTACATCCCCAACTCGCGAGTTTTGGGTCTCAGTAAGCTTGCCCGTCTCGCAGAGATGTTCTCTCGGCGACTGCAAGTTCAGGAGCGACTCACCAAGCAGGTGGCTATGGCCTTGTGGGAGATTCTGGAGCCCCAGGGAGTGGCAGTGGTGATTGAAGCCTCCCACATGTGTATGGTATCCCGAGGCGTGCAAAAGAGCGGTAGTAGCACGCTCACCAGTTGCATGCTTGGCCGCTTCAGAGACGCCCAGAAGACTCGAGACGAATTTTTGACACTCATTGGAAAAAGATAGGAAAGACAGAAGAGATATTATTTATTCAACTAACATGTGCATCGATTCAACAGGCACGGAAATAATGTAGCTGGCACAGAACACCACCAGCTATGTACATAATAATACTATATCGCACGTGAAAGGACATTGTCATATATAGTGTAAACATACCGAGGACTGCCCATTATTGCACTGTTGAAATTTCACTCTAAGAAGTTCCGGTTACCCCCTTATTTACTGTACATACTATACATACTATGGTTCGTGTCTCATATCAGACGGAGATATCCGAGACACCATCCGTTGGAATATCTACAAGAGGGCCATGCGTCAGCTACGAAGCGTCAATGAAGATTCCGGGAACATGTAACATCTACTTCAGTCTTCAACACAAGACAAACGACCGTCAGTACAGTACGGAGGAAGTCGTCTCAGAGTGTACTCCATAACGAAACTACAAGTAGCCACCCCGAGTCGGGAGTCTTCAGTGTCATTAGACTCGGGCTAACTATATGAGACATGTGGTTAATTGGAAAAGATTATCACCTAGCAATGTCACCAGTCATTTTGCTGCTAGAAAATGAACGTGGAGGCACGGGTTACATAAGACCAAGAAGAGAGAAACCAGTTCAGTGGAAGAAAGAAAGAAATAAAGAGAAAGAAGCCCCTATTTTACGCCACTAACGGTCTCCTCCGTTCCTACAGATGAGTTGTGTGGTGCTACCACTTACATAAGACGCGTACTGTACATTACTCTTTCAATCTTTCTTTTACCATAGTCGGTTAGATTGTAACCCTAAGCGCTATCAGCTTGAAAAGAAAACCCAAACACCGATAAACTTCAACTTGCAAGATGTAAATTTGGGGAGCTCGATATGGGACTTGCTGTACGAGTATCTTACTGTAGCTTGGAGTCGATGCCCGTGATTCTAGAATCCGTCTACAAATGATTGCGCGCCATGCATTTCCCGATGCTCACTTGTTTGGTGGGTTCATGCTTGAGACATGCTTATTTATGCTGCAGCCCAACAGGGTAATTTTGAGTGATGAACAGTCGACTCGACCTACGATATACAACACATGTACCGCACAGGACTCGGAAAGATTCTTGTACTCCATGTCGCATTTCAACATTATGTTCACAACGAAATACTCGACGATGTGGGAGCATCTAATTGAACAAGCATCTAAAACTACAAGTAGACCGTGGCAAGACATTCGAACCCATTTGAAACACACGTAAGACATTGGAAACGAGATGCTAACAGAACTCAAATAAATCATGGGAACCTCGACACTGGCTCACGAACTCATGTAATTGAGTACTGTGGTGAGTCTGAACAAGAAGTACGTGAAGGTCCCAGAGAGGCCAGCTAACGGGTAGTAAAGCACTTTCTCGGGATGTATGGTGTGTTCAAAACCATATGTAGGATTATTAATTATTAATATTTAGTTATGTACGATACAGTATGAGTATTAATAACTACTTGAAGTACAACCCACTTCCCAGGACACCCCGTTCAGATACTTGTAGTACAGTATGTACATTAGTGCACATCAGAAGGGTGTGCACTTGTCCACATTGGAGACTCCAGACCAATAGGTGCTGCTATCTACAAGACACACATTAATCAACTACAGTACATACCAGAAATGCCACCTGTTATCATAATATGTACCAGGTTAGAAGTACTTGGCTATTTAGTCCATCTCACAGACGTCTTAGTCACAAGTATTAGTTTCTGGTTAGTACGAGTAAAATTGAGTCGTCTTTTAACACAACAGCCGACAGGGTACCCGTGTACGAGTATTTCAGCTCATAATTATACCTATTCGAGACGCACAACAAGCTGTTGATACGAATTCCTGATTTCCAAGCTTCAAGTACCAGTACAGTATGTACATACATCTTTCAGCAAGAATGTCAATTGTTTCCCTCAACATTCACAAATTTTGTGGGTGCATAGTTTGACGTCACCGAAATCGCCATTGTCGAACTACATTTTGACGAGATCATAATTGCAACTTCCTGGTCGTGATATAGACCACAACCCTGAGTCCATTGGAGAATCAGTAAACCGGGACTGTCCTAGGAGACAATCTTCTACTGCAGATCAGCCGCTTCTGAAGTGAACTAGGAATATTATGACGATTACGAGGCTGTTGAACGATTGCGATTGCGGAGGAGCTCTGTTCGATTGCTAACGATATCCTGCTGTATGACGATTGCTTCATTCCTGAGCCGTCCCAAAGAACTGTTTTTGCGATTGACAAGTATCGTAAGTGGGTTGCTGGAGGCCAGCCACTAAGGAGACGTTCTTAGGCGACTAAGTTGAGAACAGCCACGGGTATGCTGACGATCGAGTTTCTATCTTGAGAAGCAAGAGTGAAGGGGACCAGCAACCATATCTCATTGCCTGTCTCAAAACGGCTATTTTGCCGTTGCATCAGGGGTCACCAAGTGGAGATCTGGGCTATGGAGTTTCAATTACGGCAGTCCCGTTAGATGTGGTTCAACTCCTGGATTAATGTACTCGTAATTCATCTCACCAAAAGTGTCATCGTATCCCCACAGCTTCCAGTAAACTCAGCGATGTGAAGCTCATGTCCGGGTTCTTAGGTTAAAGATACGCGAGATGTGCCGTGTAGGCGACATGGAGACTGGGTAGATAAGCGGGTAATGGAGCTCCCTATGTACACAGTCAGCCAGACATCTCAAGGAACAAAGAAGATAAAAGAAACATCTGCCCGAAGCGCAAGTGAAAGTGCGTGGAGGCAGACAAAGAAAAAGTTAAAGAGAGCCGGGTTACAGATCGTACTGGGGACAGAAAAGAACAACTCCATGGGGTGATCATTCCGTTTTACACAAGAGGATTGTTTTGGATCTCGCAAGTTACTCAACTAGCAACTACATAGCAGGAGCCTGAACCACGTGAGTGGAGCAATCGATGCAGTTTAATGTACAGTAATGACAAGACATGCGCTACTGCGGCAATAACACTCGCTAATGCAGCAATAGTAATAACAGTCAGGTACAGTACAGCCTTTTATAACTACAAGTAGGATCATACCTCTTGTGGTTAATAGAGAGTTTCAGTCTCACGAAACCGAGCAACTCTCATAAATGCCATTGCATCTAGTTGTTGTACCTGCACGTTATTCACATGCCAAGTCAATCGCACACACATCAATGGGGGGGGGGTGATAACAAACTTACAAGTGGTTTCCACCGCAAGCTCAGAGTGTACGTTGAACTTCGATTGCTGGTGATGCCGCTCGAGCAAACTATGGTCAGTACTGTACTGATCCGTGCCATCCATCTCACCCCGGTCCTATTGGGTGAATAGGATGTATTTATGAACGTCGGAGTCGTCGTTTACGAGGTTACGAGCACAAAGAGTTCCGTTGTATCAAACCGTAGTTGCCACAGCAACAATGGCAATGATGTGTGACGTAATTATACTTATTTGGACCACACACACCAGACATCAAATACGCAACAGCATGTAGTTTAACGGTGTAGGTTGGGCTGGGGAAATTAAAGTTTGAATGAAATTTGGACTTTGAAGAGTGCTGACCCCGTATTTTGGCACCAAGGGGTATACATTCAGGACATGGGTCTCAAGCTATACGGGAGACTTTTTTTTTTTTTTTCCTTCTGAGGCCTTTTTTAGCGTACTTTGTGTCCAGGACTGCTTTTGTTGCTACTAGCTTTCAAGAATATTTAGAGTCGATCTAAAAGTAGCAATGTACTTTTGGACAGCTGTCGCCAACTCACAAAAAAGCTATTAGCCATTTCAAACATGTCTTTGTATTGTCTGTAGTAATAAAATGGCAAATATATAATGTCCCCGCCTCCTCCTAGATTTTTCCTCGCTCATTCCGATCTCTGATGGCCTGAAGTCACACCATCGCTTCCAAAAAAAGAGTTAGACGCGAGCGCTGCGCCTGACGCGAGCAAGGTAACGACAAAAGGGCAAGCGATAGGCAAATAAGCTCTATCTGCCAATTCTAGGTTCGCGGAACGCTCCCCTACGTTTTAGTAGTAGTCCCAGTGAGCTGCTTTTGAATACGGCTTCTCGCCTCATGCGGAAACCAGAAAATATCACCATTTCTTTCCCCTTACCGACACACTCACTCCAATGCCTCCGAGTATTGATATCGTGCTGAAGCTGGCCCAGCAGGTGCATGGATCGACGCAAGTCTCCCTCGCAGTCAAACAGGCCGTGGTCACGACTCTGGAGTTGTGGAGTCGCAGAGTCATTATTGAGATTGCTCAGAGGGTAGATATCATAACGGCCACCGAAGACCTTCACTCTCTCGGACACAATCCATATCCGCTACCGACTTTTGCCAAGCTGGATGGTGTCATCAGCTTGTCTACAAGTGACCCCACACCCTCCAAGATACTGGACAGTTTCGACTGCGTCGTGGAAGAAGACTCACGTGAGTACTAATCTAATCTAAAGGCCCTTTCTGGTTTATGTCATGTTTTCCTATGTTTCGTTCGTCATTTCATCTCTAGGTGTTAATTAATTTGCCCTCATTATCTTGACTAACACAGAAATCCAGCCCTTCTACTCCAATGGAGATCTAGCAGCTCGACATCAAAACCTCATTGCTACAGTGCACTCTATTATCACAGACATCCCAAGGACAGGAACCTTGGACGAGTCCAAGCTCAGAGCGCTTTACACAACAGCCTTGGAAGGATACCTGTTCGCAGGGTGCATGGCATTCTCAATGAAGCTGTTCGACAAGAGTGCCTTTCTCAACTCTGTTATTCTGCTATTTGCACCCAACTACGCGGAAGCCCTTTACAACCAGGCAACTACAATGATTACAGCCGGGCATAAGCAGGACGCAGTATTTTGGTGGAGAATGACGCTAAGGGCAAAACCAGGGTACTGGGCTGCCGCCGAGCAACTCTCCAGTGTTTTGATGGCGGAATCTCGACCTATAGAAGCTGGTACCACACTATGTACCTGCATCAACGCGACGATCGCACAAGACATCGCCCCCAACACTCTCCAGTCGTGGCAGAAGCTTCTGTCGCTTTACCACACCCTCGGAAACAACCACTACAGTCACAAAAAGGTAGGTCAGGCCGTGCAGGTATTCGCACAGGTCGTAATGCTAGCGTCACTACCAGATCATTTGAAGCTAGGACCTGATCAGTTCTCATGGAGCAAGGTAGATGCTCAGAAATTCATGGTCAACTTTGCACTCGGCAAATCTACTGATCTTGCTACATCCGAAATTGAAACGCTCACGGAAACCATTTCAAACGTCATGCTGGCATGGTACATGGAAGAGCGGGACCATGTAGCAAGCGTTCCGGTTTCAACAACCTCTGCGCTTCTAGTGAGCCCCAAGAAGGCCATGAGGGTTCGATTCAAGCTGTACGGAGACATGGGTTTGCCCCCTTTGCTGCTCCGCCTAACACTTCTGCAATGTCCAGGGATTGGTAGGCTTACGAAGGACAGAGAATCAGGGTACGAACTAGCTTCGTCAGATTCGGACAATGGCCGTGTGACTGTTCCTCCTTCTGTTCTTCCGTTGTTCCAATCAATCACAATTACCATTGCTAATGCACTGTTGAATCTGGCTAAAATCTTACAGGACGGCATCCACTCGGGAAAAACCGACCACGCAATCTCCTTCAACAACCGCTCCCCAACATTATACGACATTCTTTCCCTGTATTTATTATCGCTATCTCTCAATCCCTCAGCTTCGACCGCTAACAATATTGGAATCTTGCTCAACTCTCTCAGTACATCTATGCCCAACCGAAACCATGTCAGAAGCCTGGCCCTTTCTTACTACCAATATGGCCTCTCCCTCGACCCCAAACACCCCCATCTGTACACAAACTTGGGCTCACTATTCAAAGAGCAAGGAAGACTTAAACCTGCTATCGACATGTACCTCAACGCCGTTAAATGCGACGCTGGTTTTGACACAGCACTCGGTAATCTTGCAGCGGCTTATCAGGACAACGGACAAACCAGTCTTGCCATTCAGTACTACAAGAAGGCTGTGGCAGCCAACCCTGGTTTCGCAGAGGCCATATGTGGACTGGCAAATTGTCTCAGCACCATTTGTTCTTGGGCAGGGCGCGGAAAGTCACCTCAGGAACTCTGTGGAGTGGACGACGATGGGATGGTGTGCTTCGATAACACCCCTGGCTGGATCACACGACTCATTGGTGTGATTAACGAGCAGCTCAAGGACGGAAAGATCTGGGGCCATGGCATTGTCTACAAGAGCCCTTCTCTAGCTCAAGACATCACCAACGCCACTGGAGACTTGGACAACGACATAATCAACAAACTACTGCCCTATTTGTCCCCGAAGTGCCAGTTGGGAGGAGAGGGGACCCAGATTGTCAGAGCCATCGAAGAAGCAACCCGACTGTGCCAACTGAGATGGTATCTTGATCCTGATGCTTCTTCTGATAAATTTCCGCGACCCGAGATCCCCCCTTTGCTACACGTTCCTGCAGCCTCAACTGTAAGCCCATTCCACACATTCACGCTACCTCTGGACCGTGAACAGGTGTTGGGCATTGCTCAATTGACTGCTCTGCGGATCTCTGTAAGCACCCTACGCCAGCCCTGGATGCCTCGACATGTTTTCAAACCCCCAAAGAGCCCCGGGCAGAATGGAGGTGTTCTCAACGTTGGATATGTGAGTTCGGACTTCGTCGATCACCCCTTGGCCCATCTCATGCAGTCTGTGTTCGGTCTCCATGACACAACAAAAGTCAGGCCGATTTGTTATGCTACCACTTCGTCGGATGGATCTTCTTACCGTCATAGAATTGAAAAGCAGGCCCTGGTGAGAGACGTTAGCAATATGTCCACTCATCAGGTTATTGAGACTATTCTTAAGGACAATATCCATATCTTGGTAAACTTGAATGGGTACACAAAAGGAGCCAGAAATGATATCTTTGCGGCTAGACCTGTCCCTGTTCAAGTCAGCCTGATGGGATATGCTGGTACTTTGGGAGCAGGATGGATAGATTATATCTTTTCAGACAGTATTTCAAGTAGGGAGAGACAGCGAGACTCTTTCAGCGAGAAACTGATCATTTGCCAGCCCAGCTTCTTCTGTTGTGACCATCGACAGACAGCCCCAGATTGCTTTGCAGTGAGAAAGAGCGTGTCTCGAGCTCCTGTTGGAAGCGGAAAGATGTATGAACAGGGTTCTACTCTCTCTGAAAGCCTTTCTCGTTTTCACAGCAAGGTGCGTAAGCCCAAGTCACCTCGGTCTTGTGGTACTGGTACTGTTGCATCTGCCCACAAAATGGAATATAGCAACATTGATATCCAGAAGTACGCTCTTTCTCAGCTGGAGAACTCCCCTTTGGTTGATGGTTACTCCAGCGACGACTATTTGTATGGCAAAAAAGACGAATGGGATGATTCCTTCTCTAGAGACTTGGACTCGAAAATGGATAAGAGGGGCAGCGATGCAAGCATTGAGGAGGAAGGAGACTCCACTGGCACGCCTCGTCTGCCTCCATTTGACCACGAACTTTCCAAGAGAGCCAAGTTGAGACAACAGATCTTCCCCGATATTCCGAAGGAGGCTGTTTTACTTGGAAGTTTCAACCAGCTGTACAAGATCACACCCGAGACACTCTTCATGTGGCTTCTGATTCTACAGCGACAGCCCAATGCATACCTATGGCTGCTCCAGTTTCCTCCCGCTGGAGAGAGTAAGATCCGGGAGATGGCCTCGAAGTGGTATCAAGGGACTGACGATATCAACAAGCGAATTTTGTTCACGCCCGTCACTGATAAAAATGTTTTCGTCACGCGATCAAGAGTTTGCGACCTGTTCTTAGACACCCCTGAGTGCAATGCCCATACGACAGCTGCAGATGTGATTTGGAATGGAACCCCAATTCTGACATTTCCTAAGCATGATCACAAAATGTCGTCACGGGTAGCTTCTAGCATTATTGCCGCCAGCATTCCTCATCCTCCTTCGGCAGAAGCTGAAGCTATGTACCGCGATCTTGTGGTTGACTCCAATCAGAAGTATGTCAACAACACTCTAAGTCTGATCTCGGAACCTCAATTGCCTACCTTGATCAAATACAGACAATTATTGTATAGTCAGCGAGAAACTGGACGATTATTTGACACGAAACAGTGGGTGAAGAAGCTCGAAGAAGGATTGTGGAGAGCCTGGTCTGACTGGACAGAGGGTGTCTACGAGGACATTGTTATGGGCTAGTTACTACTTGTAGTTACTTGTATATAATTAAGTGATGAACTTTTATGAGTCGGCGATGCTTTAGACGTATGTACAATACTTCAACACGTACTCGTACGTAGTTTCTTGTCGAGATACAAAGTACATACTATAGAGCTACGTCAGAAGCAGGTGTCTGGTCCAGCAGACATACTAATACTCTTTGACATGTTAAGCAGAACATGTCCAAGGGGTGCCACTTACAAGTACAAGTACAGTACATACAGTACATACAGTACTTGTGTTGCTACGCCTACAGTACCTTGTATCTCGACACCCATGCTCTCCCTGCTCTGCTGGAACATAAGCCCGCGAAAGCTGATAACGTCTTAGAATATCACTTACGATGAAGAAGAGTAAACATAATCACCAACTACAAGTGCAGTATGTACTGTACATACAAGTACAATCATTTATTCAGCTTTGTCGCCAAGAACATGTTTGTCAGCAGCAGACTTGCCGAAACTGCTGTGCCAGGCTGGTGGGGTTCGTTGTGACGTTTGCCGGTTAGAAGAGAGCTGCTGCCCCGAATATACAGAACTGTACATAACAGACAAGGGGTACAAGTAGAGGGCGCAACTCCAACTCATGAATGAGGAACGCGCAACTTGAATGTAGGCTCTCGGTTGAAACCAGAAAAGGACGCGAAGCGCAAGCCGCCAAAGAACGTAGGTGATACCAACTAGAAAGCCTATTTTTCTCGCTTCAGTTGCTACTTGAAGTTAGTACTACTGTAGTGTAGAGTGTGCTATTGTACATCATCTACGAGTACAGTTACTGTATGTACTGTACAGTTGGGGAGGTTGAGCGGCAGGTATGAGTGCAGACATGGACACCACGATAGGTCTCTCTCGACACCTATGAAGTTGATAGATTACGCGATTGTATAAAAAGACAGAGAATGTAGGAGATTTTCAAAGTAATAACTTTTTTATATGAGCAGGGTGGCAGCGACAACTGACGGTGTCGGATCCGAAACCTGTGAGTGCACTGGCCTCTGTAGGACCGATGCTATTCTCATACCGTAACCATCGCCCCCATCATCTATTAACAACCTCCAGATAAACACTGGGGGTTTCCCAAGCTAACCAATCGGATCGGGTATTCGGCAGCAAGCCCATTTGTCCAAGCTTCCACACTCCAGCACCCATAGTTGCGAGCAGAATCAGGACATACACTACCTCGCACATGAGGATCTGCGACTTGTTGGTAGGAGAAATTAAGCTAGCAAACTGCTTGTGGCATGTGACCAGCGACTTCAGAGGAGTCATGAAGAACATCATGGCAGTCATTGTGATGGGGATGATTTGCAGAGACGATCCAGACATGTAAGACATGAATAAGTTCATGGGGAGCGACTTTCCCGGAGCAAGGGCAATGTCCCATGCCTTCTTGACCTTCAAGACATCCTGCTCGTGTTCGGATGCCTGCTTGCTGACAATCTTCTTTCCGCTCTTTCCGAACGAGGGGGGCGTCTGTGGGTTGGCGATATTAAGTGTTTTTCTATCGTTAGTGAAAAGAATCACGCCATCGACAATCGTGGAAATACTCACACTGGCTTGGTAGTAAGCGTACTGTACCATTGAGGCAACATGTTCGTGATGTTAGTGTCTTGTCGTTGATGTCCTTTTGTGTGGTGGCATCAATGATGCAGTGGTGCGTTAAGGTTGATGATTACTAAGTGCTTTCAAGGCTGTCAACAACGTGTCCAAGTATAGAGACGAGGGCTACTACAGTATAATTGTATTCAAAAAACAGCATATTGAATTTATCGCGTGGAGTAGCTGATTTATTTGACCCTGTTAATTTGTGGGTGATATGTTCTTAGACGGCGATATGAGGATTTTTTTTTTCCCTGAAATTGGTCATTCTTTCCAATTTCGAACAGAAACCCTATAAGTAGCTACAGGTAACATATTCATTGCACTGACACTACTACCGATTATGTACATACTGTACTTGTACTTCAAGCTGTCTTTCAACAGCCTGGATCGCACACTGGCAGATAAGGTTTTGTCTGTCTTCGCGACAGTGGCAGAAGCAGTGTTTTCATGCATGCAGTATGCGGATCACACAAAAAATATCACCATCTCATCATCATTATCAAACATTATGGTATCAGCACGAAAAAAGAAGGAGAAGAAAAAGGACTTCCAGAAGACCAAGCTCAAGGTCGGAAAGACCGCTCCCAAGAGCAACACACACACGGATCTCAGTTTCAAAGCAAAAACTATCTCCCTGCCGAACCAGAGTATCGTTAAAGGCATCACTGGCGCTGGAGGAGTCCCTGTTGGTAGCACAGTATCGCCTCTGAACAACGAAGACTTTAAGCATCACATTTTGTTGCTGAAGCATCACTCGGCTGGTACTCGAAAAGAGGCTCTTATCTATCTCACAAACGCCTGGAACAAGTATTTGGCCAGCAGCGACGATCTCGGCGTCAACATCAAGCCAATTGTCGACGCAGCCGCTCCGCTGGTTCTCGACCTTTCTGAAAAGGTGCGAGCAGAGTTGCTATTGCTACTGAGAGCTCTGTGTTTTGAACCGGGTCAGGTTGATCCTGTCCCTGCGAATCAGCTGAGTGACATCAGTAAGCCCAAATTCACTCTGAAGCCTGAGTTCTACACCGCCAACAGTCCGCTTTCGTTGCATATTCCTAACTTGGCTCTGTACATCCATTCCGCCATGACTCACATTACTCCTGATATTCGAGCAGACTCGACAAAGTTCCTGCTCCTTATGGTGACCCCCGCTACTGGCGAATCGCACACTTTCAGCCACTCTTTCGACCTTTCCATCTGCTCTGTACTTCAGCGTCAGTACTGGGCCAAGACACTCAACTGCTTCTTTGCGCTATTTGGATGGTCCCATGAGAAGACTGATCAGCAACTCACCATGAGCTCCAGTTCAGTCACGGCAGGCCTGGCGTTCGGCAAGCAGGCCGCTAGTGTGAAGAAGTCATTCCTGGAGTGCCTACAGTTGTTTCTGAGAAGTGGTCTCAGCGAGTTTGGTGTGAAATACAAGGAGATCAAACTGCTGGATGCTTCTGGAAACGATGTCGTCATTGAACAACGACAGCCTGAAAATCCACTGTTCCACCCCATGAGCAGACTTTTCACACAGCCCCCCAACTCAGACCCTTTCTTGCACCTCAACCTTTTCAAAAGTACAAACACCTCGGCCACTACTACCTCCATCACTGAGGACGTGGAGGCTAGAAACCAGGTTCTCAAAACCTACCTGGGCTCTCTTCACCATGGCCTGGAGTTGTTGGCAAAGGAGGGAGGTGAGATTGGACGGTTGGCTAAGAAGACAATTGAGGTTTCTGTTTGTTAGAGGACAGATTATAAGCACTAATATAGACATTTGCACATATTTGAATGAGTTATTAAAACATTTGGAAAACTGCCGGTGCAGTACATACTACTTATAATTTCTTATTTCCCTTCGAAGATTACAACCCCAGTATTTACAATACTTCTGAAAAAAGCAAACAGGTTCGATGGGACAAAAATAGCAGAGATGAGGTATAGCCGGCACGGTATGGTCGGGACCATACTGACATACGAGTACAAGAACCCTCTCGTACGATAGTAGATACTGTGTTTTGTAACTATGATATGGTATTTCACACAAGTAATTTCATTGACAATTTCGCTTAAGTGCAGTATTCGTACAACATGGTGCCCATGCGGACTCCTCAATTTACACTCCTATATTGAGCTATCTAAGACATGAAGTCAGACATCGAGCTAAATATCATCAGGTCTAGCCTCTGCTTGGAGGACGGCAATGGGACATAATAGCAACAAAAGCCACATGGATTGCACTGGGGGAGATACGGCTGTGTGAAACGTCCATAAATAGGCAATCTTGAAGAATATCATCCCCAGAGTTCAACGTGGTGAGATAGCTTATAGTGTACCACCTACTTGTCCTCGTACCAGTTTATTGTACATACTGTACTGAAATTAATGAACTCTAAAGCGTCGGAGATCGTGTGCTTCCCACTTCTGCGCATGTGGACAATACAATCTGATTTACTCGTATCTGAGCAACTTGGGTGATATTTTCCGACATACCACATGGCCTTTCGCTGTTTCTATATTTGTTCATGAAAATAGCCCTAGTAGTACTGTCGTATCATATCGTACGTCCCCTCTCTTGTACAAGTGGTTACGATGCTGGTAGCTGTACAAGTAATTTAACTACACTCCTACAAATATCGTACATTTTACGTACAATGTACTTGTAGGTTATTTTGTACAACGTTGTAAATCCGAGAAATGCCACAGTCTATTATTAATAAATGAGTTGAATGAGAGTCAGGCACATGCTGCTTGGAAGCAATGATGCCAAGTCGTGTACGGAATGCGCGAGGATATTACTGTGTACTACAGTACATACAGGTCTTGTACGCTTTGACTGCCGTGTTTTGCCGCCATCCCGCTTTGTCATCGAAGCCATTGCTCTTGACCTTTTACCACTGCAAATTACAAAGTGTGTAGCAAATTACAGTGTGTCGCCAATGTCACGAACAAGATTTTGGATCCAAAACAGTCAACACTGACGTCAGACCAGCCATATCACCTGGAATGTGTGTGTCGGACAGTCTAAATCTGTTGCTGGTGAGACCACAAACTCCACATTGTTTATTCCATGACGACGCCATAAATGACCAATGTACATACAGTACTGTAGGTATTGTGCAAGTTGTAATTTCGGGTCAGCTGCAAACTCGGCTGCTTGTCTCAGTTCACTGTACTTGTAGGGCAAGATTAGTCCACTTGAAACTGGTAAGCACAGCACCAAATGGCGGGCGGTATATTGCATTAGTTGGAAGGTGCAGTTTATTCGGGGACCAGGTCTAGCTCTTTTGTCTACTTGTAGCTATTCTGAAGACTGTTTTTACTCGCGGATTCGGCTGGTATTTAATGTTGTGCTGCTCACTGTAGAACGTGCACAGTCCCAAGCTCGCGTAGCCGCCCATTCTACATCATTATCTTTAGATCCGCTTATTCCCGACCAAGCGTTCCCGGCCAGTCATTTTTAAGCTTTCAACGTCTTTTTTTTTCTGGCCGACCGGGAAAGGATTGGAGCTGTCTTGTGACGTCACGTGGAAGTTTATGCGATCGGGATAGTGTAGAGATCGGAAAGGCAACAATCCCCCCTCCGCCCTAATATTTTGTCCCCCGTTTCTTGATTTATGGCTGCCAGGCTTGGAGGATCCAGAAAGTATAGTCCATTTGTCATGAAGTTGAGTTGAAACTCTAACAGGTGAGACGATGGTTGAACCTGTGAACCAGGAGAACCAGGTGATGTTGTAGATGTTAATTGTTACAAAGCAAGGAATTTGAATCAGAATCTGATCTTATGGTTTTTATAATCGATTTAGTTTCTTGTAATATAGCCACTTTGGTGTTGTAAGGGTCCTATCTTACACAGCAATCTTGTGGGGAAGACTGGAGATGCCATAATAATGTGGGGGGGTGTGGAGCATTAGGTCATTACAACAGTTGGGGGCTTGGCGAAGCCCCAGAAAGTTATGGGAACTACTACAGCCTCTCCGAGGAGCTACAAGCTGTCCCAGCCGTCCATACAAGACCGTAACTCCACCAACTACAAAACCACCACATCTAGCCATTAACATTAAGCTCAGTGGACTAATATCCCGCACAGATCATCATGGCACGGCCTTCCTCTCTCCCTGTATTAGCACTCGACACCATGACCAGTGTCAACAACAACACACACACCACTGGCATGTCTTCGCTGAGCAAACTGCTGGGCTCGCAACCAGGCGGATCTCCAGCCCCCACAGATGCAAACATGACCTATTCAACTTCCCAGTCCTCGCAGGACACCTGTCACTACTCCACTTCAGGACACTCAGAGGAAACGGCCCACAACGGCGTCAACCACGGCAAGGCTCAGTTCTCGCTTGGAGGCTCATCTCCAGCAGCAGCGCAACAGTCGTGGAACGGAAACAGCGCCTCGGATACTCCTCCCAGAAAAGCAAAGGGTATCCAACCCGGAATTGCTGGAACCTCCTTCATGAGAGGCATGTCATCCACAAAGCAGTGCGACATTGAACCTCGGTTCATTGTGGATACGTCTCGGCTGTCGCTCGGCGGATCTTCTGGAGGAGATAGTCCAGGTGGCTCGTCATTCGGCAAGAGCCCTTCGTCACTGTCTCTTTTCTCGAGATCGAGAAAAGACAGTCAAGCTGACCTTATGGCCTCCAACAGCCCTCTGCCCTCATCGGGCTCATCTGCATCGCTGTCCAACTCTCACGGATCAACTTCGGACCTCAAGCGGTTCTTCCAAAAGCCCTGGAGACATTCTAGCAACAATAAGCTCCCCAGCGACAACGGTGAAATATTTGCTGTTACAGGAACCGCACCCGATGGCAGCCATGCCTCTAGTCCGACCGCCCAGTCGCCGGTCCTCGGGTCAAACTCTACCATGGGGGGTTCTAGCTTGGGGTCCCAGTCATCCCACTCCTCTACCCCTAATCTTAAGGCCCTGTCTTCGTCCGGACGAGCCCGATCGGCATCCCGGTCATCCATCACATCGACTTTTTCATCGTCCTCCAATGCAATCAGATCTCTGCACGACGACCGACGTACTTCGCTCACTAAGCATTACTCCAAGCCCGGAAAAGCCCTGGGAGAGGGAGCTGGAGGCTCTGTTCGTCTGGTGAGCCGCAACAAGGACAAGAAGATTTTCGCCGTCAAGGAGTTCCGCCGCAAGAATAACTATGAGACTCAAAAGGATTATTCAAAGAAAATTAGTGGCGAGTACTGCATCGGACTGACTCTTAAGCACAACAACATTGTCGAGACAGTCGACATCATCTACGAGGGTGAGAAAATTTACCAGATTATGGAGTACTGTGAATACGACCTGTTCGCAATTGTGATGAGCGGTAAGATGACTCGGGAGGAGGTTTACTGCGATTTCAAGCAGATCATGGCCGGTATCAAATACATGCACGACATGGGTCTTGCTCATCGGGACCTGAAACTCGATAACTGTGTAATTACGGCTTCTGGAATTGTCAAGATTATCGATTTCGGCTCCGTTGCAATCTTCAAGTATCCCGAATCTTCCACCATTCACGAGGCCTATGGAATCGTTGGTTCCGATCCATACCTTGCTCCCGAGGTGTGCCAGAATGTCAAATACGACCCACGCCCTGCCGATATTTGGTCTGCCGCAATCGTCTTTTGCTGCATGTTGATGCGAAAGTTCCCTTGGAAGGCTCCCCGGCTCTCGGATTCGTCGTTCAAATTGTTCTTGGAGACTGCTGACAGTCGCTCGGCCAGTAACCCCGAGAAGCTGGTTAAAAGTACTTCCCCTGTCCTCAATCTGGCTCCCCATATCCAGCCTGGCTCTGGCGCTGAGAAGCTCTTCTCGCGCCTACCCCAGGAGGTGCGGTTGCTGGTTGGCCAGATGTTGCATGTTGACCCTCTGCAGCGAATCGACATTTCCGACGCATGGAATGACCCATGGTTGCAGACGGTTGATTACTGCACTTATCAGGCATGTAAGACTCATCCCCATACGGTTGTTGCGGACGATGAGGCCCACATCGCGATGCTGGAGAAGAAGAACAAGAAGAAGAAGGCCAGCGAGAAAATGTGGTAACCCAGTATATACTGTATATTATTTATCTTTATTACAATTGTAACAATGTACTTGTGCTATTCAGTAACATATGATCTAATACCGTGAGCCAGCACGATATGTGTCCACTCACTACGTGTGCAAATTCCAGGCCAGGATGTTGGGAGTGTTACCCTTAAGACCAGTGACAAGACCGGTATTTCGGGTGAGCAAGTATTCCAGGTTGGCGTAATCCAAGTCACTGATAGACATCCAATAGGATACCAGACCGGCGAAAATAGGAGCCGACATGGAGGTGCCTGTCCAGTATAGATACCCATTATCAGAGTCTTTGGATGCTCCCTTGATACCCTCACCTGGAGCCAACAGCGTGACGCAGTCGCCCCAGTTGGAAAAGCCGCTCTGAACGTCCTCATCTCCTGTAGACCCCACCGTGTAGACTCCGATATTACCCTTTGACGACTTCGCAGGGGACTTTTGGCAGGCATCCTGGTCGTTGTTTCCAGCAGCCACAGTAACAACGATGTTTCGCTCCTGAGCAATTTCCATGAATCTATCGTAAATATCAACAGCGCCACTTCCAACCGACATATTAATGACAGCCTTCTGATTCCTTTCGGTGGCATGGTTAATGGACCATTCTAGACCAGCTATGATCCAGGAGAGAGCTCCGGTGTTGAGTTGCAGAACCTTGACACCCCAAATAGTGGATTCGACAGATACAGCTGCTGCCATACTAGCTACAGCAGTTCCATGGCCACCCAAGTCGCGATCAATGTCGTCGGCAAAGTTTGCACCCCACTGGGCCCTTCCTCCGAACGCTTCATGACTAGTTCGAATACCACTGTCCAAAACATAAATGTTGGTAGGGAAGCTAGTGTATTGAATGTAAGAGTACTTTCCTGCCTCAGTGGTGCCTTTGGGATTCTGTTTGTGGGAAATACGAGCCAGGTGAGGGCTGGTTGGTCACAGTTTTGTAAATGTCCTGACGCTCCTCCAGCTGGCCCTGAGCGTAGACCAGAGTATCTGCAAACACAGAGTCAATAATAGTATCAGAGTCTTCAATAGACTGTACTTCTCTTTGAGTAAAAGAACCAACGTAACCAATCACACCGTTTCCTGCAGTATTGTTGGAGATATCGTAGAGCTTTGTGATAAGGATGCCCTTATCCACCAAGGATCCAACGTGAGCTAGCTTTTCTGAAATAGAAGCTTTTCCACTGAACAAGACAATAGTTGAGTTTTCAGACTTTTCAGACTTTTCATGGGGCATTGTTCGTTTCTCCAGCTCCATGAGACTCAGAAGTTTGGCATAGTCATTTTCGAGCTGGGGGATGGCCGCGCAGAGACCAATTGAGATCCAGAGAAGAATAGAGAGTAACTTCATGGCTGTTGCAGTTGTTTATGTCTAAAAACCTGGTGGTCTCTTGGTATTTATACATCCCCTAAAGATAATGGAACAATCACACTCTGGTACCCTCTTGTCTGCTTGGTTTCAATGTCACATGGATTGCGCTTTCAGATACGGCTCTGTTGCATATGAAAAGACTTCTTAAAACAGCATTTCCTCTCGGTCATACCATTCTTGGACATTCCCGACTCTTGGTGTTAGTCTTGGTTGCATGTCGTGATTTGTATGTTGGTGCTTCCATGTACCAGGATGTTACCTCATTGAAACACTAGCCCACAGAGAGATAAGTCATCGCCATGTTTCAAAATTTTAATGCAACATATTGTCTGTGTCTCTGATCTTTTGCACTGTACTTGTATATATCGTTTCTGCTCTTCCATTGGTTTCAGCTGCGTAACCCCGCCTAGACCTCCAGCCCATGCCCATGTAATGCATTGTCCTACTGTACTTGTACTGTAGCCGTGGTGAAGGTACTGTTCTGTACCATACAGGGGTTTTAGCGGCAACGTTAGACTAGACTAATCTTCCGGAAACAGAATTAGTATGCACCATCGTAACGGTAATGATAGCAACAGTAGATGTTGAAAAATTACGGACGACTCATCGTTGTGAGATAAGCCAAAAGCATATACCGATATAGCGTGTCACCTGTTTCAAAGAGGATTGCGTTTGTCGTATCAGCCAGTTCTTTCCCAGGCTCAACCTGCACTGGATCGTATCTACTGTCCATGTACACTAGCTAAGTATGTACGGTATGATACATTGTAACGTCATTACTGCGGGGTAGCATGGTGATGCATACAATAAAAATATCATGTGTTTTCTTGCGCAGGTGTAATTCTTGGCAGTGTTATCAGATGGAAATGGCTTGGCGTCCGCAGCTATTTATCGGGAGTGAAGAACGAGTTGGTAAGGTGGTGGTGACGGCTTGAATTGGAGCACAGCTGTTGCCAAGAACACGTGTTAAGATGTTAAGACAGCTGCTCATTATTACGATTACTTTGTATAGTGAATGTATTGATAATAAAACACTGCACACAAGTCCATCGATCGTTAATTGTCTTTTCTGGTTTTCAGATAGCCTAGGAACTTCATTCGCATGTCAATATCAGAAGAGAGATGCCTCTTGAACAGACGATTGAGCTTGGAGGGCTTCGCGCCGGCTCCCCGCATAAGCTGTAGTAGCAGTTTATCATCCTTAGGTGAAAAGAAGAACTCGTGGCGAGGGTAGCGTATTTTCAGTTGTTTCACGTGCCCTAGTGTAGTGCCAACATCAACTTGGCCACTCATAACCAAGCGAACCAGAAATGCCTTAGCTACATGCGGGTCATGACCTTGGATAGACTCGATGTACTTTCCAACTCCGGGTTGGAGATGGGCTATTTTGGCTACCGCGTCGGTTACTGAAAGCTTGGCACTGTTTCTGAAAGCGATATCCTTAGACTCTTCCTTTATGCATACAGAAGTTGGAGCATGAAGTCGCTCGACAATGGGAACAGAAGGTACACCCGCCATCGTTGTCTGTGCTGGAGGAATAAGAGGCTCGTTCGAAGAGACATTATCCAGAAGATCCCCTATTTCTTCGTTTATTCGTTGTTCTGAAGACATGTTGGCGGATAAATCAAACCGCTTGCTGTCTTCAAACAACGACTTTCGGCTCTGTGAGACAACACCAGAGGCTGACTCTGCCGCGAACTCCGTTGTAGATGACCTGGCTATCTCGTGGGTGTTTAGTAATTTCGCTCCATTCGCAGTCTCTCCATCTTCTAAGGATAGCTTTGTAGGTATAGTTTCGGCTGGCTTTCGCGGTCGTGGTGCAGTAGCTACCGTCTTTTGCTCCTGAACGGCCTTAACAGACGGCGTGACACCTGTGAAATCTCTTATAGTGCGTTTACAAGCCATTTCCGCCAGCTTGGTTTCAATTTCCAGGGTTCTCAGCTTTCTAGGAGAGATGAGCTTCGGCTTTCCGACAGAAGTCAAAGAGACATGCACATCTGTAGCATTAGAAGGGCCAGCAGATCGTTTGAGTTGATTAGGTCGGTATTCTGAAAAATGCCGCTTTATAGGAGCACGAGCTTCTTCATTCTTCTCTCTCTTACCGTTTTTACCAGGTTTCACGTCCGGCAGGGAGAATAGCAGTGGTTCCATGAACTTCAAGGCGAGAAGTGTTGCTTGTAGCCTACATTGAAGCTGATAGGGGTTTCTGAAGCCCAAAATTGGAGAAACTTTGGAATTTCCAATTAACCGCATCATATCCTGAATAATCTGAGTAGGCGTGAACTTGTTCTGTGTTTTAGACATCACAATTTCAACAACACCAATAATCACACACTCCATTTGAGGCCAGGGGCTATCACATAGCACCTGGAGTCCATCAGCAACAATCTCGCTTTCATTGGGACGTAACGATAGTAAGCCACCGTGCCGACTTGACCTGATCATCAGTTCTTCCCAGCCGGGGGAAGGCGGTTTTTTAGCAACGTCAACAGCGAGATTCATGCATTTAGTCAGGCCATCTATTCTCTGAGGCATCGCATTGATGATCTGCCTCACAACTTCGGATAGTGTTAGGCTTGGACGCTTCTTTTTGATTATCGCGAGACAGCAATAGATGATGTCTTTCATGCCATCGCCTGTCTGTTCCATGGCTCTTGTTAGTGTTGGATCAAACGTCCAGATCAGCTGCAATTGGTGCCCAGCGGTGTGTAGAAAATCGGTGGCATGTTTTCCTCTGTCGTCATAGGCCATATCGAACAAGTGCATAATCATTTTTGGGTCATGCCATCCGTTTCTATACTCCATTTTCAGGTTGGAAATATCATGGCGCACCTTCTGTACCTTGGTGTGGAGGATCGGATTCCCAGAGAGGTAATCCCAAAGCATTTCGGACACAAGAGCATCTCGACTCTTGTTAGTCCCGTGCTCAGTAGCCGCATAACAGTGAGTATCAATCCCTGAAGGCGCCGAGGGTCTCGGTCCCGCCGTTCTCAAGGGTGACTTTGCTGGAGATATTTTAGGAGATCCCGTAGACGTGGATTTTAATGGTGATGTTGCCAATTTTGGGGGTACCCTCGACGAGAGTCCTGCTTGGTTGGTGCTCCATGAGGCAGGTGGTTTTGGTTCTCCATCTTTTGACATGCTAGCAGTGCTGGATTGACCTGTTGGAGTCGCTGCCGTTGTACTACTGGAGTGCGTAATCTCAATATCTCCCTGTAATTGCGACGGCAGGTTGACATTAACTCGTCGTGGTACTCTGTCAGCCATTGGTGAATGTATGGGTGCCGCTCGTTTCGTCATAAATATGCTGTTCGTCCTCAGACTCAGATGTCCCGTCCTCCCTTATGTGTTAGAGTCGATCATAGTAGAATCAAACTGAATACTCACCGTGTGCAGAACGCGTCGTATGCAATATTCGCCCAGGGTCTACAGGCTCACCTGACGGAAGTGATAGTGCCGGGGAAATGATCTTGATCACGAAACCTTAATCAAATGGTGCACGTCTCAAATGCACCTCCATTAGTATCAGAGCTTCAAAACTAACTCCACTTACTGATACGGGCGCCCATTTCTATGGGAACACCCTACTTTCTGTTTGAATTATGTTATTATTTGGTCATATAAATATCTACATTACAATCTTGTGGGAACTATGACTCCATCCAGTGTTCATCATCCTTCAGCTTCAATGAGCTCTGGCGTGATCCCAAAACAACACACACTGGCGGGAATACGTTCGCTTTCGCATGGATGAGTCGTTGGCCCGTAGCTTGAAGTTTTCCCTTGATAAACCCTTGGTCAATGAGAGCCACAAGAATCGCTTCTACCTGCGTCGAGGTCAATTTGGCACTACCTCCTCCCATCATTTGAGGAGCCAGGACTTGCTGTGCGTAACCACCGTTTTGTGTAGCAAAATCAAGACCTCTTGCAACGGTCCCGTAGTCGATGGCAGGATTTCCTTGTGCGACTGACCACTCATATATGACCTTGAGAGACCCTCGATCAAGCAACGTGAAGGCTCGTGACTTCAGAAGAACATAGAGATCTCTATCAATGAACCAGTCGCGTGCGTTTTCAAGAGCAGCGTAAAACCTGGTGTGATTTCCATGCTTTAGTGCCACCACCATTTCCCCATAAATGTTGTCGAGGTTGAATTGCTGTAGCAGTTCTCTTGTAGGAATTATACCCAGAAGCAAAGAAACAGCAACGAGGTGCTTGAGAATGAGTCTCTTATTGGTTGACTGTGTGTAGCATTTGTCCCAGGACCAGTACAAGTGTAAGTACGCATTTTTTAACTGCGACTTGAGCCAGTAAAATTTGCCGAGGTAGAATCGGTATTCAACTTGTTGCGATTTGGGGTATGCACTGAGTCGGATGCCTGCCGTAGACATGTTGGAAAACACGTTGGCACACAAAGTAGGCTGTCGAATGTGGAAATATACTCGACAGAGCAAGCATGCTAAATGCAAAATTATGCTCTTCCTAGTGAACTCCATATCACTCCGCTCCGTTCGCGTTGTGTTGAAAAGTCGCAATAATGGTGTAGCAATGTATTCAGATGTTGGATATTCCGTCGTGGCTGTAGTTTGAGCTAGGTTGTGCTCATTATCGTACTGGAAAGCTCCTCCAACCACCTTTCGTGCCCATAGCGCGACGGTGTGGGTTAAGCAAACTCCACGGGCCGAGGAGAATGCCACTTGCAAGTCTGTAAAGGTGCTGACTACCAGATCAAAAGAGTTGGACTCGCTGAGCGAATCGAAGTCACGAACCAATCGGATGTAGCTCTCCACAAACTGCTCGAAACCACCCCATCCTCCATCAAACAGGTGGGCCTGCTCGACAGATTTCGAGACCTGTTCATCAGTCCAGTTCTGTATCGAGACCTGTAGTGCGGCAGTGTTGGGGTTGAGAAGTAGCGGCGTGAACAGTTCTGCCAACTTCTCGGATTGGACAGCTGGATCTATCGATTCGTCATTCGTGAGTCCTGCCAGTCGTGTTAGCAGTTGCTGTACCATAGTGTGTGCTCATAGACAATCCGAATGATTGATCGATTTTGATTCACAGGTAAGAACCTTATAAACTGTGTTGACAGAGCGTGAAGAGAGTGAGTGCGATAATTACTGCTATATAAATTAAATAATTGGAATATTGCTACGAGTACTATAGTCTGTTCGAAAGAAAAAAAAATACAAAGGCACATTGTATCTAACATCCAATTCTTAAAATGATCGGACGTCAGTCATCGGATGTCTCTTTCTTGTCTCATCTTTGTATGATTAGCTAATTGAAGGAATCATCAACGTGCATTCACACACTGCAAAAATATAATTACAGCACTCGTACGATATATAGTCGAAGTGCAAGTAACACCTCAAACAGACCATCGGTCTAACGCTCTTATGTATCGTATGTACTGTATTGTACATCGGTCTTACACAATCCTAAGTGTGTTGAAGAAGAGAGCGTTCCATATCGTCTCCCAACTCGCTTACTTATAACTTACATGAACTGGTCAGTGAAAGCTCTAACACTACTGTACAGTAATTACTCGTACAACTTAGAACTGCCTAAGCTGGGCTCCTCCTACAACCCCAACCTTGACTCAAATAAGCTCAATGACTAAGCTGGCAAACTATCTTCACGACCAAGATAAATCACACAACCTACTGTTTTCAATCATAATGGAATTCGACCGTTCGCAAATATTTGCGCCTGTGAAGGCAGACACAGTTCCTCGATTTGCTCAGAGACCTCGACCCGCCGCTCCTGGCCTCCTGGATCAACTCCCCAGTACGGATATTGGTCAACCCAAAAACAATGACCGGCTGAGAATCCTGGTACGAGGGGTACCTGATTATGTGTCTTCAGAGGAAGTTGAGAAACATCTGATAAAGCCGTTCCAAGAACTTGTCGACTCATGGTATCTTATTCGGCAAGATTTTGTGGGTGGTCTAGACTTGGATCTCGACCAAGAGAGCTTGACCGAGAGCTGCACAAGAGTGTATGTCCAGCTACACAACAGAGAAGGAGTTCAAAAATTCCATGCCAGCGTTAACGGAGATTTCGTTATCGCTAAGAACTGGAGCCAGAGCCCCGACGAAAAATCTGACACTGAAACTATTTCCGATAACATTCCTACACCCTTAAAGGTGGAATATTCGCCTCTATATTACTTTACGCCCGACCCTACCACAACCGATATCATGGCAGGCACAATCGAATCTGACCCCCTGTATATCAAATTTTGCGAGAATCCAGACCAACTATTGTTCGAGGGTGGGGAAGGACGAATCCTGGAACCTGTCATCGCCCCTACGGATTTCGAGGTGGATAGCATCGTTCCCGTAGGAGTTCCTCTGGCCAAGATCGACATCCCCGAGGAGGAGCGAGTCACTTTACCCGAGGAGAAGAAAAGCAACAAGAAGAAGACCAAGAAGGGTAATAAGGACAAGGAGAAAAAGCTAGGACCGACTGACGATTCGAAGCGTGACAGTAAGCATAAGGAGAAGGACTCTACGAGAGTGACTTCAGATGATTCTAGCAGAGAATCTACGCCTTCTGAGGACAAAAAAAAGAAGCGTTCCAGAAAGAAGAAGCTAGTAACTAGTGAAGGAGCTAATGGAACTGCGCCACCATCAGCACCATCAGCAGGCACGCGAGAAACAAGCGACTCTGTACCATCTAATGTTGAACCCCCCCTTCCTTCTGTCGCAATCTCCACAACTGGAGCAGCCCCTAACAACTCCAATTCAACGACCTCCACTCAAGGTAAATCGAAAACCAAGAAGAAGAGGGTACGTGAGCCCAAAGACTCGCGTAATTCGCGGGAGTCCCCTGCTCCACGTGAACCTTCTCGGGAATCACTGACTCCTCGAGAATTGGGTGACTCTACACCCAAAGACTTGCGCGATACTCAGACTAATAGAAAACAAAAGAAGAAGAGCGACAAGCCCAAAAAGGACTCTAAGGCTGAAGCGAACGACTCAAAGCCAGAACCGAGACTCAAACAACAACCAGGTAAAGAGAACCAGTCTAAATCCAAGCCGAGATCTCAACCACAGTCACAGCCTGCCGTGGATATTCCCCAGACAACCAATCAGAGTGCTGCGATACAAAATGGCAATGAAAGAGCGCCCCCCAAGAAGAAGCGAACCCGAACCAAAAGACCTGCTGCTAACGGCGCCGCAGCGACCCCAAGTGACAAAGCTTCATCTGCACCTGCTCCGCAGTAACTCCTACTCGGGCTCGCAGCACTCGTATTGTACGTACTGCACTATTTTATGAGGCTCTGTATCATATAGAATAGATTTGACATTTGCGTACAGTAAGATACTGCGTAGATTGTATGCTCCAAGAGCAAAGTGCGGTTAGACAGCCCTACAATACAAAATAATAATAAAAACAGATGCGTAGCCCTAACCCATAAATACTATATATGTAATAAACTTTTTCAATCAGTAACTACACGCATAATCGTGTGCACATCTGAGCGTTTACCCGGCCCTCTCATCGACATTAGAAACAACGTGAGAACCGAAGCGTTGTTCCTTCCAATATATACAACAGATGAATCTGCCACAGTCTGTTCCAACTCCGGTTATTCCCCAAACGCTAAACCACAGATCCAGTGTCTACAAGTGCTCTGGTCAGTTACCTCCGCTCCTAGCCAACTGTGCCGTTTCTGTCTCAAACTCCGTGCTTTTCATGCATGGAGGCTTCGATCATTTTACAGATGAAGTCAGCGACAAAACTCATCTGCTCGATTTGACCACGTGGACATGGAGTGTAATGGATGCAGCTCCTGCAGCTCAAGGCAATACGATTCCTCCTGGATTGTGTAATCACACGGCTACGACACTGAGAAATGGTCTCGTTTTCATATTCGGTGGAGAACAGACGGATGGGTCGGTAAATGGACGCATCTACTTATTTCATACAAAGAGAGGGGCGTGGGTGGATAGCTCGATATTGCCGCAAGCGCCGCATGGAAAAACTCGACATTCTGCAGCTTTGAAATCTGATGAAACATGCCTGTATTTCACTGGTGGGAGCGACCCTGACTCGTCTCTGTGTTTTAATCTCATCACAAACTCCTGGTCCTTAATGCCTGAAATTTCTCTTACTAGCTACGACCATACCAGCACAATTATCGACAACCGGCTTTGGGTTTTAGGAGGTTTGGTAATGTCAAATCTCAGCAAGGACCGTGTGCAATGGTTCAATTTAGACCCTCTAGGAGGTGGAAGCTCAGCCATCATCAACAAAGGGTCTAGGGTGATCCCTAATATCTGCAAGGTTGGCATGAACGTTTCTGGGGCATACAACCATCGACTCTATAACATCAATTGTTCTTCTGAGGCCATGACAAGCAAAAATGTGACTTTGTCAATTTTCGACACACAAGAAATGGCCTGGAAAAATGACCCTCTTGATCCAATTGAAACTGACACTGATGGTAACGACGACGACGATATTCCGGATTACCGATGGTTTGGTGGTGCAACATGGGACGATAAAGCTGTCATTTGGGGTACTCTAGTTCCTGATTCCATTGCTCCAACTGATGTATTTGATCGAACAAGTACACATATGTTGGTTGTAACACTTGGTGAAATAGACGGCCACGGAATAACGGATAAGGTGGGCATGTCCAGCGATTTTTCGACACTTCTGGACTCAGGAGAATATTCTGATTTTGCCATCACTGGTCTTCAAGACGAATTGTGGAAGGGTAATACTGAATTTTCTCGATTTACGGCCTCGCGGAAGAAGAAATTTAAAGGAGACGCCAGCATTTCCCCATCGGTATCCTTATCAATTGCGGACCATCCCCCACCGTATCCAGTCAATCCAGGCTCTCCCCACCCTGTCAACTCTGATTCCTACTCCTCTGGCTACGATTCCGATATCCCCCACGAAGAAACGACCATATCGCATGCAGTTAAAGTGCATGCTGCTATTCTTGTGGCTCGATGGCCATATTTTAAGAGCCTTCTTGATTCAGGCATGTCAGAGGCACAGAGCAGAACCCTACATATCAATGAACCTATCAGGTGGATCACCCCGCTGCTCAGATGGCTGTACACTGACAGTTTGGGAACAGAAGTATACCAAAATTATGAAATCATGACTGGTGTCCTTACTCTTGCCCGAATCTATTGTCTACCAGCTTTGGAATCCATATGCCTCAACCATCTTCAGCGACCACTATTTGCTAGTCCTGATGAGGCCCTTCTGGTATGGGAACGTATCTACGATTGTGGAAATGAAAGCACTAGCCAGGCTGTTGCCATGTGGTGCTATCAACACCGTCGGCAGATTGTGGAGAGCGATGGGTTCAGAGCTCTAACAAAAGACAAGGTAACAGCCTTACTACAGCAGATGTTTGATGCTGAAGATTCTGACAAGACTGAAAAGTAGTGAGATATTCATTTTGGAAGCTCCAGAAGTAATACATACACTTCCAGTTTAGTGAAACCTTACCTGTTCAACAAATGAGTTTTATACCATTGGTGACCATCCCAGACTGAAACATCGAAGAGTGGATGTTCAAGTTGCTGCTGGAATCAAGCCCAAGATTTACCCATCGATTTGATAACACGACATATTCTCTGCCTCTCCAACACACAAGACGCAGGCCCAGACCCAAATTTAAGACTCGTTTCGTGGTTAATCATCATGAAGTTCTATCACCACCACTCACGGTACAGGTACTGACTATAAGTACAGTACATACTCCCCGACACTAAGTTACGATAATGCATGATTTTTAATAAAAAATCCATCTTACTTACAGTACAATACAGTACATACAGTACAGTACATACAGTAGTTCACAGCAATACGATGTAATTTATTCGTTAAAAGAGAGCTGCAATAATGGGAATAGCAGCAACAGCTAAGGCCATATTCAAATTTGCAGCTGCGTTGGCCTGATCAGGGACTGAAACCTCTTCATTAGCTTGAGCAGGAGAAGTTGGGGATTCTCTGGTTTTGCAAGTGGTTACGGTGACTGTGGCGATTGGTTCTTTCGAGCATGAGGTTACCGTAACTGTTATCTCTGGAAGATTCTCAGAAACGGAGAGCTGTTGGGGATTTCGCTTCTGAACAGATGCATGTTTGCCAACATTTCCAAAATACTCCTTCTGGTTCCGGATTGAGTCCACCATACGATCCTTCGTAGGCACACTGCGAGCCAGCTCGAGGGATCCCATATCAGTCAACGAGTTGAGGCTTTTGGCCACAGCCATGGATCCGAAAAGAAGAGCACGAGTGGTGGAGAGAATTTGCATGGTTAAAGGAGTGTAAAAGGTCGGACGTGGTAAACATCTAAGTGCAGCTTCATGGCAATAAATATTGTTAGTTAGAGCCATCCGTTAGCGTGGCCATGACCAACATCTGAAACTTTATCTAAGATAGCAGATGAAATGAAAGTTTATCTTGAATTCAATCTGGTCTCTGTTTTTCAACAATCTTCGAATATTGTCACCATAAATAGGGGAAATAGTGCATCACAAAATCGGTAACACAAAAACATAAAACAGTTATCTTTCAGAACATTCGGATGTGGATTTTGTGGCTCATGATATGAAGGCTGGCAGGCCACTCCCAAAACATCTACTTGTAATTAGTGCCATTTTCAGACTAATCATCCAGATTATTTTTATTAATTTTAGTGCTGTATTGTTTGAGAAGGATGCCCAGCCTTCCAATTGAGTACAAAAAAGCTATAACAGCGAAGGACAACAAATTTTTGATCCACGTTGCGGAAAATTGATCCATACTGTACAGTATGCATCGAACAGGATGTACAGGGGTGATTGTTTTCTTTTCCTTATCTTTTTTGACTGTCCAAGTAGGGGGAAACGATCAATAGAGGTGATGTGTTTCAAAAATGCAGCACATACATAATGTACATACCGTAGGTTTTTCCTCAACAGGAAATGCTGCAATGCCCCTCCTTATCATGAAACTAAGAGAAGTGGATGCTGGACTGAATAGTACAATTGTACAAGTATGTACAGTACTGTACAACACTTGTACTTGTAGGGCTGGGTGCTGCTGACCTTTCAGAGATCGCTTGTCAAACCTTAATATTACTTCGCTGGATTACAAGTACAAGTAATCGTCATTTGTGCAGGACCCCGGCTACTTGTACTTGTACAAGGTACTGGTACAGTACAATTATATTTGAAAACTTGAAGTTACAAGTATTGCACTTGTATTTATACTTATACAAGTTAAATATTCCTATCATATCACACCTTATTGTTAGCCCTCCAATAATTCCACCTTTTCAAACCATTCTCTGGCCGCCCTAATATTAGTCACAATTACGGATCCGTCATCGTCGCAGAAAGTGCCTTCGTGGGCTTCCCTAGGAGGCATCACAACCATGATGAATGTGTTTCCGGTTAGGTTGTCGATATAGGCTGAGCAATTGTGGCCATGCAATGTGAGCCTTTTGAGTTGAGATTTCATTTTAGAGCAGCTCTGTTTATACGTTTTGATGATGTTGGAGATCTTTTCGAATCGTTTAGGGTCAAGGTTCTCATCGCCTTCTGCGGTAGCAGATGCGTGAGAGATTACCAAGAACGTGGTTTTCTCAAACAAGACAGCTTCTTGGGCTTCGGAAATTTCGGCGAAAGACTTGAGATGGTTCTGGATAGCGGTCATGTTGGGAATCAGCGAACATACAATGCTGGACCAGGCCTTGTACAGCGATTCATCCCAGATGGAAGTCTGGAAGCCTCTAATGGTGAACCCAAACGGCACCGCGTGTTCCTCCAGGGTTTTCATCATGGTATTGAAGATCTCGTCTCGCTTATTGAGCTGCATAAGGTCCATCTTGTGTAGAAGCACAAATACCTTGGCGTCGGGGCTGAACTCTCGCAGGTTCTTGATGCATTTCTGAAAGATGTCGATGTCCTTGGCGAGCTTTTTGGAACCCACGTCGAATACATGGATCAGAACCTCAACCATGCGAAATATGTGATCTTTTTGTGTTGAAAAATAGTTGTCGATGAAAACGTCCTGACCACCACAATCCCACAAGTTCAGGGTCATGTGGCCTAGAAATCGCAAATGTGAATGCTCCACATCGATCGTGGCGCCCAGACGGCGTGTGTCAAAAGCTGAGTAGTTGCTGAAAATGATTGATCGCATCGAGGATTTGCCAGAGCCAGACCGGCCCATAAGCAGCAGCTTTTTTCGAGAACTTCCGGCCATTGATATCAGTTTCCTAAGAGTTGTGTGTCTCGTGTGGGGGTGTATGTACTGTAGTGTACTGGATGTACTTTAGATTGCCCACTGATTAAGGTTGAGAGTTGGGGGAGCTATCGTACTCGCCCGAGTAATACTATCTGTTACTCGAACAGTGTTGCGGGGTTGACCTGATCCTCTCAGCGGCTGAGAATGGCAAAGCCTATCTGTTTTACTTCGGGGTTATGTACTTGTATATGATTTTCTTTCAATTACAATTATCTATCCTGCGGCATTCCTCGCCTCATTTACTAAGCAACGTTACCAATCCATGAGTTTGTTAGTGTCTATCAGGATCATTCCAAAACATGAGAAAGGGCTCGTGGTCAAGAACTCCCAGCCAAGTATTTCTAATTCAGAGTGAAATACGACTTACGGTAAAAAGTACATGTACTGAACGATACTTGTAATTCGTATATGAACAGCCGTATATAGTCGTTCTGCTCGGGTAGATCGTGTTGCTAATATAAGGTTGCAGGTCTAGAACTAACAAGTACAGTTGGGACGGTATTACTGTACGACTACAAGGTGCCTAGAGTCGAGTCAAACGTCTTTTCATAGGAAGTATTAATTATTGGAAGAGGCTTCATGCGCTCTTAAACGCCCCCTGAACCAAATTCAAGGCTTTGTGGTTGTTGCTTTTTTGTTTTTTCTAATGATCCATTGTGTTGAGTTGATTGATACCTTACGAGTGCTCGTACAGTTCAAGTACAGTTGTACCTACAACTATTGATGTCTCCGAAGCTAATTAGCGATGTAGTAGAATGGAAGCGCTTCAACTCGGCATCAGCGTGGCAAAGTAAAAATCGAGTCGATCAAATGAGCATAAGTAGTTTTATCACACCTGATCCATATATCGTACTCCATATTCAATTATCCCCACGTCGATATTTCACGACCCTCCTCGAATTGTTCTGAAGTTTTTATTTGGCGTTTAGAGTTCAGGGACACAAACTCGCTTGTTCACCAACTTCGAACCACCACTTTCAGCCACCATGGGAAAACTCATCGAACTGCTCTTGCACCCTAGCGAACTGTCTGCTGCTATCCACTACAAGCTGTGGCGTCAGCCTCTGCATCCCCGCGATCTTTCCAAGGAGTCCACTGAGCTGCGACGATGCTATGAGCTTCTAGACGTGTGCTCACGATCATTTGCAGCCGTTATTCGAGAACTGCATCCTGAGGTGCGAGACGCTGTAATGCTGTTCTATCTGATTCTTCGTGCTCTCGACACGATTGAAGACGATATGACTCTGTCGCGTGACATCAAGATCCCAATTCTTCGAGACTTCACGAAGTGCATGAAGACACCTGGCTGGAAGTTCACCGACTCTGATCCCAACGAGCGAGATCGTGTGGTGCTACAGGAGTTTCCTGTGGTTATGACTGAGTTCAACAAGCTCAAGCCCAAGTACCAGGAAGTAATCTACGACATTACCGACAGAATGGGAAACGGAATGGCCGATTACGTCATTGATGACGACTTCAACAACAACGGCGTGGACACCATTGCCGCTTATGATCTGTACTGTCATCATGTTGCCGGCATCGTGGGTGAGGGCCTTACCCGAATTACGATTCTCGCTGGTTTTGGAACCGACGTGTTGCACGAAAACCCCCGACTTCAGGAGTCTATGGGCTTGTTCTTGCAAAAGGTCAACATCATCCGAGACTACAGAGAAGACATTGACGTGAACAGAGCTTTCTGGCCTCGAGAAATCTGGCACAAGTACGCCGAAGAAATGCGAGATTTCAAGGACCCGAAGTATTCCAAGAAGGCCTTGCATTGCACCTCCGATCTGGTTGCAAATGCCCTCGGACATGCCACAGACTGCCTCGATTACCTCGACAACGTCACCGATCCTTCAACCTTCACTTTCTGCGCCATTCCCCAGGTCATGGCCATTGCTACCCTGGACTTGGTCTACCGAAACCCCGACGTTTTCCAGAAGAACGTCAAGTTGCGCAAGGGAACTACTGTCAGCCTGATTCTTGAGGCCAGCAACGTTTCTGGAGTATGTGACATTTTCACTCGATACGCCCGGAAGGTGTACAAGAAGTCCGACCCCAATGACCCCAACTACTTCCGAGTGTCTGTGCTCTGCGGTAAGATCGAGCAGCATGCGGCTCTGATCAAGAGACAGCGAGGACCCCCCGCTAAAACCATTGCACAACTGGAAGGTGAACGAAAAGAGATGGCCCTGTCGCTAATTGTCTGTTTAGCAGTTATCTTCTCGATGTCTGGACTGATGGCTTATATCGCCTACGTGTCTGGATTCAGATGGTCACCCCGAGAGATTTTCGACTCTAAGATGTTTCCTCTGAGAGATTAGAATCATCAGGAAGGACTCTCCCTGTGGTAGCTGCTCTAACTGCGAGAACCCGTGCAAAGACTATTACTTGTAGCTTACACCAGGTTATAATACAGTGTGCAATGTTTAGTAATCAATGACGTTGTAGGATGCCATTATGGACAGCGCTTTCTGTGTACAGTATTGTATCATGATACGTCGCTACAATATAAGTTTGTTTCTGTGTGTGTATTGTGTTGAAGGTAATACCCGGTAGGGTAGTACCTGGCTAATTCCTCACATAATGATGAGAAGTCACATAGTGATGAGAGGAACCAGCTTGGTCGTAGACGAGATGTCCATCCTGTAGATAGTTTTATCCACTGATCTAGAATCTCTTTCTGGTGAATGAGCAAGCACGCACCCTTCTGGTGTGTGCTACTGTCGGAACGTGGTGTCCCTAGAAGTGGGTTGTAAGTCGTTACATTAACTATATCTAATCCATAATACTTATGATCTTCAATATATTGTACACTGTGTATATCACGTGTATGATCTTGAACCGCGTAACCGCACCCTAACCCTGTTGTTGTAACCACGGAAGCCTGGAAAAATCGGGAGGAATCAGGAAAAATTCTTAGCCTAACCAGTAAATGCAAAGTGTACTCTATTTGACCCGCTTTGTATGAAAGTGCCACACGGCAACCCCCAGTACGAGTAAAGTACGAGTACAGTATCATACTTGCCATGAATGTGAGGCATGAAACGAGAGGCTAAATTCCCAACCCAATCCACAAGCGGTGGGCAAGGGCGCCAAGAAGAGCCAGTTCAAAAGTGTTGGGAAAGTGGAGGAGGGGATGTGTTCGTAAGGTGGGCAGATTGAGAGTTCTAAAATTGATACTAAAAGCAAGTTTTTCGTCGATTTCAAACCCATCAAGTATGCACGATGCTGGTACAAGTAACGGTACAAGCAGCTACTGTACATACTGTACATACCTGTACATACTGATGTAGTGCATCTTTCACACCACGTGGTGGTGTTATGGCTCTACGTGAAGGGGAGAACCGAAGCGTCCTGACATCGACATGTAACAAGACAGCGGTGATCTCTTTACATAATATACAGCGGGTGTGTGTGGAAACAAATACACACTAGTATTGCATGTTATTAGCTATTTTCTTGTTCATTGATCTTGTCACGTGATTCTGAGGTCGCATTGGAATCCCGCCAACCCAAATTACTGTAGCCTGAAAGTAAGTCTAACATGCAGAAGCTAAACCTAAGTTGGTCTTCCCAACATAGCTACGATACATGCATTCACTACCTTGTACCAGTCGTGCCACTTGGACGATACTTGTCAATTGGCCGCTTTTGCCCTCTATTTGAATTACTTATTCAGCAGCACTTTTACCAATCGTTCTTCTCTCGTTCCGATCGAAAAAAACCCGGCACCATACGACACTGGCATGATTGACTTGGGCCTCTCTCGAATCTCGCGGTTGCTCAAACTGCTTGGAAACCCTCAAAACAGATTTAAGGCAGTTCATGTTGCCGGTACCAACGGAAAGGGCTCGATTTGTGCTTATATTTCGTCGGTTCTGACTGTTTCACATATCAAGACGGGTCGTTTTACATCTCCTCACCTCGCTTATGTGTGGGACTGCATCACAATAGACGGCAAGGCAGTTGAAAAAAGCGACTTCTTGTCGGCAAAGGCCAAGATCTGTGAGGTGGCTAAAAACGGAAAACTGGAGCCAACAGAATTCGAAATGCTTACTGCAACGGCATTTGAACTTTTCATGGAGCACAGTGTGGAAATCGCCGTGGTGGAGGTTGGCCTGGGAGGTAGGCTGGATGCCACCAATGTCCTCTGTCCTGAAAATGTTCTGGTGTCGGTGATTTCTCGTGTAGGTATGGACCACGAGGGCTTTCTGGGAGACAATCTCAGGGCAATCGCCAAGGAAAAGGCGGGCATCGCAAAAATTGGAGTTCCTCTGATTCTCGACGGATACAACGACCCTGACGCTAAAATGGGAGTCAGAGATGTAGCCGAGTATGTGACTGAGGTAACTGAAAGTGGGACGGACTCATACAGGTCTGATTTTGGACCTCTTGAGCCCTCCCTAAGTCCTTTAAAGGGCACGTATCAGGCTGAGAATCTTGCAGCGGCTGTCGATGCACTTGAGATTGTGGCACAGTCCTACCCACAGGTTCAGCGCGATTCTGTTGTTGCTGGTATTAGTGCAACAGAATGGCCCGGCAGACTACAAATGTGTCACTACAAAAGCAGGGAGGTGTTGTTAGACGGTGCCCACAACCCCCAGGCAGCTAGGTTGCTAGGGGAGTACATCGATGTTAGCATGCGCAATGAGCCATCGAATAACCACATTACTTTCATCTTGGGCTTCTCAGAAGGCAAGAATGTAAGTGAGATCGTACAGGAATTTGTTAGATCAGGCGACACAGTTATCACCACGGGGTTTTCTGCGGTGGAAGGTATGCCATGGGTCAAGTCCGAGACCCATGAAAACATTCTGAAAGGTTTGCAAGGACTTGAAAATGTGGATATTGTCGATGCCGGGGGGATTCAAGTTGCGTTGGAAAAGGCTGCTGGGCGAGACACTCCTATTGTTGTGTGCGGCAGTTTGTACTTGGTCGCTGACTACGTACGACTAGAAGGAAGGTAAGTGAAGCATCTACGTCTGCACATAATAGAACCAAGCATGATAAGAATGGTAATTATTACACTTGAATATATATGCGTTACTACATCAAAGGAAGCTTTACTGGCTTGTCACTATATCGATGCTAAAAAAACCATGGAAATTACTGATAGCTGTCTTGTTCTTGTACGAGACAATATAGCCTTGATTCACTACCACGAGACCACGACAAGGACAAGAACAAGACGAAGCGTCGACAAACCAACTGACACGCGCCTTGCAGCGCACACCGAAACGATTTATAAGTGTATGATTTATTGAACGCCAAAAAAAAAACCACCCGGCTTACTAGGTATATAGCTGTAATGAATCATTAGAATAAAAAAAATGTCTTCGATGGGCACGCTTGTGCACCTTGATTTTAAATGCTATGTTGTTTATATGTACAACTACAAGTAGATCTTCCTGTTTCTATTCTCTGCTTCTCTAAATAGTAATAATTAGTATGAATTACGAGTACATACTGTACGTATATAGGTCACTCAAACTCTGATAAGCACTTCGGAATCTGTTCAGAATATATGGGTCCGTGCGAACTTCATTCAATGGCCCCTCAAGGTAAATCTCTGGTTCTACAAAAATTGGACAGTGAACTCGTAGAAATTTACTTGCACTACAAGCAGTATGTACTGTATGTGCTGTACATGTACATACCATACTCGTCTGTACATCGTACTATCCACCTTATCTCCACCTCAACTGGATCACCCCACAAACCTTAATACTGTATTATATTTTCTGTGCTCCGCCTGCAAGGTATTGAGAGACTTCACCTCTTCCAGCACACGCACAAGCATCATGCTTACACCAAATCAAATCGAGAAATTTCAAAAAGATGGATGTATCGTTGTCCCCAACGAGCTGTCTCCAGAAACTATCTCATCACTGCTCCAGGAGAGCCACCGGTTACTATCAGAATTCTCTCTAGAAGGACACCCCATGACCAAGTTCTCAACGGGAGACAGTCTAGGGTCAGGGGACGCAAAGCATATTGGAGATGCTTACTTTCTGGAGAGCTCCGATAAGATCAGATTTTTCTTCGAAGAGGGCGCTGTGAGGGATGGCAAACTGACTGTGGCCAAGGAGAAGGCGGTCAACAAAATAGGTCATGCCTTGCACGATCTGAACCCCGAATTCAACACAATGAGTGTTACAGCAAGGAACAGAGATATTGCGACCTCCCTTGGGCTTAAGGATCCAAAAATTCTTCAATCTATGCTGATCTTCAAGCAACCTGAAATTGGAGGCAAGGTGCCCAGTCACCAAGACGGCACGTTCCTTTACACGAAGCCTCAAAGCGCTATTGGTTTTTGGTATGCTCTGGAAGATTGCACCTCACATAATGGTACCCTCGCATTTGTTCCGGGGTCGCACAAGACGCATCCTGTCTCTAAGCGATTTGTGAGAGATGGTGCTGGTGGTACCACCTTCGAAGATGTTGAAGATATTTGTGCTGGTCCAGAGCCCTCGGAAGAAGAATTTAAAGTCTTAGACATTCCCGCTGGTTCTCTGGTTCTTATTCACAACTCCGTCCTGCACAAGTCTGAGGCAAACGTCAGTCAAAAAAGTCGATTTGCATATACTTTCCATGCCATTGATGGCGAGTGTGAATACGACCGAAGAAACTGGCTTCAAGTGCCCACTACAGGCGGTAATAACTTTACGCGCCTATGATAACGCCTGAGATAGCCTGTTGGCACCATCTGTACCGGCCAAATGCACCGCACCGCACCTTGCTGCTAAAAGTACAGATTGATTTTGTTAAATGAAGCAGCTGACAATTCCATTTGGGAAATGAGCATATATTGGGGATACTTGCGATATTGTAAGTACAAGTAGATGGATCATTTGTTGCACCATTGTATGGGGTCCAAAGTATTTTAGTGATAAAAGCATGGTCATAGGGACAAGCCCTGTAGCATCTCAAATGCGAATGCGATTTCCTATATACATATACATCAATGTTTGTCGTAATTTCCAATCTTCTCCATCGCTTGCGAGCCACCCTTTGCTAGTTCGGGATCTTCAAGAACACCAGCAATACACTCCCAAGGATCTCGAGATCCTCCCCACTGCAGAACTTCGTTTTTCATTCTGGATCCCGCGTCACGAGATAGCGGGTTCTTTGAGAACAGCTTCTTCCAGACGATGTCAGCCATTTGACGGTCAAGCAGATAACAGTAGTAGGACGCACCGTAACCAAAAAGATGACCGAACGATCCGTGCCAAGAGGATGGGGAAGGAGGAAATAGCGGTCTATCCTTCTCAAGATTGTCGTATAGCTTCTGTGAGTTGAAGTGTCCATTTGTGATACTCTTTAAAATATTTCCATGCAACACCTGATCCAACATAGCCATCTTAATTTGGGTATACTGCTCAACGTCCTTAAAATACGACTGTTCGTTCAAATGGCGCTCCAGCTGTTGGTAAGGAAGAGGGCTATCTGAAGAATAGTGTCGTGCAAAGAGCGCAAGTGACTCAGGGTTAGATGCGAAGTTCTCCATGAAGACAGAAGGAAGCTCAACAAAGTCGGTGGCACACCGAGTTCCACACACATTGTGGAGCGATGTGCGCCCCAGCATAGAATGAATGGCATGTCCCATTTCGTGGAATAGTGTCTCAACCTCCTGATACGACAGCAACGAAGGGTAGAGGTCATGGGGAGTAGTGAAATCACAAATGAGAGCGATGGTTGGAATTTGGAACACCTTGCCATTGAGATTCAGTGTTGGAACCTTGGCAATAGGACTACTGCTCATGTGGGCCAACTCGTCCGGGTAGATCTCGCGCGAACAACGAACAGTAAAGTGTGCAGGATTGGGAGATTTACCCTCCCGCTGGAACAAATCAGCGTACATGATGCCGATCAGACCCTCTGTTTCAGATACCACGTCGAGTCGTCGGACATCGTGATGCCATGTTTCGCCTGTTTTGGTCTCAGTCGGTACAAACCTGATACCATAAATCTTGTCAAAGATCCGACTAAGGCCTTGAACCACAGTTCCCACGGAAAAGTATTCACTTAGCATGTGGGCTGTCTTCGTCTTGTTTCTCTTTTGGTAGAGTAGCTGGGAGGCGTAATAAGACTTGTCCCATGCCTGCAGGATGCTTTTGGGGTTCCCAGTCGCCTGCTTTTTGATTTGCTCAAGCACAGAGAGCTCTTTTTTGGCGCCAGGAAGTGTCTTATCTAGGAGGCCGTTAAGAAATCTCATCACATTTTCAGGATTACCAGCCATTTTGTCTGAAAGCAGATAATCAGCGTACGATTCCTTTCCCATTAGATTGGCCAGTTCCAGGCGGCTAACAAGTAAGTCTTCCAACGATTCAATAGATTTGTCTGACGACTCCCTCATTTTAGACCAAAGCAATTTTCGCGAATTTTCGTTTTTCATGCCTCTCAGAGCCAGTTGCCCGGGAACACCACCAGTAGGAACGTAAACGGAGTTCCCCTGGGATAACTGCTGTGCAAGTTGTGGGTCCAGCCCCTGGGCCTCACCCTGGGTGAGAGTGATGTAATCCTCCTTAGGATGGTTGGAGGAGATGAAGTCCCGACCAAGTAATGAGATCTTAGTAGTTAATGAAACGAAGTTTTCCCGTCCAGCGTCGTCCAGGGTTACTCCACTTTTCTTGAAATCCTCCAGTAGGAGAGTTCCTACTACCTTTTCCTCATGGGTGAGCTGATTGACAATCTCGGAATCTTTGAAGACCATGTCGAGTACAGTGTACAGCTCCACAGAAGTGTTGAGGACGTTCATGTACTCGTACATTTGTTCGTGTGCCTCCTGAGCAGCTTGCACAAAATGCTGTTCCGGATGAGCTGCGCGAATGAACTCAGCCAGATCGATAACTTGACACAAAACGTCGGATAGTCTGTCAAATGTGGTAATGGCGTGTCGCAGCTTGTCTCGCTGGGTAAGCGCTCCTAGAAGCTGCTGAATCAACTGGCCCGCCTCTTCGATTGAGGCTGCAGTGTACTTCTGAAATCCCGCGGGGGTCTTGAGGAAATCGTTCATAAATAGCCCCGTTTCGTAATCAGATTCGTTGGTCAGGTAGTTGATAAATCCCGTAATGCTACGAGATTGCTTGGGCTTTGCCACAGACTTTTGCGAGAAATCCTGCCACACATCGCCGTTATCAAAAACCGCCCGAATTAGCGAATCTTGTGACTCCTTGATCTTGGGCTCTAGACCAGTGTAGAGTGCAGGAGAAGGACTTGTATTGGCGGTCGAGGCTGAAGATGCCGGTACAACCCTTTGAAGGCGACGCGACAAGGTCGAAAATCGTCTCATGGTTGCTCAAGGTTGAACCAAAATTGTGATGCAGGTGAGATGGAATGTAGCTTTTTTAACTTCACCGTAGAAGTACATACATACTGTACTGTATTGTAGTCAGGTTGACACAACCACAACATGATTCTGTGCTCGTACCACAATCTGCTTCTGGGAAAAGAAAATAAATACCAAAAGTACAGGGTGTAACAAACCATTCTATTTGTACTACAGTACTGTACATTAACTTGTAGATTCCAACCGATATGACGTTGTGAAGATAAAACCAAAATTACTGTTGCTCTGTATGTGTATTCCATGATTGGGAAGTGAATTCAAAAATCTGCTTGACTTGAGAAGGAAAACCAATAAGCGAACAAAACAAATCGTACAATACTTGGTGTGTTGAAGGTAATACCCGGTGGGGTAATACCTGGCTAATTCCTCACATAATGATGAGATGTCACCACATAGTAATAAGAGGAATCAGCTGGGTCGTAGAAGAGATGTCCATCCTGTAGATAGTTTTATCCACTGATCTAGAATCTCTTTTCTGGTGAATAAGCAAGCACACACCAGAAGGGTGGTGTGCCTACTATCGGAACGTCCGTGGTCCCTAGAAGTGGGTTGTAAGTTGTTAATTAACTATATCACATCAATAATACTTATAATCTTCAATAGTGTGCGGTGCACGAAGTCCGTCCTGTAACAAATATATATATATATATACAATATATACTTGTAGCTCCAGACAAAAAGCATCTTAAGATAAACAAAAATAAAAATAAACCGAAACAGGTACAAAAATCAAAATGAAGAAGGAAAACTCGTTACCGTTCGTGGTGAAAATCGACATGCTCAAAGACATTTACATATTAAAGGCCGTATGAGAACGAAATCGGGAGCACAAGTGTAATAAGAATACAAGTTCAATCGACTACAAGTAGACAACAGTTTTTAAGCAACTGTAAAAAAGTGTTAACCCGAAAGCAGAAAAAGATATTACGTTACAACGTACATTAACAAAAATTAAAAACCTGGAAATATGAGTAAACCTAACTTGCTTTAATTCATACTTATATCAAGTTGAACTTGTACGGGTAATCGGGTCGGAACAAATTTCGCAAAAATTTTCACAAAACTATTCTTGACGTCGATTTCATAAGTTAGAGACATAATAAATTACAATAAACAAATAAGTTACAAATAAGTTACTATCAACAAAGTCTTAATGGGGATGATTTATCATGATGTAGGGTGGAGAACAAATGTCAAACGATATTAATATTATTAGATCAATATACATGAATGAGGTCGAATTAATCTTCCAGTGTTATGTTGTTGTCCCCAATAAAGATTAAAGACTACGTGTTAGGACATCTTTTAAGATCTGTATATATATATATATATGCAAGCCATTTTTTTTTTCTCTCACCATCTATTTTAATATATAAAATTAGATCAACCTATCTAAAATTTTTTTATTAAATAAATTAGATGGCGAAAATAATGGAGACGTATTCCATTATAATATATAAAAACCTAAAACTATGTTTCATTATAACAATTTACTTCCTAATTTGGAAAATTCGAAGTGGGTTATTATATGTGCATATATACTGAATGTTCATAACTTCTAGTCAACAGATATAATTTATTCCTCGTAGTAACTTGCCCGCAAACATTTTATATCTAAATTAATTTCAAGGGAAGTTCTTGTAAATATATATTTATCTCAAGTAAACAGTTAGAAATATCAGCCATGATGACATTTTCCAGGGTGGCAATAACTCATGATCACACTGAGATTTTTAATAGATATTTCGTTAGAGATGATGGTATCTCAAAACAAAACGACTGTAGCTCTTTTACCACCTCATTTACAATTTCATCTTTCATCAAATTTAGGGATGCCATCAACTTTCAGTTCATAATTAATATCTTACCAAATTAGGTAATCTGCAAAAGTTCAGACTGTGAAATGTAACATTTTATATATCAAGCTCTATTTAACGCCTCACAGTAGTTAACATAAAGAGATACAGAATTGTCGTGTCAGTGTATACTATCCATGTGTATACTCTGGATATCCATTTGTATTCCATTATCTACGAAAAGCACTTAGATAAATACTAAATTGTTATTTGGTATGTATCGTATAAGTTGAAAGTTTTGAGCCCATTTTGTTGTTTTCTTTTATTAAATAAAATAAAATAACTAACGTTATGATACTTTGATGTGTTTTTTAATTTAATTATACCAGTACTTGTTTGAATTTTTTTTCTGCAGAATTTTGGCCGGCTCATTTCTATTTGTTTTAAGTACGAGTATTTGAACTTTTAGTCAGATACTGGTAGTTATATATTTATTTTGTTTTTGTTTATTTTGTTGGGTTTTTTGTTTGTTGTTTTTTTTCGGGGGGTTGTGTTCCAACTTCGTTTTTGGAATTTTAATTTAGTTTCTCGATCTTCGCTTTTGGAATTTATTTAATTTATCCCTCCCCTTGAGGTGTGAATAACTTAAAAATGCTAGAAGGAGCTACACAGGTGTTTGTACAGTAAAAACTATCAGCAGGATACCATCGCAAGATGTTCATATCGCTTTGTTGAGTCACTGCAGGGGACCGCTGAGGTATTCGCTGGTTCGGTGAGGGCGGCCGCTCCTGTGATTCGTACGAATAAATTCTTTGTACAAGTACCAGTGCTACAATTGTAGGTGGTGCTCATACAGGTACACCCCGTGTGTAAGTAAACTCCAATTATGTTATGTCTGATAAAAGGATGTAACATAGGCAAGCTGCTCGTGAGTGTTGAGTACGAACCTTAGATCCAAATCACCCGCACCCTACGGATATACTTGCTTGAATATACAGTAGTATGTACATACTGTACTTGTAATAAGGCTGTCTGCTGACATCGGTGCGCGTATGTTCTGGGCGGCGACTCTCTCCGAACCATCGAACAGTTCCTGAACACGACGAGCTAGCTACAACATGACTCGCAAGAGCTCTGTGCGTGTACACAACGAGCCGTGCCCGTGTAACAGTCTTCGGTTCCGACCCCCAAAAAACCCACCATACACCGAAATAGCACATCCTTACGACCAGTAGCAGCAGAGTGCGCTACAGTAAGTATTCGTCAATACAAGTAAATCACGAGTACGACAGTTGCCGACACGGACAGAAAGGAACTACAGATTTAAATATACCAAACAATAATTCATTACTAATGTCAATCCTTACAGCTGGATAAAAAAACTGGGGGATTTTGTTAACGAGCTCATTCGCAAATGAAACGGGAAAAGTTCTTCGATTTAGTGTTAAATCTCCGTTAAAAACCGCTTATTTGGATCGAGCTCGGACCTTGCGGCGCTTTCGCTTGAGTCGTCTGACTCTCTTCTTTCTCCACTTAGCTCTCATTCTGGGTTAGTTCCATGTTCTCCGCTGGCGGGGGCGACCACCGCTAATCGAGCCGACTTGTATTGAAAGGCAGGCAAGAAGGTATCGAAGGGGAAGAACCGTTTTGTGGTTGCTTCACCACGGCTTCCAATGCTCTCCCAATGAAGAACCAAGGTCGGTAATTAATACTCACTTGAAAGATCAAGACAAGAACCTGATGAATGTGAGGAAAAAAAGACAAGAAGGGGAAAGTTTGACCATTTTTAAGCTGTGCGAGCCACAGGCCGGGTAACAGATAAATTAGGTTCTGAAAATTCGGATCCCAAAATTGAGTGGGTGTAGTTTCCAGACCTACGCTTTTGGTGGCAAAGAAACTGTAGGGTAACAAAATGTTGACGTGCATAGAGAGTGCTTATAGCGAGACGCCCTGTAACTTGTAGATGAAGCGATTCTAGTATGTGTGCCTTACTGTGGCTGACGGTGCGTGCACCAAGTTCAAGTGACTAGCACATCCTTTCCCATTGCCGGCTCACTGTGTCTGATATCCTTGCGCGGGTACTGTACCTGTAGCTGTGGTAAATGTGCTACAGAATGTATGTACAGAAGGGCTGGAAAATTCAATATATCGACAGCTGCTACGGAAGGGATCGCCTTAAAATCGGTCTACGGCTTGCGCTACCTGCCAGTATGATAGTTCGTGTTTGGCCACTTTGCCACTTCCGGCTGCGGCACTACCAACTACAGTATTGTAGCTACAGTAGATAAAGCACTGCTGTGGATACAGTTCGAGTATGCAGTACATTTTGCACACTACATACATACTCAATACTCATACCACTAAGATCACTCACGTGTGCAACTAATTCCTATATACAACTTATACTCGTACTTGTACTGTGGTTAGTTGCGTGGATAATGGCCATATGAGCCGAATGTTTTTCTTTATAATCACATAAGTGTACAGTACGAGTAATACTATTATGTGCACACATTGGTACGATTATGGTTACCCGTACTCTACCGTACCAACATCAGAAACAGTAGCAGACGACTACTACTGAGAGCAGCAACAGTTACACTTGTACTCATACCAGACACAAGTCTGTAAGGTAGCTAGCACATACTGTACATATACTCTTTTGTGGTATTTGTACAATACATCCTTGTATATTGAGATTCACCCAGCTCTGTGGCGGCACCTCTCCGCCATACCACAAGCAACAGGTCTACTCGAGAACCTGGCTACAAGTACAGTACTGCACTACAGCTTAATACTCGTGCTATAGGACGACACCGTATAGACATGTACAAGTACAGTACAGTACTTACTGTACAGTATCTGTCAAGCACATACCGCTCAAGCACAAGTATTCATGCCTGATAAAGAATGGAAGTAGAAGCTAAAACTTGTACCAGCTAAAACTCGTACCAGTGTTAAAAACCAAACACTGACATTACAAGTACGACGTATGAGTACAACTACTCGTACTGTATGTACTGTACTGTACTGTATGTACTTGAGAGATATGTTGGAGAGCTCTCTGATTGGCTCTACTTGTACTTGTACTTCTGGATGTACTACAGCATACATGTATGTATACACACACACATATATATATATCACTGTGGTCCATAAATGCCTTTTATTTTAATACAAGAGAAAGTTCCCTTTGACTTAAGCCTTGAGGGCGTATCGTCGCTGGGGGAAGTGGGTCTGCTTCTTGGTAGCCTTGGTAGTCTTGGCAGCGGCCTGGGCAGGGGTGAGTCGTCGTCGGATAGCTCGGGTCTGCTTACCTCGGAGATCCTTGGGCAGGAACTTCTTGTCCTTGTAGAACTCACGGACCTGCTCTCGCTGGGTGAGGTTGAGAACGGTCAGAACTCGGGCAATGTTCTTTCGGACATCGTAGATCTTGGTGAGCTTACCGCTCTGGGCACCACCGAGCTTCTGGACACGGAGGTTAGCGAGCTCAGTCTTGAACTCGACAAGCTTGCCCTCAAGCTCAGCCTTGGAGAATCGAGAGAGTTCGGAAGCCTTCACTTTGGTCTATGTTAGTAATTGCTCGCTTGGTTTCCCGGTCCTCAATATGATGGTTGTTGACTGGATCTTCCAGGTAAAGAAGCACGCCCAGCAGATATTTAGTCCGCCCAGACCGAGACTCCTCACACTGAACTTGTTACCTAGAACTTTTGCCGTTTGTTGAAAATGGGATGCCAACGTTGAGAGAACCCGAAAGTAGTCGTGAGGAGACACCAAGGCGAGTCCAACCTCCAGGGATCTTTCGTAAAAATTCTTCCAATAGTACCCACCGCAACCAAATCAATAGTGGACTGCTTTGGTTCAGAAATACTGCAATTTCTTCACGGTGAATATCCGGCATAGTCATATCTGTCCTGATCACATCCATCCATCGCTTGTCGTTCCCTTGCGCAATACCCACCATTTTTATCTGTTGGTCGTGTCGTTCGTACAGCTAGAAAAGAGGGACCTGAAAAGTGAAAATGGGAGTATACTTTTGCAGTCCCCAACGCCGTAAGAGGAAATATATGTTTAGGGTTAGCCTGTTTTGGATACAAGAAAATTGTGACAGTCTTTTTCTATATTGGGAATGATCATGTGATGAAGAAGCTTAACGTAACATTAATAAGCAAAAAAAATAGGCAACCGAACAGATGGTGGATAGATCGAGAATTGATAAGGGAGCAAAGGATGATGAAAGTGCAAAAAGGATGGTAGCCTAAATGCGAGAAGCACCAGTCTGACATTCCAAGTGTCCTACTTGTAGTTGCAATTGCATCATTTGGACCACGCTCAACTGCGGGATAAGGGTAGAAATCCCATTGCCTCATACAAGTACCAGTACATGTACTGTACTCGTACTTGTGCTTCCTTCCCTAAGTTGTCGTAATTGTACCGTACATACAGTGTACCTGTGTTGTATGACGAACCAGCAAGTCACTTTATCCCCCCGGATTTTGGGATCATGGCTTCGCGTGATGTTCTTACTGTACAACGACTTGTACGTGCATACACACTTGTACTAGAACCGTAAATATTGCTACTTTACACTTACACGATACTGCTGGCATAGTATGTACGGGTACACTGTACATTAGCGAATCGAGAGACTACATTAACGTCATCTCTTCTTCAACACAGTCGAACTAACGCATCAGGTACAGTATGTACAGTATATACTGTACGTATATTAATGACAAAGATGTCTTCGCCAAAATTACAGAGTGCCGAATCACTGGATAAGAGGTGAAACTGTGGACCGACTACTTACCGGAGACTGATATCGCTATTAACACTTCCACAGAACGCTCCACTTGTAAGCCACCCTACAAACTCCCCACTACATGCCATTCGACGAGGCTCTTCCGCTAGCAACGATATCTGCCACTGTCCCCTGCCTGAAGAAGAGGAGAGCCGCGATCTGACTTATTCCTCAGTACTGGAACGTCTTATACAGGCCCAAGATCAACTCATGTAGACGATGCTTTGCCGCTGTCGAACCGCCGGAACCATCACCCCAGGCTGTTACGTCTACGTGAAACTCAAGAAGATGGTGGCAGGCCACATCCCCCGAGCCGCAGGCTCCTACATGGGACCACAGCCAGTTGTCTACCTTGCCCACGACAGTGGCATCGTCATCGAAACCCCACCCTACTTCACGACCGCTACAGAGTGGCCAACATCGGCAACGTCCGCCTCGCCCACGCACTACCCGAATGGACTAACGAACCTCCCGTTTAGACGCTGTGACATCCGTAACTGGCTCAACGCCGACCGCACAGCTTTCATCCACCTCAAGTGGAAGCGGCCCAGCCAAAACTCCTACCTCGTATCCTGGAAAATTGCAACCCTGCCTACTCCACACGCATTGACGCCATCGACATCAACGCGCCCCCCTCACAGATCCGATCCCGACTGTGACGCCGTTCCCCGGCGCCCGCACCTATGGCCAGTTCTGCTTCGTTTCCGAGGCTTCCACGAACCCCCAGCGTTGTAGCCTACTGATGCCGAGACCGAGAGGCACGCCTCCCACTGTACTAATATCCGACTATGTGTTATTCCCAGCGATTACGCTCCTGAACCTGGTCTGCCTTGATTTTCTTCGAGGTCCTGCACCCCGCACGCAGTTTACTGATACCGAGACCTAGAGGCATGATGTTCTCTTCACAGGTCCCATCCCGATAACGTGCTGTTCCCGGTGATTACGCCCTTGAACCCGGTCTGCCTACCCTACACCACAGTCCACTGATGCGGAGACCAGGGAGATATCATATGGAAGGCGACGTAGTGTAAAAGGTTAGGGTTCCGACACTGAGTTAATAAGCGAATCGAGTGACACGGCCAAAGCGCCCCAATTATTCTGCACATATTAATTACAGTGAAGGTGATGAGGTGAGGAAGATCATACATGGTGAATGAAAAACCCGTGCCGTACGAGTAATACCCTAGAACGTATCGTTCACAGTAAGCATACTGGCATTCATACCGGCCAGAGTTAATAATGTGCTGAATTCGTGTAAGGTACAATCGCCATCTGTGATATCACCATACACTACAAGCATCTTAGTATCGTATGTACGTAACAGTATGTAGTATTGCACTGGTCTTTGATACATCACTGACAGAAGCTTATTTCCATCTCATGCCTCATCTACTCTATTCTGTAGTCGATTAGTCAGAGCACTGCTACTGTGACAAGGAACTCTATAGTAATAACAATAGGAGAAGAGACCCCATGATGAGAAGAGCAAGGATACTTTTGGGGACTCTTTTTTATTCTTGTTTTACAAAACTACACTCCGTGGCTGTATCCCTTCTCTGTGTACAACCCAAACCTGATAGGTGGGAGTTTGTGTGGTGATTAGCGTTTGGACGACAACGCATGGACGACGGCCAACTCCCAGCAACGCAGGACAACAGCACTACTACAAGTACTGTCTCTCGACAACGTCATCAACAACACAATGGTGAGTGTGATAAGCAGCCGATTCCAGGGGTGGAGACAAGGATTGTTGCGAGGGCGAACATGTGTACAACGTGTATCTTTACCTGGTTAAAACGTTCCATTTTTGAGATGCCCCCCATGACGTCGACAGTCGTCAACGACGACAACTTACGAACGATCACGACAACACACAAACGATGGGGAAAGCTCGGAGACAATGGTGCCTCAATGGTGCGAATGGCTCATCGGACGTACTCGAGGATACTTATCGACACCGTCAATTTGACACACAGCCATTTACTTGTGATGTCATTTTTTGAACAGTCACAAGGAGACTTCTCTAGTTGAGCCTCTAATTTGAATAGGACAATGGTGGAGCATGCCATCGAGGTTTTGGAAAAACAGAGAGTCATCGCTTGGGAGATGGCCACCGGCAATGCATTAGGTACTACAACGCCGCCATGTTAGACAACATCATCTTCGTCGACCTACGACCCACTCAGACAATTGGAACATACTAACTCAGCCCGAAAAGACAACTAAGAATCTTAAGTCTCTCTCCATCGACGACGATGACAAGGCCCAAGGTGCCATTTACTCCGTCTCTGGACCCGTCGTGATTGCCGAGAACATGATCGGATGTGCTATGTACGAATTGGTCAAGGTTGGCCATGACAACCTGGTCGGTGAGGTCATTCGAATCGAGGGTGATAAAGCCACTATTCAGGTTTACGAGGAAACAGCCGGCGTCACAGTTGGAGACCCTGTCACCCGAACTGGTGAACCCCTGTCCGTTGAGCTTGGCCCCGGTCTCATGGAAACTATTTACGATGGTATCCAGCGACCCCTTAAGGCCATCCAAGAGAAGTCTGACAGTATATACATTCCCCGAGGAATTGATGCCCCTGCTCTAAACCGAGAGAAGAAGTACGCCTTCACCCCTGGCCCTCTCAAGGTCGGAGACCACATTTCCGGTGGTGACATCTACGGATCTGTTTTTGAGAACTCCCTTCTTTCTGACCACAAGATCATGCTGCCTCCTCGAGCTCGAGGAACTATCACCTGGATTGCCAGCAAGGGTGACTACACTGTTGTTGACGACATTCTGGAGGTTGAGTTTGAGGGTAAGAAGACCAAGTACAGAATGCTGCAGAAGTGGCCTGTACGAGTTCCCAGACCCGTGAATGAGCGACTTACTGCCAACTACCCTCTGCTCACCGGCCAGAGAGTTCTGGACGCTCTGTTCCCTGTTGTCCAGGGTGGTACTACCTGTATCCCTGGTGCTTTTGGTTGTGGAAAGACTGTCATTTCTCAGTCCCTTTCCAAGTACTCGAACTCTGACATCATTATCTATGTCGGATGTGGTGAGCGAGGTAATGAGATGGCGGAGGTGCTCCTGGAGTTCCCTGAGCTCAATGTTGAGATCGACGGCCGTGAGGAGCCTATCATGAAGCGAACCACTCTGGTTGCCAACACTTCCAACATGCCTGTCGCCGCGCGAGAGGCATCCATTTACACTGGTATCACTATCGCAGAGTACTTCCGAGACCAGGGTAAGGACGTCTCCATGATCGCCGACTCCTCTTCTCGATGGGCTGAGGCTCTGCGAGAAATTTCCGGCCGACTGGGAGAGATGCCTGCCGACCAGGGTTTCCCTGCATACCTCGGTGCAAAGCTGGCCTCCTTCTATGAGCGAGCCGGTAAAGCAGCTACCCTTGGTGGACCTGACCGAGAAGGTTCTGTTTCTATCGTCGCAGCTGTGTCTCCTCCGGGTGGTGATTTCTCCGATCCTGTTACCACTGCTACTCTTGGTATTACACAGGTTTTCTGGGGTCTTGACAAGAAGTTGGCTCAGCGAAAGCATTTCCCCTCCGTGAACACCGCTGTATCCTACTCCAAGTACACCACTGTGCTTGACAAGTACTACAACGAACATTTCGAGGTCTTTCCTCAGAACCGAGATAAGATCAAGGAGATTCTGACTAACGCTGAGGAGCTTGAGACCGTTGTCCAGCTTGTCGGTAAGTCTTCTCTTTCTGATACTGACAAGGTTACCTTGGATGTGGCCACTCTTCTCAAGGAAGACTTCCTTCAGCAAAACGGATACTCCACTTACGATGCCTTCTGTCCCATTTGGAAGACTGCTGCCATGATGAAGACCTTCATCACCTATCACGATGAGGCTCAGCGAGCTGTTTCCAACGGTGCTTCTTGGTCCAAGCTGTCTGAGAAAACTGCAGACATTAAGCACAAGGTTTCCTCGGCCAAGTTCTTTGAGCCTTCGCAGGGAGAGGAAGCTCTCAACAAGGAGTTTGATAAGCTTGATGCTGATATCGTCGACAAGTTCACCCAGTACTCAGAGTAAGCATTGTTTTGATGAAACATGTTTTAACCATAATATATTAGTAGTATCAAAAATTGTAGACATTGACTTTTGATGATGACCAAAAAATGCTCCTACGGTAGCTGATTTTTTAAGATGATCATCATCTTGTTGAAGTTGTAACTATTAGAAGCATAGTACATTCGTATGTGCATACAGTACATGCTGTAGTTAACATGACTTTCACCGAGTACGGCGCTTACATGAGTTGATTTGGGTCAGTATGATCTTATGTTAAGCGCCTGGCTAGAGAGTTATAATGGAGTTATAATGGAGAGAGATTGGAGAGAGATTGGTATTATTGAAGATCCCATAAGAGTGGCGACGAGAGCACCTGCCTGTCGTAAATTACAACTGTACACTTCGTTCAATTGGCACTCATACTAATTAATAGCAAGCCATTTTCCAGATAAAAATCGTACCTAGAAACCCATTTTTTCTTCAACTCTCGCCCCCTACTATCAATTCTTCTGATACCCACGACAGAAAACAACACATCACATCTTCCCTGCAAGTTCAAATTATTACACTGAGTTATCACTGATTGACACAAAATTGTCCTCTAAATATTCTCTGTATTGTTTCAACGTGTGCGTGCACTACAGTAGTACTGTACTGTTTTTAACACACCTGCAGTGTTCTTGCACTCGATCTTGGGAAGGTCTGAACTCAGTTTCCTGCTATTGCGACCTATTGCGACCTATTGCGACCGTGGCGACCGTGGTGACCGTGGCGACCTATTGCGACCTGACCTTACCACCAGCAGCATCCTCTTTGCCTGTGGCTATATATGCGACAAAGTCCTTGGATATTATTGCAGCAATACAGACTACTCACAGTATTGAAAATGACCAAAAAAAACGGACCAAAGCAGGCGTTTTATGCTGTCCAGAAAGGACGGAAACCTGGTATCTACACAAGCTGGAGTGAAGTGAGCCCTTTGGTTGATGGGTTCTCTGGAAGCGCGTATCAGAAATTCACCAATAGACCTGCAGCGGAAGCATTTCTCAGACAAAACGGATATGGGATAAGAAGTTCAACATCATCGTCAAAGGTCACGAAGCCTGGCACGATAGCAGCCAGCGCCCAGAGGCTGTCAGACACTTCTGTGCCAGTACAAACAGCGTATGTGGGTGGAATAACAGCGATTGTTCTGGGAGGTGCCGACCACCCCATACCTGTTTACACTGATGGAGCATCGCGCAACAATCAGTCCTCGAACGCAAAAGCTGGATACGGAATTTTCTTCGGTAACGGCAGCGAAGATAATGTCAGCAAGCCATTGGCAGGGATGCAGCAAACCAATCAGCGGGCAGAGTTGACTGCAATTTATGAAGCGTGTAAGATCATCAAGGATCGTAACGACCGACGCTACTACGACATTCGGACTGATTCCCAATATTCTATCTCTTGCTTGAAGGAGTGGGGTATGAACTGGGAGAGAAATGGTTGGAAAAATAGCAAAGGCGCTGATGTCAGCAATCAAGATATTATCAAGCCAGCTAGGAATCTCTTGATATCTCTGGGCGACAGAGTTCGGCTTACGAAGGTCAAAGGCCATTCAAGTGACCCTGGAAATGATGCTGCTGATGCTCTGGCAGTAAGAGGTGCAGAAATGTGATGCTTTCAGTTTTATTTATGATGGCCATGGAAAGGCATATTGCTAGTTACCATAGTATCAACGCAGACCACAGACAAACTTGATGCAAATCTTGTCCATTAGGAATCTACAATGATTTTTTTTCGACTTATGAAATAAATTCACATATTGTGTATGAGGCCGAATACCATACGACGTCTATCTGACCAACAGCCGCACAGACCACACACCCCATACAGCCTAACAAGTTACACCGGCCCTTGTCGACAAGATCAACCGTCACACAGACCACTCAATCATACAGACGGGGCGAATACTCGTCACAAAGACCAGACGTTACACCGACTACACATTATACTACAGTATGTACTCCACATCACACCGATTACAGCTTCTTCGTTAATCAGCGGCCCTTAACGGCCCATCTTGAGACGACTACTGTACTAGATTTTTTGCCATGATTTTTTGCCATGATTTTTTGCCATAATTTTTTTTTTTATATTTATTATTATTCTCCGGTTTAGAGGAGGAATAGGAGGAAAATTCCAAGCACGGTAGGCAACGTTAAACCAGCACATCGGACTCGATTTGGGTGTTCAGGAGAGCGTGTACCAATCGTTATTACTGGGGTCGTATATGCCCTTTGGAGTTCATAACATAAACCACATCCTTCTGATATTTATAATAAACAGAAATACTTAATTGATAATTACTATCAAAAAATGAGGTAGTGTTGATCCAAGGAACACCATCCTTGTTCTGCATGTATGTACTGTACATACTTGCGGTGGCTAATCATTGTATTTGCGCTACACATACAAACACATAACGCGATCGATCCTCTAAAAACAATGACGACATTCAGTTATAATCGTGTTGAACATATAAATATTTGACTGTTGAAACTGTAACAATACTAACTGTTACTACTCTACTCCTCGAGAGCGGGAGGTTCACAGGTGCAGAACAAGTTGAGATCACCAAAGGTATCATCTACTCTAGCAACTGACGGCCAGAACTTCTTCTCTCGAAGGCTAGCTACGGGATAAGCAGCCTGCTCTCTGGTGTAGGGTCGATCCCAAGTCTCGGCCAAAAGGTCCTGTTGAGGATGGGGGGAGTTCTTGAGGACGTTGTTCTCCCGGGGAATCTTGCCGTCCTCAATCTCCTTGATCTCCTGTCGGATGGAAATCAGAGCATCACAGAATCGGTCAAGCTCTGCTAGAGACTCAGACTCAGTGGGCTCGACCATAAGAGTGTTGGCAACAGGCCAGGACATGGTGGGACCGTGGAAAGAGTAATCCTGGAGACGCTTAGCAATATCAATAGCCTCGATTCCAGACGATGCCTTGAAAGGTCGCATGTCAAGGATGAACTCATGAGCGCACTTGTCTTTGTTGTTGGTGTAGAGAATAGGGTAATGGGGCTCAAGTCGCTTCTTCATGTAGTTGGCGTTAAGGAGAGCGATTTCAGTGGCCTTGAGCAGTCCGGTAGCACCCATCAGCTTAATGTAAGCCCAGGAGATGGGGAGGATAGAAGCAGATCCAAAGGGTGCAGCAGAAACAGGCTGAATTGACTTCTCTGTAGAAAGGCCTGTAACCTCGCTCATCTCAACAACGGGGTGAGCAGGCAAGAAAGGAGCCAGGTGAGACTTGACACCAATAGGGCCCATGCCAGGTCCACCACCGCCGTGGGGGATGCAGAAGGTCTTGTGGAGGTTGAGATGGCACACATCAGCACCCATCTCACCAGGGGAGGTCAGACCGATCTGAGCGTTCATGTTGGCACCGTCCATGTATACCTGTCCGCCATTCTTGTGAACAATATCAATCGCCTCCTTGACACCAGGCTCGAAAACACCGAAAGTGGAAGGATAAGTGACCATGAACGCAGCCAGGTTATCCTTATGCTTCTCAGCCTTGGCAGCAAGATCGACGAGATCAAGCTCACCATCCTTCTTACACTTGACAGCGACAACCTTCATGCCTGACATCACAGCAGAAGCTGGGTTGGTACCGTGAGCAGAGACAGGGATCAGACAGATGTTTCGGTGGCCCTGGCCCTGAGACTCAAGGTAGGCACGGATGACTCGTAGGCCGGTGTACTCACCCTGAGCACCAGAGTTGGGCTGCAGAGACATTCGATCGAAACCGGTAATGTCCGCAAGATCATCCTCAAGCTCGATCAAAAGCTCCTTGTAGCCCTGAGCCTGGTTGAGAGGAACAAAGGGATGAAGCTGGCCAAATTCAGGCCAGGTGATGGGTGCCATCTGAGTGGTGGCGTTAAGCTTCATTGTGCAACTACCCAGAGGAATCATAGCATCGGCGAGAGACAGATCCTTTGACTGAAGATGCTTCATATATCGAAGAAGCTCGGTCTCTGAATGGTACTTGTTGAACACATCGTGCTGCATGTACTTATCAGTTCGCAGCATATCAGAGGGAATACTGTTGGTGACATTATCAGCAGCAGACTCCAAGTCAGCCTCAGAAACGCCAAAAACCGATGCAAGGTTGACAAGATCACCGTGAGTGACGGTCTCATCGAGAGTCAGAGAAACGGTCTTATCGTCAAGCTTGTAAAGGTTGATCTCCTTGGCCTCAGCTGCAGAAATGACCTTGTTGGCATCCTGAACCTGCAGGGTGAGAGTGTCAAAGAAGTGCTTGTTCTCGACCTTAACGCCCTTGGCTTCAACGGCAGTGGCAAGGATGGAGGTGAGCAGGTTGACACGCTCGGCGATCTTCCGAAGGCCCTCAGGTCCATGGTAGATAGCGTAGAATGCGCTCATGTTGGCAAGGAGAGCCTGGGCTGTGCAGATGTTAGAGGTCGCCTTCTCTCTTCGAATGTGTTGCTCACGAGTCTGGAGGGCCAGTCGATAAGCCTCGCCGCCAAGTCGATCACGGGACATGCCAATAAGTCGTCCTGGCATCTTTCGGTGCTGGCCATCGGCAACAGCAAAGTAAGCAGCATGAGGTCCACCGTAACCCATGGGGACACCAAATCGCTGGGAGGTACCGAGAACAATGTCGGCACCGAAATCGGAAGGAGGCTTGAGAAGGGTGAGGGCCAGAAGGTCAGCGGCAACGCACAGCAGGCTACCGTTGCCCTCACCCTTGAGGGTGTCGCTGAGCTTCTGGTAATCGACAATGGAACCGTCCGTGGTTGGGTATTGCACTAGAACACCGCAGACCTGGTCAATAGGGCTCTCAGACTTGCCGTTGGAGAGATCAGACACGTCGACAACCTTGACGTCGACGTCAAGAGCTACACTTCGAGACTGGACAACAGCAATGGTCTGGGGATGAACGTTCTTGTCAACAAGGAAAATGCCTCGCTTGCCCTTGAAAGCGTTGAATGCCATTGTAACGGCCTCCGATGCCGCAGTACCCTCGTCAAGAAGAGAAGCGTTGGCAACTGCCATTCCGGTGAGCTCAGTAATAACGGTCTGGTAGTTCAGGAGTGACTCCAGACGACCCTGACTGATCTCAGGCTGGTAGGGTGTGTATGAGGTGTACCAGAGGGGGTTCTCGAGAACATTTCGCTGGATGACGGGTGGAACAACAGTTCCGACATAGCCCTTTCCGATATAGGACTTGAAGACCTTGTTTTTGGAAGCAATCTCTCCCAACCGGCTGGTCAGCTCAGATTCAGAGAAACCTTGTGTGGGCTTGACAGCAAGAGGTCGCTTGGTCAGAACATTGGGGGGAACGACATCTGACACGAAGCTGTCCATAGCTGACTCGGCAGTAGCGTAATCTAGAGCTCGGAGCATCTTGTTCACATCTGCAGATTCGCTACCAACATGTCGTCGAAGATAAGTGTCCAGAGGTCGTGTTGCTGCTGAAAATGTGGATCCAAATCGGGTTTTTGTGGCCGACAGTCGCAAGATACGACTTGTCCGGTTGAGGGTTCGTAGCATTTTTGTGGTTAGGTTGGCTGAATCTCGCCGTAGAAGGGACTCAGTGTATATATATTTCTTTTAGGTTTGACTCAGTGATTGTGACACAAATCACTGAGTATGATGAAGAGTGACGATAGAGGTGGTTCCATGTTCATGACAAATTAAATCTGTAATGCCAAGTGAGTCAAAGAGAAGGGGGTTCTTGTTATCCTTTGAACAATTGTGATTTAAGGTGAACTTATGATGAGATGAAATCGTGTTGTTCATCATTGCTACACGGCAACTTCTCTCCATCATCTTGTTATCTCCCGAAGTTTATTTCGCATAGGTGTGCAGAACTAAGCTCGGGATCTGTCTGTACACTTTGCAGAACAACCTGACGAATAGTACGTGTCTGAAGCACTGACAAATTCGTATTCGAGTTACGCGGTGATGGAAACATATGTGCCAAAATCAGGTATGATTAATTATAGGGCATTGCGATACGTGGCTCAGATATTTCCCTCCTCCCCTCCTGATTTCAATCTATGGTCGCGCCAATAGCCGCACACAGGCGCACATGGTTCAAGTACCCCAGGAAGAAATGCTGCAGTTGAGTAAATTACAGACAAGCACAACTACAAGCACAGTGTGTACAAAAAAAAAAAGCACAGTACAGGAAATTTCGTAGTTTAGGTTATTGTAGGGGGAGTCGCCGATTGTTTTGTTGGTCAATATTAGTTCGCGATTGTTGGTTGCCTCTTTCTTATTAGTCGATTCCATCTTTTCTGGATTGCGTTCTGTCCGTTTGCTTTGGGTGGATTATTTGTCGAGTGTATCAAAGGCAGCAGTAAGATGTGTGACCACATCACATGGATGTCCTGACCTCGCAGTGTGCTACACCTCTTTTGGTATGGTATGAACTAAATCCATTTCGATTTATCAACAGGTGAACCCTTATCCAGTAAAAAATATGTTCGTGTCTTCACAGGGATGACTTCTACTCGTACTTGTAGTTGGCTACTATATCGTACATGTAGTCCAGTATTAATAAAAAGTTGTCCCTTCAATGCAACCGATGAAAATCATCCAGAGAAAGTCTTACATTAACCTTCGTGGTTGTGGTTGCCTTTGAAGCATTGGACGAACCGCCATGGTAGTGACAATTGATTGTAAATTCGAGGAAATGTGAATCCATAAGACCATGCCTATATCACAAGGAGAATGATAAACTCGAATTTGACATTAACATGCATTCAAATGATAGAATAGCTGTAAGGATAGTTACAACGTACAGTATGTGTAGTGGTTAGGGTTGTATCTATATAAGGCAATTATGTGACACAGTTCCTACAAGTAGAAACGGCACAACTTATTCATGAAATCAGTCGCTCTTCAGGTATGTCTTCGATGAACTTGTTCGTAACATCAGTCAAGCAAAAAACTAACCCTCTAGAGACTACCAACCTAGTAGATATATCCTTACAATGGCGTTACTAATCCGTATGAGTATCCAGTACATACAGTGTACTTGTACCGATACTCATCCTTTCCTTTTTCGTCAGTACGGTACCAAAATCAGAAGTATATCCTCGGAACCTTAATTTGGCTGGACCGAGGATCTGACCTTGCGATCGCTATACAATATTGATCTCAGAAACGAGCCGTATTGTACAATCGGGAATACACCTACTTGTAGCCTTGATGAGTAGCCGCTTTCATTCGGGTGTGGCCTCCTTAGCTAATGCTATCCATTCTATGATAACCCTGTGGGGTTGTGAAGAAGAGTAAACTCGATGAGCCTGGGGACATTCCCACATACAGGTACTGTACAGAATAATGTGTGCAACCTATGTGGTGTCACTGACTGTATGTAATTGGGCTCCTTACCGTGCTTTCCAACCTCTTTCCAATGACAACTATTGCACTGTACCCGGGCCATCGGCCGATCCCGGCATGCATGCCAATGTCATTATTCGCGAAACTTTGTTTCGACCTAGGTCAATTTAAAAATCACTAAGTAGTTTCTGCACAGGTGTAGCTAGAAGTAGGGGTGCGAGTACTTGTGCTTAGCTGACTACGATGGAAGTACAGAGTTGTACTCGTATTGTAGTTAGTTGCCCTGTTCCTTTTGTGGTGCACAGAATTTTTTCGTGTACAAGTTGTACAAGTACAAGTAGGTGCTTGGAACTACAAGTACTGCAGTCTTATGAGCTGAACTGGTGTACAAGTATGTACATGTAGTTGTGTCTTCGTTTACGGATGTTAATCCTCCTCCATATGTCCAGTGCCCCAAGTACAAGTACTTAAGGTACTGTATGTACTTGTACATAGTACATACTGTACTTATAGGAGACATCATACAACAGTACTTGTAGTTTAGCCTCTACAAGTACAGCAATTACCAAGCACCAATCATTATACCCCAGGGTCTTTTGTGTGATTAGAAGTAAACAGATTCGCTGCTTCCCCCCTTTTCACTGACTTGTAATATAGGCGAGTAGCCACGGTTGTGTCAAGACAACCTTATTTATGGGTCTGCCATAGTAGTTCAGGTACAACCCAACACCGGGTAACAGTACAACCCTACCCTTCGCAACTCCGGACTGAGAGTATAAATTAGTATAGCTCAGAAAAAGTTTTCTTTCTACCCAACACTCGTGCTACGAGCACAAGAACGACAACACGGAACACATCAGCCTAGCGACAAAATGGCGTCACCGGACACATACGCAACGATATCCACGTGATACCCAACTCTAGGGGTAGGTGTCTTCCATGTTTTTCATGGAAGATGCCACCCCCTCACACTACGAACAGTGAGTACACAAACACCACGGACAGCATGTGATGATCCAACAAACCAATCAAACTAGAGTATGTGAAGCAATTTATGATCACAACGTTTTTTGCATGTCAGTCTGACTTTTTGATTGCTCTCGCGACATTTCCCATATCAATTACTAACATTAGGACAGAAGATACTGAGATACCTTATCCAAACACAGTCCTACGTGTGATTACACGCTAGCAACACAATGGACGATGACCGGTACCATGGGCTCGTGGCCTATCCGTTGACCTCGACAGAGGTCGATGTATGGACCTAATACCCGGTACACGGCTGCCAAGTGTTCAGCACCGTAGCCATAACGCAGCCGACTGACTCCGACTGTTCCAACTACAAACCAAATGGTAAGTACATCCTGCTATTTGCACACCCATCATATGATGATTACTACTTTAAGTTGGAATTACCGACTGAATGTACTCTTTTCCATGTTAGATAACAAGTTGCTGCTTTACTGATCTGTGAACAGAAATGAAGTCTATCCCTTCAACCACATTACTAACTCCAGGTATGTTTCACGCTCTCATTATTATTTGCAACATGATGAACCATAGCACTGGGCACCGAAAAATAATGAGTGACAAGCTTAAAGAGGGCCTAGAAAACCCTCGTTCACTGACAGAACAATAGCAAATTATTGTGTGTCGGGTGTGCTTTCGAGTTGTTATCACACATGTACTAACCTCAGTTAATACATTCTTCGTTCCAACCCAATTCCTAAACGTGAGTATTTACAGACGTTTCGCTCAGTCCGTCCACCTTATATGATGATTCCCTAGATGACGAGTCAGAATGGGGCTTCCCCTTGACGATACAAACTTTTAATACCATTCATGCCTTCTGAAATGATGGTCTCTTTGAAGATCGTATCAATGCATGAGCTCAACTAACCCAGGTTTATTCCTCGTAGTCATCAGACGACAATGCCTACAACACCCTTAGAATCGGTTAGAATGATGATTTCAGAAAAATGACAAGCATATGTCTGACTCTCAAGTGGAGAAAAATTTTCTTACGTCTGACTAACCGTGATCAACAAATTGGTGAGTATTATTAACTTTGCGACAATTGGATGATGATTTACCACAATCACGACGGTCTACTGTGCCCCGAAAGGGCCTTGATGATAATCTGCCTGTGACTAGGCGTGGAGCTGATATTCTTAGTTATTTGTTCCGTCGTTTGAAATATACTAACCCCAGAGAGTGATGAGTTCGTTACGCGCTGAGACTGGAGATATATATCATAACGCTCATTGAAGTGCAGAACTACTTTGATACGATGTAGTTTGCACAATACAGATGTCCCGTCTACTGAACACTATTACTGTAATTAGTAGTTACTTTTACAAGGTACTCACCAATACGTATTTTTCATACAAGGAGTTGTTCTGCGAGCGTCATACAAACACCTGAAGTACTTGTACTCGTACAGTAGAGCGCAAATATCCAACATGAACTATCTCATGTCTAATTCACGGACTGTACGGGTACATGACACAACGAATAACACCAATATGTACATTACTACGAGTACGATACATACAACGGCACTTCATCATGGTGTTTTTATCAACAGTCATATCCCTATAGCTTACACAGCAGGTTATACAGGGTACTTGTGGGATGAATCCCACGTTCTATTAGTTTACATTTTAACTGTTCTCTCCACCATTTCACCCACACAACCGTTACCTAATTAGACGGTCTCCTCAAAGGCTGACTCGATGGGCTTCTCGAGCAGGGCAGCATGGCCAAGGATGAGGAAACCAGAAGAGCCAACAATCCAAAGCACAGTGCTGATAGGAGAGGCGAAGAATCCAAGGGGAATGGCGACAATCATGAGACCAGTGTAAAGCTGGGAGGAAGTAAGAGTCGTGAAGCCAAGGTTGAGGTCAGATCCTCCAAGAAACGAAATTCCGTACAGACCAAGGAAAACAAAACCGATAACAAACAGCAGCAGCCAGTTGGTGAGGAGAGAATAGAGAGAAAGGAGACCGAAAATGATGGCATAGTTGGTGCTGAAGTATCCCAGGTTGAAGTTGATTCGAGCTTGAGCTTCGCCCCAGGTCGGGGGCTTGGAAATTCGTCGGAAATCGAAGAAGTCGGTGGGGGACTTGAGATTGGCAAATCGGTTCTGGAGATTCGCGCCCTCAGTCTGTGTTAGTCCAAAGCTCAGAAAGCGCAGATCCAGAGAATTCCCTTCGCCTCCATATGCTCGCGGGTGATGGTACCTCAGAGTACTAGAGGCACACCAATGTTTTCAATAACGTGAGACACGTAGGGGTCGCTATCATCGCGCTGGCTCAAGGACGTGTTCGATGGTCGCTCACAGTCGCGCACCCTCTAGACTTCTTCACGTCACTGAGGATTCTCAGGTTTAGCGCCATATGCTTAAGTGCGTCACATTCTGCTTACAACAAAGAGTCGAGCACGGGATGACCATCTTCGTCTCACAGTCCACACAGATTTGGGCAAGCCTCATCACGGTGGATTACGGTCGCGTTGTGAGACAAATTTCAACAGCATTGAACGTACATCAATAACGCTTCCGTTTATTCTCAATACCATCTCTTTTTGAGACTTCGCGATAGTCTCGTATTAATTTCACCATGCCCATCTCCTTGATGATACTCACTCTTAGTCGCTCGAGGTTGAACCGTTCAGACAGGCCAGACAGCTGTAGTTAGTAAAAGTTGGGATGCGAAAACGCAGGGGTCTCATACTTACTGAGCTGGATCCCATAGATGTGATAGCGTCCATTGTTGTTGTTGTTGTTTTCGGTGAACACCAAAGAGCCGGTTCAGTATCAACGAATTTGTGGGAACAGTGTTTTTTTATGCATCCCACACGATAGCCTACGTGTCCGTGTTTGGGTTAGGGTTACGTTTCCGGTATGTGAGTCACGTGATGGACAAACACAACTCTTGCAAGTACAGTACTGTACTTGTACGCGTGCACAGGACATACTGTACGATACCTATTTTGTAGTCTCAGGGGCGATGTATGTCAGGCTGTGAGATTCTCTGTAGAAGTGGCAAAATCTGCATTATCTTCATGACCACCGTGCTAAAAGACAGAAAAATTATGCGACCGCTGCTTTAGACCACGTTCCAATTACTGTACTCGTACAAGTAGAAGTACATACATACTGTACAAGTACATACTACATACTATACTCGTACTTATAAGTACAGTGTAGAATGGCTCTTGTCCAAGCCTCTGGGACGTCCCACTTAATGCTGCTGCTATACAGTATGTATTGTACAATACAAGAACAAAATGATCTTCAATAACTTGTACTTTTTTTTGGTTTTTTATACTTGTACTGTGCGATAGTTGTACGATAGCTACAAGTGTACCAAAGTTGCTACTAAATACTGTACTTCGCGTGCATGAATGGACTGCACGTGGTATGGGATGACTAATATGTTAGTGTTCTTAATATCGGTGCCATCTTCATGGGATTGTAAGCTAAGGGCGTGCCCAGAGAGGTCACTGAAGGGGTAATTCGGAATTATTCTACAAATTTCGTTATAATAGCACAATCATTTATCCCATAAATTTGGTTTGGGTACGGGTTACCCTGTCGTAAACGTCGGCATAATAAATAACTGTACGTTCAAGTACTGTGGCACAACGATAAGAAGAACTTCGTATCGAGCGATAGGAGCCATGGTAACAGATTATGTAGTATACCGATGAGGTGCCATATCGTAGCTCTTCAACATCCTAAAGCCCAAAGCTCTTAAAGCCTCACCTAGTACTTGTTGTTTGAACTTCGGTACATGTACTGGCTCGAATGTCAAAAACACTGTGATGCCTTAAAACCTGTATTTACGCCACCTGCAGTGTTACATAATCAACGACACTTTTCATTATACTTTTAGAGAGCTTGAAGAAGTGCACACCACACCAGTCATCCAACACAACTACTAATCAATTTATTACCTCTCCATCGCAGCATGTCATTTGTATACTACAAATTCAAGTCGCAGAAGGAGCCGTCCAAGGTCGTATTTGACGGCACATCCATCTCTGTGTTTGATCTGAAGCGTGAAATTATCACTTCTAACAAGCTGGACAAATCTGCGGATCAGTTTGATCTAGCTATTGTCAATCCCGATACGAAGGATGAATACAGAGACGACAACGAGCTGATTGCCAGATCTTCTTCCGTACTGGCACGACGACTGCCCTCTCGACCAGGCAAGGGCGAGGCCGCTAGGTACGTCAACGGAGCGCCTCCAGTCACACGCTACAGACGAGACGATCAAGAAGTAGTGCAACCAACATCAGCAACACCAGGATCTACTGGCACTGGAGGAGCCGAAGATGATCTCATCAATGCTATGTTTGCTGCTCAGGGAGAACAGTGGAAGGAAACACAGAAGCAAATGGCCTACCAAACCCCTGTCTACAACCGACCCTCTTCTTCTGGAAAGCCTCTTTCTGCCAACTCCAACAACCCCCAGGCAGCAGCTGCTCAGGCCCAGTATGGAGATACTCCGCCGGAAGGATACATGTGCCATAAGTGCGGTAAGAAGGACCATTTCATTTGGAACTGCCCCACCAACAACGATCCCAACTGGGAGGGAATGCGAATGCGGCGAACCACCGGTATTCCCAAGTCATTTCTCAAGACTATTGCTAAGCCCAACCTCAACGAGGACGATCTTGATGGTAAGTCTGCTGTCTTGATCAATGAGGATGGCGAATATGTGGTGCAGGTAGCAGATCAGAAGTCATGGGAAAAGCAAAAGGCTCGTGCTCGACATGCAGTTGAAGATACCAAGGCTAAACGAAAGGCTGATATCGATCCCGAACTGGTATGCCCTCTAAGCAAGAAACTGTTTGACCACCCGGTCACAACTCCTTGCTGCAAGACCACGTACTCAGAAGATGCCATTCAACAGGCACTGTTGGATGGTGACTTTGTTTGCCCCAAGTGTGGTGCTGAGGAAATTCTGTTGGACCAGCTTCACCCCGACAAGGAAATGGAGAAGAGAGTGAAAGAGCATATTAAGAAAGAGCAAAAGAAGGAAGAGCCCGATGCAAAGCGAACCAAAACCGAGGATGGTTCTGCTGTTTCCCAGGCTGGTTCCTCGGCTCCTCCCAATGCACCAACAGGACCCGCAGGAATGCCCCAGATGCCTTTCATCCCTCCACAGATGATGCCATTCTTCATGAAGCAGATGGAGCAGATGCGAAAGATGGGTATGCCTGTGCCACCAATGCCCAATATGCCCATGGGTGGTGCTTCTGGCGGCCAGACGTTTGTGGCTAACCCCAATGGAGTCACCAATGGCCAGTTCATGGACAAGGGTGCGAGACGACAGCAGATGAACCAGAAGAGAAGATACGATGACCGTCGATGATCTTCAAAACAGCATTGTTTTGTATATTGCATGTAATTTATATGGAGTTTTGGGTTATTCTAGTCAAGGAACCCTTACTTGTTGTAGTGTGTATCAATTATGTGTGGATTGCGATGTTGGTGGGCAAGGGAGGTGGCCTGTGGCCGAGATATAAATATAATATAATCGTGTGCGTGTTTGTTGTGCGTATTTCCTAGTGAACACTAGGGAGCCAGTTGGCTTAGTATGTACGTCAAATGGGATGCCTCCTACAGTGATACCCGCGTCGGTGTGTCAGGAGTTCATACGACCCAATGACCTCGTAATGCGGATATTTCGTATACAGTTGACATACGATACGAATACATACCCGTCCTATACACCATCGGTACGTTCTTGTAACTGTACCATACAGTATGTACTCGTATAACTATGAATACAATTGCAGTGCACCGGTACTTCTTAGCTTCTCCGAACTACAAGTCAATCAATTGTCAAAAATCCCTCACTCGGGGTTGTCTATAATCTATAATACTTCTATAACTTGTTTACTGCTTCTTACCGTCGTTGAATTCGATGACGGCGTACTTGCCAGACCAGCACCAAGACAGAGGGTTGGAGTTGCCCTGCTCGACCCACTCCTTCTCGAGCTGCTTATCCTGACCAGGCTTGAGGCCAACAACAACATCTGCCTTGCAAGTTCGGAAAGACAGAATATGAACATCGTGGACTCCAAGGGGACCGAGTGCGGTGTGGAAAGACGTGTCTCGAGGCCACTCAGCATCACAAGTGAGCTTTCGGTAGTTGAGATCACCCTTGAGGATAACCAGAGCGGAATCCTTGATGTCCTCCCAGACCTGGGAGCCACCATCGATACCCTGAGGATAGATATCCCAGAAGAAGTGGGGGGTGGTCCAGAAGGCTGAGGTTCTGACAGACAGAGAGCCATCATCAAGGTATCCCTGAAGCTTAGAGACAAAGTAGTCAATCTGCTCTCGGCCTTCGGGGAAGAAGGAGGAGTCCTTGAGGTAGTTGATGGTCTTCACAAGATCGATGGGAAGAACATCAGAAACGAACCAGGGGATATTCTTAGGGTGGAGAATGACGTTCTTGGCAAGCTTCGAGTCAAGCAGGAAGAGGACAAGAGACAGGTCGGCATAAAGCTCAAAGCCGGCGTTATCGAGAATAATGTCTACTCGAGAGCCATCGTTCTGCTTAGAGTCAGCGTACAGAACGTCCCAAGCCTTCTCAATGTGGTTGACGAGAATCTTCTCCTCGTTCTTCTTTCGGACATCAGCTCCCTGGAGGTTCTTGATTTCCTCAAGAGACATGGTTGTCAGCAGAGAAAGATCAGTAGCGTTACCCCAGAGAGAGATATCAGAGAACTCCTTGAAGAGCTCCTTGAGGGTGGCCTCGTCAGAGACGCCGTTAAGCTGCTCAGCAAGGGCCTTGTACCGCGTAGCGAGCTCGGAGACACCAGCAGAAGAGGCCTTGAAAGCATCCTCCTTCTGACTGCTGAAGATGTCGTAAGTCTTCCAGTTCTTGGTCTGATCAAAGTAGACCTGGAGCTCTCGGTAGAGGTAGCACTCAACAAAGACCCATCCGCCCTGAAGCCAGGAAGTAGGGTTCTCCTTAAGCAGACGGTTGTAAACGGGGATGTCGTCGGCAACGTTGGGAAGCTCCTTCAGGGGCTTGTCGTGCTCAACATCGTGCTTGAGAGCGGTGATTTGCTCGAGGACCTTCTTGAGCTCATCTCGCTTCTCTCCCTCGGGGGTCTCGGCAATGGTCTTGTGAACATCGTCAATGACACCAGTGAGGATGTGAGGCCATCGATCCCGAGAAGAGGTGTATGCAAAGGAGTTCTTGTCGTTGTTCAGGTAGACCTGAGGGTGCTTGAAATCGGTAGTGGAGACAGTAGACATTTTTTTGTTTCTGTTTAGAGTCAATTGAGCAGTGAGGGTGGGCGGGAGTTGCTCTTTTATATGTGTCGTTTTGGTTACACAGCGCTATAGACCGCACACAGTTTATCCTGATTAACGTTACCTGCGTTGTTGGAAAGGGAACCCTATGACGAAATCTGACGTTGGAGGTGCACGTTGTTTTTGGGTTGACATGAAGACGTTTGGGACGTGTAGGAAGTGAGAGGTGCAACGTGGTAAACAGACAAGATGACACGGACTGGAGTGTTCTTAACAGTAAACCATAGGTACAGTAATCATGAACGTGCCATTTTATTCCCGAAGCGTCACTGACACAGTTAGGGCTTTGTGGGGGGGTTGCATCTGTTGTTTCTAGCACTTGTTGGGCACACCTCAACGAACCGAGGGATTATAAACGTAGACATTTCTGTTAGTTATTGGTATCCAATTGAACGCGTGAACCTGCTCAGTTCCATGGTGCAAAGCAAACCTTGTTATTGGTACAACCGCGGCCACTATTTCACTCACTAACCAACTTCCAGGATTGGGTTCATGGAACAACGTAGAACTTTGGAAAGTCATGTGATTAGCAATGTTACAAGTGTGAGTACAGTACATACTGTCGGTACAAGTGGAGGGTCATTTTTTAACCACAATGTAGAGTCTATACTGTGCCAGTACAGTACTTGTACTGTATTTTTTGGCCTACTGCTGGATCTGTGTTCACAAATGATAGAGCAATACAACCGCGCATCATATACAGGAACTTGTACACTCAATTGCAATAGCATAAACGTAAATCCACCACCACAGGGTGGATACAGTTGGTCATTCTCGCACGCCCTGTCTTTGCTCCTTTTTCAAACAAGAGGCGTATTATTATATACGGTCTTCCTATCTTTCACTCCTCTGTACAAATAACCTTACTGTAGAGTATTCGTAGGTGAGATGCGTGAGTTATATCCACCCACTTCTGAAACTTCGATGTTACTGGTTCACTTTCAGTCAAAACAGAAACCTACTTAACGAGATAGAGCCCTGGAAGAGTGCAAAGTCCCCATTCCAGGTGATAAACTGGATGTGGATGTTCAGAGGAGTCATACAAGTACATACGAGTACATTGTGCAGTCTCCCTGATCTACATGCACAAGTTGAATGACGTCATTAGAGAGAGCCTATGCACAAATACGGAATTAGTGAAACGTGGCATCAAGTGGCCATCACGTGACCCCACGGAATATTTGCAGGACACCGATACCGGCCCATGTGGCTCCTCTCCATTGTACAGAACTTGCATCCAAACAATGATATCAACACAAGCAGCATGCTCACCCTTAGCTCAGGATGCCCGCACCTGGTTAGTTATAATTAGGAGGAGTGCTCACAGAAACGGTCGAGCTCCGACCATCAGCAACAAGTACATGTGATTTGTTGTGGCAGGGTATCGATTGCCCCTCAAAGGGTCTCAACACCGCCCCCCCTTGCATGGTATCTTTGGTGCATGCCACTAAAGATCCGTATGACATAAGCATGTTTTTTTCTTCTTTGAGTTCATGTGGTCCTACTGAAAAATAGAAAAATGTACATACTCAGGAATTGAACCCACGGATAGCCTCGCCCTTACACAATCATGCATAGTCTCAGGAAATATCAAGGCGGACAAGACAACCGGTTCACCATTATCACATAATGTCTCGAACACTGAAGGAGGAATTCCAACACTCATTGGATCTAATCGATACCTTGAAACGATCCAGTCACCCATTTGTCTCCGAAGAGTACCAATTGCAAGTCAAGGAGGTGCTAGAATCACTGGATCAATGCTCTAAAATGATCTCGTCTTTGGGCATCTTCTCAGACAACGAGTCCTGGGAGGACCTAAAAACAAATGAAATCGTTTACCTGACAATCCCTTATCACAAGGCTCTGGCGCTGGAACGGGTACGAGTACAAGGTGCCGAAGATCGCAAAAATCTGGTGTACCACCAAGTCAAGAGTTACAATGACTTTCTCAAATCGCTCGACCATTACGGCCTGCTACCTAAAACACATGCCTCTCGTCTGGAGTCATTTCTGGCGGGCCAGCTAACCATCGAAAACGTCGCATCCAAGGTGAAGGAGCTCTCAGATCAACTGCGACCCACTGACGCCGCCGTTTTCCGAGCTGAGAAGATTGCCAAACACAAGGCCGAGAAGGAACTGGAAGGAAAACTGAATTTGCTTCAGAAAACTGAGGCCAAGCAGAAAGATCCAGATGCGCCGAATGTCGACGAAGATGAAGTCAGAGACTTGAGAAAGGAGGAGCTGAAGCTCTATACTCTGAAATCCTTGAATACACTTGAGATGCTCAGCATGGAGGTTCAAATGCTAGCAAGAGCACCCAGCAGGCCTGAGCCTCCCATCGATCTGATGAGACGTGCGCAGGCTGAACAGGATCAGGATGGGCGAGAGAGACAGATAGAGGACGTGACAGGCTACACTGACAAGCTTGAGAAGAATCCTCTCACTGAGGCAGGTCGACCTATTCTCGATTCAATGGGCAAAATAAACAGACCGTTTAAATTGGTGAGCACTCGTCAGCAGCTACAGAGCAAGGTGCGTGGAACAGGTCAATATCTCCCCACCATGTCTGTTGAGGATTATCTGGAGGAAGAGAAACGACGAGGAGGAATCATCGAAGGAGGAGGAGAAATTCCTTCTACTGAAAAGAGCGACAATGACATGGATGACGAAGCCGCAGACAGGGAAACAATGAAGGCACGGGAATGGGATGAGTTTGTGGAGGCGAACCCCAAGGGTAGTGGAAACACTATGAACATGGGATAGGCGGTATATACAGAGCCATAGAAAATAACTGTACATGACGTGCAAAATATTTTGCAATGGTATTTGCCACCGAGATGCGGTCTGACTGGTTACAAGTACAAGTAATTAGTATGCTGCTGCTTCTTATACATTCTACAGTGTCTGCGAGCAAGATTCGATACAGGGTAATATATATATATATATATCATAAATCAATTTATTCTTCGTTATAGATTACTCCTGGTTCTGCTTCTTTCGAGTATCAAACACCTCAAGAACAGTCTCAGCAGCCTTGACTCCACTGAGGGCCATAGCACCGAAAGTGGGACCCATTCGGTTGGCACCGTCAACCTCAGACAGCTCCATACCACCGACAACCAGGCCGGGGACGATCTCTCGGGTTCGCTTAACAATAGCATCCTCAGCAAGGCCCATGTCAAGACCTCGCATGCCACCTAGCTTCTCAATGGCGTTCATGGAGACAAGTCGCTTGACAGAGAAGGCACCGAATGGGCCGTCATGACCAGTGGTGGAGATGATGATAGGAGCATTGATGGTGTTGGGGTCCATACAGGACTGGTCATCATGGTGCATGGAAACTAGGGTCCAGTTGGTGACGACACCTGCAATTCGAAGGTTGCCCTGGGCATCCTTTCGGGTAATGAGGTCCTCAACGGCAGTAGCGTTGAAGAGCTTAACATTGGGGAACTTGAGCACCTGGCTCATGAGAGTAGAGGTGAAAAGGGCAGCGTGCTTAACAACGACGTAGTCTCCCTCATCTTCGTAAGGGACACCGATCTCTTCAAGGAACTGCTCGGCAGGCTTTCGCATAACCATGGCAGAGAAGAGCTGTCCTCCAAGCCAAGCACCTCCTCCGGGAGCAACACCAGCCTCAACGATGGCAATCTTGAGGTCGGGTCGGCTCTTGGCAAGAACATAGGCAGCAGAGAGACCACAGGAGCCAGCTCCAATGATAACAACATCAGACTCAGCGTACTTGTCAAGATCCTCAAAGTATCGTCGAGTCATAGCTCGAGAGACAGTGGACTCACGGATGGGGGCGAACTTGAAAGACTCCCAAGTGTGCTCATCAGACTTAGTGAGCTTCTGGTTGAACTCATGGACCATATCAAGACCAGTAGCCTGAGAGGAGAGGGGGTGGGCAACGACAGCAGGAGGTGGGGCCATGTTAATTGTAGGTGATATAAGGGGAAGGGTGTGTGGACGTAACAAGGGGATCCAGCCCTGTTTAAATACTTTTACAGCGCAGCCGACAGTATGTGATTTACGGCAGGCCACCAAAAGGGATGCAGTAGAGTTGCGCTAAAGTTCAAAATGAGTCGAGTTAAGCAAAGTCACTGGCTATGGCTTGGACTAAACAATGGCTTGTACGCTGTTTATCTAACAGGGTACTGGTTTAGAACCGACACCATGGCACGCACGGTTTGGAAACAATCCAATTGAAGCACAGTAGTGAATGGTGACTGGTGCCCTAATAGCGGCTAGAGTCTTGGACGGTTGTTGGTAGACATTAAGCTCTAGCCTTACAGTCTAGATCCCCCTCATCCAGAAGTCAACGACAAGATTGATTGGGTTTGCGCATGATAGTAGAAAGAAGCGTTCAATATATGTCAGAGGGCCTCGAAATAGCTCAATTAATGCCAAACTTCAATTCAACATTTCCCCTGTTGAATTTGGGTCACTGCTGTGTCTTTTTCGAGTCGAGCATTGTACGTCTTATCGACGCTCTCCTTCTCAATGTTATCTCCTGCACTGTCTGACTCGCAGCGAGTCGCCCTACTGAGTCGCCCCAATCATGTTGAGTCATTTGTGTGCAGATTTGGTGCGTTGGAGGAGTCATGTCAAAATAGGGTAGCCCCATAGATATCGACTCGAGAGCTCAGAGACAGGTAAAAAAACGTAGAACAGTACCCTAAATCAATCTGATAAGTGCCTTACGGCCTGTTTACACCCCAGAGGTCTTCTGAGCGTTGTCTTTTGTGCCTCTGGCTCTCTCCGCTCTAAACTCTTGAGTCTTCAATTGACTCTATGAAAAGTCTAATTTAGGCACGAACTGTTGACCACAAAGAATCCCCCGGAAAGAAACCAAAGGAATCCCCGGAAATCGTGTAACCTAAGTTCAATATGAATCTAATGCCCAACGTGATGAAACTTACGACTACCCCTCGGTGTCACCTTCTGCCTCCGTCAGTGCGCCGATTGCTATCTCGCGGTGCACACTGAGTGGGTCCCTTGACTCCAATCAAGTGGCTCTCAAAAGTATGTTCTTGCGGCTGCTACAAGAAGCTACAAGTAGCTAATTAGTAGTACGAGTACTTGCAAAGTAGTAAGGACTCAAGACAGTAAGAGTCAGAGTCTGCAATCACAACTCCATAGGTGTGGACGGACCATTTGTGGGTCTTTGTAACCCCAGGCGGCCGAAAATGCACGAGACGAGTCATCCGAGTCATCCGAGTCACACAATTCATAAATAGCTCCGTACAGAGTCACCCGAGTCACTACTGTACAGTAGTTAGCTACAGGATTCCTGTGCATATTTGAAGTGCCAAGATGGTTTTAATGAGTCCCAACGAGCCACCTGCTACTGGTACGGCATATTTAGTCTGCCATGTTAGCCCACTTGTAGCTGCCCGAACCTCAACAGCGTGTACCAATCATGATGTGGAAATCTGTCTTAAAGGTTGTTTCACTGATGATTGCCGTTGTATCCACCCCATTTTTTACGACGTATTGTAGTAGTACTTGTACGAGAGTGGTCTCTTAGATTAATGACACTTCTATAAGTACTGTATGTACATATGAGTACATAAAGAACAGTACATACAGTACACACAGTACTTGTAGTATAGAGGACGGATAGAAATGGGTAGCTTCTTGCTACAAGTACACGTTACGGGTGGCGGAGGCTACATACATACATCTAAGACAACGTATGCTGTAGGAGATGGACGAAGTCGACTCATTGGCCGCAATAGGAGGCATCAGCAAGGAAAGGAACCAATAAAGCTACGTACTTGCTATTTGCTTCTTATTAGAAGAAGTATTAGTCAGGATGCGGAGGTTTTTCTGAACTTAATCGTTGTGAACTTATGGATTGATAACATTACAAGTACAAAAAAGGATTGGACGCTTGGATGTTACTTACAGTACATGTTGTACCCACAGTAAGATCATCTTCGGCGAAAGAGCTACATTATGTCCATATATGCTCAAGTCATAAACGAGATTTTTGAAATGAGAGGATACAGTACATACTTGTAGTGGCAGACACCAGTGATACGCAGTTTGTGCGTTGCAGTAAAAATAATAAAATAATCATTAGTGAAATACATGTGCAGACACTCATCCTTCATGCAAACGAACAAGCCATAAATAATCCAACCCCCCACGTCCCCGCATCTAAATCTCTTTCAAGTAGCCCTGAAGTAACAATGTCTGGACATCACTTCGCCGAACAAAAAATTGCGAATCTTTCTCAAGGTTGAACACTCCGTATTCAGTTTGTACCTCGCCCACGCTTTGCAACACTCTAACATCAATGAACACATCGTTGGGAGGCTCCAATGATCCTGTCAGATCGATATCGGTGTACGGGCCCTTGATGTCAACAATGAGATCCTCATACGCCTTCATGTACTCCTGCTCATTACCGTTGAGGTTTGGTTCCTCCGTCTGTTTCCATGCGGCTTCATTCATACGCCGGGCACGCGTGAATTGATATGCCAACAAGCAGCGTTTGTCTCGTCGCATGGCGAGATGCTGTACCAGGAGGTTGCAATGGGCCACTCGATCTTGTGGGTCGTATCCCGGTTCATCCTGTGTCTTGTTGATGGAGGCATCCAGTTGGCGAATTTCTCGGCACACACCACGAACCAGCTCTTCCTGATACGCTGGAAGCAAATCAAGGGCAGCAGTTCGGCGCGAATCGTGCACCAGTTTGAGGGCCGTGTCTCCCAGCATGTTGGGTTGAAAAGTTGATACGGAAAAAAGCCGAAATAAATCGCGACGCGTTTTTGAGTTGGTGTGCAGATGGGTTAGGTCCCAGCCCATAAAGACGATCAGCTCTCCAACTACGGTTAAAGAAGTAGGGGACTGAGAAGAGTAGAGTCTGTGCCACTAATTATACCAATGCCTCAAGCCAATTCCAGCATCTTATATTAGTTTCCTCGTGGGGTTTATCAAGCTACAAGTAGAGTGTTCAGCACTTCACCAATCGAAACCTTAAATCCAACAAATTGGTTAATTACTGTACGGACGTGTCTTTTTCCAGATCAAAATTATCATCACCATGAAACGATCGAAACAAGCGACACTGAGTCGATTTTTCAAGAAGCCCAAAACAGGGGCCGACGCTGTGCACACCGAAGCGGTGATCGGCAAAAAACCTACAGACTCTGGTTCTCCAGCTGAGCAAAAGGACGCCAAATCACCTCAGCAAGTCACAGATGAGCCGCCCCTGGAGCCGGTGACAGTAACGACAGACGTCGTTGCCATGGACACGCAGCCTGATTTATCAATTGGATCTGAAATCAACTCCAAGTCTCGTCCAAAATCCTTGGCGAGTTTCAAGAGCGGCAAGTCAATTAACACTGATCACAACCCTGAGCTCAAGCAGAAGTTCAGAGCGAAGCTCGAGCTAGTTAGAAACAAGAATGATGAAGACTTGCCAGTGATTACGAAAAAGACGAAGCTGAACGCTACAGAGTTCCAGTGGTACGAAATCAAGAAGCAGCATCGAGACACATTGTTGTTTGTGCAGGTGGGCTACAAATACCATATCTACGGCGATGACGCAGAAATTGCTCACGCCCAAACACGCCTATTCCTCAGTCCAGGTATCACAAACCTGAAGGATATCGGAAACGATGGAGTAGTCCAACAAGGCAGCAAGTACATCAAGCTAGCCTACTCCTCGTTTCCAGTGCACAGAATCGACTTTTACACGAAACAACTGGTTGAGAAGGGATTCAAGGTGGGCCATGTGCAGCAGATGGAGGTGGCAGCATTGAAGAATGTTGAGAACAAAAAGGGACCTATGATCAGAGAACTCACCAACACGTTCACTAAGGGAACATATATCGAGAGTGGAAATGGGGGCAGTGTGAATGATGTGCAGTACTCCTCGTACTTAGTGGCATTGCACGAGAGCAAGGGGGACAAGCCTACTGTCACATTGCTCGCTACGGAGGTGTCTACTGGTGACGTCATCTGGGACTCGTTCAATGATGACTACGTAAAGTCCGAACTCGAGATAAGGCTTTTGACGTTAGCACCATGCGAAATTTTGAACTGCGGCGTTAGCTCGAGTACGCTCAAAATGTGCCAGAAGTATATGCATCGGAACAAGGGTCGACTGGCTGAGATGAATGTTCTTGAGGAGGAAGTGGAAGATCCAGATGCCCAGGTCGCACTGTTCTTTGAGGGAAAAGCAAATGCAGGTACTTGTTCTACTGTTCTGGAACTACCTGCCATGGTGAAAACACTGATCCTCGCTACTTCGCGCTACCTTACCCATTGTAAGCTCGACTCACTCTTTTTGTTGACAAACAACTTCACTAGATACACAGGCAGCTACATGCGCCTCTCGGCCAATACAGTGGCATCCTTGGAGCTGTTTGCTAATACCACAGATCACACAGCTAAGGGTTCATTATTCTGGGTTCTGAACAGATGTCTTACTGTTTTCGGCAGCCGTGAGCTCAAGAAGTGGGTATCGCGGCCTCTTACCGACAGAACTGCGATTCTTCAACGACTTAGTGCGGTGGAAGCTATCATCAAAAGCATATATGGAGCTGAATCAGACGAGCTGACCACGTTGATCAACAAGTTGGTGAAGCTCCTCAAACCTATTCCTGACCTTAGCAAGATGCTCATGAGACTCCACTACGGTCAGCTCAACAGAAAGGAGGTGTATTTACTGCTTCGGGAACTGTTGTTTGTTGCCCAAGAGTTCAAGCCTGGCAGTGGCGACAAGTACATCGACACCAACCCTGTGTTAGGTGAAATTTTTAATTCTCTGGGTATTCACGTGAGTGATATTGAGAAACTTCTGGAGGAGATTAACCCTGATGCAGCGCGACAAGACGAGGCTCTCACGTTCTTTGTGACCGACCCCCCGAGCTTGGTAGATCGCAAGAAAGACCTTAAGAAAGTGGAAGCCGAGCTTCAAATTGAGTTGCTAGCACTCCGAGCGGAACTCAACCGCCCCAAGCTGCAATACTCTTCCGTGGCTGGTATTGATTACTTGATTGAAGTTGCAAACAAGGACACCAAGAAGCTACCTCTTGAATGGACGAAGATTAGTGGCACAAAGTCTGTGTCACGATTCAGGACACCCACGCTCAACAGTCTAGTTAAGAGGCACGAATACTGCGTGGAGAAACTCAAGGCTGCCTGCGATATCGAGTTCAACATGTTCCGGTCGCGGTGTGCCACCCACTATGAGTTCTTCAGATCTATGGTTGTAGCCATGTCTCAATTCGACTGCCTATTTGCATTGGCTAAGGTCAGTGGACAGTCGGGGTGGGTCAAGGCAGACTACGTCGACGAAGGTGGTATTGACTTGAAGGATTCCCGCCACGTAATCACCGAGAAGCTGATGACCAATTACATCTCCAATGACATCAAAATTAGATGCCCTACCGTCGTTACAGGCCCTAACATGGGAGGTAAGTCAAGTTTGGTCCGACAGATCGCTCTATCAGTTCTCCTGGCACATATCGGGTGCTACGTGCCTGCCTCGAAGGCCCAGATTCCTATCACAGACTCTATCCTGTGTCGTATGGGGGCTCAGGATAACATTATGAGTGGCCAATCTACCTTCATGGTGGAGTTGTGTGAATGTGCAGAGATTCTCAGGAATGCTACCAGCAAATCTCTAGTATTACTGGATGAGATTGGCCGAGGAACCACCACTACAGATGGTATCGCGATTGCTCATTCTGTACTGAAACATTTCATCGAGCTTGAAGCATTGACATTATTTATTACTCATTATCCCCTAGGTCAGTTGCTTGATAGTGAAGATAGCAATAAGTGCGACCTCGTGCACATGGATATTACCAACACCAACCCTCCCATTTTCACATACAAGATGAAGCCTGGCAGTGCCACAGACAGCTATGGTCTAAACGTGGCTGGACTAGCTGGTATTCCCCAAGCTATCATCAACAGAGCCGAAGAAATGGGCAAAGATATGAAGCACGATGTTATGTATCAGGAAGGAGTGAGAATGCTCACTGATATCAAAAAGGTGATGTGAAAGATGTTTGTTCATCTACTTTACTTGTTGAATGCATTGATTGAATACTGTAACGTCTGAAAATAAGTCCCTTCTTTAGACGTCTCTCTGGTATCACTGGAAATGTTACCCAGATCTCACTGTACATACTGTACGATACTACAAGTACAAGTCCTGTAGCCACTTGTACTGTACATACTCGACATAATTCCTGTACATACACTTGTAATTACACAGATAACTAACTCAGACCAGGACGATAGCGCCGATCCTTGCAGATGTAGATTCAGGAGCTGTATAAACGGAAGACTGTGCACATTTTGGAAACATGATTATCGTTATATATCTACAAACATTACTACTTCTTCGCCTCCACCAACTGGTCAACCAGATCGCTGATCTGCCTTGAGTAAAGCTCCTTCATGTCTGCGATATCTGCTCTCAGCTCGTTGATCTTTTCCTCCTTTTCGCCGAGCATACCCAGAGCTTGAGATTCACGTTTTTCCATCGCATCTAGTCTTCCCTCCACCGCATCCAGCTTGATTTTGGACTCCAACAAGTCATCGTTTTCGGTCATCAGCCTCACCACTTCACGCGAGGCCTCGTCCTTTTCTCCGACCACCCGCACCAATTCCTCTTTGAGGTTACTGACTTCGGACGTGAGTTTTCGCACTTGAGAACTCATTCTTCCGATGACTTGGATAGAGGGACCAGTTCCAGACCGTCGCGAGTCTAGCTCAGTTAACTGATCGACATCTTGCAGCCGTTCAAATGAGCCGAAAGAGCGATCGTAAGAGAAAGAGCGGTCAAAAGTGTCAGAAGGAGATGTGGGAACACCCCCAAAAGGAGACTCTGCCTCCAGAGGAGATGTCACTGCCATATCTGCTTCATCACGAGCAGCAAGACGCATGTTTCGCTCCTCAAGCTGCTCTTCTAATGCCGCAATCTTGAGAGTAAGCTTCTCCATTTCTTCAGCGTGTTGGGACTTAGCAATGGAAGGCACCGAAACAGGTTCAGATACAGGAATGTCATCTTTCTCATTAGCTAAACATTCCTTCAGCTCTTCTCGTAGTGTCTCAACCTGTCGTTTGCTCTTGAAGATCTGCTCATTGACAGCTCCTAGCTCGTCTTGGAGATTAGCAATTTCTTCTCTCTCAGCACGCAGATCATTCTGCAATGCCTTGTTTTTCTTCATCAAGGCAGCCTCACGCGACTTGCACTCCTCCACTTCCTCCTCGAGCTTTGAAATCTTGCCCTGTAACGAAAGCTCCACACTTCGCCAGTTGTCCTGAGAATGAGAGTGCTGCGAGTTGAGATTCTCAATCTGGTTAAGCAGTTTAGCAGTATTCTCATCCGAGTTGCGGGCAGTAGCCTCTTCGTTCAGCCCTCTGTAGTGCTCTACACGTGTCTCGAGACGAGAGATTTCGAGCTTGAGATCAGCAATCAACGTCTGGGATGACAGAGAGGATGTGTTCAGAGTGTTTTTCAGCTGGTCGTGGGTCTCCTGAAGAGTCGTATGGGATGCCTGAAGGGTCTCTCGAGATCTTTGCAGTGTATCACGAGACTTTTTCACCTCCTCTAGATCATTGGATAGCTCTGAATTTTCCTTCTTTAAGGCGTCGCGAGACTTCTTGAGGTCCTCCAGCTCCACCCTCAACTCGGGATTGTCCAACTTCCCCGATTGTGAGACGTTCTTCTTCAGAATTTTCACCTCCTCCTTCAGACTCATCAACTCAGATTCCTTGCTCCTCAGTTTCTCCTTGACAGTCCCCAGCTCCTTGTCTTGTCGCGCTTTAATCTTGTCAAATCCCTCCTGCAAAGTCTCACCCTGCTTGACCTTGACCCGGAGCTTCTTTATCGTGTTCATGTAAGTAAGTTCTTTCTTAGACAGGTTTGTGCCCTCCTCAATAAGCAAAGCAATTTGCTTGTCCTTCTCCGCGAGTTTCTTGGCGCTTGCAGGGCTGTTTTTGGTCCGCTCAGCCTCCAGTCCTGCCAGAAGTACCACCTTGTTTTGCAACGAGTCAAGCTGTTCAGCCATTGTCGCGTTTTCGGTCTGGATCTTCGAAAGTAGGTCCGAATCTACAACAGATACAGACTCAGATACAAGCTCCTTAGCTCCCCTGGATTCTGGGGGCATAGACGTGTTCGAATCAGTTGGCGGGGTATCCAGTTTATCCACGTCCTCTGCTCCCTTGGCGTCGTCCTTGATGCTGACAGAGTCTGAGTCCGTCTCACGCTCCAATTCACCGGAGCTCCTTGGACTCGCACTCACGGCCCCTCTCAATCTCTCTTGCATACTCAGTCGCGGAGAGGGGGTTGCTTTCACATCTTTGGTTAGATCTGGAGTGCTGCTTGGCTGTGGGCTTTGGAGTTGGGAGCTCTGAGAGCCCTGTGACGTTTCCTCAAGCAATTGGTCGAACCTGCTCTCCGCAGTCGCCACCGCCTTCTTCAGGTACGACGTCCACTCTGTCGACATTAATGTGTGTGTTGAGTTATTACAAGTCCATCCATGTTTGGTACTACGTATTGAGTTTGGATAAGGTGCAGGGTTAGGTATACCCAAAATGAGTCCCCACTTTTGGGCTTACATAATCAATATGAGTAGCCCGTTAAAACAAGTTCAGCAAGAACGTCGCCACTCGAAGTACATACTAGGCTGTACTGTGTATTAACACTTGTACGTAGAACATGTACAACTTGTACAAGTAACAGCAAGAAATAATTTCCAAAAGACCATCTCATCGCGTAACATCATCACCCTCCCAAAAGCTTGATCATTATCAGAGAGGGTTCTGTACACTGATACGAGGTGTGCTTAGTGTTGTCGAGAGCTGCAAGGGTTCGTAACATTTCAAGAACAGTTTCACAAACAGCCACCCCCAGGTTCATGTTAACAATACGGCCCCAAGATCTCCACAACATTCCCTATACTTCTATTGAGGCTTCTCGAATAGCCCATTTGGTTGTCTCCATGTAACTAGTTACACAGCAACAAGGTTTAGTTTAACAAAGAACATGGCTAAAATAGTTTAACTAAACTTCGGGCCACACCTGGGCGGGGTATATAAAAAAAGGGAAAATAGTGGGCCATGATGAGGATGTCAACAGTGGTGATGGAGAGAACGCATCGAACAAAAACAGGACGTACCAAATAGACAGAATCCGAGAAGAAGATGGAGATTTATTAAGAAGTCGAAGGTTTCTAGATATCATCAGATTTGTAAAGGTTCAGAACTTTCCCCGCGTCGTTTCCACATATTCCCCAATTCTCTGCCTGCCTCACCACCAGCCCCAATTACAAGTGTAGTTGTCTGAAGATATATTTAAAGACCAGGGAGGAAACATGTTACTGTAGATGGAACGTCACGCGATAAAAATGACCATATCACAGCGGCCAGTTTTGAAGATCGATACCTCATGTTTCACTACAACATCCATAGAGCAGAGCAAGCTGGACACGCCGCCAAAGACACCCACAGGACCTATCATGTTTGCCACCTCAACGGCGCCCACTACACCCATGACGCCTACACAGCAGACTACACTATATGCGATTCCACAGCCCACTTGGGCACCGCTGAGAGTCTCAAATCGTGTTCCAATCTATCTGTCTCGCCTTAACCCATCACCACCACCCCCATTTCAGTTGTACCACCCACAAACAGGTCGAAATTGACAGTACCGGCATTTGTTCATGCTGTCTGCATCCACACCGATAGCCGCCCGCTGACCATGCCAGAAGGGCAGTGTCTCAGACATGACCCGCTTGAGCTCCTTGTAGTCAACAGGGGCTTGAACCACGGCAAAAGACTGTCGTTGGGTGTAATCCGAGAGTGGGTAGAGATCCTGGTACTCCTCAGGCACTCGATCTTCCGATCGCTTCACGTACTCTACAGACACGGTTTTCGCTAGAGACCGGGGCTTAGGCAGCTCGTCGCCAATCAGCTTGATCAACCCAGATATCGAAGTCGGGATTGTGTCGGCTGGTCCACTCTGACCCTCATAAGCCGCAGAAAACTCAGACCGCACATCTGTATCAATGCAAATGTCGTCTCGCAGATACTCGCCCATAGTGGCGTCAATATCACGACACATGTCACTGAACAAGTAGTGATACAGCATTGTCTGGTGAATGTGTGACGTCATCTGGGGCTCCTCAGGGACCGAACGACGATATGTGGTCTTCATATCACAAATGTTGAGCTTCTTGTTCCTCCAATAAATCAAATCCATAATTCCAAACAGACGTGTATTTTTGTAGTTGCCAAAGACCGGGATCTCACGAGCCATAAATGTGGGGCTCATCTCAAGTTCATTGACCGCTGGAGCAGAATCGGTTCTCAACATGCTGAGCTTCAGGTACATGTTCATCAGCTTCTGGTACCACTCCTCTGTGGGAGTTGTAGCTGGAGGGACAGGTAAAGACACCTCTGTAGCCTCGTACAGACTATATTCAGCCATGTTGTGGACTTGAGCTCCCCTTTCCATAGCATTAGTGGGTTTTTCTTCCTCCACAGCCACTTCTGCCAGCTCATACAACGTGCGCACTTCACAGAAGGGGGCACTAGCTGCTGTCACACTGACCCTGTTGCTGCCTGGATTCTTTAGCGCCTTGAGCTGCAGTGGCGAAATACGCAGATATCCCTCTTCAGTTTTCTCTTCCGCCATTAAAGGAAACAGTCCGCTCCTATCCCTCTGGAGCCATGGCCTGTTTCTGAAATCATATGATTCCAGCCGATCTCCGTACTTGGGGAGGCTTGGAGCGGCCACCCCTGGGCTTGATTTGCCCCACACGCGACCAAAAGACCCTCCACTTCTAACAAATCCACTCATGGGCAGATATCACGTTGTTTTGATGTCGATTTTTTCTTGCGTCTTAGTTTCCAACTCCGCTCAGTCGTTGCGCCACCAGAGAAGAAAATGCACAGGAACCGAGAAAACCAAGCAGGTAATAGAACGCCTTTCGTGAATACTCTCGCTCTTCCTCGTCGGTTCGAAAAGACGCAAAAATTCGTCGGATATTGATGAGAGCCATTAAGTCGGGTGCTGATGCGATTGATGTGGCCCGCCGTTCTGATGAATCTTATTTGGACCAGTGCAGATTAAAATTGTTTATTGCGGCGCCTTAGGGTTCACCGGTTTAGGCACACTCTGGGATGAAGGACAACTGCGGCAATCTGAGAAGCAAAAAAAAAGGAGTATATATATAAAAATAGAGACTCTGACATCCTATTCCAATATACAAATATATTATGTATATCTTAACGTCTGCTGGGCACTACTTGAATTCGTCCTCTTCCATAACAATGTCTTCCACCACCACGCCATCCTCCAAAGGGTCAACCTCCTTGTCTTCACCCTTAGGGCTGAAGCTGATGAGCTCCATGTGAATCTGTCGACGTTGGCTCGCCAGAATTACAACCTTTTCCTCCTTGAATGCCACCCGCCACACCGAGTCAAACGCCTGGCTGAGATCTCGAATGTACTGACCTGATGCCATGTCCCACACTCGCACACGCCCATCAGAGCCTCCAGACACAATTCTGTTGTCAGAGAACTGCAACGAGGTCACAGACCCATCGTGTGCAGCAAGTCGCTGAGTGCAAGCTCCTTGTTCGAGATCCCACACCCTGATGGCACCGTCTGAGCCACCAGTGACCAGCGTCTTGTCCTTCATCTGCAGCTGCCCGACCAGAGAGGTGTGTCCCTGCAACACAAATATCAGATTTCCTGTGGCGGCGTCCCAGATACGCACACTGGTGTCCAGAGAGCCCGTTGCAATACGCTTTCCATCAAACGCGAGCGAGTAAATCTGCGAGTAGTGGCCCTCGAGTGTGTGCAGACACTCGCCTGTAGAGATTCGCCACACCTTGGCCTTGAAATCGTAGCTTCCTGAAACACAGATGTCACCCACCACCTCGATGCATCGTACCGATAGGTCGTGACCAATCAACTCACGAAGGCACACACCAGATCGGATGTCCCACACACGTAACGTGTTGTCACGTGAACCAGAAATGGCTGTTCGCTCGTCCACCATCTTGAGGCATCTTACCGTTGACGAATGTCCCCGTAGAATCTGCAAACACTCGCCGGTCTTGAGATTCCACACTCGTACATCTCTGTCACATCCTCCACTGACGAGCGTATCTCCCAGAACTGTGATAGCCCACACTCCCATGACGTGACCGAACAGCGTGTGTATCAAACGGCCGTCTTCGGCAAAGACGTAGATGCGCGAGTTGTCCAGCGCAACCACAATGTATCGACCATTCATCTCCAGAGATGTAACCACAGCCTGGTCAGACGTCACATGTTTCGCTGCGAGTCTTCCTCCCTTGTTCCATGCAGCATCTACTAAGTACTGGTGTTTAAAGTGCGACCGGTAGCTCAGAGGAACCTGTCGAAGTGGCTCAGGATCGTACATGGACTCGAGCACGTTGGAGTCCACCTCCATATTCTCCGGCACGTTGGGTATACTAGCAAGACGACTGCTCTGCCTGTAAGTGATGCGTTGAGCGGCACTGAGACGTCTGTACTGGTGTCGTTCACACAGGGTTTTCCACGTCTGGTCGTCGCTCAGAATCAGATGCCACAGCCGACTGACCTGACTTGCCTTACCGAGTGTCTTAGGGTCGTCAACGTAGCTGAGGATTCGCAGCGAAATCTCATAGGGTAGCATTCTGAAGGGGTCTCGCTTCAGCAGAGGAACAACGGCCTCGCTGAGATACGACAGTTCCTGGTGGTGCGATTTGGAAAGAATGTGATCAAAGAAGCGCTGCTTGTGTTCATGCGACAGTCGAGAGTAAACTTTGTCAAAGGTTGTAATGAGTTGTCGTAGTCCGTCACCTGGCGTGTTCGTCGACCGTGACTCGCCGTTTTGTGACACTCGGTATGACGGTGTAGGCGAAGGTGCTGGGGTCGGTGGGGACGCCGCGTCGAAGTCTGCAGTGGGGGTAACTGCTCTGTCTCGACCTAGATAGGCCGAAGTGGGTGCAATGAGCATCTTTTTCGATTTTGGCATTGCGGTGTGGGTGCTGGGGAGGGATTTATGAGGTTTTGATGTTGTCGTGATGTCAAAAGAAAGTGATAGCGTAGACCAGGAAGATAGAGTTTAGGTGGAGGTCGCCAATGTGTGGTTGCGATGTGGTAGAAAAGTGAGATCGCAGTGGCTGTCGGACTAAAAAGTTAGGATGATGCTGCTGGCGTGTTGTGCTTTGTGTCCGGTCGGCTTTTCACTGACCATATTATATTACTGTAGCCTTTTTCGCTTGCCTCGTATCGGTCTCTCTGACCCGTATGTGCCTTGCCATTGTTGCACAACTTGCACTTACAGGATGTGCACTACTGCATTGTCACTGTTACACCGCGCTAAGATGCCACACCACATACCGTTTTCAGCCAGGAGCCGGATATGACTTATGCCGTCAATCTCACCTGTCCTCATATATCTCGCACATTTCCCATCTTCACGCACATCACACACTCTTCCGGTCTCATTTCCGCCCCGAACCTAGTCTGAGTTTGAAAACGCCACTAAGGTTGGTATATTCGCCGGATTTGGAGACGCCCAAAAAAACGAGTGTGCAAGGTCAGGCGGATAATATATTATTGCGGAAAAATGCGCGTAAAAAAGATACTGCTTACACTCTTTTTATGGATGTTTTTCCCGATTTTTGATTCCACAGCCTGATGTTACCATAGCATTAGCGTGGGCCAGCCCATGTGGGAAATTGCACCTCTGGAGGCAGGGGCCACCCCAAGCAGCAAACTCCACTTGTGGGCTGCATGGTCCAATGTGGGGTGATACTGAAGGTTCTGACTAAGCACACGTGATGGTGAAATTACACACGAATAAATGAAAATAAATGCCGGATTAAACATGCCCCTCTCGCCCTTAATTGTGTCACTCCTAATAGTCCCCCTAAATACATTTATTATCTCAGAAATGAGGCACCACCCGATTATGGGGTCTCCGCACACGTTGTCAGGCTTCTGCTCACTCAAACCACCACCAACATCACCAAGAACCATATTGCACCGTGACAAACCAGATTTATCTGTAACCATGGCACAGAGTTGTTCTACAATCGATGCATGCAAGTGTTTAACAATACGATTGTCCGAATTTACAATTCTTTTCAGGAAAGGCAATCAAATGGAACGAATTAAATGACATGAAACGAAATTATCTCAAAATATTATAATAATACGACTGCCAATGTTTGCAATCTCCCCCACCTAGACAGAAACCCCTCAGTCCTACTGTGACGTGTGTGCTAACGTTGGTCTCAAGCCAGTAGGGTATTTTTTTTTCAGCTACGAAACCAGACTAAACGGAGTCATAACCTCGTTCAGCGTACTGTAGCTGGAAAGTACTCTTAACCTATGCTTTTCATCATAACCTGATCTGAAGTCTAAATTTTGAAATTTTGAAACCACCGAAAAATTACTGACTGACATGTCTGACATTGAAGATCTCGCCTCCGGAGGCCTTTTTGACGAGCCCAAGGACTTTTACAAGCCCGAGGAGCAGCCTGGCAGCGACAGTTATGCCCGTCAAGAAAAACACGTGGCTGCCTCCGAGTACAAAGAGCCCACCAACTTCAACTTGCGTCTTACCGCTAAGAACCCACTGTGGGGTCACTTGCTGTGGAATGCTGGCAAGGTGACTTCTGACTACCTTGATGAGCACTCCAAGGAGCTGGTTGAGGGTAAGAAGGTCATTGAGTTCGGAGCTGGAGCCGGACTACCGTCTCTTCTGTGCCACGCCGTTGGTGCTAAGCAGGTTGTGATCACTGACTACCCTGATGCTGACCTGCTTTACAACCTCAAATACAACGTTGACCAGCTGAAGAAGGACTGGGATGCCAAGAATGCCGACTTCTCTGGCCCTTCCCCTTGCGCTGACGTCTCATCCATGAAGGTCGAAGGTTTCATTTGGGGAAACGATGCTTCTGAGCTCATTGAGATGTCGGGTGGCACTGGTTACGACCTGGTCATTCTTTCAGATGTCGTCTTCAACCACTCTGAGCATGCTAAGCTTGTGCGATCTGCCAAGGAGCTGTTGGCCCCCGGAGGAAAGGTGTTCGTTGTGTTCACTCCCCACAGAGCCAAGCTCTTCAACGAGGATCTGGACTTTTTCCGACGAGCAAAGGATGAAGCTGGATTTGAGAGCGAGAAACTGTTTGAGCTCAAGTACTACCCTATGTTCGAGGAGGAGGAGGAGACCAAGGAGCTGCGATCAATGGTGTTTGGCTACATGCTGACCCTGAAGGAGTAACAAGTAGAAAAATGCATGGGAATGGATTAGGGCGTATGGGCGTACTTTTTTTTTTTTCATTGTAATGTTCGTTTCTTGCAGTCTTGGTGATCGTTCTGGTCGAAAGATCAATATAAATCTCCTTTGTAATCAACTTTTTGTGCACACACACAGAATGTCAATATAAGCTCAACATGATGATATTCACCTAAACAACCACCATCGCTGTCTGCTACTCATTGCTAACTGTCGCTGAAAATGTCGCTAAAACCTGACCCAGTTGTGATATCCATCGAAGAAAACACCTCAAATGTTACCGTCGGCTCAACCAATCGCCAAACCCAAGATTCCCCCTTCTCAAGATCCCCAAACAACTCCACAGATACCTCCACGTCAACTATGGATACCGAAGAAGTGATCGACGTATCTACAAATGTGGCTGCCATGATAGCCCCACAGGCAGCCATCTCTAACGAGAGCAGCCAGTATAACAGCCAGAGTCAAAACGATGATACCACAACGTTGCCTAATGCCAAGGAGGTCGTTGCAGGATACCGACAACTGACACCCCAGACAGCTGCAGATTACACATACATGATGGGGTGGGTGGGTGCAGGAGTCTCTGGCCCAGTGGCCCTACATGGAGCCCAATATGAGGGACGCAAGCGAAGTTTCTCCAAAGTGGACAACGGCCTTGAGCTATACATGGCTTCACATGAGATTAGTGACCAAATTGAAACGGAGTCATCACACTCTGAATCTCCTGAACAAATTGATGGAGGTGAGATCCGAAACAAGTTCATTCCAAGCGCTATTGGTCCCTTCAACCCTGTATTCGATACCTCGTCCCCTCGGATGCCGGTTTTTGAGACACCAACACTCACTCCGTTGACACCTCAACAGGCAGAAATGGAGAGTAAGCATATCCCACGACGACTAAATCGTGGAAGATCCCATCATGGATACGTTCCAGGAGCTGTTCATCCCTATTCTAGAGCTCCAATTGCTGGACAGACCCGAGAAAGATCACCCACACCCGATTTTGATACTGCCAGACCCCAAACAGATGCCCCGATAACGAAAGGGGAAACAAAGAACTGGTGGGACCAGTTTTTGTACACCTGGTGTTGCTGGCCCGAAGGTGACGACCTATGAAGAAGAAATGTGGGAAGAATGGGAAAAGTGAACGAATTCATCAAAATCCATAGCGCTGATACTTACTTCGAGAACCAATACATTTGTGATGTAATAAACCATTGTTCTACTGTTGAAAGGTTGTTTTTTCCAAGATCCGCGTAGCAAATTTGTGCTCTCTGCCTCCAGTTCACCTGGCTGTTATACATACGGTTCTACGTTACATCATCAATATATATATATATACAAATTAGTAATAATGGAAGTTATATAATGGTACTGTACAGTCAATGTCAACATCAAGTCAGGATACCGGCGTCCTGGAGAGCGTTCTGCAGGATGGTCTCTTTGATGGCAGCAAACACCAGTCGAATGTTGGAGGTGTCAGTGGCCTGAGTCAAATGAGGGTATATGTTGAGTCCAGCCCGGTTCATTTGGGTAAAACGCCACAAGATGTACTTGGCACCCTTGTTGATGTCGTTTCCGCCCATGTAATCAGGGAACTGGTTCTCTAGGGGCGAAAGAGGAAGTTTTTCGGTGAAGACATCAATCTTGTTCAGGAAGAGAACGACAGAAGTTCGTACAAACCAACGTGAGTTGATGATCGAGTCGAACAGAACCAACGATTCGTTCATTCTGTTCTCCTTCTTTTCCTCCAACAGAACCTGGTCGTACTCGGACAGAGCCACACAGAAGATGATCAAGGTGACATTCTCAAAGCAGTGAATCCATTTTTTTCGTTCTGACCGTTGTCCTCCCACATCGTACATGTGAATCAAATGCGAGCCCAGTCGGAATTTGGTCTCATAGATACCAGTAGTTTTTATTCGGGCTCGCAGAATATCGTCCTGAGTGGGTATGTACTGGGCTCCTCCGAGACGCTGTAGGTTGTGGAAAAAGTAGGGGCCCGAGTCCATCAGGTAGAACTGGTTTCGCAGACCCTTGAGAAGCTTCTCCTGCACGACCGCAGTCTTCCACAGTGCATCCAAAGCATCCACCAGCTCTGGGCTCAGGCTGGTGTTGTTATCATTGGGGTTGGGGGTGTCCAAGATGATCTGGAACTGCTCCACGCCTCCTCTACCACCTGTGTAGACTGGGTGCTCTGCCTCATTGACCTTGTCTTCCACAAAGTCAAAATCGTTGGCCTCCATGGCCTCTGTCTTGTTGCTGTGGCCAACCTCGGCAGCAAGCTCCTCCTGCAGTCCAAACTTATCAACGGCGGCCAGCAGAGCCCGACCGCAATCCAACAGGTTCTTATAGATGGTGCTCTTGAACAGATAGAGCTCGGAGTCTGTGTAGCCATTCTGGTGGATGATTTTCATCTGCTTGATGATGGTGGACTTTCCGGACTCTCCGGAACCCAGCAGAAGCGTCTTCACTTCCTTCTCTTCATCTGGCGTGTTGGCGGTGTCGTTAGTGGCGTCGTTTGCACCAGCTCTGGCCTTTGGTGCGCTGTTCGGGGTTGTAGTTGTGTTGTTGGCCGTGCTGGTTGCGTTTGCATTTGCGGTGGCGGCGGAATTCGTGTTTGCTGTCGAATTTGACGCCGTATTAGCTGGTTTCGCCTTCCCTGCCGTTGCGGAGGGTCCGCTAGGTCCAGGCTTGACCTCCTTCGAACTCGTGCATCCCATGGCGTCTTGTGGAGTGTCTTGCGTATTAGTGTGCGGCTGGCGTTATTTGTCGGGCGAATTAATGCGTGTGGGTGTATATGAAGCTCGTAGTGTCCGTATCACGTATCTGAAGATTGATCCAACCACCCCAATGACCTCCTTATCCTCGAGTGGTGATGTCAGGTAGGGAATAGTATTATGTACACAAAAGCAATCCCTATCTGTTTTGGTCCCAACGGAGCTTAATTGGACCACTCCCAAAAAAAGTGCACCTCAAAAACACAAAAAGCCAAAAATGAGGCCCCACTAAGTTTGGAATAGGGGCCCAAAACAACATATCAGCTTACAAATGATTTTCAAGTGAGTTTTGCAGAAGGAGACGAGGACATAAATCTGACCCCAAATAAGCCAAGAAATACCAACAACCCAAGAAAGCGGCAAAGACACGCATCCGCCTTTGCGTTTCGCGGACCTCGAACACGAACGACAGTGTTTTGCACAGCCCTATCGCGAGCCTCGTCCCATGTTTCGGAGATAGGAATGGAGAATTTAAGGTTGTAAGAAAACTCCACACAACCTCCGATACCTCGAGATTCTGAGCTTGGTAACTACATACATCCAAGCAAGGCGTGACTTTTGAACCCAGAATATCTGATTTCGTTGGTACCTAATCTCCTGAGGGTCATTTCCGGGGTCCGTGTCGGCGCCGTTATTATTTTTATACGCGAGTCTATTTCTAATATAGTCATTTATTATTACTTTGACACCACCAGCGCGCCAGTTGTACGCCCCATAGCGTGATAATGTCAGACAGACTAATTCTCACGCCCACATCATACCTGCCACCTCTTAAACACATAGATGTGAACAAGTAATTGCGAATACAGTACAGTACAGTACTTTATGATTAATGACTCTCTTGTAGAGGGGGACAACCGTGCCGTGTCATTGCATTTTCAAGTCATCCGTAACAAGGTTCCAAGTCACGAGAAACCATGCACACTCCATTAATCACGTGATTTGAAAAATTCCACCTGCATCCCCCATGTGCCTCGGTTATTGGTCAATATGGACAAGGGCAATATGGTGAATAGGGGCATGACAATGAGAAGTAAAGTGGTGGTGCTTAAACCACGTGACTACTCGATGTGTTTTTTTTCGTTATGGGGGGTTTTCTGCTGTCTAAAATCTCCGGTCTTGGGCGGAAAAACTTCAACTGTACAAGGGACATTGGTGAGTCCGGGCAGAATGAATGGTTCGTTGTCTTTTACTGCCGGATGGACGGTTGTTGCCAAGAGATTACAATTGCACCTATACATACCTGCGGCTCATTGTATGTGCAGTATGTACTACAGGTAGTGGCTGGAGTTGTGGCTCAATCGTGAAGGTCTTTTGATGTCATTTTGCAGGTGCTTGTAGCTGTGAATCAGTAACTCGAAGTTTCACCCGTTTCTCCAATCAATGATGAAAGTGAGAGAGTAATGGCACTCTTACACCTTGCTGCATGTAGTGTATCTTGAGTGAAGGCAGTTACACAGGACAGCGTAGACAGTCCAACTCTTGCCTGGCCTGTGTCCTTCTGCATAACAAGTGGTACGCTGATTGGCGCAGTCTTTCTTTCTTCTACTTATGGTACGAGTACGAATACGGCGGCATCTGTTTGTGCATGCACTTGGACCCTACAGAACAGACATGGATGGTAGCAGCAGTTAGAGCGAGAGAGAGAGAGAGAGAGAGGGAGAGAGATGGACAATAGATTGGTACAGTAGCTACTGGGAGAGGTGTAGAACACAGGCCAGAAAAACGTACATTCCATGCAAAGTGGAATCGAGGCTGAACAAGTTACCTATTGGTCCCTTGTATGTATAAGTACCTTTTGGAACCAAAAATCACATTCGTATCTGTTTTTGCCGAGCAGACGTCAAAAGACCCTACAAGTAGGGGTCTCTCCAGTCTTATATGTACAACAAAGTACGAAAAATCAACTTCAATATTTGCGGGAGACAGCTACTGTGCAAACTGGCGTCTCTACCTGTCTGTCTGGGAAGTTCTTCAATTGGAAGGGACAGCTTTAGCCGGTCTTCCGAGGTCCCTACAGTACAGTACATTACAAGTACCAGTTGTCTTTAGTTGTGTAATTCCGAAACTACCGAGGCCGAAGCAGAACTTGCTCAGCCCACAGAAAATCCGTGTCATAACGACAGCAACCTGTTGCACTTTCTTCAATCAGCCCCTCCAGCAAGACTGACAGGGGATGCCTCGGAACCTTGAAAATGTTCGTCACCAAAAGCAGACTTGAACCATGAGAAACTCGGAAACAGACGACAAGTTAAAGGAAAGGAATTGCTCTTTTTGTACAATGTAAAGACATGTCCAGTTCCTGGAAGTACAAAGTCATCCATTCTCCGCAAGATATACAGCCATAACAGTTCACATGTGTGCCTGAAACCAACACAAAGAAACTGGAGCACGAATCAAAATCATGAACAGACCTGCAGAAAGTGTCGTACCAACTGCACACAATGCCTCGACTGAAAATGACGACAGATTTTTTTTGTTTCAGTAGCATCTGTCCACTTACTGCACTCAGACTCACGGTCAAGGCATCATTTAGGGCTTGAGAAACGTCACCGGCTAACGCCAATTGTCTCACTTGTTGCCGTGCCAATTGTCGTTTTTGTCTTCGACTTTCCCGTTATAAATATCAATCAATTATACGACATGAAATGACATCAATTAAAAACCTTGACCTGATATATTGCTCAAATCAATACAGCGTCCATGGTGCCTCGGTGTGTGCGGAGGTTCAGATATAGCCCTAGCTCGCGTTGTGAACAATAAAATAAATACAATAACAATTACTATTTACTTGAATTGGTGCGTGGTGGACATTGGTCCATTGGCTCTGATGTTAGACTTGTTAGAAGAAGCAGTAAAAAGAAAGAAACCTGAATGATGCAAGTACACTTGTAGAGGAGAGAGAAAAAGCTGCAGGGTGAGAGAGAGAGGGATACTGTTGAAAAAACAACAGAGAGACAAGGAACAAATATGAAGTCTGTGCGCGGGGAATGTGTGAGAGGGGAGACACGAGTGCCAGATAATGACACAGCAATGTGGCATCCATTCTGTGATTGAGTTGGGCTGAGAGATGCTAATTAGCTGAGTGACAAAAACAAAAACAAAAACAAAAAAAAGCGAGAGAAATGAATAGGAGAGGTCTTTCTAGACAAAGGAAAAAAAAAAAAAAGAATAAGAAGAAGAAGAAGGGGAAAAACAAAAGGAAGGAGGGAAGCAAAATGTGGGGAGGTCATTTCGAAAAGGAGTCACACGGCGTCAAGCACAGAATATCACCAAACGTCAGACACAAGAATGGGCACACAATTTCGGCGTACACACAATAAACAATAACAAACATTCATGCTGGTGAGGAACAAAATCCAGTCCACACAGATACTCACTTTTGGGGGTTGGTTGGGCCATGTTGAATAGGCACCGTTAATGGCAAGTTAGTCTCCCTCAAAGGGCTGAAACTCGTTCTGAGGGGATAGGTTGTAGTAGTTTTGGTATGCCGAGTAGAATTGTTGGGTGGAAGGCGGCTGCCCAGCTTGCGCGGCGTGGGCTGCCTCGGGAACCAATGGGCGCGTCTGCGGCGTTTGATATGGTGAAGTCACGGGGCTGCTGATTGAAGACACAGATGTGAGGCTCTGATTGTTGGGTGACCCGGAAGAGATTGATGGTGACAACGAGGTTGTTGATTTCGATGTTGGCGGTTGTGGCGGTGGTAAATATGACTGCTGTGACTGTTGAAATGTGTATGGCGAGTTTGTGGCACCCGAAGATGTAGAGGTCGTTGTTGTAGGCGCATATGTGGAATTGACGGCAGTTGCTGTGTAACTTGGGGTTGACGATGTCGCCACATAGTTTGGGGCACCTGCCGTCACATAGCTCGGTACTGACCCGTAGCTCGGTCTTTTCGCATTTGGCATGCCTCGGCCGTGGGGTGAAGAAGAAGCCGCTGTTGCACCCGGTCTGTCATTCGAGGTGGGGGTTGTGGCGTTAGCTCTATCATGGGCTTCACTGATACTATCCAACATGCCGTTGTTACGCGGTCGTTTTGTGCCTGGGGATAGCATGCACCCAGCCGCTTGGGTGGTCACCACCACCTCGGCTTTGACGTCGCCACGTTCCGCTTGCGGGGCCGGTCGTAGTCTCATGTTGGCCCAGCGGCAATAATTCATAAACATGCGCAGATGAGAGTCAAACTCCTGTCGTTCAGTGCCCAAAAAATATGGCGTCCAGCACACTCGCTTGTTGAGACTGTCAGTGTACTCGTAGGGGGAATATACGCGCATGTTTGCTGAGGTCTGTGTTTTGGGACACGTGTCGCGGGGCGTGCGAGGCTGGGTCGGGATGGCGACAGTCGCAATATCGTGAGACGCAGAGGAGTTGTTGCTAGACCCTTTCCCGCCATTGGTGCCGCTGCCATTCCGACCCCCGTTGCTTCCGTTGCCGTTGCTACCCTCCACAGGTCCAGCCCACTCGGGATAGAAAGGCACCGCTATCTGCTGAAGGTCGTTGCTACCGTCGTTATGGCCATTGGGGCCGTAGAAGACATATTTCGAGGAGTCCTCAATCGCCGCCAAATTGTCCGAGTACCAGGCCTGCCACACGCCAATGGGATGCGCTTCGGTGGTATAGACGGGGGTGGGTATCATGGTGCCATGGGTGCTGAAGAAGAAAGGAGAGATGGGTGAAGGCGAGGCTGCGGAGACAATAATCTGGGTGTACAGAGCCTGTTGCAGCTTGCGGGAGAGCGTGAGTGGTGGTGCCGCCAAAGGGGCACATACTGCAAGGCTGCACCTACATGCAGCTACATGTGTGCATCTGCAATTGGAACAGAAGAACAAAGACACAAGATATGTCAACAAAGTTAAACTCTCACCGAACGTTGAGCTAGTCCTAAATCCGGAAACCCTAAGTATAATATCGACAGAATACAGAGTGAGGCTCGGGGCCGCACACAAACTCTCATGGACTTTCAACAGATGAAACTGATGCAGGCCGCGAAATGAGGACTTTGGCGTTTGGGATTTAGCCCTGAAAATGAGCGCTGCAGTCCTCACGCGAGCACAATGGCCTTGTCACGCAACATGGCCCATGCCATGCGCTGTAGGGTCTCGAACAATGGGGTATGCAGAGTAACGGGGTCAAAAAAACGCATTGTATGGTGTGGTAGTGTGTGGTTGTTTTTTTTGGCAACCTTGGGCGTATGAGTTGTGGCTATAATGTCACGTGAATCTTTGTCTGCAGTCATTCGGCATGTGTAATGTGTACATCCGTGGAAGTCGGATCATTTCCTGACAGATGGAGGGGGATTGGGGGCAAGTATTTGGGAATCACGTGATTGTCGGCATCGGAGGTTTACAATCTTAGCCAGCTTTGTCGAGTGACTATGGGTACAATATTGTAACATACTGATACTGTATGGTGTTATACAAGAGTGGGGAGGTTAGAGGTACAACATTTGAGAACATTTGTCGACAAGAATGACAGCAATTTGGCAGATGGTCTTTCGGCTATGATTCTGTATGTAGTTTTTGTTTTGACTGCTGCCTTCAGGGTTTTGATATGAACTGGACAAGCATCGATACTTCGTACTTTTACTTGTATCGTACGTATGACGTGCGAGAGATGACGAGCTTGTGGATTGACAGTACCAGGGGTCTTTGTTTTCTCTCATACCAGATGATCCGAGTTAACACGGGAACTGGAGCTCTCTGCGCACCTGCGTTATTGCGCTAATAGAACCCTCATTCAGCTGCATCTTGTACAGGACAAGGATCTCTTTGGCCTGAATGGTGGGTCTGAGAGTTACAGTACTTGTACGATAGTGACATCGAATGATCTTTTAAACTACGAGGAGTTGTTGCGCCAATTCAACAGAGATCTTCAGCAAGGTCGTTCTTCATACCACAAAAGGACAAGAGCCAGTCAGTTGCATCAGTGCTCCATGATCAGCATAATATCACAGATTCGCAGATTCACTTTTGCGACACGGCGGCGGCTCAAATTCGGCACAGGTACGATATCGGCACAGTGCTCTAAAGCCGGCGGTATCGGTGCATGCCATCCTGGGATAATAAGATGCCGGTGAGCTTTTTGGATCGGTTAGGCGAGACAAATAAACGGGTATTTTCTGCTGTTTTGGTCGCACAATAGATGAAGGTCGTTCTCAGCGACTGTTGAATAGTAGGGCCAACGATAAGGGATTGATATACATTCCGTTCAATGTTGAAGTTGTCCAAAAGCACAAGAACCGGCATAATACAAGTACAATATACAGTATAACTGTCATAAACATCACAACTATAATATGTTTAACATCATAATCATTTTACAGTAACTACAATTAGTTGGTACGTACTTGTAAATTACTTGAAACCAAGTAATACTAAGTACGTGCACCTATTGCATACCCATCAATAGAAACAACCTACTGGCCGTGAGGAACTTAACCCTAAAAGGTGCTTGATTAAATGCTCTCCAGTAATATATGTCGGGCTTCTCCACAGGGTTGCAGAGCAACTTCTAGAAGAAGTAACCAGAAAAAGCAAAAGACAGAGATCCAAGTCCGACTCGGCAAGCTTTTTTTACCCTCCCAACGTTTATATTTTTCTCCTAAAACCGCCCCTTCAGCCCTCAACTCCCCCAACGTGAGTTCATCATAGTCCAGGACAAAGAGCTCAATCTGCCATTGTGACCAATTTATTTGAGTTTTGGCTATCCTTTTTTCTTTTATTTCTACAGCATTCCGGCAGTCGGATGTCGTAACGTGATTTCGCTCCTACCTACAGTCGAAGGTCTGGGGATGACGACAACAAATCTCATTAGAGGAAATAATAAACGAAAACGCGATCCGACCAGACGCATCTGAAGCCGCGGAAGATGAGCACCCCCGCAGCATCGCCCCGCGAACTGAAGCCCCTCAAAGCTCAAAGCTCAAAGCTCAGCCTCGCCAGGCTTTATCTAGACGAGAAAAAACAATTTCGCAGTTAAAAACTTGAGTAAACACCGATATGGGGCTCAGGTGACAGAGAAGTTTAGAGTTTCAAGGCTCTCCATCACAAAACATCTGGAACAGCATGATTGGGGAGCTTCGGATGAGCCGGTGCCAAGACTTATCTCATGTGAATGCAATGGGTTGCTAAGGCTCACATGGCATCAACATCACATGCTTGTCAGATCTACTGTGACTCACTTGGTCGGTCGTGATGATACAATGATCGTTGTAACTGTACCAAGCATGCATTCCTGCATGCGTGGACCAAGGTTCAATGCGCTTATGCACGTTGATAAATATTATGGAACGTGGTGTTAGAGAGAGGGTAATTTTAAACAAAGGAACGGTCATCACGCTAATGTAGCATTAGTTTGAGACTACTGTAGTGGGGAGAGTATTTATGGCTGCAATACGAGTTTAGTACTGTAGCAGAAAGTTGAGGAACAAAGTCGTGATTTGAGTTGGTTGTTTTTTTTTCTCTATTTTAATTTTTTCTCTTTTTATTTTTTTTTTTTTTTATTTTTTTATTTTTTTATTTTTTATAAGTTACGTATCTCTCAAATCCATACCGAAACAAGTCCACAGCCGACTGATCTCCCCCCAATTGCTTCATGCAAAATGGATCCCATACTGGCGCCTCGACGTAGGTTTTTCGCCGACAGTCACGTGATCTGAAGCTCCCTGGGGCTCCCTATTCTACGTCCAGTATGTACTTGTACGATACGATACTTGTACTTGCACGATACAACACCTTGGGAAAACTTCTACAGGTATTAAAAAAAAAAAAAAAAAAAAAAAAAAAAAAAGACATCCTTCAAAGTCTCCAAGGTCGGCGCACATTTCTCTGTAACATTAGAAATACTCATACAAGGGCAAAGAACTGCTGTTAGGGGGAAAGTCCAAGAAGTTAATTACATTGAGGTCACGTGAGTTGATGTTGATGGTGTTGTTGCCCTCTTAGATCCTCTACTTCTTGTAGTTCTTTCAGTTCCTCTTTGATGGTTGTCTCTGTTATTTATTAATTTTTCTCTTTTTTCTCTTTTTTTTTACCCTTTTTTTACCCTTTTTTTACCTTTTTTACCCTTTTTTACCCTGTTCTTCCCGACCCCAAACCCTCGTCTCACTTTATTTCCCAAAACGCCCGAAATTTACAAATTAGCCGAGCGTGTTAGTCTTTCGGGTTTTGGCCCACCACCTAGCATTTTGTTGGGGAACATAGTCGATCCCACAATTAGAATTAATGGTTGCCGTTGGTCGCCCGTGAAAGAATCTACGAGCCGTCTATTAAAATTGCTTTTTGCAGAGAGCCTTGGGGGTTGTCCGTTTTCTAGTTAATTGTATTTCGATATATTTTTTTGCAGCCAGCTGTTGGCTTTTGGTTTTTCCCGTTTTTTTCCGAGTCGAGACAGCGGGCAAACGGCTGAAGGCCCCAGATGCAGAAATCCGCAGGGAAATGCCATCAATAAACATCGTGTGAGCATTTGAAAGTCCGGATGTTCCGCAGGGACTTCCATCGCTGAACCTCAAGGTCTGGAAGGCTGTGCAAACCGCCGCTACACTGTGACTGCTTGTAGGTGGAAAAAAAGAAATGCGACCCTGGAACTCAAACGTCCGGTAAATCGGATAGTAGTTTATGTCTATACCCTATACTGTAATTGTAGGAGGGGTTGCTATTGGGGGGGGGAAATGGGGAACATCTCACATTAGCTTGTGGAGTGCTGTGTCCACCAATGATCGACAATGGATATATCATGATTGACCTGAGGCTGGCTCAACAAGGGAAGCTGGGGGGCTGAGGCTTGTCAGTTGCCCCCGTTCCAATCTCTCTCTCTCTCCCTCCTGTTGCAAAGCCAAGAAACAATTGTGTTTGAAAAACACCCATCCGTTGGTTAACAGGCCCCAATCTTCTTGCTTTGCGCCCTCTCTCTCTTCGTTGGATTCCCGGCCCCTCTGCGGTTGGTTTTGCCCCCAAAGGCAGAAGACCTATTGAGCTTATTTTTAGGGTTGGCGGCTCCACTTCCGAATGTTTAAGTGACGCGGGAAAAGTCTAACTAAGTACAAGACTCAGACCCAAAAATGAGGAGGGAAATGAGAGACATGTTTGTCAAAGACAAGCACAGTTGAGCCAAAGTGGCACGAAAAATGGAAAACCAGGGAAATGGAAACCCAGGGAAATGGAAACCCAGGGAAATGGAAACCCAGGGAAATGGAAACCCAGGGGAAATGGAAATATCAGAAAAATCGACAAACCAGACGAAATGACAAGACCACAAAACCAAAAGAATGGCAAACCACAAAAAACGGACCTTTCTGAATCCAATTGTAGAGTGTAAGACCAACAATAAATCGAGGGCAAGTTCCAAAGTACAACCTTCAACAACAAAGTAGTACATACCCTACTTCACAATATTGTACTTGTACTAACGCCAAATGGCACCACTGGACGGTGACTGGTGACTGGTGACCCACATAATAATGCAAGTGCTTTCATTTCATGTGGAAAACGAACCCTGGACGCTGTACGCTGGACGGACGTTGCATACCTTGCTTCGGTGCCTCGACATGACCACCCTTTGGTATGATTACAGTAACACTTTACTTTTGATTTAAAATGTGCACCAGACGTGGTAATTAAATCATAACATTCCTGAGAATCGGGAAAAGGACTCTCGTCTCAAAAGATGACAGATAACGGCCCCGATACTTCTGGGAAACGCTTGGCGAGGGCTCTCGGCCTCGGCTAGACTCTCTTTTGAACTGAATGACACCCACAATTTCACGGAGGTATAATGGCGTACATTATCTCCATCAAGGGTATGCCTATCGTATGCGAAGCGGTGCAATGACAAGTTGTTGATTAGAAAACCAATTGAGGACATGCGACGTCATGTGTCGTGGTCGCAGAGTTCCAAGTCAACTCTTCCAAATATAGACCACTTTTCGGTGCAAGCATTCAATGGCCTGTTCGCTGCAAGTACTCGATGGCCTGTTCTTGTGGAACGTCAAGCGGAACCGGGGTATTAGTCATTGTGCTTTGGTCAGGTCGCTCTCGTAATCAGCTCCCCATATTTTCCCCGCCGCTCTTCAAGAGTGCAGCATTACAGAGAAACGAAGAGAGGCGACGCTACCGAGTTCGAAACATGGGGTGTGATACACCATTACTTCTGAAAGCAGCATGGCTCACGCTTTCCAAGGCATAAGACCGCTTGGGGATCGACAGGGGAATATCACGTGACACCGGCAAGTTTGACCTCAACTGTGCAGCTGGGAACGCAGCGAACACGCACCCTTATGCGCCCCGATTCCAGCCGTCATTTCGGAGACATTTCGGCCCGAATATGTGCGCAAAGGGAAAAAAGAAAAGGAGACCAGAGGAATCGAAAAAACGTCCAAAAAGGGCAAAACGACAACTCATCGCCTTTGCATGTGCATCTAGATTGCCGAGGCCACTCAGGGTTGCGTGGCTTTCCGAGCCGCAACACTACACTCTGTCCCGTGAGCACACCTGTGTGGAAGCCTGTCATCTTAGATTGGGTGCGCGATTTAATACTGCGGCGCAACGTGTTGTGTTGCATTACATTTCAACATTCATGTCGAAAATGTTTGCTCAACCCCTTCGTTCTGACACTGTTCCACCACCAACAGCAACTATCAACACAGTTTTTTTAGAATATGCCCTGAGACAAGTCGGAAATCCAAGACAGCATGATTCTACAGTAACCACACAGCTGTTTTGTTTTGCCTTTGTATATATAGACAAATAAAAAAACCATTCCTCCCCCCTGGTGTTTCATTTGGGGACCCACTGATGTTCATAAAATGCCAAGCCTCGAGAAGATCGTCATCTCTCGCGTAAAACTGATCGGCGGTTTCTGGAACATTTGGCATGTTCACTCCTGATGCATGCACAGTAGCAGTCTGTTTGTTGTGGCAGACGGACAAATGAGCGCTCTAAACAACTCCTGGTAAGATTGATCTAATTTCTATATACATTCAATAATAAATAACTGTCCAAACACAGATCTCACGCTTTGATCTGCTCCCGTGGTCGAGGCCGGTGTCTCTTGCCATTATCATCCTGAGACCCGCTTCCACCCCCTCCTCCATTGCTAGACCCATTAGCAGGCCCCTTGTTGTTGTTCTTCTTCTTATTAGGACGCCTGGAGCTCTTGCTGGGGGTTCCCCTGGGACCTCCTTCAGGACCCCGGCTCTCCTCCCCCTTGTTACGTGCAACTTCCGCATCCCACCACTTTTGGAACATCTCCTCCTGCTGAATTTCCTCAATTGTCTTAACATTCTTGGCCTTCTGTGTGCTTCGCTCCTGTCGTTCTCGAATTTCAGCAAGAGACAGAGCAGTAACAGGCTGCGAGGCGGCATAAAAGTCAGATGCAAAAGAAGAAGTGGCAGTAGCACTGGAATTGCCAACAGTGGAAATACCGACACCAACATTAGGGCCAGGAAGCCCTGCTCTTGATGGAGCTCTGGGTGGTGCTCTAGAAGGAGTCTTGGAAGGCGTCTTGGAAGATGCAGGACTTGAGGTGGACTCAAAAGGAGAGACACCAACAGGTGCCTTCTTCTTGACCTTCCAAGGGCCCTCGGCGGCTTGCTTTTCCTTCTCTTGAGCACGCATCAACGTCTCTTCTTGCTGCTGTTTCAGCAAACGTCGTCGCTCCTTCTGAGAAAGCTTGCTGGAAGGAGGTGTCACGGAAAAGAGATCCGAAAGTGCGGAGCCAGCACTCGTGGCGGAAGCGCTCGGGGCTGATGCGCCATTGGCGCTGCTATTGCCCCAGGTAGAGGCTGAACCAGCACTTCCAGGTGTGGCATTGGACACTCCAGCTCCCTTGCCCCAAGGGGTTGAAGAGCCACTGGGCGTTGCCGACGGTCCTGGACTGCCTCGGGGGTGACTTCCGGGTGTGGCGCCCGCAGCTCCCACAGATCCAGCTCCACCAGGGCTACCCAAACCACCTAGAGTGGGCCAGTAGACTGCATCAGAGTCTTTTTCAATCTGCTGTTTGAGATTGAACCGAATCTCTCCTGGTGTCAGAGGAACACCTGACGCTGCAGTCGCAAACGAAGATCGTCGCCGGTCACCAGAAGCGTGGTTAGGCGAAACCGACAGAGGTGATCCAGCCATGGGAGATTTCCCGAAAGGAGAGGAGCTGAACTGAGCAGTTCGAACGCTGCTGCCCGTCTTGGCTTCTCTCCACTCACTATGACTGCATCTTCTATCGTCGTGTCGACTATCGTGACGTTTCCGTTGTTCGGCGGGGCATTCATCCAGCTCGAATTCAAACACGTCATCTGTCTGATTATGACCACGCAAGTCAGGAGAAGACATTGGTGAAATACTGGGACGAGTCTCTTCGCTCTTGGAGTTGCGATGGAGAGCAGCAAAAGACTGTCGATGAGGGGTGAGGGCAGCAGCAGCATCTGGAGCCTGAACAGACCCTGGGGCGACACGACAAAGAAGTTCATTATGTCCATCAAAATCGCTGAGAAAAGACTCCACCCAGCCAGATGGACGAGAAGCGAGTGCCAATGTCTTTGGCTTCACTTCCTCTTCCACCTCCTCCTGCTCAGCAGCATCTTCAGAAATGCCCTCTCCGAGCTGAGTGACACCCACAACAGCAGATGACTCAGGAACCTCTTTGAGCACAATCTCTCTGCCTGTCATCACGCGGTAGTGGTGGTCAATAGCACCAAAAAGCTCTCCATCAGCTAGGATTGCACCCAAGAAGCCTCCTTCAAGAAGACACTCCATGTTAACACAAATGTAGCTAAACATGAAGGTCATCAGCTTGTCACAGTTGTAAGCAGAGGCGAGGAAAAGCAGAGAAGCTGCGTTCTTGACTGTCACAAGCTCGCTCAGAATCAGCTCACAAAACTCCTTCAATGGTGTCAGAAGAAGCTCGTCGGCAGTACTCAGGAGCTGAGACACCGTGGCAATAAAATCCTTGCTTGACACTTTAGAACTGACTTGGTCAAACAGGGAATCCAAATTGTGAGTATACATGAACCTCAGACAAAGCCGTACAGACGCGGCCGGAAGATGGCATAAGTCAACCACAACCTTGGTATCGTCGCTCCATCGCTCCGACAAACAAGACTGGAAGAACTCACTCTGTTGAGTGAGGATGAACCGATGAGCATGTAGAATCTGTCCACCATCAACTTCAATGGCAACATCACCCGTATCGCTGGAAAACAGTTTCGCCATGTCCACAGGAAGCTGGTCCGCGGTCTCTCCAAAGGAAAGCTTGCAGACTAGAGACGAGAGTTCAAACTCCTTGGCAAGTGCCAGCAATTCGGCCTTGGCTTCAACGTACTCTCGCGGAATCGAACAACCTCCGCTTAGTGTCCAGACACTCAACACGTTGTCATTGTAAAGGTAGTGGTGTAAAATAACGAGAGTAAGGAGCGAACACTTGAGAGGACTGTTCTTCGCAACGGCCGCCTTCAGATTGCTTGATCGTAGCATGTAGCTATGGCAAGGTAGCTTGACAGTGGAGTTCTCACAAACCAGCTCACAGTCATAACCACGGTGCGGGTCACTCTTATTCATCTCGACGGCCTTGTACATGACAGTCTCTTCGAAGCGGTTCAGACCCATCATCTCAGCCTCCTCTTCAAGTCCGGTCCGCTGTGCAGTTCCACTCACCACACCCTCGAACGCTTCGACAAGCCAGTTCAGCGCGCCAAGGTTGGGCGAGTCCTCAAACTCCTCACTGCTCTCCTTGTCGCCATCGAGGGTGAAATATGCTATCTTGCGGTTGATGGCATGTCGCTCAGCAACATCGAACTCCAAAGACTCCATATCCACGTCGATGGCATCCACCTGAGTCGCATACCGCAAAGCAGCAAATGATCTGAAGAGGGGATCGCATGCAACCCTGTAAGCATTGGTCACCTTTGGAATACGCGAAAACTTGTACTCCTTCAAGGTGCCACCACCCAATCTGTTTTCCTTTCGTTCACGCTTCCAAGCAGAACCAGATGAAGTGCAGATTATCACTGAGCCATCGTCACCAACAGCAGCGTGGGTAGCCACCATGTAGTCCCTTCGAGGCACCCATAGAGCTGTAACGGGCATCTGTCGAGCCACGAGGGCAGGCTTGACATTGAGAAACCTCTGCAACGGAAGCTCGTAGACGTGTCCAAGAGAAGAAACGCAAATAGTGGGTCCTCCAGCCGAAGCGTACAGCTGTTGGGGTCTGTTCACCAGCAGCCGTGGCTTGAAAACATCAAACCCAGACTGACTTTCTTCTCTTGCTGTGCCACCTGGCGCAGGCAAAAAGACTCTGAAATGACCACCGTTCATGTACACCTGAATGTATGACTCGTCGATAATACAGGCCGTGTAGTAATCAGAGGCACAGACAGCCGAAATCTTTCCAGGCACAAGAGCCACCATGGTGGGGATTGCACAATCTTGCCCTGGTGCCATTCCTCCCATCTGGCCATTGTTAGCACCCCACACGTACATGTCTGAGGTGTTTTCACGCCAGCAAACAGTGTGGACGTTGGAACATGTAACGTGGGTGATGTGGGCTTTCTTGAGAGTCGGTCCGCCCACTCTTCTAGGTGATATCTGAAGTTGCTCCTCTCCTGTGGCTCCTCCTGTTGGGTAGCCTAACTGCGAGTCCCTGTTGCATCCCCAGGTGTAAACCACACCCTTGGCAGTGACACAAGCAGTGTGATCCTTTCCCACTCCTACAGACACGATTTTCTCCGACGCCAACGACGCCACCAATGTTGGTGTGAACTGGGTGGAAACATGGGGGCCCAAGCCCAGACGACCTCGAGAGCTCACGCCGCAAACGTACAAGTTTGCTGTCTCATCTGAGGTGAGAATTGCAGTGTGGTAGCCTCCAATGGCGCAATCCACCACCCGGACAGGTGCCAGGCTTGATCTGATGTCTGTGGTGGCTGGTCTTAGTACCTTGACGGTTTCGGGGGTCTGTCTGTCGTCTGAGTCCGGAAATCCCAACGTGTGGTTTGTGTTGGATCCGAAGCTGAAGTACTCGGAAGGCAGTCCTGGGTCGGTTGTGTGCCACTTGTGGTAGTAAAGAGCGGTTTCGAAAGCAGGACAGCCGTCACGGTCCTTGAGTCGTAGCAGTTCTCGCGAATGCTTGATGAGCAGCTGAGCGCAGTGCAAAGAGCCCGCAGCTAGAGCCAGATGAAGGGCGCTGGAACCTGACTCATACTCCACCGCCGTTACATCCACGTGGGGATTGGCCAAAAGTTGCTCAACAGCCTGGGCATCTCCACAAATGCACGCATTATGCAGAAGCGTTCGCCCAAACATGTCCCGCCGGGTGGCAAGGGCCCGATCCAGAGAGCTCAGGCTATCATGATCTGTGTTGTTGTTTGCGAGCTTTTGTTTGCCATGTTTCATGTGTCTGTGTTAGTCGACTCGTTTTCGTGTCGCTGGAGCCGTCTTGCGTCGTACTCACCAAAATTCTACCTGTACTTGGTAGACCAAATCTGAGTGGGTTGTGGGTGAGGATTGAGATCCGAAACGCGTATTTTTTTTGTGCCTGCACGGTGTGTTGAGTCGCTTCACGCAGTTAAATGAATATGCATGTCGGATAACCTAAAGCGCGGTGATGTCAGAAGGACCAAAATTCGGACCACCTATGAGGGCTGCCAGACGGTGTTTACAAAGAATATGAAGACAAAAATTAATCCAGATGCCCCTTCTCTTTTGATTCCCACACTTTCAAGCTAGAAAATCACACTGTTACCCGTTGTTGGGTCCAGCATGGTCCTCCCAGATAAGAAACGGGTCGAGGTAATTTCTGCTGGATTTGGAAATAAACAGTTGCTAATAATGAGGGAACAGGTGGTGCATTCGAAGCGACTCTACACCGTGGTTTCCACTGGTTCGAGTATACGATACTTATTCCCTCAAAAGAGCAAGTGTCCGTCCGACTGCTGGGGGGACCTAGCGCCCCTTCGCTCCAACAACTACGGTGCTTGTTACCGTACAGTATGTACATACCCCAGATTCCCAATACAGGGTGCTGTGGTGTCGCACTTTTGTGCCTTAGCAACTGAGCTATGAGCAGCCGCAATGAGCTGTCTTGACGACTAATTTGGACACTTTGGCGCTCTCGAGAGCGTTATTTTGAACCATCGCTGGTCTGTCCACGTGGTTGGGGTCTTTATTTTGGCTATTGAGAGCAACAACAAGTGTCTACAAGTAGCAGTCAGGTTTTGCCACCACCAATACATGGACCACAAGAGATATGCAGGCCACGGTTCAAATAATCAGATTCCGACCGACAGTTCGCCACCAAGGGTCCCCCACATGTTCTTGATTTAACCTAGATGCCCTAACTCAAAAGTGGTGCAGACCCACTATGGTTATTCAGTAAGAGCACGATGAGACAGAGCATGGTTGCTGAGCCAATGGCGGTGGCGAAAATTCGACGGAGACAGAGACGCCCGTCAGCCGTCTGAAGATGAAAAGCGCGTTCAATTCCGCAAATCCCACTTTTCTCGGTCCAAAACAACGGCCTTTTAAGTCCTTTATTAGCCCTCTCTGGCACAACCAATAATATACCCCGAAGGTTAACGTGGTGAATTAGACACTCTCAAAGCTGGGGTAAGGAATGCAAAGGTGTGTCTCCATTCCATTCACGACGTTCAACACGTGCTGGAACAGGTATGAGTTCGAGTACTGTACATACTGTACATGCCGTGAAAGTACATCAAGCGCATTCCGTAACAAGACATTGAAAAAGATACAACTGGCGGCCATCGAACTGGACCCGAGACGTATAGGGTCTGTATACCACGTCTTCTACTGTAGGCCAAATAGTTATTACAAACACAAGTAGGAGTACAAGCAGCTACAATACAATACTCGTACTGTATGTACTTCTGCTAGAGTGCTGAAGCCTCTTGGTTCGTGGGAACTCGCATAACGGTATGTTAGTTTCCTAGTCGCGAAACGTGAAATGGAACACACATGTTTGGCTGTATGGACACCGGTAAAAGAAGTTGTCATTTGTGTTGTTTGTGGTGGGCTGTGTCAGGAGGTGGTACAGGTATTCTTCAAGTTCCCCACAACATCCTTTACGTGTGAATCTTTCATTGGCTAAGACCAACCCTTTAGATGGTTCCAAGAATACATATGCTCGTATCTTTAGTTGAGTTGAGATATCTGAAGTAGTTAAGCTGTGTCATTAGTTTGGTAGCTTTTACTTTAGCCTAGAGAACTGTCTTCAACAATTCCCGTTTCATTTTTCGAGCATTGGTGTCGAGAAGGTTGATTAAGGAAATGTCCAAGAATCGGAAAAGTCGTATACAGTGTACTGTAGTGAAGTTTCTGTCACGTAGTCACCTCCCTCCGGAAGGAGCGGGCTTACCCTCGGAGAGCTCGGGCTTGGGCTCGGGCTTGGACTCACCATAAGGAGCGGGGGCAATGGTGGAAGCATCGGTCAGTGTCTTGGTGATACCCTCAACGATGGTGACCTTTGTGGTGAGGTCGACGGAAGCAGAAAGAGTGGGGGAGGCAGCGGGAGCCTCGGAGGTAGGCTTGGGGCCCTCAGAAGCGGGGACCTCAGTGGAGCACTCCTCGGTGATGGTCTTGGTGACACCCTCAACAATGGTGGTTTAGGTGGTCAGAGGGGCGGTGGGAGAAGGATCAGCCTCGGGGTTCTTGGTCTTCTTGTTCTCGCACTCTCCGTCACTCCTCTCCAATATTTCTACAACAACCTCGAGTAATAAGTCTTCATTCATGGGTATACGTTAGTTATAAATATATGGACTGTTGTCAATGTCCAGCACTGAGAGTACGTTCAAGCAATAGAGCACGTCACCAAAACAAAAGAGAGGCTCAAGAACATCACGCTGACACCAGTCCTAGAGACAGAGTTAGTCTGAGCGACAGATACAGCGCTGGTCGGGTTGGCAGATGCTGTAGTTGCGGGAGAAACACTGGACGATAAGGTAAAAGGAGTAACGCTCTGGGTTGGCTCCACATCTTTGGCAAGGTAGCCAGAGGCTGAGGGGACCTTCAGGCTTCTGACGTTGGAGATAATAGCATTCTTGGCGCTGGCAAACATTGGAGGAGTACCAGTGGCCAGAATCTGAGCTCGACTAGAAGAGCTGGTTGAAGTCATACTTTTGGTGGTTGCAGCTCTTGAAGAATCCACCGCTTGGGCGGTCTCGATGAGCGTGACTGTCACTACTACAGCTGAGACTGTAGAGACGTAAAGAAGAAGTGTCACGACGTTCATGATGGGGTTGGGGGGAGGCTACGGAACTGGCAGGGAGATGTTCAGCTCTTTAAAATACCATCTTTTATCGCGTTTCAGCTTCATTCGGCCTCTCGGGTTTCATATTTCTTCCAATCTAATTCCTCGGCGGCTCTATGCCAACGCGGCAGGATGCATAACTTAATGTGGGCTCGGTGGAGGTCGATATAAAACGCAGTATGAGCCAAGTGACTTTGATGAAACTGATCTTCAGGGCATTGTGAACTTCTAGCAAGTATCGCTTCATCGGTAACTGTTTTTTCTGGTCAGGGGGAGGGCTACACGGAAGCATGAAAGTTTTCTACAAAAGGGGCAATCGTTAATACCAGTAGAGGAGACTTCGACCTGAGAGTAAAGCGTCTCTATCGAACAAGACGTTTGAAACACTCTACACACTGTATGTACAGTACTGTATTGTACCTTTGTATGCTTTCAACAATGCCTGATTCTCAGTAAGCACTCCACATCAGTCACTCCTCCAGATTCTCTTGGCAGTATGCAAGGGGGATGAGACGCAGTAATGAGACATTCAGGGACAGAGGCGTTTCAGGAACGAGGCAGTGTCGGATTATGGGAATCCCCGGATATCGAAAAACGTGTGCTATTGACAGTTTCAAAGAAATATCTCCTAAAGCAACGGGGTCTGGCTGCAAGAAGATAGACACACATTTGTTTCAGACTGAGCCCATACTCACAATTGTACCTGACTTCAACCGCAATTCAGGTCTGGGGAAAAGAAATCTGATATGATTAGTTGCAAAGCATTCCTGATAGTAGTACTTCTCGTTCGATCACAATAGCAGCCCATTATACGTCATGGTTGACTGTTGTGGAATAGGATTGTCTCTCCACTCACTCTGTTTCTAGTGTAGATCAGATCGTCCTCGATACCTGAACAAGCGATATTCCCTTTCTCGGGCTAATTCATTCAGTCAGAGTCTAGAATGAGACATTCAATTCTAGAGCAGCCTCTGTCTTGTAATTATTATATATGGCTGCTTGCTTGACTGAAATCTTTGAAAGGTGGAGACAGGGACACATCGTGAGATTGTCGCATACATGGTGATTCCGTGCTGGGAAACTAATATTTTTGGCCATAGTTTCCTCTAACGTCTTACAATCCATATTAGTGAACTTCTGGTTCTTCCAACGAAGCAAATTGTCAAAAAATCAGTTTCCAGCATTGTTGGAACGTCTTGGGAATCGGAGACAGGGACAGGAAGACAAGAGAGATAATAATTTCTCACCTGAAGATACATTTGCAGCATTTTTTCGGGCATTATTCACCTTCAACTGTTCTCTTCTAGTTATTATTCCCTTATCATGCTGTATTGTCGTCTGATGTTAGCTCTGAAAGCCAGCCAGAACCCACTTGTGGTCTAGGACATGTTCATGAATATCCTTACAGATAAATTTCATATATACTGTCTAGTCAATGCTTTTCCCATGCTAATTGTACTCCATGCCGCAGTAATATCGTCGGCTATGTTCCTTTTTTGTCGTTTAGAAGCCACATGCCCCAATGCCCATCTATGCTATATTCCAATTTCTCATCCGGTGTGATCCTCCCCTAGCTTCTGCTCTCCAGCCTTGACTGTCCAATGAGGCTCGATCAGAGGTAGTTCGACCCAGCCCACAAGCTCCTGATGCACCGCGTTCCACACTTCTCTGTATCCTGCCGAGTTCAGATGGACGCCATCAACGTAGAAGTCGTCATCTTTGCCGCTTCCCAAAAGATTGTACAAATCGATGCATTTGACGTGCGGATCTGGTTGGCATTGTTCCCGGAAAAACCTGACCACGATTTGGGCGTATTGCAGCGCCAACTCGGGTGTCCTTGCTTTGCCGCTGTCACTCAGGGTACTCACCTGCAGTTGGGTCATGTTAATGGGCGCCGGAGTGAGAAGCAGAAGATTTGCTTCGGGGAACGTGCTCAGCAACTTGGCGGTGTACTTCTTGAGATTGGTGAGGAACTCGGACTCCAGCACATGATGTGGGTTTCCTGGGATCACTGAGTCGTTGGTACCCAGCCACAGAATGATCAACACCACCTGACTTGCTGAGTCTTCAAACTCCAGGCATATCCTGTCAATCTGGTCTTCGAGCCACACAGAGTTGTAGCCACTCAGCCCTCGGTTGTAGACATCGGCTCTGCGGCGAAAGTGGTGGCTCAGCGCAGACCCCAGGCCGAATTGTGTCGGGTCGAACGACAGCTCCGTCAGACTGTCGCCTATGAAAATGACTTTGCTGTAATTGAGCATGGTGGTGGTGGTGCAGCAAAAGGTGATACAAGTATTGGTACTCGTACGTAGTGAACTTGACAAGAATTCGGATTCGGTTTGCGCGACTCCTCCAAGTCATGCAAGGTTGTTAGAGATAAACTCAATGTACGCTGCATTGCGAAGTCAATGAGCAACCCCAGATAATGGAGGACCTGATGGAGACGGTGATGATCGCATGGCATCATGTGAGTAGTGGATCAACAAGTACTAAGGAGACACATTATTCAAGTCCAAAAAAAGCGTATTCAAATCAAGACAAAAGAAACAAAATGCAGCCGTTTGCAATTCTGGTTGCCTGCATGAGAATCGAGCTACTGCGCAGACTTGTGTCCTGTCAGTCTGATCGATATTATCTGCACGTCTGTTTTTGGGAGCTTAAAAGAGCTGTTTCGAAATACCGCCGAATCTCAAATCTCCAGATCCAGCTCGTCGTATACTCTCTCCTCGTACAAGACACATATGGGACCGTTGGCATCGTGGCTGTGTTGGCGTGCCTTTTATGCATGTCCCTAACCCACAAGCGAATACGATTGTGGGTTAGGGGAGTAGCGTGCGATCGTGTGATAGTAAGGCAGACGGTGGTATCAACGGTGTATCGGGAACTTTCCCTTGGAATGGCGGCAATAACTTGTTGGGTGTGGAAGTTCGTGACTACAGTGCTTGCACTTGTACTTGTAGAGTAGTTGTCTATCGACTACTGTACAATATGTACATGCTTGTATGACAATGGTTTTGAACATCAGGCACTATCAAAGTCTGTAAATACTGTAGCTACAGTACCTACAGTATATACTTGAACATCCTCGGTTGGCCCCTTGGTTGCAATATCTGAATTCTCTCCAATGTCCTTTTCACAGTGAAGCTATGCCAGGTCAACTTGGAGTGGACAGATCGATCCAGGAAGTGATTCTTCATGCTGACGAGAAAATTGTCCACAAGCGGTTTATTGGAAGACAGCAGATGGAAGGTACAAGTACCTATTGTACTGTATTGTACCCTCAAGAGAGTAACTGGGTTGGTGGAGGCAATGGGGTAGACAGGTAGGGCAATGATACTCATGTTTTGACTGGCTCTTCTGGCAAACGTGCTAACCTTGCCATTCATGTTAGTGAGAGAGTGTGTTGTGGTAGCTGTGAGGTGTGTGCCGACTCACTGTAATTATCTTTGGTATCAGAGTTGATTTGCTAGCTCCTCTTTCGATTGTGTTGTTCCTTACCTGTTCTCTTCGATGGATCTCGTTCTGATGCCGATGGTTCAGAAATATGGCTGCGCTGGCCATGACCACTGGACCAGCGGCCACCAGATACCCTTGGTCAGTTCGTAGCTCATTAACGAGCCGACATCGAGCAACATGATGGCTGCCAAGATCAGCCAATCGCGGTCCACCAGCAGTAGCACGCTAGCCTGAGTACGGTGCCGTCTCCCTCACCAAGCATGACGCTGTCTACCAAGTACCATCCCACTACTATTGATCCAAGCAGCAATAGCATAGACAGTACTCCTTCCGCCGTATCATCACCTTTGGTGATGTCTGTTTGCTCCGTTCGTTTTGGGACTCGTGTCGCTCGGCGTCCTGCTCGTTCAGCCGCGACTTGAGCTCGTCCAAATTGCTGCGCCGCAGCTCCAGCTCGCGCTCCATCTTCATTCGCAGTTTGGTATCTTCAGACATTTGGGGTTCAGTGAAGACAAGAGCAAATCGCTCACTTGCATGAGACAAATTTAAGCGGGGTATCGTATGTACAAACGATAAGAGCCCTAGAGAGTGAGTGACTGGGTCCTCTAAGATGGGGGAGAGAAAGAGGGTATTTCGCTTGCACTCAACCCATTCTCTCACGGCTACGTCCATATGCGAACCATACAACATGCCAATTCATAACTTATATACAGATTTTTTTAGAATCGAATGTACTGACGAAGCTTGCCCAAGAGAGACTTGTCTTCGGGTGCTCCGATATCCTGCACCAGTCGACTGTAGTACTCGGGGTCCTTTGGTGGCTCGAGAGTGACGGCTGTCAAGGGGAACTGTGTTAGTATTTAAACGGAATAGGAGAGCCTAAGGGATATCGGGCGAGCCTGAAGCAGCTGCAATAGACGTAGGCAAGAAGCAATTGTAGTAGAGATTCTGTACAGGGACACAAGTCCGCAGCTGTATCTGTAGTATTGTAGTCTTCCTCTTTCTCTCACACTTGGAAGCATGAGGTATTCAGTCAGAGAAACCATTGAGATGTTCCGATTGCCTGAGACTCTCAGTTAGGGCACATATGGACACAGAGCACGCAACATCGGTTTTTTGCAGATGCCCAACGAGAAGCTGAATATGTCTACTGAGTCCTGAGTCGTTATAGAACCCAAGCATACCCAGATCGGAACACTCTCATTCACAGCCAGAAGTATCATTGGATTGCCATTCTCACAGAGAAACCCTTGTCGGTTCCCGTCTCATCCTCTGTCTGCTCCCTGTCTGCTCCCTTCTTTCCCTTTCTCCCTGTCTTCTCCCTGTTCTGCCCCTGTCTGCTCCCTGCCTACACCCTCCTGAGGGCCATACTCACCTTCTTCATGTATTTGTCGCTGAGGAGAACGCCAAAAGCCTCGTTCTGCTTCTCCAGGAAGGCCTGCTCGGTCTTTGTGGGGGTCTGGTTGACCATGGGCTCGTAATGCTCAATCATGGTGTCTCGGAAAGAGGCATAATGCTTCACAGAGTCCATGGGCCACTGATCCAACTTCTTGAGGATCTGCTTGACGACTTGGTTGGACATGGCGAAAGATGGTTAGTTGGAAGAGCCGTTAGAATGCCACACGCACGTGTACCAAGGTATCGTTTCCGGATGTCTTGTCTGTCGTGACACTGATTTTTCCAAAACCTTGAAGGACCGCCCGAATAGAGTTTCGACAAACAACGTCAGGCCGATTACTAACTGAGCCCTGGGTGGCTGCAATGAGGTAGTTTGTGGGTTCGATTATGGGTTGGGTAGATTTTCGACATATTGCATTTTGGAAAGGTTCGAGCTGAAAAGGACCTCAAAAAGATGAATGAAATGAAATAAACACTTATGAAGTGGCTCAATTTCATTTTATCAATAACTATGTACAATTTTGACGCTGTCGTCAAGGGTCTCGTTATCTGAAAGCATTCTGCTCCTTGTGGAAAAAGTCTCGGGCCTCATCAACAGTTAGAAGCTGACGGTCCTTCTTACCAGGCTTTTGGACAGTCACCTTGCCCTCCTGCATCTCCTTATCGCCAATCACAGCAATATAAGAGTATCCCTCGTTTCGAGCCTGCTTAATCTTCTGGCCCAGTGTCTCAGATCGAGTATCGACATCGCAGAACAAAGTGCTAGCAGACAGAGGAGTGGACTGATCTGTGATGGAAGGAAGGCCAGACAGCTGGGCAGCTACCTTCTCGGCAAACTCGTTCTGAGCCTCTCCCACGGGGAGCACCATGCACTGTCGAGGGGAAAGCCACAGGGGCCACTTACCTTCGTAATGGTCAATCAGAATAGCCAAGAACCGCTCGAGCGAACCGTACACTGCCCGGTGGACCATAACGGGCCTCTGGGCGGTCTCGGATGCATCAAAGTACTTGAGCTGGAACCGCTCCGGAAGCTGGAAGTCGAGCTGCGTAGTAGCGGTTTGATGTTCCTTTCCATGCTTGTCCTTAACGAGAATGTCAATCTTGGGACCGTAAAAGGCACCATCGCCAGCGTTCAGCTCCCACTTTCCCTTGGAAACAGACCATGAGTCCAGCACCGAGGTCAGAGCCTTCTCTGCGTCGTTCCACTGCTCAATATCTCCAATAAATGTCTCGGGACGGGTAGAGAGCACAACACGCGAAATCTCCAGCCCAAAAGTGTTGTAGGTCTGCTGCACCAGTTTGAGAGCTCGCGAAATCTCACTCTCCACCTGCTCAGGAGTGCAGAAAATATGTCCATCATCCTGGTGGAACCGTCGAACACGCGTAAGTCCACTAAGAGCGCCGGAAGCCTCATTTCGATGCAAAGGCGAGAAGTCAGAGTATCTCAGAGGCAGCTCTCTGTAGCTTCGTTTCAGACTGTTGAACAGAAGACAATGCCCAGGACAGTTCATAGGCTTCAGAGAGAACTCTTCCTCGACAGAAGTCTCTTCATGACCAGGCTGCACTCTGAACATGTCGTCCTGGAATTTCTCCCAGTGGCCAGACTGCTTCCACAACGAGTTTTTGTACATGATGGGAGACGAGATTTCCTGAAAGCCAAAGACCCGCAATTGCAGTCGCATGAACTCGCCCAGTCGGCTGTAGATTCGCTGGCCATGGGGCAGGAAAAATGCCGAGCCTGGAGACTCAGGGGAGATCCAATATAGTTGCTGACGGTCCGAGATGGACTTGGTTTCGGCTGTGAGGGTGATGGGCTGGTTGGCGGACTTCTGGCACTCTGTTCGAGAGCACAGAGCCGGAAGGGAGGTTGTGAGAGTTCTTCGAGGCACCCGGGAAGGTTTGGCAGCTCGTCTCAGGGCCGTTCTCAGCATTTTTTCTCGTGTTCGTTTCGGGGTTGGAAGGGGTGACTACGATTCGTAGCTGTGCGAGGATTCTGAATCTAGGTTCGGCGGTGCATTAACTCGAGAATATGATACAGTAGGGGAATTGAACTGACGAGGGTTACATCAAGAGTATTATTACGAGTGCAGTTCTTGAAAAGGGAAAGTAGCTAAAAATATATTTCCCCTAAAATATATATATATATATATTACATTTCTTGTTGGTTTTAACCTGAGAAATTGAAAAAAAAAAATTAATGCTACTAAACTGTATCGTTGATGAGTAAAGCGATTTGAGTCTTCATTAAGCCTCCCAACCTCGAGCCGGAACTCAGTTTCCCTTATTGGCAGTCGACCAGGGTATGAGGACAAAATGCCCCCGTTTCAGTAAGTGTTTCAGGAATTCCGAATACCGACTACTGGAGATATCCATTTCAGCTGTCGAACCCCCCGATTTGGACCTGGGCTAGCCCCCAGATTGCTGCCTTAGTCTTCTTCGTCTGGTCCCAGACAGTGTCCCAAACCGTGGCTCCCAAACGGTGTGGTGTTTCTGCAAGTAGGTTCCCAAACGGTGTCGAGTCAGATCAGTGAGGCGTCTTAGCGGCGTGTTTTGGCCAAAGACCCTACAAAAAGACTCGGCGAGACCTAAACGGAGTGGAAACATGCGGAAAACATGCTGTGGGACATGACCTGTGGAACATTTGGCTGAGACATGCCTTTTTTCGGTAACGTCTGAGGTGTTAACGCGTGTCACAGGTGCATTTGGTGGGCACATATTTTAGCGAGATATTTAATGTGAACACATACTATCCAAGTAACTAGAGGTAGCGAAGACAAGAAAAGACACGCCACGCAGTGCTCCTGTCAATGGAAAATCCCTCTTGTGCTTGTAGACAGAGCCAATGATGCAGCAATTAAAAGCAGCCGCCACGCCGACAATCCATGATCACGGAACGATACCGACCCCCAAACCATAAGACAGCCCCTTTGGGATGTCTAATTGGATCCGAAAGTGGAAGGGGGATTTTCGTTTCGCGTTGGCTTGCGGAAGCATTAAGCATAATTGAGAATTATGTTGCCTGAAGAGTGCGGCTGGGGGGTGCCAGTTGAGTAGCAGCGAGCACCTTCAAATAACACCCCAAGCAGCATTGAGGCCCAGCAGCACGTCTTTCAGAAAACTGGCTTGTTCCTCAAAGGAGCCACCCCCCGACCACCCAGACGCGTTCGTGTTCTCGTCGCAGCTCCAAAGGTTTGTTGTTCTGTTCTGTTTGGTTTTTTTGCTCATCGTCGGCAAGCTCCAATTAGCTAATGAACTATGCACTCGCCTCGTGCAGTAACTACGTAGGCTCGTGGGGTAAAAAAACAAAAACCCCAAGAAAGTAAACGATGCAAAACTGAGTATTGCTCAAGTGTACAATATATAAAAATTTAAAAAAAACAAGTGCAAAGTAGCTCATCGTAATTTGATAATATTTGGTCGGTTGATAAAAGCTATAACTACACGGTTCAATATTAGCAACCTTGAAACCTGGCTTGAGGCGTTTATTTTCGGCGATAGTCATGTTCATTTATTTTTTTCTTGCGATCAATAACCAACACTGGGGCGCACCTATCATCAGCTGCAGTTTTTGCGTCTCCATCACTGGAAAATTGCTATTGTACTGTATCCAGAACACAAAAAAATAAAAATAAAATAAAAAGCTGCCCCAACTCAATTTCTGCTTTGGTGTGAACGGGAGACCTGCATGTGTTGACAATATCATTTTTGGCCAAATGGGGTGCAACCTAAACGGGGTGCAAGAAAAGAGAGGTGGAGGTTTAGACCGTTGAAACGGCGATATATAAGGGGTTGGTGGTCCCCATTCTGGCCGGGAATAATTCACCGCTGGGGGTTTTACCAAGATATCTCCTTGTTTTTTTCGCCACCCCCCAATTTCACCCCCTAAGTGGCCGACGGAGATTAGCCCTTTGCTCGTGGTAGTGCATATAGCAAGTATCCAAATTGATACTCGAAATTGGCACCTCCACTCGACACATCTCGTCTCGACCAGTCAGTGAAAATGGACTCCTCAGGGTCAATGGTGTTCAAAGTGGACCATTTCGTGAGTCCAATTCGACGGAAAAAACGCGTCTTTTATTCCAAAGACCTCAAGGAGCTCATTCTCAAAATCTCAAGGGCCAACATTGAGCTGTTGGAACGCGACAAACGGTTCTTCCACGCCAAGGTGGCGGCCCAGCTGGAGGAAAATGGCTACGACATTGGACGCCAGGCGCTGGCCCGCAAGCTCCGTGAAATTCTCGACGAACCGCCGCCCAAAAATGACTCGGAATACTCTCAACAGTTTGTCAGCGACCTGCAAGTGGTCCGAGAGGCGATAGGAAAGAGTAAGCAGGCCCGTGTCAAGGACGAACGGCTGCTATACAAGGGCGACACGGTATTCGACAGGCCGATCCAGATGCATCCACCCACACAACAACAACAGCAGCAGAGTCCCTCTACACCTATTCCCGGAGGGGAACATACCATGTCTGTGTCTCCTCAGAGTGGGCCGATGGACTCATCCCTAGGAACGAACCTGAACGACCCCCGGAGACCCAACGCGGGAAAAACAAAATCAAAGGACAAACGGCTGCAATACAAGGGTCACGTGATCCACCTGGACGAGTGGAGGAGCGAGGAGCCTGGAGGGGTGGGTCGGCAGCGGCAGCATCAACAACAGCAGCATCGGCAGCAACAGCAGCCTCAGGCATCTTCCAGTGGTATGGCAGGGATGGTTCAGAGCATGGGCCAGGGGTTGGGACAAGCTGGTCAGGGACACGGTCAGGGACACAGTCAAAGACAGAGTATGGGTCCAGGTACTCCTGGTGGACCTGGGCAAGGGCAGGGCATGGTTCAACAAGGTTCGCCGGTTCAAGGCCAGGGTATGGGTCAGGGAGGAGGGCCAAGTATGCCTCCTGGGACTCCTGGACAAGGGTATGTCTCGGGGCCCAGCAGTAGCGGCCGTCCTAGCCCCAACACTGCCAGTACACCCAACCCAGACTTTTCCGCCTTACTTTCGGACGATATCGATACAGATCTGCAGGCTGATCTCGCCCAGGAGCTGAATCCCATTGGTCTGGGATTGAGCAACGTGCAAAGTGTTCAAGGGTTGATTGATGCTGTTGGCCAGGTGAGTCAGGGAAACGTAAGTCACGATTTACTCAAGCGTTTGGTCAACGAAACTGAGGGACTTCGCAACACCATGGAACGGAGTCTAGCATGGGAGAAGGAGCGGGCTCAACAGGCGCATGAGCAGCGGCGACAGCTGATTGAGCTTCAGAAGGAGCGGGTCGAGTTGGTGAGGCGGTTGGCTGGGTAAGGAAACAAAAGCTGGCTTTTGCCTGAATTATTTATTGTTCAGTAATATTATTTATTCGAGAATACAGGTCGTGGGCTGTACTATCAATAAGCTAGAGGGGAACCAAAAACATATCATATTCAGTGTATAGCAGCAGTTATTCAATCTGTAGGGCCCCACGTCCTTCTCTTCTCTACTTGCACAGTTGATGAACAAGACTCTTATCCTGTCGTATTTCCAGAACAGCATGATCAGCGTACAATCTCTATGTCGGAGCCCGATGAGTGCAACTACAAGTAGATGAAATCGTGTTCGCATGATGATAGACATGGGTGTTTTTGAACTCTGACAATTAGTGTCTTGGCTACAGCGTCTGTCGTATCTCATTCCTTGGCCCTGTCTGTGGACTCATCGGTGACATCTGGACCACATTCTCGAATCAACTATCATACGAGCAATCAAGTGCAGATGCTGCCTCTACAATAGGTCCACCTCAGGTAATGTCAGACCCACATTAGCCGCGCTTCGAGACCGTTGGATGGATCCATCGTCAAGCTTTCCCAACAGATTTGACAGCTGACAGATGACAGTTCAAGAAGAGTCGTGTGAGGAACACCTCTTGGTATCAACGGTGGGTCCAAGAGATCGCCGTAACTGCCGTTGTCTGGTTACGTATCAACCAGGATGGTAGTCTTGAATCAACAGCCATCTCAGGCACAAACTTTTCAGGGTCCTTAATGGGGATGCTAATCATCTACATTTTGATTCAGAGTGAAACCAAACAAAGACAAGGGCGAGACAGTCGGATGATACAAGTCCTTGCATGAGGACGATGCATTTCTTTTGACAGGGAAAATTCTTTTTCTGGTTCGCGTAGGTTCGCCCTCTCGCGATTTTCATGTGACATAAGTCAACACCGAATGTACAATACTGGACTCGTACAAGTACTGTAGCTGGAAACTCATTGGTGGTCCTAAACAGGCCTTTCGATTTCACCAGAAAAGCCCAGAGAAGCCCTTCTACTACAACAAATCTACCAGCTCATGAAACTTCGCTTAATCCACCAGTGCACATCCGGTATTCCGGCCCCGAGAGGCGCGTGCCTTGTACAATACATGTAGCTTAAAGTTGTTGGTTTGTTTTTTTCCCCCGAAGGAACAACAAAAAATTAAAAAAAAAAGAAGGCTCAAAGGCAATATTGCGGGGCTGAAGTGTGGCTCACATGTGGCTACGTTCGCAACAAGTCCGGGGTAAGCGCGATTTATGACTATGGTGTCACGAATTTTCGATTTTGGGGGTTTTCGCCCAGTCTCTTTGTGTTCCTGGTCGGATTAATTTGCATCTACTGCGGAGCAGAGCCGAAATCCGAGTTGTTCCGAGGCGTTTCGGAACGTGTCGGAATAACGTGTAAGGTTGAGTTTAGTGCACGAGGTTGATCCGGGGGTTGAGTATGACAAAAACCCGTCGTCTGAGCACGAATACACCGAAAAGTACAAGAAAAAATAAAACCAGGACAATATCATCTTGTCGACCACTCTCGAGGTATCCACATGTCTACGACATTGATGGACAATCGGTGCAACAGTGGGGTACAGTACAGGAGGTGTCATGTCTAAACTTCGATTATGTGCCCTTTTGGGAAATGCACCCCGCAAATGGGCTATTGGTACGTAGTACTCATTGAATGTATGGCAAATGCAGTCTTGTTTTCTCTTGTTTGTGGAGGCGTTTCGCTCCTGTGTCTACTGGGGGCGCTATTCAGGTTATCAAAGTCGGTGCGCAAAGTCGACTATTGTACGCCAAGAAACGCTTCCGAGTAGAGCCAAGAGGGCCAAGATGACCAAGATTCCCCCTCGATGGATGGCACATCACGTCATGGTCGTCTCCTGGTCGCCCCAAGAGGCCTGGGGTGTCAAAAAAAGGTTCAATTTTCGTCCTTGCTTTTTTTTTTCCCTCTGATATGCATTTGCAGAAACTGGGGAATGTGATTTTAGACTTGTATTGATGTACGGCTTTCGCGGAGAGGAGAAAGGAGCTATACTTTCTAAATAGTTGGCTACGATTGTTAATGGGCTACAAAAGCCTTAGCCACAGCTAAAAAGACAAATCTGGACCATTCCATATCATCCAAAACACACCAATATCACCCCTCATTCCCCATGTTTCATTTTTAACCGACTCATTTCGCCCTTGTCACCATGCAATGCAAGTCTAGTGCAACCCTACCGGAAACCGTATTTTCTCCGGTATCACGGAAGCTGGGGTATGAAAACAGTATAAATACTTGATCAGCCGATTCTACCATGGACTCCATCTTATCACACTCGCATTCACCATGACCAAGATCGAAAACTCCCACGTGGAGTACACCAACGATGACACTGAAAGACGACTCAGCACAAGCTCGTCAGTCAACTCCAAGAAATCTGAGGTTATCGTTTCCACAATCACAGCTACCTTGCCTCCTACCCTGGCTTCTCTGAGTCAAGATGACATTGATGTTCTGGAGAAGAAGTTTGTGCGACGAATCGATATTCGAATGCTACCCATGCTGATGCTTCTGTACATTCTTAACTACCTGGATCGAAATAATATCGCTACTGCCCGGTTGGGTGGACTTGAGAAGGAGCTCAACTTGCATTCGGTGCAGTACCAGACAGCTGTTAGTATTCTGTTTGTTGGTTACATTCTCATGCAGATCCCCTCTAACATGATTGTTTCTCGACTCGGAAAGCCTGGTCTTTACCTCACTACCTGCATGTTTATCTGGGGTACTATCTCAGCCCTGACTTCCACTGTTCACAGCTTTGGTGGCCTCGTTGCTTGCCGATTCTTCCTGGGTTTTATTGAGGCCGTCTACTTCCCTGGATGTCTCTTCCTCCTGTCTTCCTGGTACACCCGAAAGGAGCTGGCTCTTCGAACTTCGATCCTGTACTGCGGTTCTCTGATCTCTGGTGCCTTCTCTGGTCTACTTGGAGCTGCAATTATGGAGAACATGGATGGTATGCGAGGCATTTCCGGCTGGAGATGGCTCTTCATCATCGAGGGATCTTTCACGGTTCTGGTTGTTCCCTTTGCCTACATCGTTCTGCCCGACTTCCCCCAGACCACTTCTTGGTTGAGCCAGCAGGAGAAGGAGCTGGGTATCTGGCGTCTCCAGCGTGAGACTGGTACTACCGACATTGACTCTGAGGAGTCTGCCTGGCAGTTTGTGAAGAAGAACATGCTTCTCGTGCTTAAGGACCCCAAGGTGTGGCTGGTTGCTGGCATCAACTTCTTCAACGTTGCCGCCGCTGGTGTCACCAACTTCTTCCCTTCTGTTGTTGAGACCCTTAACTTCTCCAAGACCATCACTCTTGTTCTCACTGCCCCTCCTTACCTCATTGCCACTGTGTTGGTGCCTCTCAACTCCTGGCACGCAGATAAGACCGGTGAGCGGTGCTGGCACATTGTCCTTCCCTTCTGTGTGACCATTGCCAGTTTTATCATTGCTGCTGCCACTCTCAACACTGGAGCTAGATACTTTGCCATGTGCATCATGATTCCCTCCATCTATATGGGTTTTGTGGTGACCCTCACCTGGATGAGTAACACCATTCCTCGTCCTGCAGCCAAGCGAGGTGTTGCGCTGGCCCTCATGAACTGTCTCAGTAACACAACCTCTATCTGGAACTCATACCTGTACCCCAAGTCTGCTGCTCCTCGTTATGCCCCCGCCATGGCTGCCAACTCCGTGTTCCTTCTCGTCGCGATTGGATGTGCAATTGCACTATCCATGTTGCTCAAGCGAATCAACAAGAAGCTGGACCGAGGCGAGTATGACATTGTGGCCGAGTTTGGTGAAAATGATGACGATCCTGTTGTCGTTCACCAGACCCAGAGCTTCCGATATGTTTATTAATGGTGCTTTCTTGCGGTATCGTTTTTAGTTAATGATAATGATTTATTTATGACCTGCGCTCAGGGATAGATGTTACTATGCAATAGGAAGAAAGGTGTTTGTAGAATAGCAATGTCCAAGTACTTCAATAAGTAACAGCATAGTATAGATATCCACTGATTGTGAGCAGACCTCGTGTTCCTGACATCTCAAGGGATACCCGTCCCTACTTGTAAGTGGAGAGCCCACTCCAGTAAAGTCCATCAGAGCAACACATATTATGACACTTGATCTGTACTGAAGTTGTGGGAGTCACTGGTCAACGGATGAAGTTCATCTGATCACTTAATTACGTGTGCTTTAAATCGACTTGGTATTTGGAGATCACGACATTCACTGGCTCAATACAAGTACACACAAGCCAAAAAGTACCAACAATTCTGATCAGAGGATTTTAGAGAAATCAGAGAAAAGATTAGAAAGGATTAGAGAAAATGGACTGAAATATGTTGGACCACTATATCCAATAAGTTCCAATCAAGAGAATTTAATTTACCAACAGCTGTTCATCGCCTACATTGACAGCATTTAGATTATGCACTCTCTTGCATTATCTCAACCTTATATATATCAAATCAGGACCTATACTGTATTTCTTACAATACATACAATATTAGGATAAAGAACATATTCTAGGAATATGCATCGTATATATTTTATATGTTTTCTTCCTATTACGGTAAAACGACTAACAAAACATACAATTAAGGTGGAGAGCCACAACATTATACCACGTCTGTGTAACATCTTCACCTTACCTTATTCTGAAGATGTTTGTGGCCTTCTATTCTCCTTCCTCATTTCTCCTCACTCTACGACATCATCTACACATATCATTCGCGACACTTCTACGACATTATCATGACACATCTTCTACGACTAGATAAACGGACATCGACTCAATCCTCTTCATTCTCATCAGGTCGGCTTTTGGGTGAGTTTTCACAATCTCTAGCTCTTTGTGTCTGTGTCACTTCAGGTGAGCAGTCAAAGAGACATGTGCTGATTCCACGTAAGCCTTTGAAAACTCTAGAGCGATACTAACACAGCGGGAGGTAGCTTTTGGTTCCCCTCCATTTGGCACATAGTGCCGGTGGAGGACCCACTCTGTAAGGAGGTTACAGAGCCAGGGCCGCAAAGGAGGTGATGCAGCGTTGGGGTGGTGGAAAGTTCCTCCCAAGGCCCTATAGAGCAGCCTCGTTTCCGTTCCTTGGAGTCTACCACGGATCAGGGTCGTCTCAGCTTCTTCTGGCAGTTTTGAATAGGAAGAAACGTCGTGAGGCTCGATTGGGAAGGGGTGTCCCCATCCCTCTAGTGTCTCAATTTCCTTTACAGAAGATTGCTCGAGGCGGTGGATTCTGCTGGACCTCCGGAAACCGGAATCTCGCAGAGATGCCACTTTTCTTACCCTTCGACCACGCCCCCCAGTCTCACGTGGTCAAGGTCTGACGCTTCTTTTCCAGTGATGCAAGTAAGTCTCGGGTGCCCCCCAGTGCTCTTTTTTTTTTTTTTGGGTTTTGGCTCTATTTGCGGTGTTGGCTCTTTTTTGCGCGGTGTTGGCTCTTTTTCGGGATGTTGGCTCTTTTGCGGTGACGGCTCTTTTTCAGTGTACAAAACACAATGTCAGTTGTGTGGTGGGGTGTCGGATTATTGCGGTGTGGGCTCAGTGGATTTTCCACTACTTTTTTATTTGCGCGTCAAGCACAACGGGGGACTGGCTGCCCTGATGAGACCAAACCCATGACTAGCGTCGAAACACCAACAGTGGGGGCTGTTGGTGTCGGCAGCCACTAGTCATAAACTTTGACTATTCTCGAGGTACCAGCAGTGGGGGCTGCTTGGTACATTGGAAATAGTCGCACAATATAGATATTATTGAATTAAATTGCAATATACGAAGTTATGGTGTAGAAAAGTATTTTTTCCAGGATTTATGCAATTTAAAACGAGTAATATATTACCGAATCGGGAAATTTCAATTGTTGATATTCAAAAGTTTATATATTTCAGTAATTATATTTTTGATGTTGAATTTCTAATAATACATGAACTAATTTTTTTATTAAATCAAAGAAGTAGAAGAGGATTAATGTGAGTACACTGTGACCATTGTGTCGTACTCGTGCCGGCACTTCATCTACACACACAACGCAACTATTTTTATAGAAACACAACAGATAATAATTCGGGTGGGACTTGATCATCCAATATAATATATTTACCCCAAAGGTTCAGCTAAATGCTGACACCCTCTCTTCTATCGATTAAATGGTTAGGTCCTGTCTACACCCCCGCGACTTCCTACATCCTTTTTGAACGCGAATCTTGGATCATGAAGATCAATATCCGGCCGCCTTCTGAGTTTCTGGCTCTTAGTATCTTTCTCTTTGGCTCTGGATCTCTCTGCTCTTATTTGCTCTGGCTTGGTTCAGCTCAGGCCCTATTGGCATAGCACTTGGCTCTTATTGGCTCTGGCCGATGCTCTCAAGGTGCTGACATTCTTCGCACTCGCCGATCTCAGATTCACCTTGAGCTGATGTCATCGTTTCACATTATCAAGTGCTGGAGATATGAGAAAGATAGAGATACCGTTGGATTCCTTGAATCAATGTGAGTTGAATGGTATGTTCAGATTTCACAATGACCGATGTGAGGGCTGATAGATAGACACTGTTCCTTCTCTTGACAGTTGTTATGATTGAACGGCTAATTTATGCCGTGCCGATTGTCGTTTCACGGTCTAACTTTCTAGGAAGACTTAACAAAAATCAGTCGCTTCATCATCTCCTGCTCTGGTTGCTGGTTGAGTTTCGCCATTGTCCCCCAGGTAACTTTTCAGCGTGTCATTGTGTTTTTATTGGGATTTGTCGGTCGGCGGCTCTAGTCCTGGCTCGTTGTGGCTCATCTCGGCTCGGACTGGCTCGCGGCTCGGACTCGGTGTCAGCTGTTCCATTGAACGTGATTCCTGGTGTGTTAATAGGAGACATGTCACTGTTCAAACGACTGTCCATCACTCTAGGCATTCAGGGTTACAGTGAGGCGAGTAACATGAGGACTTCGTGGGGGACCGTGTGCAACACAATCGTGGGTGAATGGGGTGGCAATGTGGAGCCGTGCTTAAACATCAGCACAAGCCAGGGGGTTGCACCCCAGGGAGCTACCCATACTTTCGGAGCTCATGGACAATGTTTCGTGCTCGTCACAGCTTCACATCCATGGAGACAGGATTCTTGAGGGCCTTGTTAATCCCCCAACTCGTCATCACCCTGCGTTCTCTTAGTGCATATGCTAAGGGGATCCCATTCACTCGACAGCTTCGTAGCTTGCGCTCAGCTTCACGTCTTAGTTAATCGCTCACGCGTTCTTCTTGCACGTTGTTAATCGGTCTCAAAAGTTGCGCCGCGAAGCTCCCACTCAGCAACTTCTGGAAGACTGTCTTGCGAAAGGACCCGTGGAGCAGACCCCAAAGCGTAGCACTGGCACTAACAACGCGTTGACTCAGAGCACTAGCTCGACAGGGGTTTATGTTAGTGCGCGGTTGGCCAAACGGGGGATCTGACGTGTTCTGTTACAGCATTGTTCTACCTGACGTCGTAAAGTCGGTCTATGAGAAACAAGGAGGGAAAAAAATTCACTTTCTGCTCCTCCATGTCAGATCATCTCCAACTCTATGCTTTTTCATTGTTTATACCGTATCCCCGCACAGACTACATACGTGTAGCATGTCTGAAAAAAAGCCTAATTGACGCACCATGGAACAGGCCTCGGGGGACCGTGCTTGCTACTTGTACATATACCGTCCTTGGTGCACGATCGATCGACATCCCACGACATTATGAAACTCCTCAGCATCGCATCTGCCGTCTGTCTGGCAGCCTCGGCGCTGGCCGCAGACTCCAACATCGAGTTCATTCTCGCCAAGTTTCTGGGTCTCGACAATATGGTGCCCAAAAACTGCCACGCGGTGCCCGGCAACGTCAAGTTCCTTGTGTGCGACCGACCCGAGCCCCAGGCCATCAACATCACCGCTCTGGATGCCTCGGCTTACCCTCTGCCTGCGGGCCAGGATGTCGAGTTCGAGGTTGTGGGTAAAGTCAACCACCTTGTCCAGGACGGTGCCTATCTCAACGTGTCCGTCTACTCGGGATTCCGGGAGGTGCACAGAGGCATCCATCCTTTGTGTGATCTAATGAAACAGCACAAGATTGGCCGAGGGTGTCCGTTGAAGCCCACCAAGAAAGATATCCGATTCAAGCGAACGGTCAGCATCCCCGACTGGATCCCTTCGTCCCGCTACTTTGTGCTCGCCACCATCTACAATCCCGACAAGTCGACCGTGATCTCATTCAGTGGCCAGTATGACGTCAAGGGCACCCCCGAAACAGACGCCCGATACCAGAAGGAACGAGAGGAGGAAGACGAGCGAAGGAGATTGGAGAGAGAGACCAAGAAGGCCAAGGAGGAGGAGGCCAAGAAGGCTGATGGTGGTAATGAGAGTGTTCCCGGAGGTGCTGAAGCTGCTGATCCTGACTCTGCTGCGCCAGAAGAACCCTACACCGTCAAGGTGGACGATGATCACGTGGAAGTCAAGGGAGAGCACGCCGAGGAGCTTCTGGGTCTGGCCAAGGAGGTTGCTGGTCTGGCCGAAGAGCTTGTGAGTGAACAGGAGCATGAGACTGATACTTCTGGGACGACTGAGGCTCCTGTTAGAGATGAGCTGTAGTGCACAAGACATGCGTAAGTAGCTGCTTAATAATAAGTTATTGACAAGAGTGGGTATTGGTGCAAGAGATGAAGCAAACGAGTGTCTCTGGTACATTGTACCGTACTGTACCAGATGAAGCGAACCTCAGGAAGTTATGTTACCGTACCATATTGGATCTCAGGAAGTCATAATACCTATCATTTGCTCAATCCATGGAAAGGAACACATTTTCACCTGCCATTTTAGGTAATCTCATGTGGAACATTCCTGTACCAGACACCCTTTCCGTACCAACTCTTCCATTCGTGGTATGTACTGTACCATGTACTTGGTGAGCATTGCATAGTGAGCACAGAAAAGGGTTGGCTAATGAGGAGATAAGATGGCAATGCCACAACTCGATTTGCCTAGACGATTGGAGGAACTACCCGAGGTGTCCTTTTGGCCAATTCTTTGCTCTTCGTAGCTTGCACCATATATATCCTGTTCGTCAATCCAAACGTAGACTAAGAGTTTTGAAAGAGCGTTGGAATTGTCTCAAGTTAGACAAAGAGTCCATAACCAGCTTGGATACAAGTACAAGTTATAGCATCAGTTATTTGATTGTGTTTCACGAAGTCGTCGACATTTGTTTCACTTCCTAAAACACACGGGAGTCACATTCCTGTTACGAGTTGAACGCTTCCGTTCTCGACACTTGTGGTCTCAAATACGCATCTCTTTCTGGCTGCGTACCTTTCCGTAGCAACTATTGCCTCATTGTATGGTACAAGTTCTTTCTTGGCCGAAACAGGAGATCTGGACAATGGAGAACATCAGACCTATTGTCTGTTGCTGTGCCGTGTCTACAGTCTTGGCATGAACCGGTACATGCTAGAAAAGTGACCAGTTTGGGGACTTTATTACTGCCACTTCCTTTTTTCCAGAATCCTACCGTTCACTATATACTGTTAGTTGTATTTCATTCCACTAATGGATACCAAACGCGTTGACCACGGGTGTCTCACGGTAGCAACGGCATCTCAATTACAGGCTGTCTCAACGCACACGAAACATCCCCTTGGACGCACATTTTCTTTTGTGGTAAAAAGCAACTGCTGCTAAAACATTGTGTTAAAGCAGGCGGGTATCATGAAACGGTTTGTTGCCTGAGCCTTACCTCTTACAAGTACGACTACTGCAACATGGTCGGTGCGGGCAGAAACACGGCACTGGGGGGAGTCCAAAGCAGCAGAATGCGCCGAAGTGTCGTATACGGATCCTAATCATCTACCCCACTGATCTACTCCGTCACAAACGATTATATTAGTGTTTATCCGTCCTCGTCTCACACTCCGGGAATGCATAAACATGAAACACTAGGCGGGAAAAAGCAAACAGGAATAATGAGGTGGGAAGGGGGTATAAAGGCGAATTTTTTTGGCGAGAATGAGAAACTGGTTGATAAATCAGATAAAATTTGCTGTCGGTATTGTTTCTCGGCACATATATCATCAATTGGCCGCATCTCATCGGACTAATGCAACCCCTCAGCCGAGTTTCAGAAATGCAGGGGTGCATGCACTTTTGTCTTTTGTATCCAGGCACGGCGTTTGAAGTTGATGTTCAGACTGGCGGGGCGAGCGGGTGTTCAATTGCAAATCTCTTTGTTAATTGAAGCGTTAGAAATTTCAAGTGTTTGATAGCTTCAAATACATCTTTTGTACTGTCTTCTGGACCAAGTACACTTGGGCAAGTGCACTACAGTATCTAGATATTGTGGACACCCAAACCACGGTCAACATCTGATCTGCCATCTTATCTCAACCTCCATTCCCGCTCTAACACTCCCGCGCCCCTGGCTTGGCAGGCACACGCAAGTCTCACATCACAGACATGGATGCACCTGTAACTACACGCATGAAGTGCAATACAATGAGTGCATTAGCGAGCGGCGATGAGTTCTGGGGATACATAAACGACCTGGATTCTGCTTCAATCCACCAGATAGTAACATCTCTCCCACCTCAGTCACTCCTTCACTCCCCCCATGAAACCCTCAGTCATTCTGTCTTTGGCCGTGGCCTGTCTGGCCGCTCCCATGGCTCCTCAGGGAGCCTACAAGGACGCTCTTGATATCATCAACGGCCAGTCGTCCAAGTTCAGCGACTCCAGTCTGCGAAAGCGACACGGCCAGGAACCCGACTCCTTCAACATTGTCTTCAAGGATGGCGTGTCCATTGACCAGATTTCTGAACACCTCAAGCTGCTGGACGGCTTGATCAACAAGGACTCTCTCAACGGTATCAAGACCGCCTTTGACTTGCCCTCTCAGAAGGACGGCTCTGGCCTCATGGGCTACACAGGCCACTTTGACAAGAGCATTGTTGATACTCTGGGAAATTACTCGGACCTGGTGACGGTTGAAAAAGACCGAATCCAGAAACTCCCCACCTTTGAGAGCTTCAAGTCCACCCAGAACGTGTACCAGGGTACACCTGATGCCTACCAAGGCCTCATTGACAACTTCTTCAAGTGGTGGAGACAGGGAAACAGTCCGGTCCAGGATCCCAACAACGGCCAAGGCCAGCAGCCTGAAGATGACGCTGTTCAACCCATCGGCAACCAGCCCAACCCTATCGGTCAGTTTCCTCCCCCAATTGGCGGTGAGAATCCGTTCCCATCCAACCAGCCCTCACCTTCTAAGCCTGCTCCTGAAGATCCTGTCACAGCCCCTTCCACCGCCCCCTCAACCGCACCTTCCAACGGCTCTTCTCCCGGAACTGGCAACTTTCAGGAGGTCCCCACCAAGAACTGGGGTCTGTTCCGAGTGTCTCACAAGCAGAACTCGCAGTCCCAGAACCAGTATGCCATGAACAAGGACACCAAGAACCCCACCGTGGCGTACATTGTGGACTCCGGAATCCGAACATCCCACAAGATGTTTGAGGGTCGAGCCTCCTGGGGCGCCAACTTTGCAGATAACCAGAATGTCGACAACGCCGGACACGGAACCCACGTGGCCGGTACCATTGGAGGAGCTGGCTATGGAGTCTCTCCCTCCACCAAGCTGATTTCCGTCAAGGTCTTTGCCAACATGTACGGCTCCACTTCTCAGATCATGCAGGGCGTCTCCTGGGCCATTGACGACTACGTCAAGAACAAGGACAAGTACCCCCGAGCCGTCATCAACTTTTCTGGTGGAGGAGATACTTCCGAGGCTGAAGACGCGCTTTTCCGAAAGGCTGTGGAGAAGGGTATGGTTGTTGCTGTGGCCGCTGGAAACGACAACACCGATGCCTGTGGAATTTCCCCCGGCCGAGCCGGTAGCCAGACCTCCGGCTTCATCACCGTTGCTGCCTCCTCTTCCGACGACTCTCTCGCCATCTGGGACCCTTCTCAAAACAAGGCCTCCAACTGGGGTTCTTGTGTTGATGTGATTGCTCCCGGAACCAACATTCTTTCGGCTGACTACCAGTCCGACGACGGTATTCTTTCCAACTCTGGAACATCCATGGCCACGCCCCACGTGGCTGGCCTGGCTGCCCAACTCATGGCTACCTCGTCCGAGCTTCTGACCCCTGCCCAAGTGGAGGACACGCTCATCAACGCCAATAATGGCAAAATCACCGGTAACCTCAATGGTACCCCCAACAAGCTGGCTTACAACGGCTCTGGTCTCTAGATGAGATTGGCATCTGTGTGCTTGTGGACCCGCCTCATTCGAGCAAAACTATTAACTGAACATATCTCTAAAAAAACATAACTCTCACCTTTGGAAGTATTCAGCATGTATATCAGGCTACATCTGAGCTGTAGACGATATCTAGAACCTCCTAGTCAGATCGTGGCACCTTGTAACCTGCTTAGATCGGTGTATCAATGGTGGGATCAGGGATGTCGTGTATATGTAACTTCCTAGTTTATGAGCCCACATTACTTGCACCGAAGAACTACACCTATTAATGGTAGTAAATGCCATATACAGACCCTGGTCAAACTGTTCTTTTCCGTTTGTGGTCCTTTTGCGCGTTCACTTGATCCACGTTACTGCTAGGGCGGTCCTTGATCTACCAGAACATGACTTGGTAATCTGTGAAAGCGTCAACGCTCTTGAAAGTCAGCGGACAGTTCAAACCAACTGTGCCAAGCTCGTGCTATTCGTTGCTGTAGAACCTCAGCTTGGACTTATCCTCATAGTCTCGAGTATCATCGAAAGGATCCTGGTTCTCCATTGTGCATTTCTTACTCCAACCGCATCGTCTCGGGGAGGATCTCTCAGTTCATTTATGTCTGTCCTTTTTTACATGGGATGGGGAAATGAAAACCAGAGGTGTGGATTGTAGAGTTATATGTCTGGTCTATCTTCTGGTTGCCCAAGCCCGGCCATTTGGTGCAGGACTCAATCCCAATCTTTTCCATACCCTCTCCACGACCATGACTTATCCAGACTGAGAGACACCGTGACATCGAATCCTGACGACTTTAGAAGGCAAATGATCGATTTTGGAAGTCTCAGACATTTTACAAAGTATCCCAGGTCCACCCAGAGTCGAAAGAAGCGGTCAGCAAAGAACGACAAAGATAGTCATCGTAAGTACAGACCTGGTACCGAATTTCCAGTACATAAAGTACATACGGACATGTGGTACGTAATACGTGGATTGTTCAGCGTATTTCTATAACAGAGCTGTATTCCACTTATCGGTACAATGGTATTCAGTAGATTTGTGATTTTATACGTTTTTTTTTTACTGCTTTTTTGTTCAGCACTTTAGGTTCTTATCTCGCATAACTGGCGCATACTTGAGTTTGTTTGTAGGGACTATAAAAAAATATGTATAAAAAAACACTACTGTAGACACAATACGCTAGTGAAACACCAGCGATGACGGTGCCATAACCAAAATGAGACTCCATATCCATATCTCGTCCCATGGGATAAAAACAATGGTCCCCTAGCAGGATCGAACTGCTGATCTCCGCGTGCAAAGAGGCTAATTTCTTATTAGCACGACGCCTTAACCAACTGGGCAAGGCCGGGATGTTCAAAAAAGCTAGAACAAGGATCATGACTAAAGCAGATTGATGAACCCAGCCGCCGGTGACCAAAGTGAATCAGCAGAATGAAAAAAAAAAAAAAAAAAAAGGGAAGAAAAAAATTGTTAGAATACATGGAATACAGGAGTTTATGTTATCTAGAGTTGCGCCGTAACCCTTGTCGGTGCATATCGATATTAATGATAGCGTGGTTCCACTGAGAGCCAACGTGGTGGCCTCTCATCGTAGTCTCCGCGGGGTCCCGACGGAACTCCGCTATCGGTTCACGGGTGACTAATCAGGCGGCTATTTCTTAGCCGTTGATCCCTAACATCATCCTCCCCTTAGATGAAGTCGTGGCGCGACTTCCATCTTATACGATAAAAGCACCACGATTCAATGTCGAGATGTCCAAGACAAGCATCTCCCTGAACAACAGTAATCACAAACTGAGGCACAGGCATCCAATATACAGAGTACCATAGAGCGAGACTGGAAACCGACTCATCAACCTCGTGAGTTTACCGTGACGAGACTGTCAGCGACAACTACCATAGATAGCACACTTGGAACAAGCAACACCGCCATCATCAATGTGGAGCGCTTGACGGTAATCAGAAGCCCTGACTAAAGTCAGCCTAAAATTCAGAGACTTCCGTGAAAAAGTAAGAACTACAAGTAACTCTCAACTAGTGCATGAATAGAAATGACCAGCTCTCAGCAACCGAGAACATACCCAAGCAGTTTGAACATCTCATGTCTAGAGAACAATCACAGCCAACGACACCAACCCGGGCAAAATACCTCCAACGTCGCAGCTGATGGATCAACACCGACAACCACGGTTACTAGTCTTCAACAGTCCCAGTGACAGGAACACTCGCCTCGGAGAGCAGACTCTCACATCTCTAACAGAACAGAGATGGCTGTAATGTACCGACGTAACCTCAGCAATAATACTGAGTCTCAGCAAGAACACATCATCTTCAATGCGACTTAAATACACTGCAGCTCACGTCACAGTCTTCTTCACATCAAAAAGGGGGTCCTTCTGGGCACTCAGTATCTTCATTCAGTAGTCCAAATACCTCAGTCCAATACTCAAAATGTTCCTCGTTGACGTCTAGTGACTCCATCCCCGTTATCATCTCTTATCCCTCCATAATATCCCTGAGTACTCGCTATGATCAAACTTCTTTGACACTCTCTTTTCTTGTTTGTCCCCTCCAGACTGAGCATATATCCCTCCTACTCTCAGCAGCTCTTCACCTATGTGCTTGCCTGGTGCATGTTCCAAACTCCCACGTAATAGCTCACAGAGTCGACTTGGATCTGTAAACACTGTTCTTTGGCTCATACATCCCTCCTGAAACTCCACTCTTCTTTTGGCTGCCCTTCTGCCTGGCAGATATCTCGGCTTATCAGCTTGATCTAGCTGCTTATCAATCACCACGGACAGCATGGGAACAAACCTATTCTGTAACGACGCGCCCTGAGCAATCTTATGAACTGGCTGAGTCACCACCACAATCATACGAGCATGAAAGATGCCCATGTACTTGGAGGGGTCATATTGCACAGGTAAGAACGGAGCAAGTGAGTCCACACCAAACTGAGGTAGGGAGCATGTAGAAACTTGATCACCAAAACTGGTCTCTTCCATCAACTCGGTGTGATACTTGTCTTGAAACTGCCTCTCCACCTCTGGAATAATAGCACAAAGGACCTACTTTTGCCGATCATCAACACTGCAAATCAGCCAAGATGAACCGGGAGAGTCACGCAGACGGTTGTAAAACTTGCTAAATAACACTTTTGTCTTCTCAAGCGGTGGAATAAGTGTTGGAAAAGTTTCCTTGCTTCGTACCGTCGCGTTGAGGGTAGGTAGGTAGAATGGCATTCTTGAGGGTAGTTCCCAAGAGATCCATCTTCACATGATTTCGTTTACACGTACAAAGAGTTCATGTGATTGGGTATAACAGAGGTATCAGGTTGCTTGCAGTGCATACAGTACATACAGCACAGTATATACAGCACAGCACTGGTACAAAGTGGTGGTGATGTTTTGGGCTGTCAGAAAAAGGTGGGTTGAGAAAGTGCAAAGATAAGGTTGGTATGATATTATAGAGGGTGTGTTTGCGGGGTGGTTATTCTGGAACCATTGTTGGATTGGCCACAGGTTGGTTTATTACACTAGGATTGGATGTATTGTGGAAAATATTTCCTTGGATGACTTCCATATATTATTTTATGTTATTCTCGAGAGATTGTTAAGATGCTAATCGTAGTTGTAATGTCAAAAACCCATGCCGTGTAAAGTCTCTCTAACGAAAAGTATATCTTGGTCTATCGCCATCATCTCCAGCTTTTTTTTATGACCTCTGAAATGAGGTGGCACCCCTGGCACAATAAGTGTTCCCCCCCCCCCCCCCCCCCCCGATTGGGCGATATTGTTGCCGTCTTGATTGACACGTTGAGAGCGTCACAGGGGTCTTAAAGGAGGACATATGAACGTGAGGCCAATGGTGTCGTGCTCGAAGTCAATAAGAGCATTCAATCCTAGCACAGGCAGTCTAGTGGGGTCAGTCTGATTGCTCTGAACAAGGGAGTCACGGATATTGGTCGAGGCTAAGTGTCCTCCGCACTACTGATCCTTGGCCTCTCCGTTGAGAAAGTACGTGGAACTGTGTACTGGCTATCAATACCATGCTCTAACTCGGTGAATAATCACGAGATCAAGGCGGTTCAGCAATGGTTCTCTACAGAAGATCAAGCTTCTCTACAAATACAAATACTGTTCAACTCTCTACAACTCAAATATTCGAGGGGACTCTTTGGTCAATGATTTACTAACCCAAGAGGTTCGGATTTTCACCTACTCCTCTCAAAACTAGATAAACAGATTCGGTCAGTTACATCCTCTGGCTAAGAGGTTCACTGCCTACTCCTTGAATAGTGTGACTTCGGCTCGTGCTCAGGCTCTCATTGCTCTTTGGACTTATTGGCAACTGGCTGGGCTCGGCTCTATGGCCCTGGCTCCTTCGGCTCTGTTTGTGCTCTGACGTTTGGCGCTTATTGCATCTGTGGACTCATGGCTCTTGCTCAGGCGAAATGGCTCTTATTGCTCTCTGGACTTGGTGGCTCGAATGGCGACCATGCCCTTATCGCATTGAAGGACTTAGTGGCATTGACCTTGCTCTCACAGCGTTTGGCACTTATTGCCTTGAAGGGCTTACCGGCTCTTTGCTCGTGGCATGGGTTCTGGCTCTGGCACATCAGCGCCGGCTCTGACCTGTGTGGCCACCTTGCTCTTTGGACTTATGGCTCACGTAGCTCATTGGCTATACTCTGGCTCTATGGCTCAGGTCAATGCTCTTATTGCGTGTAAAGCCCCCGTTACATTGTCATGAAGGCAAGGGCTCCTTAGGTAGTGAGATTCTGTGGCTCAATTCAGCAGTATCTGAACATGACAGTGTACCAATTCAATGTCTGAGCTCGGTAGGAGTCCCCGACAGACACACACATGGTTCGCAACGCGATTTGAAGATTTTGAAGTTCTCTTCACCGTTGTCGGTAAGAGCACCGATGGAAGGTCGTCGGCGGTCCCAGGTATCGATGGACTTCCTTTTCTGACAGGACCTCGTAAACACAAGACGTGTCGCAGTACTCAATCCAGAAACCAGGTCAGCCCGCTGTCTGAAAAGCAAAGTACAAGCGTAGATAGCCCTTGTACAAGGAACTGCTGGGTGTAGCACAGTCTACTAACTGCTATAAGGGTGGATAGGAGGGACTGTATAGATGAGCACCAGTTGATGGTTACATACAGACCGTGGATGCCTACACACAGAAGCTTCACTTAGACCAGTTGACAACTAGAGCAACAGACAGACCAGGGTACAGTACCTACAATACTTGGCTAAATAACTTCACGGCCAGTCTAGTCTTCGTCAATGATATCATTCTCATCTGAGGAAATGACTGAGAGCCAACCAGAAAAGCACCATCATTGTGTTTGTAGTCCAAGAAATGATGAAAAGTACCTGACGTGCGTAATGATAGGAATTTCGGCCAAGTGTTTCTTATGATACAAGTAGCTACTTCTTTCAGCCAGTTATTGAAAGAATTAAAACCCGCCTTTCCCAACCTCCTGTCTCTTTTCCTCTTCATCGATACACAAACGTGCGGTCCCACCACACAAGTTTGTGGTTAAACAAGTCCAGCCTTTGTTATGGCCTGGCAAAAGCCCATGATGTACGAGAAATTACCTCGTATCATGGCAGTCCACCTATCGTGGTATGTCTCGTTCGCAGGCATACACCCTGCGAGACCCAAAGAATCCACCGAGAGCCGTGGCGGAGGCCCGCTTTCGACACACGGAAGCTTGTGGCCCACCATCGAGCTGGGGAACGGCATATGCCACTAAATACTGCGGAAATTCGTACCAACATGTCGCTATTGGCCGCATGGGGCGGGGTATCACAGTACCCCGTCCAACAGTACGACCATCCTGACGAGACAGACAAGAACTCTCGGACCATGTCGAAACGTTCACGTCTTTAGATCGGAGCGTAGATAGTCGGTGGTCCAGCTACAATACAAGTACACTGTACATACCGTGTTGTAGGCAAGGATTGATGTAATCGCGATTATATACATTATACTATCGTATATCTGCTCGAACTCTGTAGCCAGCCGACGCGGACGGAGAACAGCGACATACTCATACTCACCTCATAACGGCACCAGTCCTACTTTTACTTGCACCTTACGGTCTGGGACTTGGAAATAATTAATTAATAAGTTAGATGAGCATGGCTGCGGCAGCAACAACGCCGGCGGCGGCGGCAGAGACACCGAGGGCAGCAGCTCCGTTGGCCTGGACAGGGGCGGCAGAAGGGGGAGCTTGAATCTGGCCATCACCAATTTGGGTGACGACGGCAGTGGCGTTACCGGCAGAAACGAGGCCGGCGGCAGCGGCAAGGAGGACGATGGAGAACTGCATTGTGGAAGGGTTGGGTAGGGTTGAACGAGTGTAGAGAGTCGGAGGAGATGATCTGAGATGAGAAGAGAAGAGAAGCTGAGGGTAAGGTAAAGGGGACTTATATAGTTGTTATGTGGACACAAGATAAGAGTGGCGCAATCAGTGTGTGTATCGCCGCGACTTTTTGGTGTTTACTCCGTGCGAAACCGCCGTTATCTAGGTTCACATTCCTTCAATGCAACCATGGACGGCTGTTGTCTCAGTTGGTCGACGGATCATGGGACTATAACGGCAGACTGGGCGGTATTGTGTCATATGGTATCAGTATTTGTACTATATGAGCAGTTTCCAATGGCTTGTCTTATGATTGTTAAATCAAACCCAGCTCAAACATGTCTTTTAGTACATGGCTCCGTGTAGTTGGAAAATGGTGATCGACAAGGAACAAACTGTACAGCCGATTGTCTTTAATAAAGAGATAGGAGCCCACTATCGGTCCATGAGGCCCACCCGGTCATGAACGAGCCCACCCGGTCATGACGAGCCCCACCGGTCATGAACGAGCCCACTATCGGCGACTCGCCCATTCTGTAGTTTTGGAGCTGCCGGAGTATTAGAGACGATATGACAATGTTTCTCGACTCCTACTGTAGCATGTCGCCTTCTACTGTGGACATGTAGCTGACTGCTGACTGATGGGAAGACCTCTCACACGACCACAGTAGTACATACTGTAAGACTCTTATCGATTGCAAATCTTGGAGCTCGTATTATTTGCCAGGAATGTGGTTTTTGCCTTTGGTCACGAGCCCGGCGTCAAAACATGGCTATCGCAGGTTTGGTGTCGATCCGTGTTTGGGCGGCCATTGTTGTGTAGTCGGCGCACTTGTGGATGGCGCTAAAATAGCGGTGCAGATTATGTTCTTGGAGAGACAAAAAAACAAAGAAAGTCTTTGCTGTGATACCGTTGATATCTCGAGTTATCACGCAAAGTAGGGGCAAAAAGAGAGGACGACAGGACTCGAACCCGCAGCCTTTGGAGGACGTCGTTCAGAAGAACCGAAATCCAATGCGCTACCATTACGCCACGTCCTCTGGTAAATGTTATTTTGTTACGATTCAGAAGCTAGTCATAAGGTGTTTTATGTTAGTCCATGAGTGTGTCAATTATGGATGAACCACTTGGTATCGCCGTGGCTAAGTCACGTGGATAGTGACGTTGCTTTACAGAGTTAGGGTTTGAGATGCCGTATATATAATAAGCCACCACTCACAAGTATGTAAGTTATGTTTATGTTTTTATACGACTTTTCCGGAGCTCGTACTATTGGGTGTAATTGCTCTGGTAGAGTAGGGACGAAGCGGTTCCCCCGTTCGTACCTAGGGATATCTTGAGGATTGACCCATCACCGATCCGTTACATATTTGTGAATCCTGATTTTTCAATAAGAACGTAAAGATTAATTTCAGGGAAAAAAATGTAATGAATCATTAGAATAAAAAAAAGAGAAAACATGCGAAAACCGGGGCTTTTGAAAAACAGTAGTGTGATTGCTTTTTTTTGTACTAATTATGACTATTTTCTCGTTATAATGTCGGATTTCGCAGTTTGAAGCCATTTACGGACCCGTTCTGATGATCTGACAGCAAGACCTTGGGACTATTCACCAAAAGGTATTGGAGATCCAGCACAAGATGTTTTTTGGTGGGTGGGTCGGTGCTACTTGTAGTAGTTGTATGTTCTGGCTTGGTCGGACCGTTCTCTGAAACCGCATTCTATACTCCATCCAATATCAAAACTGTGGGTACATATACATACTGAACTGTTCTTGTGGGTTCTAATTGGACCAAGTATAGGATCCTCGAAGAAGTATTCGTACAAGTATCCGTAATTATTGCTCTCGCATCACATGAAGAATCGACCACATCACCAACCACATCTACTATCCCTCGAACACGTCGCCAACACCTATCCCCCCATCACCCTTACTTGCATGCACCGATGACGATCTGTTGCAGATGAGACGTGCCCTGTATGAGACCACAGTGACGCGTGCTGTAGCCTATTGATGACAATTTCGCCACCAATACATGTCGCGAAATCCCTTGTTAGAGACAATCCGCACTGCCCTGCTTGGAAGCCGGACTACAGGTACACGGTATGTGTGCCTTACTACAAGAAATACAGTGCATGATGGAGATTTGCTGGGTTGACCACAGAGCCACGTGACGTGAACACGGCCCAGATAGTCACGTGACATGAACACAGGACTACCATTCACGTGACGTGAGCAGGTGGGATCATTCCCCGGCCCGCAGAAAACAAAGACATAGCGACCAAGTCATGAAGAGCACCAGAAGAAAAAGGAAAAGACGCCGAGGATCCACGTACACCATCTCCGACCTCCAGACAATGGACATGCAATCCCAACGAAGCAGACAATGTGGACAGCTACTAGGTCAATGACACGAGCAGACCATGTTGATCACAACAGAGACGTTTTACACGCTCCACGATTGATACAGGATAGATGTGCAAGTTGCCTCTCAGATGACATGAGCATTCTGTGACGGTCGTCGACGGTCTCATTGTGGCATTAGATTTATCCGGCCTGTATGTCGGTTTATCCGGTCTCACTGCCATTGTCTGGGTGTCGGCGTACGTATTCACACTGTTCTAGAAGACCTCCTATTTATACAGTATTTCAACCACGTCCCGACACGGTCACGCGTCCAAATTCAACATCAATTAAGGTTCAAATTCTGATGAGAGTCTAGATACACTCAAACCGGGCCCTGACAAATGCAATCGCCGCCTTCGTGGCCAAGTGGTAAGGCGCAGCACTAGTAATGCTGAGATCATCAGTTCAAATCTGGTCGAAGGCAGAGTCGAATTCGGCTTTTTTCATTTTTTTTTTGACCGAGTGACTTTTCCGAAGGTGAGCAGTTCATGTTCATCCTGGCGCTTTAGTAGAGCTCATACCATTACTATGAATCTCACCTTAGAATGATGGTCGAGTGATTCAGCGGTGGGTACCGAGTTCGTTACTGTTGATCGCGAAGATGACACAGCACGCCTGCTCGCCTTTTTTTTGCCCAACGTGCTGTCTCACCCGACACGACCAACGCGCCTGACCTTGGCAGTCCTGCGAACTCTCAACCAGTAGGTTCCTGGCCCTGCATTCCCACAGTGCAATGACTCCATCACGGGCTGAAACACAACCAAGGTTGGAAGTTACCCCTTTGGCTGAGACAGAATGCAACCGATCGGTGCGAGACACCAGTGCTACTTGTAGCTACAAGACTGTCTCACACCTGCGACCCCAGACTGTCGTCTGTCTGAGGTTCTGTCACACTCTTCGCCTACCCATTGTCGCTCGCATCTGATATTCGACCGATGAACTATACGCGCCATCCATCTTGCACGACACGCCGCGTACCGACCAGGTTCGAGTCAGCCCTGCACATTCTCTAAGGTGCAGCTGGGGCGTACCAAGGGGCTAAAAGTGGACCATGGCCCTGAACGTTCCTTCGGGGCCGGTGGTAGGTATCGTTACCCCAAACAAAGGGAAGAATGCACTGCGTGCTAAAGCCCGATTAGTGTGCTTCGTTGGAACGGCGGGAGTCTAAAATACGCGAGCTGAAACATGCCCTAAGGACAGGAAGACAGACGAGACGTATCCTCCAGACAAGGACCCAGGGCTGAGGTTTAGCGATGAAGGAGAGAAAAAAAGGGGGGCTTCTTTGTTCTGGAAGCTGCGATCTCAGATCGAGCGGTGAGTGTGCACAGTGTGAGATTGACCGTGGGTGGTTGAACGAGGGATATCGTCAGAATGGACGTTACACAGGAGAATGGTGAATGGATATTACACAGGAGAATGGTGAATGGGAGCGACACTATTGATACGGTATCGGTGCTCGTATCGTACTTAGTGCGGTATACGAATATGGAGCTTGGTGGAGGGCGTGTGGTCTGACGAGAAAGTGGGGTATCAGACGAAAGACATGTCATCCATCTCATCCCGTGGTTGCAGACACTGAGCTCGGGGTCTCGCGATTCTTGTTCCGCGCTGAACACGTCTACCGCGACAGGCCGTGTATGATATGCACAGCTCGCTCTTTTTTTCTACAATGCAGATCCGGGGTGAGCGATCGTCGCTGCGCGTTCTACAGTAGTTCCCAGAATTCTCCTTAATTTGAATTACGGAAAATGAGCGTCTAAATAGAAACGGTCGATCGAAACCTACTGTAACCTTGAGATACAGTAAGTAATCGAGTCAAGTATACAAGGCCGTTTACTTGGTAATTTGGTTGGAAACATGGGCTGAGACAGGCGCTCAAAAAGGGACTAGAAACGGTCCAGAGATGGAAAATGACATGAAACGGGCTCTGAACAGCAACATGGACCGCCAAATGCGTCTTTTTAAACCATCTTTAAACACTCTGTGGATTGTCAGATGCTATGTATGTAGTCATATTCTGCATGTAAATATTACGCCTGACAAACTCTGATAGCAATATTCCAACTACTGCCCGCTACAACACACATGAGAGCATACCTGGACGTGCAAAGCCCGGCGGGGAGAAAACGACTGTTTCTCGAATTGTTCCCGGACCGAGCTCCACAGGCATGCAAGAACTTTGTCGGCCTGTGTGCGGCGCCAGATGGATACAAGAATAGTGACATCCACAGATTGGTGGCTCCCGAGTTCATTGTTCAAGGAGGAGACGTGGGCCGATCTGTGTTTGACGACGGCGAGTTTCCGATCGAGAGTCCCGGCTGGTGCGACTTGTCGGAGGGCGGATACCTGTGCATGGCTTCTAATGACAAGGGGCGAAATCTGTGCCAGTGGTTCATCACACTAGAGGGATACCCACACTTGTCTACCTCCAACACTGTGTTCGGGCGCCTGCTGGAGCCAGCTGCGTTGGAGTACCTCAAAGCTTTGGGCGATATACCTGTTGACGACAACTACAGGCCTCTGGAGAGTGTCAGGGTCGTCAAGTGTGGAGAAATGAGATGGGAGGAGGAAGAACCCAGACAGGGTGCGAGCTGCAGAGACAGACACGGATCGAGGTCACCAGGGAGGTCTAGAAGACGCCGACGAGACAGAGACAGAGACAGAGACAGAGACAGAGACAGACCCCGAGACAGACCCCGAGACAGAAGCCGGGAGAAGCGTCGGTCTGAGGAAACCGACAAGAAGGGATTCGACATACGAAAGAAAAAGCGACAGACCGAGGAGAGATACAGAGACCACAGCGAGTCGACCGAACGACTACGGAGGTGGGACGACCGACACAGTCGCAGACCGAGAAGCCGATCTCCCTCTGAACGGATTTCTGAACAGAGAATTAAACAGGACATTGTTCGACACATCAATACTGCCAACATGGAGCCTCACTCCCGAAGACCCAGAGATGCTTCTCCTCGCAGGTCGGAGTCTGAAGCGTATGGGATAGTCCGTAAAGGAAGGGGTACTCCCAAGTACGGCTCTACTTCTGGCTCCCGTTCAGAATCTGGTCGTTTGGGCCGTCCCAGTTGATCGGTATCTTCCGTGCATTGTGTATCCATGAGGCAGGTCCAGATGTGACACATGACGACATGATAAACTGTCTCCAACTGTAATGTGCAACAAGTGCATGCATGGTGATACAAGTTCAAGTACACTTGTGTACTCGTACTGTACACAAAAAGAGCCTTCTCACAGCTGCATCTCCCGATGGTTAGTGCGAGTTACCGTTCTCTTACCCCTGTTTATATGTTTTCTTTTGCCAACACACTCTCGCAAGACTGCACCCTGTACATACATACACACCTTATATCTATGGAGTAAACAGACGGTCATGTCACACCTGTCGCACCCTCCCGCGCACGTCACCAGCGCACATTCTCGCATTCTGACGGGAAAGTCGCTTCCGCTCTACCCTGCGTAACGTCTTTTGTTTATCCACGGTGGTACATACACGAGTATTCTATGCATTGCGTTGTGGAATGCGGTGGGAGCGGGTCTGGAGTGGACACTTTGTGTTGGCGAACGAGGGCAGCTAGCGCCATGACATGAGGTGGAATCAATTACAGGCGGTCGGGTCTGCCGATTTCCCCTTTTTTGTCTATTTATTCGCATTTATTCCCCTTTTTTTGAGCGTTTCTTTTCAGGGGTAAATTTCAGGAATGTCCATTTTTGGGCTCGGTGCATTCCGACACTCCAGTTTGGGAATGTTTAGAGCCTGTTTGGGAAACGTTTCTACTGGTGGTGCGGCTACAGTGGGAGGCTCGGGAATGACGTCAGGGGTTGGCAGGGGCGTTGGCGTGAGGCTTTGAAAAGAAAAAAGCGTAATAGATGAATATGCAACCCAAAAATAGGTGTTGGAGATGGCCTTGAAGGGGTACAGTGTGTGAGAATGGAGTTTGGAGGCGACGGGTTGAAAAGTTGATATTGAGGCGAATCCAACACAGGACAGAACAAGAGGAGAAGACGAGAAAGACGAGAAAGAGACGAGAGGAGACGAGCGCTTGGAAGTGGTCGACGGTATCCAACAGTCGGTAGCCGTCTCTATTCCCGCCCTTCTACTGTCTACTCTGTCTCATACGCGACGCGTAAGGTTGGCGGGGGGTCCAAGAATACATACACACACATGATATGTACAGTGTATAAACACTATATGCTGTATTGCAGAAACAATGAGATGCTGATGGAAGGGAGTCATGTAATTACAGAGCGTGTGTTGACGAGCTGTATGTATGGACAGGTGTAGGAAGGGGAGATGGTACACTGTACGTACCCTGTGGGACAACAGAGGGGGATCTGGGGAAGGGGAGGGGGATCTGGGAAAAAAGGGGGAAAGGGGTTTGGAAACAGGGCTTGGAAACACGGCCATATGGAACTACCACCGCCCAATAGACCGATAATAATGTCCCGTCTGCTTGGATTGAGCTCGTCTTGGCCAAAATATTATGTGTGTTTCCTCCACACTCATTCCTGTTATACTTGCACATCCCTCTAGTGCAGAGTCGTAATTCTATTCGAAACAGAGTTGTACAGTCGTGTCGCGTAGGGATTCGGGGAGGGCTTTTTACGTGGAAAAAGGGTGTTTTTTGGCGACTAGAGAGAAAAAATCTAGACAAGAGGCGAAAATAATCGGATTTCCCCTTCCCCCCGCCTCAATCACCCTCCTGTCACGTTATACAGCCCCGTTTCCCCCGTCGCGTAAACTCTCAAACAACCTAATTTCCAACGCGCCTTACATACCTACACACCCAAAGACCCTATACATATATCATGGCATGCCCATCGTCGAGGACCAGTACTCCCTCTACCAGTCGCCACATTTCACATCTTCTTGCACACAATGACCACCGTCCACAGAGAGGTTCTCGGAGACATCTCCAACATGAAGATGGGCGCCCTCAGCCCCCTCAAGTCCACCGGATCCCCATACCGAAAGCCCCGGGGAGTGTGCAAATCGTCGCTCCAGCAGGGCCCCAACAAAAAGCTCTTCACACAGGATATCCTGTCGCCTCTGTTGCTGCCACCAAAGTCCCAGGAGGAGTGTAAGGACGGCAACGACGGCAAGATTCGAGAGCACGCCGACCGGCTCAAGATGCGGCTCCAATTGGCCCTTTACAAAATCAACACCAAGCAAACCAACGTGAGCTTGGCTGCGCTGGAGGAGGCCTCGTCTCCAAAGCCGCCCGCCACAGAAACCCCCATGCGGGCCCCCCCAGGCTCGTTGCTCAAGGGCACTCCCGCCAGCATGGGAGCTGCCAAGAGCTTGTTGCAGCTTGGAAACTGTTAACCACTCTGCAAATACACCGTCAGGTGTCTCCGGCAGCCCACTGTCGTCTTCGCATGACCTCCAGGTCTTTATTTATGATTCACGATTTGTAATATTATGTATTAGTATCTTTATTGAGGCAGTCGTTTGTACGAGTAGACTCAAAGCCCTTGTACAAGTACTTGTAGGACACTACCGTTGTTTATCATCTACAACCATCTATGATCGTCAAGAAGGATCGCGATGGCTTGTTATACCGCTACAGTCCAAGTACCTGTACCCATAGTACGCGTCGAACAGTCTAACACGTCCTGTTTAAAAGTAGCCACCTTCCTCGACCCGCCCCTGGTGGGCAAATTCATGGGCACACCCGCTGTACCTGGACCGTCTCCAAGCCCCTCCTACAACCATTCCCACACCACACATACTGTTTACCATTCCCACACTAAAGATACATGGCTCGTATCCTGCGGAGATCCTTGGGCTTGCATGCACGCGACCAAAACACGCCAGAGTCATAACAAGCCAGAACAAGCCAGAACAAGCCATAACAAGACTGCGTCTCTCATGTTGGCACGTGGTGTACGCGACCTAGGGGCGCGCTCACATATTAGAGATGTGGGCGGGGTAGAGGCGTGGCTGGCGAGTCGACGCGGGCCGACAATCTCGGCAATCTGCCAAAATCAACTCCCCAGATCCGCCTCTTCCGTATGGGGCAATTTTTCTTCCCCCCCATCTCGGCTATCACTGGATTTGGCACGTCAGAAAAAACAAACATCTTTCCGTTATTCCCGCCCTAGATCTAGAACCTTGGACACATTAAGGTGTTGCTACAGTTAGGCACCCATAACAATAAACAACCCGGCTAGACACACGATACGAGAGACGCGGATACCGAGACAGTCACGTGACACGCCCCGAGGACCGCGGGCGACGGGGGGTGGGGAGGAGGAGATTACGTACACGCTGGAATTTCTGACATCATTTTTTTGTTCTCTGTAAGTCAAACACACGCTCCAAACCGCCCCGGTCATTGTTGGGCCAAAAAGGAAACCAAACTACCAACATGACAAAAACCACATAGACGATGCGGTCTGTGCGTCAAAGTACAGACCCGCATTTCTTGCTCTCAATGGGACAGTCTGGAATGTTATCTGGGTCTGGGTCTGTACAGTCGAGGATGATGATGCTATGTTTGGGGTAGGGGTAGCAAAGTACAGTAGCAGTTATGTACCTTCTGTTGATACTCGAATGCAGAATCCCCAACAGTGGGTCAATTGATCTTCACCACGGATCACCGCCAAAACAAACGTTTTAATTATCTGAAACCCGCAGTATAAAACTCGGAACAACTGCTCTCTCCCGTCGTATCGATCTCTGATGCATTGCCGCAAGGGCACAAAGCTGCCAGCGGCTCCTTGTCCCTTGCTTGGAGTTGCTATTAATTACGTATCGGCTAGAAATGCCTGGGTAATGGGTAGTTGGTGAACCGAGTACGTATCTTCGTACACTATCGGGGCTTTGTATGTACGAGTACGACACTGTAACAAGAGCGCATTCCTACCAGTACTTGTAGTGCATCATATGTTGATACTACTATTGTAGAAGCGTTAGTACAATACTAGCTGCCGATAATACCGTACGATACCGTAATGGCATGACTCTCTAGTTTCAGATAAACGTGCTAACAACGGCTATTGCAATCCCACCGTGTCGGCCGTGCCGTGCTATACGAGTGTAGTTTGAAGATACTGGTTCTGGTGACATAACGACGCAACTACCGGGATGTACACAACTACCGGGGATGTATTGATTATACACCACCTGAGCTATCTCCGATCAGTGCTCAGTGCTGGTGCCGGTGCCGGTGCCGGTAGTCTCAACCCCTGGTCGCACGCACTGGATGTACCTATGTACAGTAGTGTATACTAGCGGATTTCGCCAACCATGACTTTCTGGAACCACTAGAAGCCAGCGAAATGTAGGTACTGCACATTGCTCACTGCTGGAAACATGGAATACATTAGTGGATTTCCAGTAAGTGGTTAGAGTCGCAAGTCAATCCAACAACCACTGTGGCTGCTGCCTTGACACTCATTTTCACGTCCACAATGTCATTAGTATATATAAGTTATAAGAAAATAGGCATAGATTGAGAGGGGAGGGTCTATGGCCATAATTCCCGACGTCATTAATCGTTAGAAGGCAATCGCGTCACAAGAAGATGACGCTTCTGCTCTGCTCGCTGCGCTAGGGTTAGCAGTTGGGCATCTAAGAGAATCGATCAGGGAACCAAACGGGAGCAATCAGAGTCCAGGTATACAGGAAGTAACAGATCCAGGCACTGACAATCTTGACCCAGGAAGAAAAGTAGGTTCGTCCCACAGGTACAAAGTCGCCGACGTCATCCTTCTCAACGTTCATGGTCAGCAAGGTAGCCGTCCATTGGGTCGCCAACAAAAACACAATATGGAACAGAACATAGTTGTATTTAGTGGTAGACTTTTCATCATCGGCCTCAAATGTCTCCCACTCCTGTTCGTGAAGCGCAGACTCCGGCAGAGACCCTTCTTCCACAGCGGCTCGGATGGCCTGCTGACGCATGGTTACAGCGGAGGGTTCAGTGTACACGGTGTCGTCCACAAGCGACTCTGGCTCAGGCTCAATCACCGAAGACCGAGTGGCGGCTCGGGTCGTAGTGTATGCGATGGCCACAAACGTAAACAGCGCTCCGATGAAGATGGAAGCAGTTCGGGTGCCCTTGGACCGCACCAGCGGGTTGCAGTTTTTGTCATCGGGCTCCGTGGAAACCGCACTCATAGTCAGGTAGGTGCAGTAGAAGGCCACCATTGCAGCCTGAGCCAGACCGGCTCGAGGGTTGTACTCCTGCACGTTTTGGTTGACGGACACCAGGGTGACGAGCATCAGCATGACCAGGTTGATAGTAACGGCGGCCTGGTTCATGGAGCAGCCCGAAGTGCAGAAGAAGACGTACATGAGAATTGTCAGCACGATGCTGGCAATGTACATGGACATTGTTGATCCCACGAGAATGAACTTCCATGTTCCGGAGTCTGTCTCCTCGATTCTTTCAAGACACTGTTCGGCCCAGGAGTGGGCAAAGTCGACAAGAAGCACGAGGCCGATGAGAATGAAGATGGCCGAGCCGATCATGGCAAAGTAGTTGCCCCAGACCACAAAGAACTTTTCGGGGATGAGGAAGCATAGGACAATAAGAGCCAGCCAAGCGGCGATCTTGAAACCCCAGTAGCCGTTCTGGATCTTGGACCGCGGGTTTTTCGTTGAATGCACGCCCACCAGCAACAGCGCCATTATCAGATGGAACACTCCGAGGGCAAAGTTCATACGCTGAACCGCCACAAACCCCGTGCACTCTTCACCCAGACACTTGAACTTCATGTAATCGAGAGTGAAGCGCTCCAGTTTTTTGACTGCCCAGTCGGTGAGCATGATCCATGACAGAATCGAGTTCACCAGGAAGAGCACCGCATAGCCCACTCGAGTGGCGATAGAAGAAGAACACTTGTTGCAGGCCGAACACATGGCCGAGCCGATTGCTGCGCCGCAACAGGTGGCTGCCCAAGTTCCGATGGCCGAGACGGACGGGATGACCGCCAGAGGAATCGATAATAACGCTCCCATCGTGAGTTGTGTGTGTTGTTGAGAGTGTTGTCAAAATGGTCTAGTGAGGTATATGCAGTCGTATGTAATTTGATAGATTGTGAACTTTATTTACAAGGGTGAAAAATGGAATAGAGCAACCAAGTAATGTGTATAAAACATGTGTTTAGTATCAAAAAGATGAGTAAGAGCTGAATAATCATTTGGCATCGTTTTTGACAAGTAAATACCCTTACAATTTCCCAAATGTATGCTTAGTAATGGTATTTGTGCACAAGTCGGGACTACAACCGCAGCCGACAGAACTGTAGACGAACTGTAGATAAACTGTAGACAAACTCGGACTTTTCAAGATTAGTAATCCTAAACTGGCAAGCTGTCCACGTTGGTTCCGCCCTATCCTAGACGCTGCTACACTCGAGCAGATCTTCGTCACTTCTGACAACACCCCCAATACAGTCGTGGCCCACCAAATCCCCTAAATAAACTCTATTTAATCGTGCCATCATCTACAATTAGGCTTTGGATATAATTTCTACCAGTGCACTTAGGCTGAATCAAAAAAAAAATGCTTCGATCCACGACCTTGCAACGGCTGCGGCCGGCTGTTTTTCGAGTCCAGCGATGGAACTCCACCACCACATCTGCTCCCAAACCCTCCACCACCCACTCGGACATTGTGGTGGTTGGAGGAGGTCCTGCCGGCTTGACCATTGCCGCTGCCCTCAAACACTACCCTGAGACGGTCAACAAGTCTGTGACTCTTGTTGAGTTTGGGTCTCTGGACAATCTGAAGACCTGGGGCCCCGATATGGAGCGGTTTGAGAACCGAGTCAGTTCTCTGACCCCCTCTTCGGTCGAGTATCTGACCAAGATTGGCGTGTGGGAACATGTCAACCGAGACCGAGTTCAGGCCTACAGACACATGACAGCGTGGGATGGAGTGTCGGGCTCTAAGGTGCAGTTCAACACCACCCAATTGATGGGCGAGGGCCGAGATATCGCCTACATGACCGAAAACTTCAACCTGCAGAACGGCTTGCTCAAGCAGCTGGCAAATAAGCCCAATCTGACGATCCTGGACAAGACCAAGGTGGAGGGCGTTGAGCGAACACCCGAATCGCACAACAAGCCCCTTGTCAAGCTCTCCAATGGCTCTACTATCTCTACTGATCTGCTGATCGGTGCTGATGGAGCCAACTCTCCTGTTCGAACCTTTTCCGGTATCGAGGCACGAGGATGGGACTACAACACCCACGGTCTGGTTGCCACCGTGCGTCTGGCCAACGAGCAGCAGTCGGCATGGCAGCGATTCCTCCCCACCGGTCCCATTGCTCTTCTTCCTCTGCCTAACAGATTCGGCTCGCTCGTCTGGTCCACCACCCCCAAGATGGCCGCCCAGCTCAAGCAGCTGACTCCCGAGCAGTTTGTCATGATGGTTAACTGTGCATTCAACCTCGAGCCCACCGACATTGAGTACCTGGTTGAACATCCCGATGAAATCATGACTGACGCTCCTTACAGACTGTCTCAGCGATCTTCTAACCCCGACGTGCCCTGCCCCATTGTTGCTGTCCAAGACAAGTCGCGAGCCTCCTTCCCTCTTAAGATGAAGCATGCCGACACTTATATTGCCGAGAACGTGGCTCTGGTTGGAGATGCTGCCCACACCACCCATCCTCTAGCAGGACAGGGTCTCAACATGGGCCAGGGAGACGCCCAGAGTCTGGCCATTGCCATTCGAAACGCTGCGGGGCGTGGAGCCGATATTGGATCCACCCTGACCCTGGAGCCCTACTGGGCCGACCAGTACTTTAAGAACCACAAGCTGCTGGGCGTGGTCGACAAGCTGCACAAGTTGTACTCGACCCGAAACCCGCTGGTGGTTGGTCTGCGGTCGTTGGGTCTTGATGCGGTCAATAGTGTCAAGCCCGTGAAGGATTTCTTGATGTCTCAGGCGTCGTAATCTTTCTGAGTGAGGAACCTGAAGCTCTGGCAATCAGCTCGCTGGAGAAGTATGAATTATAGCATGTCCATAGTATTAACATATTGAAAAGTACAAGTACGATTATGAGTGCGAGTACCAGAAATGAACAATGGCTGTGATACAGTGCAAGTACGATTAACTGTTATAGAGCAAACCAATGAGCATGCCAACTTGCGTGGCTCTGCGATACGGTGTTACTGTCACGGTTTTAGATAGAATACGTTAGCTATAAATCAGGGTATCGGAGGCATCCAAGAGGAGTGCAATAAATCTGGAGTTAGAAAGGGTTTAAAAGGCAATGAAACATCAAACAGAATGTCAGAGGTTTTGGTAATTTTGTTATCTTCATTCTCTTTCAGAAGCAGAACTGAAAATTTTTTGTCATCATTATAGTCTCACACAAGCAAGGCAGAAACGATGGAGGTACTCACAAATCAGATGGGAAAGGGGTATTAGAAACTCAAGGTAACTAATGTTAGCAAAACGAATGTCGAAAACTGAAAGATATTTCAACAAAATGTCAGATGGTGATGCATGTTTTTTGCTTGGATCACGTTTTCACCTGCAAAAGTGTGTGAAAATTTCATCAGTTGATGAGACAAAAGACTCAATCCTTGTAAAGAATCAAATCCCCAGCAATTTTGTCGATACCCACCTGATGTTAGAAGTGTTTGGGAAGAAGAGATGCCGTTTGCACTAAGATCATAAACGAAGAATTCCTTAACGATTTGTCCTGCATTTACATCCTCAGTAGAAAATATGTTCCTAATCATTTTGCCTTGCTGCGCGAGGGGGGTTTGTAAAAGAGGGGTACTCACCATTCAGTGTCGTGTTGAGATCATTGTCTTGTCGTATGTGAGGAGAGAAAAAAAAGAGGTCTCAAGTTATGCCAATCTTTTTTCTTTTATTGACTGCAACACTTCGGTAGGGTAATGGCAAGAGGTAGGGTTGGGAAGTTTATTTGGTTACCCTGGAGTGGCTTGGAGGGCCAAGTGTGGGGTGGGTGGTGCGAGCGGAGGGTGAGATTTACCTGTTGGAGTGGATTCTATGACGTGTGTTTTGCTGTCCGCGACTTCATTTTGCGCATTTGTGTCTTGTATCACCCAATTGAGATGTGTATACTTGGGTCTGCGTTGGTGGGTTTACTTGTCACGAACATTATATAAGTACAAGTAGTGAGGGAGTAAGGCCGTGATAAATACCCCAGAAATACACCAGAAATGAGACTGCATTTTTAAAAGTCGGATCTACGCCCATGTCGATGGGTTCGAGCAGTTTTCCAGAACTCATAATCTCTTCGGATGAGTAATCAAGCTGATGAGTAATCGTGCTGATGAGTAATCAGGAGATGAGGAATCAGAAGATGAAACGTGATGCTCATACACACCAGCCATGACTGCTGTCCCATTCAAAGTTCACGTGACCACATTCACGACCACAGGGATAACTGCACTGGGTCATGTTTACGATCTTTGCAGGAGTTACAGGCCGGGGGGTCGTGTCAACCTTGGTTTACGACAAACCTCCACACCATGTCTGCCAATTATATCGCGACGAGTCAGCAAAAAGCTGATCATACAGAAAGAGCAAATGTATAGAAAGAGCAAATGTATAGAAAGAGCAAATCATAAAGCGGATCATAGAAAGAGCAGATATGTAGAAACGGCTCCTACGTGAGCATTGAGATATATTCAACCAAATTGAACCAAAATACGAGAACCCGGCGAGTGTATTGACGAACTCGTACTCTACGGCACGAGGTTGAGTCCCCCCACCCGATCACCAAAGTGAAGTACAATGGTCAAAAGGTCCACTTGTACTCGTACCGCCACCCGACCGTAATTTCTTTTTGGTTGCCTGATTCTACAGACCAAGACTAAGACAGCAGCCTGAACCGAGGTGAAGCGAGGGGTTCTGTCTCAGCTGGATACTGTAGATTGGGTTGGGTGGCGGACCATGTCTAGTGTTGGTACTGTACTTGTATGACAGTGGATATCGTGCCGAGTAGGAGGAATACGGACATGATAAAGGCGCGTGGATGTAAGGGACAGTCACGTGACAGACATGGAACACCGACGGGATGACTCAGTTTCTCTATATTCTTGCAGTAACCAGTCTCCATTCCGACTGACCGCCCTTCCCTCAACCGCACTCCAACGCACTCCAACCAGACAACCTTTTGGCTTGCTAACACTAACAGCAACAAGAACAAGAACCAGATCTGTCTCGAGTGTAACTGAGGTTATCGACGAGTATCCACAATCGCCTGTTGATGTGTTGAATTGCTATTTTGACGAGCAAATGAGGTAGATTACGTAATATCAAACCACCAGATCTCCATCAGACCCGATGTTGATAAAACCTCTTTGCGTCAAGTACAAGGAGCTACAAAAGTACAGTATGTACTACAAGTAGACTTGTCCGAACAGACTAAGGCAGCTGAGTTTGATCGTTGCCAAGAACATGGGGAGATGACTGCCTGTATCTGAAAAAAAAAACAAGCAAGTAGCAAGTGTCTGAGCAATGTATGGGAAGAGATGGATGACTGGGACAAATGAAGGTAAAGTACGGTAAACAGTCATCATAATCTATCTTGTCCGTATCTGTGGCCGTCCATAGCCCAATTCTATTGGCTAACACTACACACTGGTCCAGCCCAAACGGGAAAATCCAATACTCAAAAAAGCCTGGATCAACGTGAGGCCAAAGTTAATGTATCGTATGGTGAGAGGCACGCAGTAGTAGTAGCCGGGTCTACCTCGGCTGTAGATGGGCTTACGGGCACCGGAGACCACGCGACAAAGGAAATTCGGGGCTATGTTGCTTAGTAATGCCATGTGGTTCTCGTTTGACAGCTCCTTCCCCGTCTTTTGTTCTCGACTAACATCGGTTGTACAGCTAGCATGTACGTTAAGCGGAAGTCAGAGTGCGACTTAGAGGGACTTAACCAGGAACAATGTCAAGGTGGAGAAACTGGCTAGCGGGAGTTAGAGCGCACTATATGTGCATTAAGCGGCAGCGTGCTGGTGCCTGACCTTTTTTTTATATATTATTTTTATTATTTTGGCCCTCTTCTAGTCTTTCTTCTCTTCTTCACCGTCCCCATCCACTCCTCCTCTTATACTTCTACATTGTAGACCCCCAGCCCACGAAGTGCATACATAATCCCGCAAGATAGAGTTGAGCAATCTTGTTGGTCGGACATACAAGGACCTCGACTCGGACGCCGAACCACGACACAAACTCCCCAGAACCACCCGAGGAGCACCAGTGAGTAAGAAAACCACGGAGCAAGTTGGCTGCAACACGACCAGCACACGTGTGCAAAAACAGCCGGCAAAAAGGGTCAGGATCAGGAGTCAGGACTCTTGTCCGCGGCGCTCACCAACAGTCAACATGACCTTGTCAGCCGACAGCCGTCTGTGGCTCCAACAACAGCCGCCACCGTTACTAACACAGTGTCCGAATCAAACGCTGCGTTGGCAGCAGCCCAACACTCGGTGGCAAACCCCATCCCCGTGGCTCCGAAAGACCCCCATCCCCACAATCCTCTGCATCCTCATGGCAGCAGACATGACGCCCACGACGCCCATGCGCTTGGTCTGGGCACCCCCGAACACCGACGCTCGCTCACCAGCAATCACGAGGTCAACGGGCATGCCGCGACGCCGGCCTCCAAGACGGCGCCCTCAATTGCGTCTGTGTCGTCCCCCAAATCTCATACCGGCGACAGAGCAGGCTCCTCCACAATCCCCCACTCTGAAATGAACGACCAGGGCGTGCCCACCAACCAGCTCAAGCCCAACGCCGCCGCAAACATGCCCATCACACTGATTCCGGTCATCTTCAAGGAGGCGTCGTTGGACTCGCCCTCTTTCCGAGCCACCGTTAACCACGTTATTTCCCAGTTGGCGGTCACCTCACAGTGGCTCGAGGGCTTTGTGCAAAGCGTCCACGACGTCACCGCAGAAATGCACACCCTCCAGGCCGTCATCAACAATTTGGTCGGCAAGTTCATGCCCTCGTTCGTGACCGAGGGAGTGGTGGATCACGACTACACCATGCTGGTGCTGCGACGGTTCGCCGAGGGCTCCAAGCTCTTCTGGACCAACGCCATGAAAAACATCAACGGCCAAAACACGCACCTTGGTGAACCTCTTGTCAAGCTGCTCAAACAGCGAATTGCTCCCTTCTCAGAGACAGTCAAGGCGTTCCGAGCAGCCCAAACCAAGTACGACGCCGCCCAGGCCAAGTACCTCGCTCTCAACAAGACCAGAGAGCCCTCGCATCTTCGGGACGAGGCAATGGCCGTTTACGAAGCCCGAGCAACCTACATCAAGGCGTCGTTCGAATTCTGCGCTGGCTACCTAAGACTCCACCATGCCATTGACCGGGCTCTGATCCTCACCATCACAGACACCTGGCGGTCAAACGCCCGAAACCACGACGACAGCGCACACCAGCATGCCGGCTCGGCGTACTTCCGACTTGGAATCGAAATGCACCGAATCCGAAACTGGTCCAACGCCATCCACCAGGCCAACAAGGTGATTGTGCGGGAGATTGGCAAGGCCCGAAAGGAAATTGAGGACAGCACGCTTGCCGCAGCCAAGCCACCCAAGGATATCGCTGAGTATCAGCCTCTGTCACCATCCACTAAGCTGTCTGTGGACTCCAAGGTCACCAACCACCCCATCGAGAAGCACGGCTGGCTGCTGATGAAGACCAACTCGCCAGCGGAAAAGAACCCTATCTGGGTCCGACGATGGGCATTTGTCAAGGCCGGCCTGTTTGGCTGGCTGAACGTGTCGCCTCCCCCCGAGTGCGACTTTGTCGAGGAGTCCGACAAGATTGGAGTGCTGTTGTGCTCCATCAAGCAGCTCCCCACCGAGGAAAGACGGTTCTGTTTCGAGATAAAGACTCAGGAAGTGACACTCATTGCCCAGGCCGAGTCACTGACCGAGTTCAAGTCCTGGCTCGTGGCCTTCGAGCTCGCCAAACAGCAGTCCCTGGACAAGGAGTCGCCGTACCGGTCTTCTCTGGCATTCAAGAAGTGGACTGTGCCTCTTCCCGAGTTTGCCTCTTCTGGCGGAACCTCTATTGATGTTGCCATGGCACACACTTCGTCCAAGACTACCGATACCACCTCTCCTTCTTACCTCGGAGGTCCCCATGCCTATGCCTCTGAACACCATGTTCACCAGACTCCTCTGCACAAGCTGATGGCTTCTGGTAAAGCCTTTATTGACGGCAACGAAACCAACGAGCACGGCGAAAAGTCTGCCTTCAACTTCTCTGGCTTTGGACCTTTCAATACATCGCTGGCCCCTTCGCCTCCCATTATCACCCCCATCTACACCCGGATGACTAAGGAAGCAATTGTGTCGACGGCGTTTGTCAAGCCGTCGTACATGCCAAACGCCGTTACCGCCAACGTGTGGGGTTCCGTCAACTGGGCGCTTTACGCCAAGAACTCGACTGTGGCCATTGCTTCTCACGAAAACATGGTTGAGTTCCAGCGCAAGATGGATGAAAACCCTACCACAGAGACAGATCCCTTCCCCGAAAACTACCCCATCGAGCTCAAGTCCCAGGACCTCCAGATGCGAGCCATCTTCCAGACCGCCGTTGATCACGACCCCAATGATCGTGTGGTTACTGTCTTCCGATGTCTCTGGTCTCCCAATCCTCGCCAGGAGCTTCCCGGCCGAGTCTTTGTCACTCTTAAAAACCTATACGTCTACTCATACTCTCTGGGTTTTGTTTGTGCAGTCAAGAAGCCTCTGACTGAAATCGTATCTGTGCAGGGCTCCCCTGACAATGCCTGGGAGAACCTGTACGTCCTGGGTACTGATGGAGCTGTTTTGAGATGCCGAGTCTTCCTAGACTCTGGCCGGCTTGTTCAGCGACGTTTGCAGATCATTCTGTCCAATGTACTGTCAGACAGTCCCCGTAATCTGGAGGAGATGCTGCCCATCCTGCAGGATGGAGACAGCGACCACAAGATTTTCACCGAGAACGATGGCTGGTACGAACGAGAAAGCGATCTTGGATACATTGACAACGTCCAGGGCGAACACGACGAAAAGTTCTCGCAGGAAGAGCTGTCCGAGCATCTCGTCAAGCGGTATCGGGATCTGCGAAACAAGCGTAAGGAGGTCAAGGCCACCAAGCGACCAACTTCCTCATCTGCCAGATCAGTGGCGTCCAAGACCGTTGATACTCCCGACTATTCTCTGCATTCGTCGACTGCACAGAAGGTTGTTGATAGGGAGTTCCTCTGTCCCCCCAAGGCACTGTTCCATATCATGTTTGGCCAGAAGTCGCGAATGTTCAAGGACATTTACTCGCGTTTCCACAAGGTGATTTCTTCGCGACGAACCAGGTGGATGCTCAACCCCGAAGACAAGACTCTATCTCGACTCATTACCTACGATCTCAAGCTGCGATCGCTAATGGAGACCGGCACCCTGGTGTCTCGAAACCTGCAGGTTATCGAGCGCATGGACGAGAACGTGTGCTACGTGGTGCACAACAGCCGAAACCCCTGGGAAATCAGCCACGTCAGTTCATTCTACCAATCCATGCGGTTTGTCATCACCGCCAACGACACCGGAGGATCGCGTCTGTGCATTTGGGACGACCTCGTTTACACCGAGAAGAAGCGGTCGCTGTTCAAGTCTGTGGTTGAGACTGTGGCCATGCGATACATGGAGCATGAAGCCGAATCTCACGTTCGACTCATTCAGCAGTGTCTGCGACGAGTCGGCACCTTTGACTCCACCAACCGGTCCATCATCATGTACGGTAAGCTGGGTCAGATTGACACTGATCCCACCCCCGAGCAGCTTGCTGAACTGGAGCGAAAGGACTCGCAGGATGTGCTCAAGGTCTCTCGACGACGTCTGGTCACCTGGGTGTCCGAATCCATCTTCACATTCCTGCTAACGGCTCTCACGGCGTTCATGATCATCATTGTGAAGCTCGCGAAGGGCTTCTTCAAGTCTCTGTCTCCTCACATTGTGCTGATTGTGCTTCTGGCCGTGTCTGGTGTGTCCAACCTGTGGCTATCTGGTCGTCTCACATACTTTCACATTAAACAACATCAGGAGGCCCGTAGGGCGGCTCCAAGCGACACTTTATATCGAGCGGTATTTATCAATGATCTGGATCCCATGATGCTCCCCTCGGATACCAACAATACGGATTCCATCGCTCTGCAAAAGTATTTGTCTCTGGAGAAGTCTCGGGTGTTTGGAATGGACCCTGACAAGATCCTCAAGGGCGACGACGGTATCGGACTCGAAGACAAGTTTTTTGAGAACAAGTACTTCTCAGATGTTGCTTCTCGGTCGGCCTCTCGAAAGATCCAAAAGGCCCGGTACATGCTGGGTATCAAGCGCCGAGAGCTGCTGGTCAACCTGCGAGTGCTCAACCGATCTGACCGAGACCTTGCCATTGAAGAGTGGCAAAACTGGCTTCGATCCGAAGTCCGAAACTGTGAGCGGTTCACAGCACGAGTGGCTGCTGACCCGTTGTACGGCAAGGACAAGCTGGACGAGGGCAAGTTTGAACAAATTGAAAACTACTGCAACAGCTGCCGAGCGGAGATTAAGGTCCCCGCTCTGCTCTAGTTTTCCGTACTCATTAGTACATTTTGTAAATTGTAATATATGTGGAAAAAAATTCAACGAGACCGAGTGCAGCTTACAATTCATACGACCTGTGACGGTGCCATAAGTACAAGCGAGACACAAGGATAACAATGTACCAAGGTACAAAAAGAATAAATATATACTACAGCATAACTATCCACGAATAGTGGCACCTCCCAAAGACTTGACGCTGACATGCTCGATCTCCTTCTCCAGCTCCATGTCTGAAGGAACAACTCCATCCAGGGTACCCCTAGGAAGTCGCTTTGCAATACCAACCACGTCCCAAGGAGTTCTGGGGTTGGAGTCTTCGAAAATGAGATCGATTTCTTCGAGCGATCGGCCCATGGTTTCGGGGAAGAAGAAGTAGATGGAGGGGACCATGGCGACGTTGATGCACGCAAAGATGATGTAAGTTCTCCACTTGATGGAGTTGAAGGCCACGGGGGTGATCATGACGACCAGGAAATTGAAGACCCAGTTTCCGGATGTGGACAGACCCTGGGAAATGGCTCTGATTTCAATGGGGGCGATTTCCGCAGGGTACAGCCACGCCATACCTAGCCAGCCAATGGAGAAGAAGGTGTTGAAAACAAACAGGAACACTGCTGCTGCAATGCCAGCCTGAGGTTTGTCTAGGCCACCGTCTTTTACTGAAGATGCTGCGTAGACTGTTCCTGCTAGAATAGCCATCGTACAGGCTTGTCCAATGGTTCCAAACAGCATGAGCTTTCTTCGTCCGAACCTCTCAATGGTGTAGAAGGCGATCCAGGACGCCAGGAAGTACTCTGTTCCATCACAAGCCGCCAGAATTCGTGAGTTGAGCGGGCTCATACCGATAGAAGTCTGGAAAATGTAGGCTGCGTAATATGAGATGAGGTTGATTCCACACATTTGGTGCATGATCTGTTGAGAGTAAGCCAACATGGCTCGATGAAGGTGTTTTTTTTTGCCAAAGGTGAAGAGCAGAACCAACTGTTTCCTGAACGGCGGCTCTTCTCCAAGCTCCACGTCTCCTGAAGCGATTCGTCGTCGTGCTTCATCTCCCTCAATGCCTTCCTGTGCAAGTTGGCCTACCATGAGCGACTCTTTGACCTGCATGAGTTGCTGAGATACATAGATGTCGTCAATGGGCACATCTTCCAGGGCTGCAAACACTCCTGCTGCTTCTTCATAGCGTCCCTTCTTAATGAGCCATCTGGGGGACTCGGGAAGGTACAGGACTGTGCACGACAGAATGAGGGAGAAGAGGATCTGAAAAGCTACCGGGAATCTCCAGTCCGAGTCATTTCGCTTGACGAAATAAAAGCCAAAGTCGATCCAGTAACTGAGAGCAATTCCTCCAGTTGTCAGGGCTCCTCCAAGCATCACCAGGGCCCCTCTCCGTTCAGGACGAGCACACTCAGCCTGGAACATTGGCACTGTAGCTGTAGTGAAACCGACTCCAATACCAGCAATGACTCTTCCAGTCACAAATTGACCGAGCGAATACGAAGCACATTGAAGAATCGCTCCAATGGTGACAATTATGGAGCCAATGAAGATTATCTTTCGTCTACCCAGCTTGTCTCCTCCCCACATTGTAAACAGAGCACCCAACATGCACCCAATCTCGTAGATGGCCACGGCTGTGCCCTGGACCGTCGAATGGAACGACTTTGTCTTTGCATCCAGATGTGGAGACGTGCTATCCATAGTTGGAAACTGGTGAATGAAGGTCGGCAGGGTCAACAAACTGCCCATGACTCCGGTGTCATATCCAAACAGCAAGAAGCCGATTCCAGCCACGGCTGCAATGATCCGATGCAGCCGCGTGCCTCTACTTCCAAAGTAGCTAGTTCTGACTGTTCCTTGGGGCGCTTCTCGTTTAAACAGCTTCATGATGATAGATACCAAGACACGGCAGCAATACGACTTATATATGAATCCCCAGGACGGTCCAAAAGGGTGGGGATAAGCGCTATCCGAAAGTTAGTTTATTGATCTACTCATGCTGCTCTAGCATTAGAAAGACACTATCAAATCCGGGAAAAAAAGGTCTACAAACTTGTAGGGTGGGCAAAGAGGTTGATCAGGACGATACCAAACATTTCAACGCTGTAAAATCTCTTCAGCTCTCCGCAATCCCCTCTTTGTATGCATAATACAGACCCATCGACGAGCTATCTTCTGCTTTAAAGTTCAGTTTGGACCACAGGCTCGTCGGTTGTAATCTGCTCGACTTTATGACACACAAGATAAGCAGCCAAGAGATGACCAGTCAAACCCATCTCTCCAAGGCTTGGCAGCAATTAGTTTTTCCCTGGACATCAGTATGATTCTCCGCATGTCTCCTTCAAACCACGTGACTCAGTGCTCCACTTTAGACTCCCAGGAATGCAGCGGATATCGATTCCCGACCCTTTTCCCCCACAATAAGAAAAGTCTGTTATCCGAATCCAACCCGGAGACGAACAGTGATAAGATAAGCATAACATGGCTTGATAACCATATATCGGAACGGTTAATTTAGCCGAACCGCTTGTGAAATATGGGTTAGGGCGAGAGAGTCAATCCACGGTCTCAGAATGCGAAGAATATCTGCTTCTCACATAGTTGTGCCCATCCGTAAGACAAGAAAAGCCCGAGGTCAATAGACTAACTTTTTCATGCGTGGGACTCCACTTGTAAAAATGCTATGAACGTCTTTGCGGGGTGTGCCAGAGAATTGTCCATGGTCAAGAGCCGACATGCATTGTTGGGGTCTAAAAGGTACTCCTTAGACGTTCTAAATTGCTGTATATTTCAGTTAGTTAGCCAGGAGGGGGGGTTCTACTTCTAATGATTTTTTAATTCTAACCCTGACTAATATGGGATTACTAAATTACTAAGCAGGATTGTGGATATGACAAACATACTTAGGACAAAACACTATTCTCCAAGCGCCGATGGTTTAGTGGTAAAAATCCATCGTTGCCATCGATGGGCCCCCGGTTCGATTCCGGCGGCGCAGCTTGTTACGGCCATATCCGTTGGTGAAAATACGGCTTCCCGTCCCGATCAGCCATAGTCAAGCACCCAGAGAGCCCAGTTTAGTATTGTAGTGGGAGACCATACGAGAATCCTGGGTGCTGTAATCTTTTTGTCGCCCTTCCCAGCTCAGCCCCAGCCCCAGCCCCAGCCCAGCCCCAGCCCATGAGCGTAGGCGAGTGGGCTGTATTTTTTGCGCCATAGACCGGACTTTTTCAGTCGGGTCATGGAGTTTTTTTCAGTCGGTCATGAGTCGTCTATGAGCCGAACCATACAGAATGTTCAGATAGACAAAATGAACTAGTAAACCTGCGAGTAGCAGCAAACCTTAGTAAAGGGGCTCTACGCCTTCCATTTACACATGGTTTAAAACTTTTATTGAACATGGGCCATGATCTACACCCTCTGACCCAACCTATTCACATTGGACTCTCTCTCCCCACAAGCCACTTGAACACCCCCGGACGAATTGATGTTCCGAAAGTTGTAGTAGTTTTCCATGAAGCAGAGTTTCGACAAGACCTCGTTTGTTGGCCATGGTGATTGATAACTTTTTTTTTTTGGACCTCAAGATGGAGGTCGGACAGATTGGCGGGGGAGACGTGGGGGACTTTGAGAGTGATATTGGTGCCGAGATTGATGCTTTTTGACACTTTGTGGCAGTTGGAGACAGACGCGTTTGAAGATCTTCTGAGGCCTCGAACTCTCCCCATCATTAGAGCGTTGTTGCCCAACGCTGACAACCCAGTCTGGAGAGACGATGAGTTGTCAAGTCGTTTGGTTACACAATTGACGCATGGCGATCGTTAGTTAGGTGGAAGAGAAACTAGAAGTTGACGGCCACTTGGCTAGAAAAACACATATTCACCGACTCTGTCAGAATTGGTTCAAACCATAAGCCACTGAAGTAGGTTTTTTATCGCGGTCATAACAAGGTGCTCCTTGATTGAATACAATTCTTGAACTCACAGCTGGCTCTTATTATCAGATGCCAATGCATGTGCCAAGAGAGATAACGCACCATTGGCTTGGCAGAAAACATGTGCCGCAATCTACGTGCGCCCATGGACCATATAAACTGCCCCCAGCCCAGACTAACCCGAGGCCTAGTTGCACGCGTGGATCTTAGATGACTGTGAGAAAGGATCGTAGATGATGATGTCAAAAAGACAGCGGCTCCAATACAGTAATATTTATACAAAATACAATGCATTGCTTCTAAATTGATAGTTAAAATACAGCTCATGGGCTTCAAAACAATCAATACATTATTTATATATATCCCACTCACACAACCCAACACCCCCATATAATGCCTTATCCCTCTCCTGCATTCCCTCCACCACCCTTGAGGATGTGATTGAGAAGACCACAACCCGAAGGTTGAGCACTTCTCCTCCCCACACAGAGGTGATTGAAGAACGAGGGTTCCAGCGCTTTTCCCCCCACACACGGGTGTGATTGAGAGAAACCACACAATCAGAAGATTGCAGTGTTTTTCTCCCACACACGGATGTGATTAGAAGGAAACACAACCAGAGGGTCAAAGTGATTTCTCCCCCCACATACTCAAACCCATCCACAATCCGGCTACGGCCTTCCACCACCCTCATCTTCCACCCTTCGTCACTTCCAACTCCCTCATCTTCCACCCTCGTCACTCAACTCCCTCATCCTTCCACCCCTCGTCACCTTTCCAACTCCCCCTTACCATCCACCACCCACCCCCCTAACTATCCTACGCCTCCTGTCTTGAAAACAAGCCCCCAAATCCATCCTCCCTTCCCACACCAAGAGCATCATCTCCTATGCTCCCAACATCACCAGTGCCAAAAATTATCATCGATAGCAAAAAAAAATAAATCTCACGAACCGTTCCGCCGAGAACGTGAGTGACGCTAGTCTGGTTTCGTCTCTGTGCAATCAGACTCCCCTCTTGGAGCGAAGGGTGATTGCAAGTTGTTTGAAACTGACTGGGGTTGTAGCGTCGTGTCTAAAGACAAAAATCGCCAGTAGACACGGGTTGTCCGGGGGCACTCCCTAATGACACTCTGTCCCAGAGTTCATAGCATGCTTGAACTGGCATGTTAACGCACACCCCCTCCCTGTAAACAAAGTAAATTCCCTCCTGGGATTGAGATGCCCCCCTGGAGACTCTGGCCTGACTGGTGCCTATCCGACACCCTCGAAGACGCAGTCGTTTTGGCTCATAGCTCTTCGGGAAGCACCCGTCTATGACTAGCGCTACCCTATGGTAGTAACTAGATCGTAAGGACGCCCATCTGTGTTAAGTAAGTTGAAAAAATGTGATGGAGAAGACATGGCAACTGTGGGGACCCCTCTTGTAGCTGAGAACACTTGGTTGGACGCGATCAAGGTGCTGGAAAACATAGATATTGTAGTATGTTTGTTTGCCTGTGTCGTTTATTGTGTCGTTTTTGTGTCGCGTTTGTGTCACTTTAGTGTCGCGTTTGTGTCACATGGCTTGGTTGTGGGAATCAGTCGTCGAAAAGCGTGGTTGGTGATGGGAGACAGTGTCTGTAGTTGCAGTGTCATCCGGCTTATGTAATGAAAACCGAGGTATCCCCTGATGTTGTGTGGTGTCGTGTGTCCGAGCTGTTTGTGTCACAAACATCCGATTTTTGTCAATGGTGGCCAAAAAGTCCCCAGTGGTTGCCAGTCGAACAGAAGAAAGCATAAATACCTCACTCAAGCCCCCCTTTTCTTAGCCGGCGAAAAAAAGAAGCCGTCTATTTCAGTGTTCGAGAAACACGTACTTGGCGGATTTCTGGCGATGATGGGTTAACATGAATAGAGGATTCTGGGTGAATCTAGAAACTGGGGGTATATTTATATTACACAAACAGACAATTAAGCTATAACCCAATATGTGACCTTAAATTATGGCCCTGATTTTTAACGTGGCGGGTTCGTATCAAGAAAGTATTATATAAAATCGCGAATTCGACTCCATTCAACTCCAATTTTGACGATGTTCAATTTTGGGTTCGAAGTAGTGCATACTAAAGTTTTCATCTCATTAGTCCCTGCATTATCAACGCTAACACCAAAAATACATCTCTGGTGTTGTTTTTATGCCCGGTGAAATAAGCTTCGAGAAAATGGCCTGATTTTCTGGTAAAAGTGGCCTGATTATCTGACAAGTTTATGGCACGACAAGTTTATGGCACTCAATTTAAAGTTACTCAACAAATTGTCTATAGTTTATATTTACTCAACAGATTTATTGGGAAGAACCATATATGGGCCGCATATCTACTAACATTCAACTAACTCTATATATAATTGTTTCAACCTGTGGAACATTCTTCTCAGTTTGTGTGTCATGTCGTTTGTGAAGAATTAATTGGGAGTTTCAACGTTATTGTTCAAATACTTAACATTACCTCAACACTTTAACGAAATTTTGTTGAATAACCTTAATATGATGATCCCCTCACTTGAAGAATGAGAATCCTCAGGTGAGTCTTTGGGAGTCACATGACCATCCAATCACCTGAAATCTTGCTTACTAAGAGTACCTTAACAGTGTGAGAATAGTCTGTTCTACAGTATTTAATGGATGTATCATCTCGACAGAGCTATTGGCTATATTGAGAATGTCGGTCAGCGACACCACTCCAATCAGCTTACCGTTGTGAGCAGCGTGGTGAGAGGGACCGTGGGTCTTGGAGGCCGGCTGACCAGAGGGGGTCGACGGCTGTGGAGAGGGCACATCGGGCTGCACGACCCACAGTCTGTGGGCGTTGGTGGTGACCATCTTGGCGATGGTTCCATCTACCCATAAGGAAGCTAAGGAAAAAACACCCAAACAGCCAAGTGAAACAAAACCAACATTCTACCCGAGAAAAGTAATAATAATAAAAAAAGAAAAGCAAAAAAAAGCGACACTGGTGGATCTAATCAAAGCAATTATTGCCTCTCAAAACTGGAGTCAAAAATATCGTCACGGACAGGATTCGAACCTGCGCGGGCATAACCCACTGCCTGACAGCTAACAAATTAGCAGGGCAACGCCTTAACCACTCGGCCACCGGGACCACTACAAAATTCTGAGAAAAGTTTTCCACTTACCTCTGAAATATGTCGAAAATTCCTGGCGGCGATTTCGACTGTTTGAGACAGTGTATTCGGAAATCTGACGATTTGAGCACATAGTTGAGACGTCAAAGTTCCAATGTGAGCTTTATTAAACCCCTGACCCCTCTCAATCTCAAAATATACAGTTGGTGCCACTACTATGAGAAAGCCACATGTAGAAATGGGGGACCAAAAGCCTTCAATTTTACGCAAAACTCTGGTTGTGGCACTTCACAGCCATCTTGAAAGATTCACGGGACATTTCGCAACCAGGATCTCTGCCACCTCTTGTCAAACGGCACACTCATTAGGTTCTGTCGATCAACTAATGTTACATTGATAAGGTGGGCAAGGTCTCTGTCCACAACATCAATTATGGGTGGATTCTAGTGAAAGCAACGGGAATTATGAGTTATAATGGCCGTTGTAATCGATGCTAAATCTCAGCTTCAGACCTTCATTATCCCCTCCACTAAACCGGATCAAAGAAACTCCACTTCAGATCTAACTTTGCGCCGTGAATCTTGTTGAAATATATAAAAGTGGGGGGTTTTTCTTTTGTCAAATGTACCAAATCGAATCTTCATGATCTTCTCAAACCTCCTCCTTGCTTCCGTGGCTGCTGCTGGAGTCATCAAGGTGCCTTTGAAGGGCGGACCGGCCCACGGTGACATCTCTATGGGTCAGCTCTACTATTTGGCCGACATTGAAGTGGGCACTCCTTCCCAGCAAGTCAAAAGTGTGATTTTCGACACTGGATCGGGACACTTGTGGGTCCCTGGTACGAACTCCACGGCTTGTCTTCAGGGCCAATGTCAGCAAGGTGTTTCATTTGACATTTCGGCCTCCAAGACCTGGAAGTTCAACGGATACGCTCCTGGCTGGGATGGAAATGGAATCACTGGAAACGACACTGTCAAGTATGCGGGTCTTGACGTTGATATGCAGGTGTGGGTGTCTCTTGATACCATTGATAACAACCTGGGAGTGTTTGGGCAGGGTCCATTGAAAGGAGATGATGCACAAGCGAGCTACGCTGAGAGTCTGGCCGCGGCAGGTAAGATTCCTCGGTCGATTTTCTCACTTAACTCTGAAGAACCAATTGGAACTCATGAGACATCTTCTTCGTGGGATCACGTCATTTCTAACGTGTACTACGGCGGATTCGACTCCAAAAAGTACGAGGGTCCTCTGACGACGGTTGAAATTGAAGATGTGGACTACGAATTCTACCAGGTGCCCATCTCTGGATTCAAAGTCGATGGAAAAGACGTCCAGCAGGATGTCAAACATAGTGTCATTCTGGACACAGGAGGTATCACCCTAGAGCTCTCTAACTCAACTGTGGGTCAAATCAGCAATCAGCACAATGGAGGTTACGACTCCAACGGATGGTATGTTGACTGCGGAGCCAAGCCCACTCTTGAGTACGTGTTTGGCACGACTTTTGTTCCTGTGGACTTTTCCATCTTTATTAGGAAGGACGACCAGGGAAAATGTCGATTTCCGGACATCACCATCGCTCCCGATGACCAGAAGACGCTACTGACGGGCCCTCCTTTGATTTCCAGAGCCCTGGTGATTTTTGATTCCACCAAGCGACAGGTTACCATTGCCAAGGCCAAGTACACCCAAGAATCTGACATTGTGGAGTTGAGTGGGGATATTCCCGGAGCTGTTCATGTTTGGTCGAATTAGAACATCATAACAACTGTGTAATGGAATGTATGGAGCTTGGTGTCATTGCATTCAACACTGTACGTAATGTAGCAACGAGCGCACAGGACGCAACCAGTATTCCTTGAACATTACCTTTAACAGACACTTTACCGGGTCAGTCGATCAAAATGTCAGAAAATCACAGAAAATGTCAGAAAATCACAGAGAATAAAGAAACACAGAGAAATCACACAGAGAATCACAGGAGAATCACAGAGAATCACTCTGACGACCCACTCTGGCGACTCGCTCTGGTGACTCACTCTGGTGACCTACTCTGGGGACTCACTCTGGTGACCTACTCTGGGGACACACTCCGGCGACCCACTCTGTGCTCTCAGAACTAAGACACCCTCGCCCAGTAAGCTGGTTATCTTCTGGAGCAATCTTCGTGTGATATGGAGGTATGACTCGCGTGTGCATCGTATTCGCTAACGTTCTGTTTGTTTGTCCAACTCAAAAAAATTATTCGCTTGTTAAAATTGAAGCAGCTTATAATGTGGCGAAAATCAGCAAGGTGAGGTGAACAGTATAGACAGGTAGGGGCCTCTATGGGGCTAAATAACATACAATACACCCTCAAAAGTCGCGTGAAGCTAGACATTATTTCCCCTTCCTTCGAGAATCTACTCTGCCTCCAATTTTCAACCACGCCCTATCTTACAGTTCAGCTGCAGTCTACTGTGGCGAACAAAGTCTGTTCTAGAGATTTCTAAATCTTCCATTTCGCCTTGTGAAAAGATTGAGGAGTCATAGATACATGTGACGAGTATAACCGACATCTTGTTTCGGTTATACACGACTATCATTACTTCAGGAGGAAGTGTTGGCGAGGGCTTCCCACAGTGGCGAAAGTACAGTTTCATCAGCTCGATGAGATCTAACTCTGGAGATATCATTGACGGACATGAATGGTATATACTACAAGTACAGTACAGTACAGTACTGTATGTACTGTACAAGAACTACTGCACTTTTTATTTTATAATATGATGAAGTTGCTGTAATTGGTAATGAGGGGGTGTCGGATATGTCCATATTCCCGGCTCTATCTTTCACCATGGTCTTCCCATAGCTATGCCAATATTCTGAGTGCCTGTCTCATTGCCACATGTCCAGTTTGCCACCCACGTGAATCTCGCCACCGACCGCTTCTGCTCAATATATAAACCCATTTAGATCCTCTCAAAACACCAGGGTCAGTTCCAATTTCAACCTGGACTGGCCCTTGATCATACTTGTGTGGAAGCGAGGTTGTTCTAAACTCATACTGACACCCAGTGACGCCCAGAATACCCACAGCTCTTACTTCACTGAGCAGCATGCATATTCAACGGAGGGCATGCTGATGGACGTACAGTGGAGACCTTGGGGTTCACGATGAATCACCTGTGTGAAACTGGTGTCTTTCTCTGCACAGACTCACTACAGTTTGTGCAGATTACCACCGTGCTACGGCTCCTTCATTGGATTACGGTCTTGGATAGATACTAACCAAGATGGGCACGGTGGGAGGATTGTTTGATAGTTTTTTCGTTCATTAGGACAAACACAACTGTCCTAGTTAAACTGCAATCTATCAGGATAGGTTGCATCGGAGACGGCCCCAGCTGCATCTTGGGCCCGTTTCTAGTCGCCATGTCGTTGATCGACTCTATTTATTAATAGTGAATATGATTGAAAGAAAGTTAACGGTGGCTGGCGGAGCACAGTCATGAACAGTGTGGTTGTAGTACTTGTTGGTTGGCAATGTATTATTCGGATTCCAAGGTTGTTTTTGGTGTTTTCCGCGCACAAAATAGATACTTGCACATCTTTTGGGGTTCCCAATATCAGATACTTCTGGACTGAAAGACGTTGGTTGTATTTACGTAAAAAACGTGAATAAAAGTTCAAACACTCCAAGTATGAGTAAATAATTGAGGGTGTAAGATGATTTTTCTTTGACTACAGTACATACCATCACTCCAGTGGCCCAGATCTGAAGTGATTTGAATTGACGGCGGTCCATCAAAGTTGAATTATATACGCTCCAAAGGATTTTATCAGCTCTCAAGAGTGATAGAATGCTTACTTTTCAGTATCTCTTTCATCACTCATAGCCCCATGTCTCTTTACTCCGCTTACAAGTCTTACAGCAGTTGTAAAAAGTTGAAACGAGTAAAAACCTATATGACAACTGGATAACGATTAGATAACGATTAGATAACGACTAGACTAATATACAAGTCTCTTTATAATGTGAATAACTGTCCATTGCTTTTTGTTTGTTTCTTTTTTTCTTCTTTTAATTCTGAATACATTTCAGCTACTTGGGCCTAAAAACAATGTTATACCCGCAAATCGGATTCGGATTGTATCGTTCAGAAGAGCGCATTGCATTCTTTTTCGCTTGTTCACGGATTCTTCCTGTTCCATCTCTTGACCGGATCAATATTTAAAAGGTATAGTACATACTGTACATACCGTAGTCGTATCAGACACTGACATCTTGGACTGCTGAGAAACGAAGAAGCAGTAGACGGTATTAGAGATGACGTAAAGTCGAATGGCATGTGATAAACGTGGTCATTGCGACAATGTTTCTGTAAGACGTGGGCTCGTTGCAACAGGTAAAAAACGTGACTCTTGTTCGTGTAGGAATATGTGATCAGTAGACTGTTGGCCATGTGGACGGTAGCTGTTTTGCGCATAATCCTGGGGTGCTGATGGTGGATAGACCATATGAACTTGTCATCATAGCACTTTTCTTTCTTTTCCCAGACAAGTGGCTCCTACCCAAGCCGGATCCGACGCACTGATGTGGTGGCTCAATGGTAGAGCTTTCGACTCCAGTCTTCTCGGTTGTAATCGAAGGGTTGCAGGTTCAATTCCTGTCCATGTCAAGTTCTCTGAACTGACAGTGGAGGAAACATTGTGGGTTTAAGTCCCATAGCTTCAGCTGATCGGTGTATTTTTTGTTCCTCTGATATTTTTGATTAATAAGCTGCGGTTGGAGATCTGCTGCGAGTAGTTGGGTTGGTGAGATATATGCAGTTGGACTGATCCTTCACGTTACAACCATATTCAGAAAGTAACGACCAATGATGGTATTGCACATTGACTCTTGATCGGGTTGACCAGGTACGTGAAGTACAGTACATACAGCAGACAATCGACTAGTGAGATGAGAACGAGCAGGAGGAGGGAAAGTAATGAAATTTGTTGTATCGATGGCAGCACAAGTGTTGAAAAGTTGCAACTGCAGTATGTACTTTAGCAGTCTATAACCAAGCAGGAGGTTGAGAGTTCTTTTGACCGGGGGCCTGATCATTGTTACCCCAGCTAAGAACATCATCCATCAACAAAGTATGACATTATCATTCAACCCATTTCCAAAGAAATATGACATTGTCATTCAACCAATTCCAAACCACTAATCATTTACTGTACTAGATACAGTAGTAACTGATGTTGTTGACGGTTCTTGTTCTTCATCTCACCGAGCCCATTAGAGTTCAGATAATGCACCTCCAACAACCTTATCGCCAAACTACAAGCTAATGTTTGAGGAGTCATACGAGCACTTGACTGTCTCTTCTTTGGAAATGAGTGAGATATACCGGGCCTTTAAACCATTGTTTCTCCACCCCCTTCTCATTCCTACATCAGTTGCATCAATGACTCGCATTACAACCCTCCGCGTCCTCGTGCCTTCAAGCTCTCACTCCCTGTAGGAACCCGGTGACGCCTACTTGTAGTGTAGCCCTCTCAGGTTCAGTCCCCCGTTCAGTTTTATGTGGAATTTTTGTTTTCAGAGTAAATTTCGTACCTTTCCATCAGTTAGAGCCATTAGCACCGATTTAATGGTGGAAAAAACAGTTCGTTGCATGTTTTCCAACAACCGAAGGAACAGTCCTGAAGCGGACACTCCGCCTCATGAGAAACAAAAGTAAACCTGGCTTGTGCAAACCAACCCAGTGGTCAACATTGGCGTCTCGAAAGAGACAGAAAGTAAATCCACCTTGGAAAGGGAATATGGCTGTCCTGATGAGATGGATGGTTAGCATGAAACACTAGTCAGATATATAGAAGAAGGAAATCATACCAGACCACTTGCGAATAGCAGGAAACTGTTTAGGCGGAGAATTGTGGGCGGAAAACTGAGAAAAGAAAACTATGGTAGTATTTTATATCCCCGCCTGGTGCAAGTAAGAGTACACGATATTAAACATTGTATTATATGCATAGAACATACAGTGATAGACCACAGAGCAAAAGATGAATATAACTGGATTGTTACAAGGACTCACCCTGAGCCTCCTCAACACTAGCCTTCAACACATCCACTATCTTGGTCAACTCCTCTTCGGAGACAGTATAAGGTGGACTGAGAATGATATGGTCCCCTTCGAACGAATCCACAGTGCCCACACCCTTCAGAAAATGAACTCCTCGCTTCATGCCGGCCTTGTAAACCTTGGTGGAAAACCCCACTGCTATAGGGAACGCCTTCTTTGTCTCTTTATCCTGAACAAACTCCACGTCCCAGAAGAGACCTCGTCCACGAATATCACCAACGTTGGGGTTGTTGGCAAGTGCTTTCTTGAGCATCTTTTCAAGCTTGAGACCAAGGAAACGGCTTCTTTCCACCAGTTGGTCCTCCTTGATGATCTTCTGAAGCTCCAGACCTACACTTGTGGCAAAGATATGGTCCTGGTACGTCTGATGTCCAACCACGTGACCACTTCCGCTTTTGAACACATTGTACACCTTTGGAGAGATGAGAACGGCAGCCAGAGGCACATATCCTCCTCCAAGTACCTTGGCTACGGGTTGCAGATCTGGGCCCTCGTCCATTTCGTGCTGCCAAGCATGGTACGTTCCACAGCGTCCCATTCCGCTCATGACCTCGTCCAGCACGAACAGCGCACCATACTTGTGGCAAATGTCTCGACAGCCCTTAATGTAGCCCTTCGTAGGAGGCACACAACCGAGAGTTGCTCCAATGACGGTCTCACAAGTGAAACTGATGACGGTTTCGGGACCCAGGTGTTGGAACTTGGCATCCAGCTCGTCTAGCAGCTGCTGGGTATATTCCTCTTCCGTCTGACCGGGCTTGGCTCCCCGATAGTAGAAACAGGTGGAAACTTTGTGGAAGTTTGAGGTGTTGAGAACGTCAGCGTAGGGCTTTCGACGTGACTGAAATCCGCCCAGAGAAAGAACGCCTAAAGTGCTGCCATGGTAGGAGAAGTGTCGCGAGATGTAATTGACTCGTTTGGGTTCGTTCTTCTCCACAAAGTACTGCTTGGAAAGCTTCAGAGCTGCTTCATTGGCCTCACTGCCAGAGTTGAGGAAGACAGCACTGGAAAAGGAGCCCTCAGGAGACTGCTCTACCAGGTACTTTGCCAGATCATCTGCGTGCTTCGAGCCCAGCCCGTGACTCAGAATGTAAGGCAGACCGGCAGCCTGCTGGATCTTGGCAATCATGCGCTCATTTCCGTGTCCCAGGGCTGCCACCGCTGCTCCTCCACACGCGTCCAGCACCGTTCGAGTCTGTCCATCTTCTTCGATGGTCAATTCCGTGCCCTTTCCGCCAATTGTCCGGGGAAGAGTAGCGTGCACGTCTGTTTGAAACACTGACATTGTTGTTTGTGTAACAGTGTTTTTTTTTTGGTGTTGTTGTGGTGTGCGGGGAGAATGAATTATATATGATCCAGGAATTAGTCACTTGTGCGGAGAAGTAAAATATAAACTTTTGTTATCCGATAAGCGAAACTGTATACAGAAGGACTACCCGAGGTGGACAAAAGAGTCATAGAAACAGCAAGATATGAGTGTCAAGGGTGAGGAAATGGCGGATAATAACAATTGAAGATGATTTTTAAGTGATTATCTTTCTTTTTAGCCCAAAATAACCCCCAATTTCCTCCCAAAACCGAATTTTTTCTTCATTTTTTTAAAAAATTACACTTTTAGGATCCCCCACTCCATCGGAACTCGGAAATTTCATCCAGGGCCCGATGGTTTAGTGGTATAATTCTCGCTTAGGGTGTCCTAGGCAATTTGCGAGAGGTCCCGGGTTCAATTCCCGGTTGGGCCCTATCAGCAGCGAAGCTGTTCTTTTTTGGACCTGAGATCGTGACCCTGTGTCAACTTGTACTGCTCTTCAGTCTCTCGATGATGACGCTAACGCATACATTAACTTGCGTCTTACTCGTACAATTACATGGATACAGGGCTGTGGACGTTTGTGGATTTGAGAGTAGGAAGACAATGGGGTGTTTCCGCGACTCTGGCGCGTCTCATACTCTGGAGAGGGTATCCTGGACCACTACAACTTGGACAATTGGGTCCTGGTTGTGTGGCTCCTATCGAGTTGAAGACTCCGCTCCAACTTGCTCTGTCAAGAAGTGTCATCATTAATGAAACAACAGCAAAGTTCTAAAGAGGGCAGCTGATAAACCGACGATCTCACAGGCTTCTGCCATTCGCGACCGACATTCGACACTTGAACGCTCAGAAAGACCAAACATGTCATCAAACCTCCCCCGACCTTCGCCACCTAGGGCGTCGGCTATCTTCACCGATCCCAGATCAAGTTTTTAGGTTCTCCTGCTTTCAGATGCCCCCTGACGTGAGTGACAAACCTTCAGTTTCATCTCCAGTTTCCATTCCAAGAACAAATTCTCTCAGCTGTTTTGTCTACCTGATGGCGTGCTCAGTCGAATCCTTCACCAGAGTGCTGAGACTCTCCTGACGAGTCTCTCTGTTAGAGAGAAGAGTCTGGTGTATAGCAAAAGTTGGTTTATTCAACATCAGTCCTTTCTTCTCATGTTCCAGGGATGGCCTCCATTTGTTGGAGTGGTGGCAGCGAGATTGGAGAATGTGTTTCTCGCTGAATATCAACTTCGCTTGAAGATTGCTATCAGTTTTCTTTCGAGCCAAGACAGCTGACTCTTTCCTTTAAAAAACGAGGTCGCGGTAGAGCTCTCGAGTGGGCCCACCATTGGCCGTCCAGAGCAACGATTCCATCTCCCTCGGGAGCCGTCTTCCATGAGAGTGGAGAGTCCAAGATCGTAATCGGAGAATTGCGTGGCTAGGAGGGCCGACTAGAGATTGACCATTGGTTAATGGCAACCCTAGTTGGAACGACTGAATATGAAATACTCTTCAGTCAGTGAGTCCTAAACCAAAAGAAGCAGGCTCAGACCTCCTTTTGTAATGGCAGGTCATGGCTACAAGTGCCGGAGACAATGGACAGAGTCATCTCGAGCTCCCTCTCTGCTGCTGCAGAAACCGAGCAGCGTACCAATACAAGTAGCATCGGCAGGGGCCATGAGGCGGTTGCACATAGGGACCAGTTATAAATTGGTAGCTGCAGATGTTTACATAGGAATCTCTCGATATTTCCTTCTTTTCCACTTTTTTTGTTGCTTGTTCTAACCCCTTTCATTCTCAATCACCTCCCCGGACTCACTTCTGACTCACTTCTGACTCACTTCTGACACACTTCTGAATCACATCCTGCCCAAGCTATCAATCAACTCGAGACTCTCATTCAAAGGCCATCGCAAGGTTCTTAGCTCCTCTCTTCTTCCTCCAAGGGGACATCAACTCTGATCATGTCGATTTGGTAGTGTACCAAAAGGCCGAAGAGCCAGCCAAAAAAGGGCTACAGATGAAGTTTGGAGTCTCATTCCTCACTTGATTTTCTTGTAGGGCCAAAAGAAGAAAAAGAAAGGGTGAAATTGGGGATAAAACTGCGCGAACCAGCGTCCAAAGACTCTCTTTTGCGTGCTGTGGAGAGGCGCCCTATAGGTAAGACCAAAGGGGGTAGTGTAATCAGAGAAGCCGACGGGGTTTCTGCTGCAAACAATGGTTTGAAATGGCTGGCGTGCAGATCCAAGGACCGTAGTCAGACTGTCGTCAGTTGTACCTGCGTGTATCTGGCTCGTGACAATCAATAGAGATGGTGGAGTTTCCAGTGAATGGGTGTCCTCAAAGTTGGCGAAGCAATATAAAAGTCAACAGAGATCACTCTCGTCAGCTTGTCTGTACCCTTTCGTGTCGATACACTCGTCGGGACTACTAATAATACATCTATTGTAGCATCTATATGGGGTTAAATGGTCTGGGCCTTGTAAGGGACGGTGGCATCACCGAAAATATCCTTGCACTCGATGATTCGCAGCTCACACTGCTTCATGCTCTCGGCGTTGCCAATCTCGCCTCTCTTTATACCCGACTTTCGAGCGCTTTCATCGGTTATCTTGAGAATCTGCTGAACCACTCCCAGCACTTCTCCCACAGCCACAGACAGTGGGTCAGGAACTGGCTTGAGAGTGTGATAGGTGTAGAATCTGTCGGAAAGCAGAGCTGCAAATATATCGCCAGTGCCGGTGAAGTATGAGTTGATCTTGTTGAACTCGTAAATGTATGTTGAGGTCGATCCATCTTTGTCCAGCGTAGATCCTGCCGAGTAGAGGATATTGTCGTTATCGGAAAAGGACAGAGACGAAATGGCCACGTAAGGTGTCTTATAGGTAGTATGGAAGGCTGTCAGCGCCTGCTTGAGCGTTTCTCGGTCTGTGATCTTGATTCCTGTGAGCAGTTCTGCTTCAAACTGGTTGGGGGTCACCAACGTCACCTTGCCACTCTTCAGAATATCCTGATACACAGGAATGGTCTTTTCCGACACGTACATTCGTCCGGCGTCGCCCAGAACCGGATCCAGCAGCCAGATCAACGAAGGGTTGTTGGTTTTGAGATCTTCTCCCACCTTTCCCACTGCCTCCACTCCTTCCTCTCCAGGAACGTAGCCGGTCAGCAGAAACTCATACGACAGCCCTGCAAGTTTGAGGCCTTCGTAGACGTCGAGAATCTCCTGAGCAGACGCCTTGGTGCCCTTGACCGTGCCGTATCCCGTGTTGTTTGAAAAATGCACCGTGTTGAGAGCATCCACCTCCCAGCCCAAGCACTGGAGAGGGAAGGTAGCTGCCTTGTTGCCCACGTAGCCATGGACTACGTGGGACTGGATCGCAAGCAGGTGTTTCATTGGTGTCTGTGTTGTGTAAAAGTGGGATGGGGAGATCAGTCTACAAGTAGGCGCTTATCGGGAGAGATACACTCTCCTTCATGCCGAACTTTGTCTGCCTGGGAGAAGATGAGGTAAGTAGTAGGGGTTGGTTTAGTGGAAGTGGAGATAAACTCTCTAAGTGAATGTTTAAGAAGTAAACAAAATGTTCAACAAATTATACATTTGTCAAGTAATCCCACAATGGATGATGCAATGTGCTTCTCTCGCGGTAGTTTCTACAGTTTGCACGAAACAAAAACTACATGAGCTCGTAGATAAAAGAAACTGTTAATGATGAGCTATGAAAAAATGCCCCAGTTGACCAGATGGACATCAACTTCAGCAAACTAATTATTCTGTGCGATCTTACAATTATTTCACATCCAACGCCTCGCTTATGCAAACGACATAATTGGGTGTTTCGATGAAAGGACTCAACATTGGCTCATTCAGAAGGTGAGAATTTTACAGGGACGGGATTTGGCGGGTTATATATATTTCAACAATCACCCGAATTAATGCGAATAAATCTGAATTTTTTTTTCCGCTTTTTTTTCTATTTTATTCCGACTTCTACCTCTCTCTCCATTAAAGAACTTCATGCATGAGCTAAATTAATCAACGCGCGCAACACGTACTCGTAGCTCCGAACATCACCAGCAGCAAACCACCCATACACACAATGTCACTGAGAGGATTGGAGCTCGACTATCCACTATTTGTGGCCGAATTTCTCGACAAGGATCACGTGATCGTCGGCGGAGGCGGCGGAGAGGGAAACCACGGCATCCCCAACAAGCTGGTGAGTATCAGTGGTTGAACCGTGGTGGCAGGCATGCTTCTGGCGGGTTGGAAACAGACACAAACAAAGTGGACAAACTTTGCTCAATGTGGCATTCTGTGCCGTAACCAATTCATGTGATTCATGTGATTGGTCACTGGTTACGTGGAACACACTAACTCAGAGCATCGTCAAGATCAAGGGACCCGACATGCCCAAGAAGATCTCCGAGATTGAGCTGTCGAAAAAAGAAGACAATCCCACGAGCTTAGCAATTTTCGACAAGAACACCATTTACGCCGGTGTAAACAGCAACAGTGAAACTCTCAAGAGCGGCAAGAACCAGCATCTGCGACTCTTCTCGCTCTCGGACGACAAGGAGAAATGGAGCGAAACCAAGTCCTCACAAGTCTTTGAAGACGTTGGCATTCTCGACTACCAGAAGGGGGCGCTGGCTGTGCCCAAGCACAAGTCTGTGATTCTCAGCAACTCCACGGCTCCTGGATACATCTACTCCATTGATGTCAAGGATCACGCAGTCAACTTCCAGGAGAAGACCGAGAGTGAGATCAACGGCATGTCTCTGTCTCTGGACGAGTCCAAGTTTGTCTACGTGACGGACAAGACTCTTGTTGTAGCCAACTCGGCCGACGGAAAGCACATTTTCAACTCGGAGTCTATCAAGGGCGAGACCTTCTCCCGGGCTGCCTTCCTCAAGTCCTCGGCGGTGGTTGCTGCTATTGCTGTGGGAGCCAAGGATGGTATCAAGCTGGTCAAGATGCACGGAGACAAGTTCGAAGAGGTGTCATTCAGCTCGTACAAGAACCTCAAGAAGGTGACTGCTCTGGCCTGCCACGACAAGTACATCTTCACTGCTCACCAGGACCTCAGTCTATCCATTTTCTCCGCCGACAACCTGCGTCTGCTCAAACAGTACAAAGAGGCCCATGAGTTTGCCATCACCCGAGTTGCTCTTAACGAGGATGAGACCATGGCTGTCTCTGTGTCTGCTTCCAACACTCTCGGAGTCATTGATATCCCTGCCGATGGCAACTTTGGAGGCAACAAGCTGTTTGACATTATCATTCTGACCATTCTCATCCTGTTTGTGGCCATTGCTTACCAGAAGATTGTTGGAACCCGTCAGTGGTAGTGTTGCAGATCTAGTATAAGTAAGAATTGTATTTATGTGATTGACCAGCCCAGACTATTACGATTACTACTGCTCCAGTTCAATAAGCACTTGTACAGCTCTGAAAACAGTTTCTTTCTATTTTGTTCATTAGTTATGTATCACCTGCCCGTTAATATCAAAGCTGTAGTCAAATGTAGCTAAAGGGATCATGTTATGACATGCCCCAGTCCTCACCTCACACGAAGGAGAAGACGGTGCTCCGTGTACTGGCCCCAAGAGTCGTCAAACTCCTTCCAGTTATCATCGAACCTCCACTTGTCTGCTCCCTCCCACACTTCGTCGAACCAGACGAGAAAGTCGCGGGTCTTGGACATGACAGTGTCCTGGGTCTGATGAACTCGCACGTTCCGGATTACAGCAATTCCAAAGTCCTGGGTCTGAACCTGCATCTTGAGCTGGTTTTGGGCAATCGCTTTTCTCATTGACGTGTGTTTAGCGAAGCCAGACATGGTTCTGGTGGCTCGCTTTGCTGTGCCTTGAAACACTGGATGTGTTGAAGGATATCTGTCGGTGTATCTGGCTGGGGTATCTGAGTGGTAGTTTGCAAATCTGGCCTGGATATCTCTCATTGTGTTGGTTCAATGGCGGCGAGTGTTTCAGACACTGAATATTGTTTTGAGCGGTAAACAGTTTTGTGTGAATGTAGAATAGAGGTGGGTATATATAATTATATATAATTAACAGTATATATACAAGTAAAAGACACGTCTTGGGTACACTTGTATACAAAAAAACATTGACAAAAAAATACTTGTTTTTGTACAAGTAGCTTGGTTTAATAAAATATTTACAAAAAGGGTCGATTAATTAGATTAAAGTTTAATTAAGTTTAATTTTATCAAAACCTTTTTTATGCTCAAAACGCACGTATCCAACCCGCATCTCCAATCGTGGGCGTCTGGTGTAGTTGGTTATCACATGCGCTTAGCATGCGCGAGGTCCCCGGTTCGATTCCGGTGTCGTCCATAAGAGCTCTTTGGCTCTTTCTTTTTTGTTTCTTCTTCTGGTCTCTGTTCAAGACAGGTATTCGAGACGTCTTTCTGACTGGTGAAGGTCCTCACTTCGATACGAAACCCAGTTTTGGGAGGAGTTGTGTTTTTTTTGTGTGGATATTGTTAGATCAAATTGAAGAGCGGAACGAGACGAATCAAAACGTCGTACTTTCACGCCTGTGGGAGCTCTGTGCCACGATGACTGTCGACTTCAAACTTGGGCGATCTTGCGGCGAAACGCGTTTCTGTGATTCAAATAAATCTTTTTATGTCTATTGTAAGTGTTAACATGCATGCATTCTATGTCTTAGGAGACAACCTGATACCCCTCTGTTTCACTCCTCTTCATGTCCGGCTCGTTGTCCTCCCTGCGATCCACTGCTTTTTGGTGCCCCTCCTGCTGCTGCTGCTGCTCCTTTTCCTTTTCCTGTTTCTTCTTGAGAATCGACTTCCTTGCTTGTTCGATCAGATAGTCGTAGTCTTCCTTGTGTTTCTGGACCCACTGTCTATCGTCAATGTTCTTGATGGTCATTTTCACCGGTTGTGCGTTTTCGTTTGCCACCACTGTCGTTTCCCACCTTCGCAGATCGTCCTTGATATCGCTCTTTGACCGTGGCGTCTTATTGTCCACATTTGCGTTCCACAGCGTCACCCACTCGTCGTAGCGCCGAAACAGCGTCTGTTTGGACCCCGAAGTAGAAAGGCCTTCATCCTGCAGTTTGCGACGCACGTTGGCCACGCTTTCTGACGCCTGGTTGACTCGCTGAATCTTGCGCAGCGGCTTGGTCTTTTTCTTGGTGCCCAGCCAGTTGCCTCCATTGGCTCCGGTGTCGTTGCAGTTGTTGTCCAGGTGTCTGTTGATGGCTGCTCCTGGAAGCATGGCCTGGCAAACAGGACACTCGACCTGAATGTCGTCCGACGAGACCAGGGTTTCTGTGTAGTTTGTGCGCGTACGTTTGCGACCGGACCGGCGTCTTCCGTCGTCCAAATCTGGACTGCTGGGTGGCTCCACCACCTCTGGAATCGGCTGTTTTGCCGCCTCCTTCACCACGCGAAGAATCGTGGCTCTCTGGGCGCTGAAATGCTCCACGAGGGTCTCGACAGTCACGTTTTTGCGCAGCTGCGAAATCTGCTGCTCCTGCATACACGTGGGGCATCTCTGGCTGGTGTTGGTGAGATATCGCTGGATACACAGCGAGCAGAAGGTATGGCCACATCCCGTGATCATGGGCGCAGTGAAGAACTCCTTGCAGATGTGGCAGCGCAGAGTCTCGTCCACGTCTTTGAGGCCGCTCAGCTTGGAGTCGATCCAGTCGCTGGGATCGGGAATGTCGCTATTCATGGTGTGTGTCGCCATGGAGCAAGTTTTACGCGTTCATGCATGTTAATGGATCCGAGTTTATTAATCTTTGGGGATATTTAAGCAGCATTTAAAGATAATTTCGTAGATTAATTGCAATTAATTTCAGCAAAATATGAAATGTAATAACAGGAAACAGACCAATAATGTACACCTTTTGATCAGACAAGATATTAAACGGCTTATTGATTTTGATCAAAGAAAACCGTTCATACATACAGTACATACACAATTGTTTCTACAGCAGCGATCTGACAAACGAAATAATATTGTGAAAAGTGTCAACATGTGTACCTGTACAGTTACTGTATTTTTTAAAACACCACCATTGAGTATACCAACTGTCCTACTGCTGAATACACCGAGCGGTATCTTGACACATCCACAAGTACTCCCGACCCACACCTCTCCGACCTACCCCATCCGACCTATCTGCACCCAATCCACCAGACCGGTCTCTTGTCAGTGTAAACAGATCACTCATAAACAGCCCCTATCACCGCTCAAGATGATATCTGTCTACGAGCTGGCAGCAACAGTGCTCATTCTGGCCTTGTACACGGCATATCTCGGCAACCTACCGACGTTCGACTACCACACTGCTCGCGAGCACAAGCTCAGCAAAGTGCGTATCCTCAAAGAATGCATCTACCGACTGGACAAGGAGATCATCCAGCCCTGCGAGGAGGTAGAAAGATCGCTCAGAGATCTCATTCAAGAGTATAAACACAAAAGCGGCGCTAGAAAACCCACAGTCACCATTCCTATCTTCAAGAGAGTCAGAAGAGAGAACTTAAGACTGTTCAGGTACGCCCCCAAAGCCAAAGCGTTTGTGAGAGTGCAAAGCCCGAAAGAAAAACCTCACCCCCAACAGCGTCTTCCAAAAGACACCAATGAATTCGACGTGACCAACCTGAGACAGGTGAACAAGTTTGGTGTCAACTCCGACAAAGATCCCTATTGGCATCCTCAACCAAGACATCCTCTCAGCTCTCTCAGTTGCAACCCCTCCACGAGAAGGTATCCCCCGAAACTCCATGCGTGATGAAAACAATATATGTAGCAGCAACAATGTGACTCCAGTGTAGTTTGGGGTCATGGTGGGTACCTTCAACAACATCTACCATGACAAGTGAGAACTGTAGAGACAGCTAACGAGCAGTTGAAACACAAGCCAATATTCTATTCATCATAAATATATTACGGACATTAAATACCTACAAGGGTATACATTCATCAGGTGTAACACCTGGTCAGTGGTCTGAGACATGATTTCTTTCTTCTTTCATCACAAGCACAAGCACCCCCCCATTAATTACTGCTTTCTGAAATAGCCAACAGTAGACTGGGCAGGGGCGGGGGTAGAAGAGCGCGAGACAATAACCGCAAGCACCCACTGGGGCAGCCACAGACCGAACAGCACCTGCCAGGTCCACACCTGGTTACCTCTAAGCGACCACAGGAGCATCTGCAGGATATCGAAGGGCGAGGTGTGCAAAACGGCGCCAACGGCAACCAGCCAAGTCCAAGGGCATGTGATGATGAGAATCAGTAGGTTGCTCTTGGTGTGAGCAGACCCAGGACGGATGAAGTTGAATGCCACGGTCAGCAGACCCAGAACCATGGCCAACGAAAAGTTGATGGTTGCCAGAGCAGTGGTAACGAGGCCGTGGAGCAACAAGGAGATGGCCAGGGTAACGTTGGGCTCGGCGGGCGCGCTGGCAGGGTGAGGAGGAGGTGAGGGAGCCACCACCGACAAAATAGGCAGACAGGCACTGATGACGAAGAGAGAGGTCAGTACAGGGCCGACTGCAGAGGTAGGAACGACAGTCAAAACCCCTCCAATCGTGGTGCAGGCTCCAAAGACAGCAATGATGATGAAGAAAGATTTCACTAGCGAAGTCGATCGATTGGGCTTGGTGGCGTACAGGTAGATGGCAGTGAGGGGGAAAGAAGCGCACACAAGCACTGCTCCTGGAAGGTAGGTGCCGATAGATACAAACTTGGTGGGCGAGAGCAGCAGGTAGAAGAAAAACGACTGGTGGAAGTGTTCCAGCAGGTTGTTGATGGATCTCAGAGTGCTTTCTGCCATTCGGCCAAAGGTAGTGATATCAAAGGGACCGGTAGTTCCTCGAGCTCGCAGAGTGATGGCGTCGATTCTCCAGCCGGAAAATGCCTCCGATCCAGGACTGTTGCTGATTCCGGTTGTCAGCTGACGGGTCATTCCAGACAGCATGATCTTGAGTCGGTTGGCGTATCTGTTGAGCACATCCATCTGCTGGTTGCCAAAAAACTCCTTGAGGGATTCAGGCATGTACTTTTTGACAAAGCTCTCATCGTCCTCCGTCACTCCTTGGATCACAGTAGCCAGATTCTCAGTGCTGGCAGCAATAACAGCAGTGTTGATGAGATCCAGATTGGGCAGCTGGCCGTTGAGACCCTCATAGAAGACCTCCATAAAATCAAAGTGCTCACTGGACGCCTCGGGGTAGTCCAGGACAATGGCGCCTTCGATGGCTCCGGCCGTAAGCGCCAGGCTGGTATGGTAAGCAGTGACCCAGGAACGTAGAGCAAAACCGGAGTCGCTGGGGATCACAAACACAATGTTTTTGCTCCACACGCTCCATCGCTTGAGATACCTGGCCAGCGCAATCAAGACGCTGATACCACCAACATTGTGCTCTCCATCCTGGTTGATCCAGGGGGCCACCAGAACCATGGCCTCGGCATTGTCTCCTCGAGGAGCATGCATGACGCCGTAGACGTTGGTGCCGTTGTACGACTCGGAGAAATGGTCGACGGACCACTCGTGCAGCGACGTCTTGAGCCCGATGTCGGCCAGGTACCCTCGTACATGCGAAATTCGCTCCTGCTCATTGATATGACCGCCAGCCTCCGAATTGACAATCGCCTGAATCTCCTGCTTGTAGGCCCGGACGTGGTTCCACTCACTCTCGCGAAAATGCGTGTGTGCCTGGCCCGGAAGCAGCGCATTTTCACTCACATAGGTGTATCGATATTGGCCGTCTAGAGGCAGAACTGCCAGCCAGAGCGCTCCAATCACGCTGACAAGCAGCGACAGCAATGGCAACCAGCCAATGATCTTGTCCCGTAGACCCAGCCGGTTCGCCACTTGCGTTAGTTTTTCAAACAAACCCATCGTCGAAGTGCTATCGTGTGAGGTGTGTGGGTGGAGGGTGGTGAAGAGCTACAGTAGCTACAGGTACGTGGGACTATGCATGTCGTGTCGAAAACTGACTTTGGCGTAGATTTCGAGACCCAAACGAGACATTTCAGCAAGAGACAATAGCTGAAATTGACAAATACTCGAGAAACAAAAATATACGCGCCATTGGTCTTGTCGTTGCTTAGTCAGCTAAGACCCGTGACCCAGTAGGGGGCGGTTAACGGTTCAAACAAAGTTTGACCAAACAGTTAGGGCAACCTGGCCGAGCGGTCTAAGGCGCCAGGTTAAGGCTAATTCCTTAACGAAGTATCCTGGTCTCTTCGGAGGCGAGAGTTCGAATCTCTCGGTTGTCATTTTTTTCTGCTTTGTTTTTTTTTGCTCATTTTTTCCCCCCCTTTTTTTTTTTTTTTTTCACTTGGAAGTTGTGCAGCACACGTGCAGGTCCACTTTGGCTTAAATTAGTTTGCTATAAAAGTTCCGTGGATGGCTTACAAATACAGTACATGCACAAGAGCATGAAAATTGCACCGTGTGGAAGATGGAAGGGAGTGGAAGGAGGAAGAAGGAAGATGCTCGTTCGATTCGACTCCATTTGTCATCTTGATGATCTTTTTTGGCGTCACCATTGCATCATTTTATTTTCTACTCTTTTTGGCACTGTAAGCTAATTCGTGTCGCGTAAAACCTTGTCAATTACTAACAGGGTCCGATTACAACGGAGATAACGTCCGTCCCAGCGGGTTTAGCACCAACGGAACGGGGTTTGGCAGTTTGACTTCTTCTTGTTGGACATTTCTGTGAAGGAGAAAAGTTGCAAGGAGGTGACAGAGGACGATACGCAGCCCACGATCTTGACACTTTGCCTTACTGTGTGATTTCCTTCCTGCCTGAGCCCGTTACAGCCAGGTCTGTCCTTGTTAGTAATCTCTCCTCCTCGGGGACCTGTTTTTGCAGGTGCGGTTTCATTTGCGAGCTTGGCAGCATGCGCTTGGCGCTCGGCAAAGCCTCTTTGAAATCATATTACGCTTTTTCTGCCCTGTTTTATCCTCTTAGGAAAACTCTCTTGCGCAGGGCTGACAAATCTAGTATGCTGTTCCGCAAGAAGATCGGAGAGAGAGGGAGTGAGCCAGAGCTTGGTTATAAGAAAGCGGTTTCTCCTCTGCTTTGATCCAACAACCAACCAACCGCCGCTCAAACACTCAAACATGGACACATCCTTCTCGCAACTGCTCAACTTTGCGTCAAGAGGACGACTGTTTGCTTACCCCGAGCAACAACCAGGGTTTCAACCGCCCACCCACTTTTGGCATGGCCCACCATCTCACGAAAATGAACACGAGGACATCGAACGTGGTCTAGAAGACGCCTTTGACGGAATCGACGTGGAACCCAACCGTCGCAACCAAGACGACAACCCCCTAGAGACCTCGGACACTTCTATAGTCAACAACAAGGAAAATCTAGAAAAGGACGGACCACATAATGAAGCACTGTGCGTGGGATGGTATGGTCCCGACGACCCCGAAAACCCTCAGAACTGGTCTTCATCGAAAAAGGCCTTTATCGCCGGACAGGTGCTCACCTTGACCTTCTCGGTTTATGTCGGATCCTCCATCTACACCCCTGCTCTTCCGGAAATCATGGAGCATTTCCACATCTCCCAGACCGCAGCCCTGGTTCCTCTGTCGGTGTTTGTCTTCGGATACGGTATCGGACCCGTTGTCTTCTCCCCTCTTTCGGAACACCCTGCTGTGGGCCGAATGTGGATCTACGTCATCACCCTGCTCATCTTTGTGTGTCTGCAGGTGCCCACTGCCCTGAGTCCTAACATTGGCTCCTTGATCATTCTGCGATTCCTGGGAGGAGTCTTCTCGTCGCCTGCCCTCGCCACTTCAGGAGCCACCTTTGGAGACATTTACCAAATCGCATACATCCCCTTTGCCCTTGCTCTGTGGGCTATTTCCGCAATCTGTGGACCAGTGTTCGGACCCGTGCTGGGAGGTGTGTTTGCCCAGGTGCTGGGCTGGAGATGGACCTTCTGGATGCTGCTTTGGATCTCCGGAGCCTGTCTGGCCATTCTCTTCTTCTTTTTCCCCGAAACCTCTGCCGCCAACATCCTCTACCGACGAGCCAAGCGGCTGGAAAAGCTGACTGGAAAAAAGTACACCACTGCCGCTCGACAGGAGTGGGCCACCAAGAAAATGTCGACTGTGGCCTACGACATTCTTCTCAGACCCCTCCTCATCACCTTCACTGAGCCGGTTGTCTTTGCCCTCGGCCTGTACATTGCTCTGCTGTACTCCACCCTCTACAGTTGGTTCGAGGCCTTCCCCATCGTGTTCACCGAGGTGCATGGCTTCAACACGATCCAATCTGGTCTGGCATACCTTGGTCTTATTGTGGGAGGCTTTGTTGGAGTCGGAATGTACTTGCCCATCATCTACATCAACTTTACCCGCCCTGTTCTCCAGGGCAACTTCCCCCCAGTCTCCATGTTCATGAAACTGTGTCTGATTGGATCTACAATCTTCCCGGCCTCCCTCTTCTTCTTTGCCTGGACTTCCCACAAGTCTATCCACTGGATCGTGCCGATCATCGCCTCCGGAATGTGCATCATTGGCATGGTCTTCATTTTCCAGACCGTTTTCAACTACCTGTCCGGCTCTTACCCCAAGTACATTGCCTCTGTGTTTGCAGGAAACGGTCTGTTCCGAGCCTTTGTTGCTGGAGGCTTCCCCCTGTTCGCACACCAGATGTTTGTCACTCTGGGACCGTCCAAGTTCCCTGTGGGCTGGGGTACCACTCTTGTCGGCTGCATTGGAGTTCTCATGGGTCTGATTCCTCTGGTTCTCATCAAATGGGGCGACAAGCTCAAGGGATCTTCTCGATGGGCTTAATAGATAGATATTTATAACAATTAATAGAATGTGATTTACACTGAAATGCGTTCATACTGTACTCGAGAAGCACAGTCATATTGTACCCGAGAAACGCAGTCCATAATGTACTGAGAGGTACAGTCCATATTGTAGTTGGACACCTTGGAGTCACTAGTTTTTTTTTTTTTCTGCATATACATTCATTTAATTATAACTTTGCCGTGAAAGAATAACCTTTGAAATGAATGTACGCTTACACGAATATTACTAATTAAACACGTTTAGTGTCATGGTCCAACTTGGCACGTACCTATTTCCAGTAAAAAAATCATAAAAAAACCTGGTTCAGTCCGTGTTGTATGTTGGTCCACATAGCTTCGCGTGTTTGTTCGTTCATCGGGAAAACGCCACTCCAGTCTCCAGTTCTCTAATCTCAATCCTTCCATTGCCCTCTTCATTTGCATTGCCTTTGAAAACTTCTCCTTGTGGTTCTTCTTCGTCATTGGTTTGGTTCTGCGTCCCCTGTGGTGACTACGCGCCCTGCTACGCTGTTCTCTCGGTGGCCTCGGCCGCCTTTTACGCTTGCTACTGTGTCTACTCTCGCTCATCGTGAAGTGCTGGCGGTTGTCCATCGTAGAAACACATCTGGGCTTCCTTCAGGAATTGAAGCAAACCCTGTTGGACATGTCCCAGGGTGGCGTCGTCCCCTGAGTACCGGAGGGATCTCTCCATCTTCCAGATCCCATAAGCCAATTCCCGCAGATATTTGCGTGTCTTGACTTGTTGATGTTTCCGGGGGGCGTCACTGTTCACATGCCCTGGGAAAGAGGGGAGTACTCCACATTTCGACTCGGTAAAGATCCAGTCCTTTAGAGAGTCCACTGACGGAATCTTCATCCTGGTCAACATGGAAAGAAGAACTTCGCACTTGCAGAAGATATGCTCGTGCAGATCCTGAATGATGGCCTTATCACAGAGCCCGCATCCTGGATTCTTCTTGGTGAAAACGTGGTCGTCAGGGTATCTCCATTTCACGAGCGGAAGTCGAGATATCCGCATGAGGTGAAGAACTTGTGCTTTGTTGGCGTCGGCGATGTAGTGTTTTCGAAGGTCATGCATTACCTCCTGCCAGACCATGTCGTCAGAGATGCCCCCGTAGTCGCTTCGTTGAGTCCACTTCTTCGGTCGTGCAAGTGTGTGTGGGAAGTTTGGCAAGTCGGGAGACGAGGTCTTGTGAAACATGAAGTTCTCTAGAGTAAGTGGTCCCATGCTCCACCGGAGGTGGTCGATTTCCGCTGTGGACACCATTCTGACCGGATGGTATCGTCTCGCGGCTGCGATGTCGACGTGTGCTTCCCGGAAAGATTCTGCTGCTCTCACGTTCACCTGGTTTCGTTCCCAGATTCTGTGATTAACTGTGTCTGTTGTAGAGGGCTCGTGATCTTCTCGAGGGTTGGCATGTTCCGCGGTGAGGGGCTTGTTGAGCTCGAAAGAAGCTCTGATTGCGTCTCGCATGGTGGGGGAGGCTGCGTAGCCCCAAGCTTGGCCTGTCGGAAAGCGGCAGTCGACGCGCTGGTGTGGCTTTTCCTGTGTGAGACTGTGAGTTCTGCTGTAGAACTGGAAGGTGCAGTCCCAAAGGGCCGGCGATGAGCCATGGAAGAACCTGTAAGCCCGAGCGGCCTTCAGGCACACCATGAAACGTCCCATGTCCCGCAGGTTCAGTCCTCCTCTGCCTACCGGAGTTTGGATGAAACCATTGCTGAAGGTTTTGCGTGTTTTGTCGGGTGATAATTTGTTGATCTTGTCGCACGCTAGTTCGTTCAGCTCTCGGATGAAGGTGTTGTCGATCTGGCTGACGTAGGGTCCAAGGAAATTCAGTTTCGAGAAGAAGTAGATGTTGATCATCCACGCCTTGCTGTAATAGGGGAGACCCCATAGTGAAAGGCGTCGCAGCGACTCCTTGAGGTCCTCCTTGATCTGAGCGTAGTGCGTGTCCAACCTTTCGCGATTTCCGAAGTGTACTCCGAGGTACCGGAAAATGTTGTCAGATGTCCGGAGCGTCGGGGCCTGTCGTGTGTTGTTGTCGGTTGGCCAGGTGGCGTCAATTGTTCGCTGCCATTCTGCGTCAATAAAGGTTAGTGGAACAAAACAATCGGGGGGGCCGATCTTCTGAAGCACCGTCTTTGACGGGTTTAGTGTGAGGCCTGAGACCCGTTGGAAGAGGCAGAGCACTCTACCAACCGTGGCCACGTCCTGGATGTTGTTGAGGAACACCGCTATGTCGTCCGCGAAAGCCGACACCTTCATGTGTCCAGCTGCCACTGCCTCCGGGTGAGTAGGGGGTTGTGGCGGCCTGTGCCCAGTGGTGTGGTGGTGGGATAGTGGCAGGCCTGGGGCCAGTCCAAACATCTCTCGGTCCAGACGACGCACAAGTGCGTCTACTGCGATGATGAAGAGGGTTGGAGAGAGAGGGCATCCTTGTCTCACTCCGATCTTGATGCGGACTGGGCGAGATAGGACACCTCTGATGTTGATTCTCGTTACTGCGTTCTGTTGTACAGCTAGGATACGGTTGATCATCAGTTCCGAGACACCCACATTTCGAAGCGTCTTTATCACCCAACTCTGGCTGATAGTGTCGTAGGCTTTCCGGAAGTCCAGTGATCCTACGACCCAACCCATGTTCAGCTGGGAGTAGGCGTTGCAAAAATGATCCATGGTGTCGAGATTGTTAGTGATGTGTCGACCCGGTACGAAACCGTTTTGGGCGCCGTGAATGCTGTCCGGAAGAATGTTCTGGATGGCTTTGTTAATGAGCTGTGTGTAGATCTTCACCTCTGTGTTGATCAAAGAAATAGGCCTGTAGTTGGAGATGTCGGCCTGATCTCCCGACTTGTACAGTAGTTTGATGATAGCGGTGTTGCGTTCGGTGCTGATGGGCGAGTCGGCTCCAGCTTCGTTGTAGACGTCCGTCATCAAGTCCCCCAGCTCATCCCAGCAGTCGCGGTAGAACCTGTACGGGATGCCGTCTGGCCCTGGCGCGCTGTTGTGCGTAGACGCCTTGATGGTATCGAAGATCTCCTCCTTGGTAAAAGACGAGTCCAGGCTTGGGTTAGCTGTATTCACCCTCCGGGTTTCTTCGGGGAAGAGGTCTAAAAAGGCGCTGTCGTCGGTGTCGTTGATATCGGCAGCTCTGTCGAAGATGTTGTCAAAGTATCGAGCTGAGATGTCGCAGAGAGAGGAGGTGTCGGTCTTCACTCGGCCTTGGTGGTTCCGTAGGGAGTGGATCTCCATCTGTTGCTTGGATTGTTCGACCCGAGCATGGAGCATCGGGTATGGCTCGTTAGCTGGGTAGGCTTGCCAGTCTGAGGCTGTTGCCATGAGGGCCTCGCGGCGTCTGTTGTCTGGGTGGTTGGAATCTCGAAGTGCGCGGTTTTTGGCTTCCTGTTGGATGGTGACCTTAATGTTTTCTTTCAGGCATTGCAGCTTCAGGCTGGGCTTCAAAGGACCATATCGCTTCAGAATGGATTTGACGTGGAACTTGAGCCAAGCAATGTACTCTGTATCAAAAACCCACCAGGGCATCCTCCAGGTGCCTGGGCCTCTGTCTTGTCGCTGGGTGAGGTTGCCAAAGTTAAAGACGAATTGGACCGCGTGGTGAGAGGACTTCGTGATGTTGTGACCCTGCTTGTTGGTTACCAGTTGTGTGGATTTGATCCACTGTGAGAGTGTCGAAGAGATGTGCAGCTGATCCAGGCGCCTGCCAGCTCCGCGGCTGTTGTTGGTGTGAGTGTAGAGGCCTTTTCTGTGTTTGCTGATTAGAGTGTAGGTGTCTAGTAAGTCCCAGTTAGCTAAGAAGTCCTTAAGGTGAGTCGTCACTTTTTCGCCAATCCTGCCGTCGTTGGAGGCGACCGCGTTCCAATCGCCTGCCGCTATCAGGGGGTATTGGCAGGGATGGAGGCGTAGATAGTCGTCTAGTGACTGGTAGAACTGCCGGTTAGTGAAGGGGGAGGCTCCCTGCTCGTTTGGTGCGTATACGTTGATCAGCGATAGGTGTCTGTCGGTGCCTTTGATGTGCACGTCGGCCAAACACAGTCTGTTGTCTAGGGCTGGGAAGTATTCAAAAACTGTTGTAAAGTTTGTGATGGTGACGTTGTCGGAATAGACTAGCCCCACGCCGACGCTTCTATTAGAAACACCAGCTGTGGAGCCGAGGAGGGTGTAGTGTCTGCCCCCCGGGTAGGGCGAGTTTGAAATGATTTGTTGAGCGGTTTGTAGGGAGGAGTCCACCCAGTTCGTCTCTTGAAGAAGGACGAGATCGGGGTAGTGAGTAGTTCGAATAATGTTTACAATGGTGTCGGGTAATCGGTTAAGCGCTTCCGCCATCTTAAAACCGCCGATGTTAGCCGTGATGACTTTAACATTCGGAGATTTCATTTTGGCCTGGGTGCTCTTACATGGGGCTTTAGAAGGGGTGGTAGTAGAGGTGAAAGACATGCTTACTGGTTCTGCCCCGGTCGGAGCATTGTGTCCACCTCATGGAGAGTGGTCACCCTAGGGGGGTTCGGGGGACTGTTCGGGGGTTCTACAATCTCGTCTACCGAGCTGAGTGTCGCACCGTCGTGGAAAACTTTGAAGTGGCATGTAGACAGGAATGTCGGGCACCTCCCGTCAATGAACTTTGCTACCTCCTGAGAAGGCAGCCAGCAGAGTCTGTTCTCCGACCTGTCCGGGTTCAGGATTTGCACCGGAACCTCGCTCGAGGCGGTCTGGAAGACCGCAATGTGCTTCTTGCCGAGCGTGGTGTGAGAGGGCTCGCCAGAGAAACTGGAGGTGGTGTGCCCTCCTCGGGGTCGGCCCTCGTGGATACTTCCGGGGGGGGGTTGTGTTTGGTTGGTCGTGTTGGGACTGGTGTGGTCGTGGGGAAGGCCGTTGTTGGTGGCCTCGGTGTTAAGCGGGGTAGCGGGGGGAAGAAACTGGGTGACATCAGGGGCTACTTCAGGGTGAGCAAGTGCGTCAGGCTGGGTGTCAAAGCCGTTCATGGATACGTCAGCCTGTTCCGTTTCCTGGTCGTCGGGAACTGTGTCTTCCTCGGAGGCGGGGATGTTGATGGGTAGATTCTGAGTTCCATGCTGCTGGTTCGTAGAGGGCAGCTGGTTAGTTTGCTCGGTCTCTTCGGGTGTGTCCTCTCCGGTTTTGTCGCTCAAGACTTCAAAGTTGTAGTAAGATCGGAGGGGCTTCTGACCGGTGGGTTGGGGGGACGTGTCTCGAGTCCGTCTATGTCTAGGGGACTTAGTGCCGACGGTCTCCCACTGGTGAGTAGCAGGCGTGTGGTGGAACTTGCGAGTTTGGACCGGGGGCTCCACGGTGGATGGGGCATGGATGGAAGCAAGGGCTTTACCTCTCTGTGGGAGGGTACCCTGGTGAGCGCGGGTGCGGAAGATCTTGGGAGTGACCATGTCTTTCTCGGGGCAGGCCTCCCGGATGTGCTTAGTGCTCTTGCACTTAACACAGATGTTATCGCCGTTGGCGAAGTGCATCTTGATCAACTTTGAGCCGGTAAGCCTAGCCTTGGTGGGATCCAGGTTGACGAAGAAGTCGGGGATGGTCTGGGGCAGGGTGGAGCCTAGGAGAGCACGAACTGCGATCACAGGACCCGAGATGTTCTGATGGTTGGCAGAGGTCATCAGAAGGGTGCCACTCAAGAGGGAGGAACCTGGAATGGCCTGATCAATGTCTACGTCGAACTGGTTGAGAATAGCGTTGAGGTGGATCTTGAAAGCATCCTCCGTCTGACGCTCCATCTTCATGTACGAGGGTAGGTTGAAGTAGTAAAGTACTCTTCGTCCAGCAGGGTTAGCCGAGCCCTTCCTCATGATGCGATAATCTTGAGTATTGGCCTCAACAATGAGACTAACTGTCTCCAGAATGACAGCCATTCGTTGTTCGTGGGGGTCAGTGAGGGCGTCCGACGTCAGGTAGTGCCAACCATTTCCCACTTGGTAGCAGTCTTCAGGGTCCTGTTCTAAGTTAATCTGGTCGATCAGGTGGGGGACGATGTCTAGGTTGTGCCTGGACAGGTCAAACTCCGCCAGACCAACCTGACCCTTGATCTCGTCGAACTTTTCGATGACGCCCTCGAGGACACTGATGGTGTCCTTCTCGTCGACTTCAGCGGCGTTATCGAGGTGCTCGAGGAACATGGAGATAGGAAGATTCCAATCAGGGGTGGCGGAGCGGTCAAGAGCTCTTCGGAAGAAGTTTTCCTTGCTGGCTACATAGGACACGTTGAAACGGCCGGAGGTATGCCTACCATTCGGCGCCGCAAGGGGCTCCGAAATTCGCTCCTTGTTGAGGTTGAATTTGAGTGTGGAGGGGTTCGATGTCAGGAGAGCCTTGACTTCGGCCTTGCTCTTCCAGGCGTTGAGGGTGATATTGTTGTCGTTTTTTTTGTCGTTTTTGTCGTTTTTGTCGTTTTTTTTGTTGTTTTCATCGTTTTTGTCGTTTTTTTGGATTTTTTCAATGTCGGTTTGGTTGGGGGTTTCGGTTGAGGTGGCTCCATCACCTCGCGATAAATCAGGAGGTGGGGGGTTCGGAGCGCCCAAGGAGTTACCCGCCGAAGCTTGGGCTTGCGCTGTTTCCATGGTGAACGTTTTTTCTGGTCGCGCTCGATTAATAGGCTCTGTTTTGTTAGCTATAAGTACAGTAACATACAGTTGTCTAAGTATATTGAAGGAGGCTTGAGAAACTGGAGTAAAATAACCGTCCAAGGTGGCTGCTATCCGATCTGGGGTTATTTTCAATGGCCACACACATCTTCTACACACATCTCCTACAAGCACACACACATTTCCTACCGTTGTCTATACATATCGTGGTGCTGACAGAAAACTGACGATGAATTAAAAACAAAAAAATAAAATATAAAAATCCTATAATATATATCCCAATGAGACAAGAACCAGTGAAATGGACCGGTTTGTTACTTTTCCTATGGGTACGTGGGTTGAATCCTCCTAACTGGCATACACTACTTGTTTTTAGAGTCCCAAAAAGGGCTACCAACTGCTTTACAGGGTTGAGGTAAGGTCAGAGCCTTTTCGGCGTCCCCAAACAGAGAGACGAGTTGGAAAAGGGGAGCGCCGGTTGACGTTTCCGCCGACCCGAAAACACAGATTTGGTCGGAAATCGACTTGTCCGAAAATCTCCTTGAGGTTTCCCTTGTACCGGCCAGTGGTTGACGCCTCAAAAGTGATCTACTGGTGAGAGAACCGTTGGCAGGGACAAGGGAAAGAGCGTCGGAGCTGCCTGGACAAAGGAGTAGTTTAGGACTACAAGAAAAAGAAGACTGCTAGTTTCTACTCCTTTTCTCCTCGGAGAGACTTGGGTACATGACGTAACTTGAGGCTCTCCAAGTTTGAGCTTTGCGAACCCCCATGAGGAAGACAAGAAGGACTACTTCCTCCACCTCCAACGAGTATACAACGTAGACACACACTCTTTGAGAAGGCATCGGACTTCACCAACATTGATGGCGATGTTGAACTGGAGCTCACCCCAGGCAAGGAGACGCACGACGAGGACTGCGATTGCGGACATAAGCCTAGAAGATGGGAGGGGGAGTACGACATCACCACCAGCGACTACGGCTACGACTACGACCGGCGAAAGAGCTCCGCCGAACTCAAAATTCAAGTACCCGCTACGAAAAGTCGGGACTATCACCAAGGGTATCATCATGGGGAAGCAATACCAAGCATGGGAAAGATGTTTTTGAGTTTGATAGACAGATGGACACAATCCCTCATAGCTCTACAAAAAAAAGTTCATAAAATCATTTATTAAATGAAAAAAACTGATACTGCTCCTTGGTCCGCAAAAATCAACACAGCCCCATATTCCCTACTCCTTCCTCAGCCCGAGCCCACCACCCATCTCAACCCCTTGTCCAAGGTCAAAGGGTTCCCCCGGGTCGCCAATCCCCCATTTGACCACCTCTCCCCTACATCTCCGGTGATTCGTCCCAACCAAACCAACCCCGCTCTTTCAACTCCCCTTCCTGCCTTCTGTTTAGGAAAAAGCGGAGCTCCAACATTGAACGCGGGCCCAAGGTGTGGGCTGCCCGACTGGAAATCCCGGGTGGGCAAGAGCAACACCAGATTACCCATCTTGAACCCGAATTCAATTGCAATCTTGGACCTGGTCTGTCATCCCGTTGGAGTCATGGTACGGTGGTGGGCCTCTTTTCTGCAGTTGCGAGCGAGGATACTCCAGGGTCCTCGAATCGCTTTGGCCACCTTCTCAACGGTAGATTATAAACAAAAAAAATCTAAAATCTAATTTTTTAATAATATTATATATTGTTTAGCCCAAATCAAGGAATAAATTGGTTGTTATCTATGTATTATTGAAGTTGTTGCTGGTATCGCTCGAGCACCCATGAATAATGCAGCCTAAGGCAATTTATATGCTTCCGAGATGAGCTCTTTGTTCTGAGACAAAGAGGAGAACATTTAGACGAAACTTATTTTTACGCGGTTTATTCTCAAGATATTGTCATCATCACAGGTGATTATATTATTGGAATTGCATTTTATGGAACCTTTAATGGTATCTATTCTCCTCACATTGCGACTCGTCGGATCTGTCTCCCCATCACAAAGTCCAGTGGAATTTTCCAGCATCTGAAGTCGGCCACTTCAGAGATGCACTGTTGAGCGAAGAGACGGGGTAAAGACTTGACCAGGAAGCAGCTGTTTGTTGCAGCTGTTTGTTGAGTCAAACCAAGACTGTCATGCATTTATGGAGGAAATACGACAAGTTCCGATTTGTCCATGCGTTCCCTCTCTCGGATGTTGTAACACGGGTGAAACTCCTGAATGAACACCAGTCGTCAGAATTGGTTAGAATGGCACATACAGCAGTAAGACCAGGAACGATGCTTGTTGAAACTATACCGTCAAAGGGGATGGAACACTACACACACTGTACAGTATTGTATTGTACAATAAGTGCGAACAAAAAACTTGCCATTGATGTTTATGAGGGTCTCACTACAAGCTAGCTTCAGAGCAAGTAATAACGCTAGCGGAGAGGAGGTTGCCCTTTTGAAGGAGGTATAGAACGGCGCCGTGGAGCAGAGCACGAGAAAGCAGTCGAATGAAGGAAACAGTTGTACATGCACAGACCAGACACCTGGTGATGACGTCTAGGGGGCTTAGAAAGCCACTCAGCCTTCCACCATAGCACACATTGGCGAAACTCTCGGCATGGATAACTGTGGGGTGATTTGAGCAAACGATCTCGCAGTTGAATTGAGCAAACGGCTGACTTCATCAATGTCCGAAGTGTCTGAAAAGACCGTCTCTGGGAAAAATGTTTGCGCCAATCCTGTTGCGTATCACAGATCGACAGGAGCCGACAATGGGAAATGCTGAAACCCAACGGGGAGTTGTTTGACGACGATTCTTTGGAGTACACTCGATGAGGCCTCGAGAGACCCGACTCCAACACTTGGCGACGAGCCGGCACCCAGAACTGCGAGAGCCCAACGATAAGTCTTCTGTCACAAAGGTTGCTCTGGTGTATGTACGTGGGAAGTTCCTCAACCTGTACAAAATCATGTCTGTAACACGAAGGCTAAGGACATTGTCATCCCTCTATATTCGACTATCGATGCCAAGGGCGCTGTCACCTCTTCTGGTGTGGCTTCCAGCAACCTCATTGTCGACATTCTGTCCTCCGAGTCTCGGCTGATCCCACGAACGACTCCGCCAATGCTACACCTTCCAAAACCAGCTGTCTCGAGACCACCTGATCTAAGTGTTCTCTGTGCTGGTAAATCATCTGCTATTACTGTTGAACAACTGTTGGCCAAGACGTGTTTGAAGACTGAGATTGCCGAGGTTGCCCAGCAGCTGCTTCCTAAGCTGTTCGATCTCCGAGAACGAGAATCTCAAAGTGCATCATGCCAATTCAGCTTGTAGATAAAACCGATAAGGCTACCAACGTAACTGCAGCAGCGGATCATTGGCATCCTGAAGAGGAATTGCATAAACCCCTTCAACCCTGGATTCAATCATTTCACCTTTGAGTTAATTGGTGTGCTTCTCAAATACACCGTTCCCGTGGTTGGCTTTGAGCTGTTCAGGATATCGTGTCTCTCTCCTTTCTGACAATTCTGGAGCAGGACTTGATCGAGTTCTCGTCCTACGTGTTCCAGCTGCTGGCGCTGATTTTGGAGTCGCAACAACGGAATATCTTGAAGCAGAACATTATGGATGGAGTATGTACAGTAATTCTAGTTAGCTTGTCAGTCATTCCAAACAGAAAGCAAACGTCTCATCGGCAATTGGTTACTTAATGTCAGCTTACACAGAGAGTGTTTGAACTGCTCCATTTTCAGTAATCGATAGCGTCCTTGATGGTGAAAGGTCTGATTGCGATAGCTTGATCCATGTCTGATGATGAATCACCGTCGTTCGGGTGACATTTACCGAGAACACCGAGTAGGTATATGAGAATGCACAACATCTCATTGAATGGCAACGTGCCCGTTCATCAGTTTTTAAATGCATCGACTGATTCAGACCAGCATCCCATTGGCTACTCGAACACGTTTGTCTGCTCGAGAAAGGTCATGGACCACCGCGAGGGTCAGAGAATCTGTTGGACAGACCAGCAATTTGGACCTTGAAGATTGTACAGGGCTCTTCCCATTGAAATTCTTTGGGATGGTTTCAGGAGAGTACATGTACAGTAGGGACAATTCAGCATGTGGGGGTGATTAAAGACCGCGGACATATGACGATTCTGTTAGGGGACAGCTCTCGGTCTTAATCTTGGTTGAAGATATGGCATCGATATGGAGCTAACAGAGGAACTCACGAGAAGCTGAAGGGTCTCTGATGGGGGAGTTCTGGGGTCGATGTGGATAAGAGGAAACAACTACCTCTGGCGGTGAGAACAACATCCTTTGGCGGTGAGAACATCTTCTGGTGAAAACAACATCTTCTGGTTAGAACACCATCCTCTGGTGAGAACAACAACCTCTGGCTAGAACAACAACAACCTCTGCTGGTTTGTAAGATGAGCGAATGGCAGGTTCTCAACGGCATCTATCATTTCAGCACTGATTCACGTGATTCAGTCCGAAGAGTTGATTAAAAAGAAACTGAGTGGGTTCTTTTCATTGGGGGGAATGGACGCTGTAGAACTGGACGAGACAAGTTGTGGGCTGATTGTATCGAAAGAACTGGGGTATGAGTCGTTTCCATTGGCGAAATTGGCGAACACTCATATAAAACGAGAGTCTTTTCAGATGTTTGGGGATCCTAGGTGATAGAAGATTGAGAATTCCAAATTATTGGAGGTACAGTATCACAAACTTGGGCTTGTTTGGACGACGGCTCCTTAGATCATTCGCACTGCACTGTTCAAACAACTCAAACACAGATCACTAAACGACTCGTAATAAGACGAAAGAGAGACCGTTAGTGGATACTCCATCATTGAAAGCGTCAGCTCCGCCATCCGATTACACCTGAAAGCCTAGCACCCAAACATAATGTCAAATTACCCAAAGACTTGCAAGATGTCCGACTCTGAATGGCAATGTTTGATCGGATCACGAGACCCAGAATATTCCACAAACACTTCACGAGTGTCCTGATTAATAATGAACACTATCATTTGCTGACTTAGTATCAACCGAAAAAAAGGTCTGGATCAGTGACCTACGCCCCATCTACGTCTCATCTCCCCATCTCGTATATCTCTAATTAAATTTACAGCCGCACAATGAAAATTTCAATTTAACTTATCGTGGTCTTTGTTCCTGCCATTTTCTTGAACCTTCTTTAATGACCCCCACTTTTCCGGTTGACCTACTTTCCTCGGGAGTTTGTGTTGGCAGGAGTTATTGGATGGTATATAATCTGCTTCAGAGTGGAGACAGCCTCGAATTCGCGTTTTTTTTTTTTAATTAGAGACACGGCCCTTTCAAGCTGTAACTCCCAGTTCTGACGTTGGTCCAATAGCTACCACACGATACTGCAATCATACCCGAGTCTATCCAAAGTACTGTACCCATGTGATGAAAGATTTTTTGAGGCTTTAAAAGGGTCCATTCAAATGATTAGAACAACCCATCAACTTCTTACACAACACTCCTAGCCACAGTACTTCAGAATGAGACGGGACTACGGCAAATCAGCCAGCTGGTCGGACACCGGAACCACTTCCAGCGATTCAAGCTCTTATTCCACCGACGATGATTCACATTCACTCTCTGAAGAAGCACCATCCGATAGCTCCGTCGACAGAATTACTCAAACTCGGGGAACTCTCCCTTATTGTGTTCGCAATACATCCCAAGCAGCCCAGGGTGGAGCAGAGGCATCTTTTCCAATCCCCGATCCACAGAACCCGAGTCTCCCGAGTATCAAGAGATGGGCTACTGGAAGATCCGTGGCAAGGACTTGGTATTAAAGAAAGAGTCGGCACGAGAAGTATTGTCTGTACGTGACACCATCGACCTCCACTCTTCGTCAAGTGACGAGTACGACTCACACTCCGAGTATGTACCTGAAGCTGTCCCCCTGCCTAGTTCTTTGCTCTTTGATGTTGCCACGCATATAACCAAGGACACTCCTGACCAGTCACTGTCTGCCCCCGGGACATCTTCCAGTGCTAGCTCTTTCCACCACTCACCAACGGTTGAACCTACGTTGCTTGATTCAACAGCTAAGGAGGCACATGTCACTGGTGTAACCGCTACCAGTACACCTGAAACACAAGGTTCAACGACTGAGCTCACCACTATTGTCAGATTTAAGGAGCCCTTATCTCCCCAGAAACCTATACTGGCAGAATCCATCGTCGAACCCGTCAGAGACTCTGGAGATGAAATCTCCACCACTACGATGATTGGATCTACTACCCAAGGCCACATGGATGATAACAAACCTACCGAATCGCACAATAGAGAAGAACAATATCCTGAACCAACTCTCGACTCTCCTTCCGAGAGACGTACAGATTGTCTACCCCCCATTCACATGATAGTCCGAGGAACTGACCTACTCGAATCTTCCGGACGGGTGGGAAGTCACCGTAACACTCTAGCCCAAGCGCGTCGTTTTCGAGCAATGCCTTATAACAGGCTATTTGAACATCGAATCTCGTCTCTAGAGCTGTTTCACCGGGAATACACCTGGGGACCTCAGGCAACCAGTGCACGCTGGGGTAACACTCTTGATATGTTCTCTCAGGAGGAGTTCTGGTTCCTTCATCATGCATTTGATCGTGTTTCAGCTGTCGTTGAGCACCAAAGTTGGAACTGCATCGACGACCCTGCCTGTATAATGCGCTACTCTCGCTCATTTGGTACTCTGGTCCCTGGAAGGTCACGTCTATCATGCCTCTACGACGTGATTGAACATGATCTGAGACGCCCTTACTCAGAGTATTCAGTCAACAACTCGGGGCAATTCTTTGACAGTTTCAACAATGTCCCCCCCTTGGAATACATCTCCCCTATATCCCATCGTGGAACCCGTCTTGGCCGACAGCTTCTGGACAAAGACACTGATGAAGTATACCGTTACGCCGGTAACGAATTGTGACAGTAGCCGTCCCAGCGGTGACATTATTGTATTGAGTAATGATATTGAATTATACGACCCTCTTTTTGTTCCTTTCACTTACAACTCCTATTGCTGTGGCCATGTTTCCGCTAGTTGTGCATGAAGTGTGGGTTCAGGTTAGTCGGATATCCTTTCCTAAGAGATGGACGGCACGAAACAAAAGCTGAACTTGAGACCAGGGCCTGAAACATGTTTATTCGTGAGGATAGTCAGCAGAATAGTCCAGAAAAATGCTTTAATGGCGACATATCTGCAGGTTGTATTTGTATCTCTCTTTTTATAATCTCCCTATTTTTTTTTGTATCATTATTGATCAACTACGAGTGGTTGCACTGTTGTCCCTCATACATACGCTCTGGCTACGAGAGAGATGAGGGAAAGAGATACGAGTACAAGCACAAGAGTAATATTTGAGGGACAATTGAATCACTATTGACAATATGGAAATCTGCCATCTTTTTCTCATCCAGCTGGAGATGCGGTGCAGTGCACAACTCCAACTATGAACAGCTACAAAGCAGATTAATTAGCAAGGAGTCAAGCTGGCCAGATGCCCCAACAATCTACGGGGTCTGTTTGTCTGTTTGGATGGTAGTTAATTCACGCAGGGGTTCGGTGATCGCTTCTACAGTCCCAAAGCTGTTGAATATTACACCAAACTACACCCCTCATCGTCTCGCCAGGAGGAGAACTGGTCATATACACGCCCGAGTCCGAAAACATCAAGACCTTCCTAGTCAAGCAATTCTCCGATTACGATCTGGGAAAGACCCGACATGCTTTTACTCTTCACCCCATGGGGGATAGAATTTTTCACTCTGGACCGGCCAAGGCTGGGAAAACTAGAGAGCTCTCTACTGCGACCTCAGTTATCCAAAGGAAAAAGTCTGCCAACTTATCGTCCCCTTGACACATTTCTGCAACAATTGAAGGCAATTTTTCATGCGGAGAAGTGGCTCTCAAAGGAAAGCCGATATTCAGAAGCTGTTCTTCATGCCCACATGGACACTGCCACTAATTTTCAGTACGGAGAGTCAGTAGATCCCCTCGAAGGTTGTGCAACCTTCTCCAATCTTGTGATCACCACCCCAACATTCGAATGGAGAACAGCCTCTAGTCGTGTGTTTCTCCAGGGGACTTGTCTGTTCTTGTGGTCTCCGTCTGAAGATATTCGAAAGGCCAACCCAGCTGCTCTCACCACGGCCACTCGAGTTCTCGGCTATACGATCCAAGGCTTCAGTAGTTCTATTGGATCTGGAGAGACGTTCTTTACCAACACAAGTTTCACTCGGGTGTCAACACCGTCCATACCTGTTCTAATCATTTTGTTAACCAAGCCTTGAACGAGCCACTACATTGTCTCTGCCCTCCTGTTCCCATCAACATGAGGCAGGCGAACAAGGACACAATGCCGCCTACTGGAGGTGGTGAAAACCATGACGAATCCATATTTCAGGCCAAGAACCAGATCGTCACGTAGTCAGTGCTCTTCATGCAAACAACCAGAATATTTGGGGACCTGATCCTGAACTGTGGGGAGAACCTGTATGTCCAAAGGAGGAGAATATTTGCCGTTCAATGGCGGTCCACAAATATGTCTCGGCAAGCAGTATGCTCTGACTGAGGTTAAATATGTCATTTCCCGGTTGTTTCAGGAGTTCAAGGAGATTGAATGGCGAGACAAGAGTGTCTACGGGTGCCAATATCCATATCACCAAAAGTCTGGAGGATGATCTGAGGGTTCAAATGGAATGGATGGAGATGCTTTAGTCAGTATTTATTGTTTGATATGCAGTTTGTTGTTGTTCCTTTACTTTAGCACGGTGCCTCGGCTAATCTGCTTATCATGCATACACCAGTCTTGGCAGGCATCTTGGCGCAAGATAAGATGTATGTTTTATTTTGAAAAACTATTCTCGGGAAAAGTGTCAGCAGTAGATACTAAAGAAACCAATAGAAATGCAATAAAACATGTCACAAACAAAGACGACGACTGTACATCTGGGCGCAAGTACGTATTGGTACAGTAATGTACAGGGGTTGTGTCCAAAATGACTCATAAGGTTACACTAGCCCACCTTCTCCACTTTACATGATACGGCGGATTTTCTAGTTCTGAGGTGATTATACTGAAGAAAACAGGTGATATCTGAGAGCTGAAAATGTTTTTGTAGAGCTTTTATGTCTTGTAGGTCGTACCATCTCCCAATGTTACTCTCAACCTCTTCATGATATGAGCACTGGCAGGGATAACATTGATCGTCCGACATGTGCAGCCCTACAAGTAGTGCGGCCGCCATAAGGTCTGTACAGTAAATGCAGTACCGGTACTTTTACGTACAAAGGAGAATCCAGACAGCAACTGTACTACAGTACATAGATGGTGGTTCACCTAACATTCGTGTCTACAAGTCCAGTGTGTACATCTAAAACCCAGGAGATTATTCGAATTTCAGTCACTCAAAGATCCTACAATCATCCAGAACAGCCAATCAACTACAGGTACTGTGTACTGAACTCATGAAGTAAGTTAGTCTCTGAAGTTTGTGCCCGGCACTATCAAACTGCCTTATATACAGGCTGGGTCCCAAGTGTGATGCACAAGCCTCTCATATGTGCCAAGACGACAAACGACAGACAAAACAACCACCTCATAGCTTCGGCATCGATCTTGAGGGGGGGTTCTGAAGGCTGATGAAGAGGTCCCCTCGTTGTGAAAACACTTTCGTTGTGGATATCTGTTCCGTTGAATGCTGCAGTATATTGGATGTGTACCAATGTCACAGACAGAATCGTCAACTCCATCCACAAGAGAGACTACTCAAACGGCTTCGACTGGGTGGCCTTTTGGTTAACTGTCGCCATATTTTTTTTCCTCGGGGGGTCCTATTTTGTCGCCTTTGTTGCCTACATTAGGCACAGAAACCGGGATTACCTCAAGTGGCAGAAGAAGAAGGAGTACCAGGCGAGGCTTGAGGCCCCAGACCAATCTGAGGAGGAGGAATCTGAACCTTTTCTTAGTGAGAAGTATGAGGAGTGAAGATGTGGCGAAAGGTGTCAACACCAGGCTCGCAGTTGATATGTTAAATATGAACGAAATCAAAACACAGTATGTACTGTACATGGGTAAAAGTGAACACCAACGTATTTACAACGCAGAGGAGACGGGAACGAGGTGGCATTGCGGACGCCCATAGAGGTGGAAAGAGCAATAGCAGAGTTGGTATGGGTGGTGGTCCCAGCCCAGCAGTACTGCTGTTTCGTAGGTACGAGTACATATGGTCACAGTGTACTCCTGTCAATCCGCTGTTACTTTAAGTAAATTGCTACTCATTCAATAAAAATACATTATTTGATGTATATGTGTTGTTAGAAAATGCAAACATCAAAAATATATTATAATATATATATATATATATATTTTTCTGCATATTTCATTTGATTATGACTTTTGCTTTGAAAGAACAATCTTTGAAATTAATGTATGTTAACACGAATATTACTAATTAAAGTTTAGTGGCAGGGTTATATATATATATACTTTTTCAATATCAACAATCGAAAATTAGATTAGGTAATATCTTGCCTTTTTACATAGTATAGATATTGGAACAAATACTTTTATAAACCACAAATTCGTTTGTGCAATATAATTCAATAATCTCTATATTGTACGACTATTTCCAAGGTACCAGGTACTGTACCCCTGTTTGAGACGGTGATTGTTGATTACCGTGAATGTTTCGATTATTTGGTCGTTACGAGGTAACGAGTTTAGCCATGATGACAGTGCTAACGATTGGTGAAGTGGTTGGTAAATCTGTAGTACAGTAGGTATAATAGAAGTACCTGTTTTGTTTATTAGTAAGTGAGTTATCAGCTAGTTTATCGTGTCTAAGACATTAGGGATGCTGTCTAGCCCGTACAGTACTTGTATATCTGTTTAGATGCTCGACGGTAGTGAACTCCATTCATAAAACCAGTCAATGGGTTAACTGGAACTCGACTATTCCAGTCCGAGTTCAATTCGTCTCTTAGCCCTTCTCACCGCTCGACATTGACATCTCTGGCATGCCACAACCCACGAACGTCACGACCTATTACCACTCGATGCTGACCGTTCAACAGACTTCCACTTTACAGCACATTTATCCGGTATAAAGGCCGGATACGAAACCGCAAATACGATGGTCATACGCTCTGACAACCCGGATAGCAGTCCAATGTGGTTTGGCTTGTTTGTAGACCAAGTACGATACTTGTAGAATCAAATCAAAATACTTCCATGCGACCAAGAAACAACAATAAAGAGCCCCCGATAGTACTGATAGAATATCCAGACTCGGAGATTCATTTTGGTACCGATTTATCCTCTCGAAAGTGACATAGAAAGACACCATATGTGAGAAAACAGTAGAAAACGACTCGACAGTTCTCAAATATCTGAAAAGCCGATATAGAAAGGTCGAGGAGAAGGTGGCTAGGATTTAGGAGGACGCCAACGTCAACCACAAGATAGTATCGGCGATGAAGAGGTCTGGAGGTTATGGAACTGCGCCCTACTGGCGATGCCAACCCAGGTCCCGTGACTTACCGCCGCTTAGTAATCTACACCATAGTATCAGTATTTTAGTTAAAGTTCCACAGACTACCGAGATGTCACACGACCCGGCGCGACGTTAATTTTTTTTTCGATTGTGATGATTTAAATTTTGTTTTTCGCTACGTTGGTCACGTGACCCATTTTGGCCAGTGAAATCTGCATCGTTTCAGATGTCCGAAAAACCGCTCATGTAACGCGGGTGCCACTAATGCACTGGTTGTCCTTGTTCGGGTCTTTGTCTATTGCTGCCGATAGTCCGATAAAGTTGATTTGCATAACGGGTGAGTAATAAGGCCCGAGTGATGCGGATGAATAATCAATGAGTGAGTGAGTGATCTGGAAGAACCTGCCTGTAGATATGGATAGGAGAAAACGGAGAGGGGTTTGAGAAAAGAGAAGCAGTTTCTAGTAGATTTGTCGACAGCCTTTCTCCGTGAAACACCCAGCTGGTGGTATATACAGTGGTTGTAGAGAACTCTGGTTCAGACTCAACCGTTGTAACGCTGAGCATATTAAAATGGCGGATTAGGGCAGAGAGCAAGTATCTAAGCCTCGGTAGTATCAATGTCTAAAAGTACGGGTGCTTGTACGTATTTATATCGTTTTTGTGCCTATTTACACCGTTCTCGTACGTATTTGCACCGTACTTTCTTATACCATACTCGTACTTTTTACATACTGATACCATATTGTACTGCCGTCACACTCTCACTCCTACCAACCTACAGATTCACCATAAGCAGTCATTATCATTAGTCTAATTACATTCTAGTCTGGCACATGGATACATGTTCCAGAGTTGTGGATGGGTCTCTAAGTCAGAAAGGCGGCAAAGCTCCATTTGTAGCTTCATAAAGCTCCCTTTCAAGTGAAGATGCGTTCTACTCGTTCAAGCACAGAGCTCCCATCGGGTGTTAGAGGTTCGTGTCCGAGCTTGGCTCCTTAAACGGACAGCTTCTTCATTCCTCCCACCAAAGTGGCCTGGTCGTCAGCATCCAGAGGCTGTCGCATCTTCTCCTCACTGAGTCCGATGCCTCCTCCAAGCTTGTGGTATTGCGCCATGAAAGCGGCGTGCTTCTTGTCGGCAATCTCATTCATCTTGGGCCAGTACTTGGCATGCTGGTACTCAAAGTCCACGTCTCCTCCGTACTCCTTCTCCAGCTGCTCCTTGGGCACGTAGTCGGGGAAGGGCTTGGTGAAAACCAGCTTCTCTCGAGTGGTGGGATCAATGAAGGGGTGGATGATCTTCATAAAGGTCCAGGCGATCCAGGGCAGGTTGGTCAGCAGAGCCTTGCCTAGACGCTCGGGGTAGTGTGTCTGCAGAATGTGAAGCACCTGTCGTCCGGTGGTCATGGAGGGCACCTTCTTGCCGAGCTTGGTGTGGGCCTTGAAGTCGATCAGCAGAGCCAGCTGCTCCTGTCCGGGAGGCATGTAGTCGATTGCTCGTTCCAGCATGAAAAACATGTGTTCCACCTGTCTGTGCGACGCCTCGGTGTTCTGGCGGCCGTTTCTGAGGGCCAAGCACGGCCGCGAGTCGTTGTCAAAGCCGAAAATCAACTCCTTTCCGCTCTCGTTCTCTACAGCAACTCGGTCTGCGGTAATTGTGTTGGATCGGGTTCGCTCCACTCCAAATTCACGTCTCCAGCCGAGCGTAGATAGCAGTCTCTTCTGCGCGTCCGCAACGTTCCACTTTGTGGCCCGGAGGTACCGCAAAATGCACTCCTCCGACAGCCACGCCTTTTCCTCGTCTGTCAGCGGCTCCATGGGCCCGCTGTTTTTCTCCGCGCCCTTTTCCGAGGTTGGAAACTCCGTCTTCTCCTGCAAAAACTGGAGCACCTGTTTGTACTTGCCCTCCTGCTCGCCGGTGAGCTTGGGACGGGGCGGCAAGGTCGACTTTTTGCAGGGGTACTCCGGGGGATCGAAATGGGCGGCCATGGTGGTGTATCGGGGGTGTTTTGAGCTCGGTAGACGGAAGACACCTCTTATAAAAAGGCAGCTCCGACTTTTTACTTTTGTATTTAAACGCACCTTTATATATGCACCTACTTGTAGCCTAATGCTTAACGTGTCGGAAAAGATAAAGACTGGAAGATGCGCCGTTTCTTTCGTGTTGCAGTGGGCCGATTTGGACAGTTGGACTTCTGAGACGGACCGGATCAGTGGGGCTACTCGATGGGGTTTTCGCCGCCCGTTTACCCCAAATACTCACCGAGTTGCACCCGTTCGGACACTGGCGAACGCAACTCAAAGATGGCCGAAATCCGAAATCTCGGACTATCCAAACATGTCGCGAATTCCCTGGAAAGACGGCATTTCTGGAACCCCACGCCGCCAGCATCGTCTCGAGCTCCAAATACACCGCCATCCACTCCCTCTTCGTCTCACCCGCCGCCCAAACAGCCGTGCTGGTACGATATAAACGACAGGGAAGCACTTAGGTTATGCCGTTTGGATCGGCAAGGTTTATATCCGGGATAAGATGCGCAAGAGCAGCCCGGCCAGGCCAGTCAAGGAGTCATTCCGTGCCTGGCAGCAACGTGGATACGACCGGTGCGACAGAGAGAGAAAAGAAAATAAGGCGGCGGAACGTGCCCTATTTATATCCCGAACCGTCAGTCTGTGCAACGACACAACCAATGTCACCGGACCGCCTAATTGAAACAAGAGACAAGCAACAGCATTTCGCCACAATCCAGTTGAAGCCGAAATCTTAGCTCCGAAATTCAATCAACCCCAGGCAGAGGCAGGGTCAGACTGTTGGTGGGCGGTCACGTGGGCGGTCACGTGGGCGTGGTTAGTGGGGGTGGTCACGTGGGTCGGCACGTGACTCTAGAAACCACCCCTGACTCCCCGTTTTCGATTACTCATCAATCGCTACCACTGATGGCTTCTATGCCATCGGACTCCTGCTTTTGCCCTATATACTCAATGCAGCTAAGTGATGAGGGTAAATAGTGTGAGGTTATTACAAACTCTAGGAGCTTATTTGGAGAGTGAAATACGGGCCGTAAACGGGCTGTTTGACGGCCAGTTTCGGAAGACAAGTGTGGTTGAAAATGTTGTTGATCGGTCAGTCTCGTTTGTGCGGTCATTTTGAGCCTTTTTCTGTGTCTTCAGCGTCAATATTCGTCGTTTTAGATGTTTCACGATTTCACTGATACAATAGTGAAACACCGCCGTGCACGACATGTCGAGTATACTGAACGCACTTGTGCCCGAATGTAGTGTATGTACAATATACCCGTGGTTGTGCCTGCTTGTAGCTGTACCGTACCGCACTTTCTTCCTGCGACTCTGCTGTAGATCTACAAGACTCACAAAGATGGAGACAACAATCAACAATTTTCACACGTCACGTGCGCCAAGCAAACAACCGTACGCCAAGCCGACCTCCTTATCGTTATCGCACCGAGAAGACCTCCGACACTGTCCGACACCGTCCGTTGCAACTGCTTAGACTGAAAACAATCGAGATCAGAAACGGAGAAACCACTTGGACGTACCGCGCAATAGGTATGCTCACGTGACTCAATTGGGTTTTCGATTGGTGGTGGAGTGTGATTTCTGGAGATGCGTTGGTGGGGCGAGAATGGCTATAATTCCGTCAAATTTGAACCAAATGGAGTTTTGCTGCTCCCAGAATGTCTGCCCGAACGAGAGCTCCACGATAGTATCAAACTTGTTGAAAATTCCGGCGGAGATGTGTGCGTTTGGAAGATGTACGTCGTCGGATCCGCCTGCAAGCACCAGCACAACAGTGATACGCGTTACGGCAGCTACATCGAGTCGGTCCAAAGTCCAGTCCAAGCACAAGCACGAGTACCGTAGCTGCTGTACAAACTGCATCCGGTACGTACCATTCGCGTACCATCCAGTTGCCCTTTGAGTCGTGTTTCTTTGCCATCTTCTCTCCAACCACGCTGCAATCGCTGTAATATATACTACATACTATGTACCCGCTCGAAAAAGAGACGTTTTTAAACACTGCAAATCCAACTCAAACCCAGCTCTATTTCTCATCTATTGCTCACACCTGGGCACTCCACTCCCACCCGCTTACAGGTACAGAATTTTTTTAATTAATATGCAGCGCGTAAAAAAAATTTCAACTGTAAACGCGTGCTTCCATCTTGGGGTGGACCGCTGGTAATGGTGCGGTGAGCCGTAAATCATGTTTCGAATGTGTTTTTCCTTGGTGAAATCCCGTATAACGGTCGTCTAGGCGTCTATATTTCGAAAATTCACTTTTTTTCAGCCAATCAACGCCTTCCTTTTTATGTAGACAATTGCTGAGCAACGAACGCGCCTCGAACGCTAACCAGTCTTGCGATGAAGTGGTGTAGAATGACAAAAAAACAGGAAAAGCGCAGGAAACAAAAACAACAACAAAGCAAATTATGGGGATTAGTTGGATATCCTTTTTGTGTCTATTCCTTGCTCTTGGGACGCCCCAGACGACAGGTTATGAGCATGGTGTCCTGAATCAGCGGTACACAGCGTGCTGCACCTCCCCACGAGCTCCTGCACCGAGAGTCGTCTCTAGAGTCCGCAATATTGGTAGTATTGTAAATCTGAAAAGTGCAAACTTCTATATTCACGTCATTCTTCATATTCCAGCTTTCCTTTTCTCAATGGCGCCAAAACTGGACCGATTGTCTTGTTCCCACCCTCCCCCACGCGTCTCTATACAGATTGCCTAATACGGTCTCTTATTACAATTTACAGAGACAGCGGTCTGGACCGCGAATATTGGTTGTATTTCGGATCGGAAAATTCCCGCTCCCACAAGACAGTTTTCTCGTCATTTTCCTGCTTTTGGAATTTTCCTGCCATCAAAACTCGTCGTTGTACGGAGACCTGTCCCCGCCACCCACAGGGCACGCGTAAATCTAATTATCAGACACGCGCTTCCCTTCTTCACCACCACACCGCAGCATACACACACAATCACAATGCCGTCAATGGAAGTGGACATGAACGTCAAGCGAACGGGCGACGACGTGGCCGCCATGGAGACCAAGAAAATCAAATCGGTCACGAAAGAGCCCAATCCCACCGACTTTGAAGAGGAGCTGATTCTGCTGACCCAGGCCTCAGACGCCGAAAAGGGAGCTGTCGTGTCGGACGACCAGGTGTGGCCCCGGCCTGAATGGAAGGAATTCGATCCTCAGACAACCGACATTTCCTTCCAGCAGATCGACGCGGAAGAGGCGTCGGTGAACGGACACGCCGTGGTGCGTCTGTTTGGAGTCACAAAGGAGGGACATACAATTCTGTGCAACATCCGCGGCTTTTGCCACTACTTTTACGCTCCTGTCCCCGTTGGGTTCAAGGCCGAAAACCTCAGCACTCTCAAATCTGCCATTGCAAACACCGTTCCCGACGCCCTGGAACGCCTGGAGGTCTGTGAAAGAGAATCTTTCTGGGGATACAACGGAGGAGCCAAGGCCAAGTTCTTTAAGATCTTCGCCACCAACCCAAAACTAATCCCTAAGCTACGATCTGCTTTTGAGAACGGAAACCTCAACTTCCCCTCGTCACACGCCCAAGTCGGAATGCTGTTTGCCAACGGATGCACCTCCTTCGACAACATTCCCTACGTGTTGAGATGTATGATCGACTGTCACATTAGTGGTATGAGTTGGGTCACGCTGCCCAAGGGCAAATACACCATTGAAACCCAGTCGCTCGTGTCTCGATGTCAGCGAGAAATCAACATCTCCTACAAAGATCTCATCGCGCATCCTGCCGACGGCGAATGGAGTGACATTGCCCCCCTGCGAGTGCTCTCGTTTGATATCGAGTGTGCCGGCAGAAAGGGTGTATTCCCAGACCCCAAAATCGACCCCATTATCCAGATTGCAAACGTCGTGTCTCGACAGGGAGACACTCGTCCGTTTGTACGAAACGTTTTCACTCTCAACACGTGTTCCCCAATTGCAGGAGCCCAGGTGCTGGAGCACGAGAGCGAAGGAGATATGCTGATGCGATGGAAGCAGTTTGTCAACGAGGTGGATCCAGACGTGATTATCGGTTACAACACAACCAACTTCGATTTTCCCTATCTCATCGACCGCGCAAAGACTTTGAAACTCACAGACTTCCCCTACTTTGGCCGGTTGACGCATATTCAAAATGTCCTTCGAGACTCCACCTTCTCTTCCAAGGCGTACGGAACACGAGAGTCCAAGGTGCTCAACATTGATGGACGAACGCAGCTGGATCTTCTGCAGTTTATTCAGCGAGAGTACAAGCTGCGAACGTACACTCTGAACGCTGTGTCTGCTCACTTTCTAAAGGAGCAGAAGGAAGATGTGCACCACTCTATCATTACAGATTTGCAAAATGGAAACGCAGACACCCGTCGACGTCTGGCGGTCTACTGTTTGAAGGATGCCTATCTGCCTCAGCGACTCATGGACAAGCTCATGTGTCTTATTAACTACACGGAGATGGCTCGTGTCACTGGAGTCCCGTTCTCCTTCCTTCTTTCTCGAGGTCAGCAGATCAAGGTTATTTCGCAGCTGTTCCGAAAGGCCCTGGAAGTCGGAATGGTCATTCCCAACTTGAAACAGGACGGCTCTTCCGAAGAACAGTATGAGGGAGCCACGGTTATTGAGCCTGAGCGAGGATACTACGATATCCCCATTGCCACTCTCGACTTCTCGTCTCTATACCCTTCCATTATGATGGCCCATAACCTCTGTTACACCACTCTACTGGATAAGGCTACCGTTGAGCGTCTGGACCTCAAGCTTGACGAAGACTACCACCGAACCCCCAACGGAGACCTGTTTGTCAACCAGAAGACCCGAAAGGGTATTCTTCCCATTGTTCTAGAAGAGCTTCTGAGTGCCCGTAAGAAGGCCAAGGCCGACTTGAAGAAGGAGACCGACCCCTTCAAGAAGGCCGTGCTGGACGGTCGTCAGCTGGCTCTGAAGATCTCAGCCAATTCTGTCTACGGATTTACCGGTGCCACGGTTGGTAAGCTTCCCTGTCTTGCCATCTCTTCTTCCGTCACTGCGTACGGTCGAGATATGATCCAGTTCACCAAGGAGCAGGTGGAGAACAAGTACACCAAGGCCAACGGTTACCCCGAGAACGCCAAGGTCATTTATGGTGATACTGATTCTGTTATGGTCAAGTTTGGAGTGCCAGATCTCAAGACTGCTATGGATATGGGTCTGGAAGCCGCCGAATACGTGTCCGAGATGTTCCTCAAGCCCATCAAGCTGGAATTCGAAAAGGTCTATTTCCCCTATCTTTTGATTAACAAGAAGCGATATGCTGGTCTGTACTGGACCAACCCCGAGAAGTTTGACAAGATGGACACCAAAGGTATCGAGACAGTTCGTCGAGACAACTGTCGTCTGGTGCAGAACGTGATTGAGACTGTTTTGCGAAAGATTCTCATGGATCGAGACGTGGAGGGTGCCCAGGCTTACGTCAAGACCATGGTTGCCAATCTGTTGCAGAACAAGGTGGATTTGTCGCAGTTGGTCATCACTAAACAGCTCTCTCGGCAGGACTACGCTGCTAAGCAGGCCCATGTGGAGCTGGCTGAGCGTATGCGAAAGCGAGACGCAGGCTCTGCCCCTGCGCTGGGTGACCGAGTTGCCTACGTTATCATCAAGGGTGCTGTTGGAGGCAAGAACTACGAGAAGTCTGAAGACCCATCGTACGTGCTGGAAAACAACATTCCCATCGACACAAAGTACTACCTTGAGAACCAGCTGCAGAAGCCTCTCCAGCGTATTTTCGACCCCATTCTCGGCGAGCGTAAGTCTGCTCAGCTCATGACTGGTGCGCATACACGTACCATCACTGTTGCTGCTCCTTCAACCGGTGGACTGATGAAGTTTGCCGTCAAGACGGAAATGTGCAAGGGTTGTCGAACGCCTCTTCGAGGCAAATGGGCCAAGGGTGCTGTCTGTGAGAACTGTGTTGACAAGGCCGGAGCTTTGTACCAGCAGGCATTGGGTCAATTGAGTGAGTTGGAGGTCAAGTTTGGAAAGCTGTGGACCGAGTGTCAGCGATGTCAGGGTTCGCTTCACCAGGACATTCTCTGTACTTCCAGAGACTGTCCCATTTTCTTCATGCGACGACGAGTGCAGAAGGATATCCAGAGCAGTGTGGCCGAACTGAGCAAGTTTGACGTTCAAGATTGGTAGTTTGGATTGATAGACAATATATTTATGGCATGTGTACACTTTACTGTACAATTGCACTTTTGTAATGTATTCAACTATGAAAAGGTGTCATTGCACGATGCCAAAGAGGTCTACTTGTTGTACGTGGAATGTAAGGGGGATTGCGACTTGCTAGCCAGATGTCCAATTCTTGCCCCAATCCCAGTATCGCTTTTGACGTTGCAATCATTTGCCCTTCCAGGTATGGATCATCGAAAGTCATCAAAGCTCGGTACAGGGTCTCGGCATGTCTTTCATTAAACCGACACAGAGGGTTAGGACCAACCAGATCCCGTCGCTGCGATCCAAGTCCCTGAGACGGCGACTGGTGATCTGAAGCACCTTTCCGGCGATATCCAGGTAGACGAGGCAGGAATCTGTAAAAGACCGGGCCACTAGCAGAGACAGTTTGTAGATGCATTAAACGGCTTTCTTCTCCTGTTTCACAATCAACAACAAACGTACCCTTGACACAATTTCCAGTACTAAGATCGACCAAGAATGGGGATCTTTTTTTCTTGAATTGCATGGCAGCATACTTGTAGTTCAAGACATTGTGATTATCCCGCTCAACAAGATGATAAAAAGAGTGGTGTCTTCCTAGAAGAGCACGTGGGTTGAGAACAGAAGAGTTGGTTTCGCACACTACCGGTCGCTTATCTTTCTCCAGGGTGACTTGGGTGACGCGGTAGTTGCCAAGGTACATTTCGTGGAACAGCCCGTCGAAGCAAATCACTCTGCATGCTGATTCGCTCTTTAGAATGATATGGAGGTGCTCGAGAGACACAAACTCTCTCGTTTTTCTGTCCAAGTAGAAGATGTTCCTCTGCATGTATTCTTCTGACTGAAATTGATAGTCGTTTTCGTCGTCGTCAGCTATGGTTGTAAAGTTGAGGAAAACATGGGGACCCAGGACATAGGTTGAGCAGCGTGGTGCGTTGTGGAACTTCCACAAGATGGGGTCGGAATCCTTGTATTTGACAATGACCAGGGCCAGGTCTAGTTCCGGGTCCTGGTCTGGACGGAGGCAGACAGCAATGAGCACGTGTGGGCGCGAGTCGAACAAGAATTTGGAGACACCAGAGGTTCCAACTTGTTCAAAGATGGGAGCGAGGTCGATCTCGATTCCAAATTTGCTCCTGTAGCGGGTGGTTTCAAGATTTCGGCGCCAGGTTTGATAATAGTACTTTTCCTGGAAAAATTGGTGCTCATCTACGGCCAATGTTGGTGGTTCCTGGTAGTCGCTATGGGACCCCTTTACCAGAGTTGGAGCGAACTTGGCCCCGTGTCTCATACGCCGAGTGTACTCCACCGCACACTCTCTCCAGGAGGAGCGATGAGAGAACTGGGGTTCAAACCAGGGACACGCCTCCTGCAGCTTTTCCTCATAGAGAGTCTCTGGAATGTCGTCTCGGTAGAAGCGGCAGGACTGTGACAGGGCACAGAGAGACGATAGGTCTAGTTGCTGGTAGATGGGTTCTGTGAGCTCTGCGGGAAAGATATGGTGCATGTGTTCACTGGTGGAGTGTGCGTTGGCAATGTCTGATGGTTGAAAGGGTAAAAGGGGCGTGGTTGATGTTGTTGGAGTTCGAGGACTGTTCAGAAACGGGCCCTTTATATTTCCTTCAACAAGAGGGGCTCTTTCAGTTGTGACTGATGAAGTAGAAGACTCGGAAGCAAAGTGATTGAGGCTGACAAGACAAGGTGAGAGGAAGCGACCATCGACTTTGACTTGAAAAGTCTTCATCTTGTCGTCTTCAGCAGTGGGTTTTGCAGTCTATCGACAATGAGATGGCTCCGAATGAGTTTTCTTTGATTGGGCGGTCGTTCCAGTGTCATAGTGCAGTGGACCCATTCGGAGAACAGCCCCAATATCGACAGAGGACTTGGATGTGTAGAATCACATGATTCTGAAGCGATCTCGTGGAACTTGCGAGAAGTGGGATAACTTCGAGTATCCTTGCTGTTGATTTCTGTTGTTGACAGCCTCAAGCATGATTGTACCGTACCGGAACGTACTGTACATACCGATATGTGATTGAGAACTATTCCTTGGAAGTGGACTTTTCCGCTCTGAAAAGAGACGACACTGGAATGGGGCTACATTCTCTTTCTTCTTCATTCTCTTCTGTCATGTTCCTCATATGGAGATGACAGTAGTCGTTCTGTCGGCACGACGCAATGTTGAGGCTGAAAACACCATAGGGCTGCGATATGGACATGGAAAGTTCGGAATTGCTCACCTGACAGCCATTAGGAGCAAGAATATGAGCCGGGATCCCAAAGGACCTAACTCTTCCCTTCTTTCGTTCCACCTGGGCGTTTAAAGAGCGTACTCACGGTTCAAACTGAGGGTTCAGAGACAGTATGTACATACTTGTAGCCCTCACCTATTGGAAGGTTTTCAAGATGTATAGACCGACAACACTGGTTTCAATCACAGAAAACTCATTCCCTCGATATGACGTTATCTTGTGCTATTCAGTTAACAGAGGGTAGTTCTGATGCACGTATGATCAATGTCTGATCAGTTACAGTCACTTCAACAGTTATTGCTACAGTTACTTCTACTCCAGGTGACGGAGTGCTCCATCTAGAAGCACTTCTTCTTGGGTCGCTTCCGGCAGTACTTTTTCCTCTTGAAGCACTTTTCAGATGACAGATGACAAACTCGGGGTTGTCCTTCACCTCTAACGCCTCCTCGGGGTAGAAAACTGGAAGATGTTTGAAGTTCATCGGAACGATGATGGGCCGGTTGAAATGTGTCGACTTGTTCTATCCAGGACTCCAGCCCTCTTATATGTAGGTTCCCACGACCCAGACCGTATCTTGGATATTTCCCTCAACCGCAAGACCCGCTGATCGAACTTTTCTGCAACTTCCTCTTGTCTCTCCACTTTCTAGCCCGTCTTCATTTCGCCATCAACATTCAACAAGTGGGAAAAGAAGCCCATGGAAAAGAAACCGACAGGACAAGACTAGTTTTATGCCATATTCAAACCGTTTGGCGATTAAAACAGCCAACGGAACGCACTTCCGTACTCTAGTATCTTCTCTGACCCTGTGACAGCAACAGTGGAGTCTAGTTGATTAAATATCGATAGCCCAAACCAGAGAAATCTCTCGCCGCGCTCCCGGTATATCCCATTGTCACCAGCTCCTCGGCAGAAGTGGGACAAAGAGCCACAACATTGTCGAAATCGGCCTTGGTAGCTCCCATTCGAACGGCCACGCCAAAACCCTGCAGAATCTCGGAAGAGTCGGTGCCAACAATGTGCAGACCAACAACCTTCTCGTCCTTTCCGACACACACCAGCTTGTAGGCGGTAGGGGCTTTCTCCTGCAACATGGCGTAGTACATGGCGACAAACTTAGAGGTGTAGATCTTGACGTTGTCCTCACCATACTGCTCCTTGGCGGCAGCCTCCGTGATGCCGTTGGAGCCAACCTCGGGGTGGGAAAATACGGCCGAAGGAACATCGGTGTAGTCCTGCTTCTGATCCTTGAACTCAGCGGGACCAAACAGCCGGTTGGACAGATTTCGTCCAGTAGCAATAGCCATGGGGTCAGCTCGACCTTGCAGCAAACGTCTCCAAGCGAATAAATGTTGTCGAAAGACGATTGCTGGCACTCGTTGACCTCAATGTAGCCCCGCTTGTTGGTCTTGATGCCAAACTCGCTCAGGTTGAGGGTGTCCTTGAGAGGCTCTCGTCCAATATCCAAATGAGCGAATCGAGAGTGATATCATTCTCGGCGCCATCCTGCCCGTAGGTGAGCTCGCCATTATCCTTCTTGACAATCTTCTTGACGCCAGAGCCCTTGAGCACGTTGATGCCCTTCTTGTTAGTAGTCGGTGATGGTGTCCTGGATCATGATGTCGAACGCTCGGAGCACCGTCTGGCCTCGACAGAAAAGGGTGGTTTCGGAGTTGAGTCCGTGGAAGACACCGGCCAGCTCCACGTCAATGTAGCCTCCTCCAACCACCGCCACTCGCTTAGGCTGGGTCTCGAGAGCAAAGAAGCCGTCTGAATCAATGCCGTACTCGGCTCCAGGCACGTCGGGCAGAATGGGCTTGCCGCCGGTGGCAATCTTAATCTTCTTTGCGGAGTACAACTTGGCGTTGCCATCGTCGCTCTTGGCCAGTACCAGGGGGAACTCCTGACCCTCCTGCTTGTAGAGGGTGGCCCAACCAAACACGTACTCCACGCCCTCCTTCTGGAGGTTTCGTTCGTAGATGCCATTGAGTCGTTTGACGTAGGCGTCTCGTTTGGCCTTGAATCCGGTCCAGTCAAAGTTGTCGGCGGACTTGGGGTCCACGTCGGAGAAGCCGTACTCCTGGGCCTGTCGGATTCGGCCCGCCAGATCGGAGGCGTTCCACGTGATCTTTTTGGGCACAGCCCACGTTGACGCAGGTGCCTCCCAGCGCCTTGAACTCGACCAGCAGCGTCTTGGCGCCGTACGAGACGGCTCGACAAGCAGAAGCTACACCATCTTAGCCTCCACCGATAACCAGATAATCATAATGGGGAATTGAAGCTATGTTTGTCGTGCGTTGTTAAATAGTCGGGAGAGTGAGCGAATTGTAAGGAGAGGGGGGGAGCGTGCAATTGAGAATAGAAGACCCAATTACTGCTAAGCTTGTGTTGTGGGAAAAAACGAGGCTCCAACAAGGCAGCGATGGGCTTTATATAAATTTTAGTTTGCTGTCTTATATTGCCGATTTTTGCCAAACCCTAATTGGCCTAACCGGGCACTGCACTGTGGAAAGAGTTGTTGAAATTGGACTCAGTTCGACAAGAGAATGTTCAAAGGCATCTGATGATATAACAGAAGGCCTGTGGAATAGTCACGTGATTTTTATTGGTACCGATGTCTTATCACCAACTCATTCTCTCCTATAGTTGATGAAATAATCAGAGAATCGGGTGGTGCTGATATTGAGTTTGATATAAAGTCAAGTGCAGCAATCGTGCAGTTTATATGCTATCGTTATGCAAGTATTATGCACGTGTATGCGGGTTTTATGCAGATAAATTGTTATCTTTTGGAGTTGTAAAAACGGCTCCGAGGAATGTTGTGATATTGTATTTCGCAGGTGATCATTTCTGTTGTCGGTAACGTTATCAGACTGACTAAATATCGTATCTGAAGCTGGAAATGGTGGTTTAAAGCTGTTTAATTTCATACTGTATTGTAAGGAAAGTAGCTAGGGTTAGTCATACATTTTTTGACAAGAACAGTTTCGTATACCCGACTCTACAACACTTGCAATTCTTGTCACCTGTTGATGCTACGCTACAGTACAAAAACTAAGAATTATTATTGATTGATTGAACTGCGTGCGACAGTGATCCAACTAGCCAACCTAACGACCGGAGCCGTTGTAGGCGAGCTTGTTGGGGGTACCGTTGAGTCTTCCTGTGATCTTACCGTTGTTCTGGTTGATGATCTGCTCCTCCACCTGGGCGGGAGTAAGCAGCTCGGACGAGGTAGCCATCAGATGGGCGGCCAGTCCAGCCACGTGGGGAGTGGCCATGGACGTTCCAGAGTTGGAAAGGATACCGTTGTCGGTTTGGTAGTCGGCAGAAAGAATCTCGGTACCGGGGGCAATGACATCGATGCATCTGCCCCAATTAGAGGCCTTGTTGGTTTGGGCGTTCCAGAAGGCGAGAGAGTCGTCGGCGGAGGAGGCTCCGACAGTGATGAATCCGGCGGTGCCAGCACCGGCTCGGGCAGGGGAAACGTAGCAAGCGTCGGAGTTCTCGTTACCAGCAGCAACGGCCACAACCATGCCCATCTCAACAGCCTTTCGAAAGAGCGCGTCCTCGGCCTCGGAGGTGTCTCCTCCACCAGAAAAGTTGATCACAGCTCGAGGATACTTGGCCTTGTTCTTGACGTAGTCATCAATGGCCCAGGACACGCCCTGCATGATCTGGGAGGAGCTTCCAAACTTTCCAGAGAACACCTTGACGGCAATCAGCTTGGTGGAGGGAGATACACCGAAGCCGGCTCCTCCGACGGTGCCTGCCACGTGGGTACCATGACCCTCAAAGTCCACATTGGAGTTGTCAGCAAAGTTGGCTCCCCAGGAGGCTCGGCCCTCGAACATTCGGTGGGAGGTTCGGATACCAGAGTCAACAATGTAGGCGACAGTGGGGTTCAGGGTGTTCTTGTTCATGGCGTACTGGGTCTGGTCACGGGAGTTTTGCTTGTGGGAGACTCGAAAAAGACCCCAGTTCTTGGTGGGAACTTCCTGAAAGGTGGCGGGAGAAGAGGGAGCTGCAGGTGTCTCGGGCTTGGGCTCCTCGGTGGCAGGAGCAGGAGCAGGAGCAGGAGCAGGAGCAGGAGAAGTCGGGTTATCTCCAATAGGCTGGACGGGTTGCTCAGGCCGGGGCTTGGGCTGGGGCCAGGCTCCGGGCTGGGTATCGGGCTTTCGAGCGTACCACCAGTCGCCCCAGGTGTTGGAGTTTCTCCACCAGGAGAAAAAGTCGTCTCTCATACTCCAGTCGGATCCGTAGGAAGAGCTCTCATAGACATTGGAGGTGGACTTGAAGCCCTCAAAGGTGGGAAGCTTCTGGACGCGGTCCTGCTCGATGGTGACCAAGTCGGAGAACTTGCCGAGCGCCTCGACAATGCTCTTGTCAAAGTGACCGCTGTAGCCCATGAGGCCGGAGCCGTCCTTTTGGGAAGGCAGATCAAAGGCGTTCTTGATTCCATTGAGAGAGTCCTTGTTGATCAAGCCGTCCAGCAGCTTCAGATGCTCGGAGATCTGGTCGATGGAAACACCGTCCTTGAAGATGACGTTGAAGGTATCGGGCTCTTGGCCATGGCGCTTTTTGAGACCCGCATCGTTGAACTTGGAGGCTTGACCGTTGATGATGTCAAGGGCGTCCTTGTAGGCTCCCTGAGGAGACATGGGGGCGGCCATACAGGCTACGGCCAGCGCGATAATGACGGAGGGTTTCATGAAAGAGTGACTGGGGTGAGGGGGAGTTTGTTGATGTGGATGAGGATCATATTGTCGAGACCTTGCGCTCGTTTATATATTCTGGACCTCATCCAACTCGCCTGTTCCGTTTTGCTTGTTGGCATCAGCTGCAGCAAATGTCCCCAATGTGATGAATATGTGCGCCGCCAAGCCAGGGGTGCTGAATGAAATGGACCAGGTGTGGGAGACAATGCATCGTCTTGTTGATAACGGTCTTATCAGTTCATTAGTTCATTTGAGGTTGGTTGTTGTGGATGGCAATGTCGAGACTCGACGCTCAAACGTGGTTGGTATGACTAAGCGGTAAACCACTCTCGGAAGAGACCCAAAGAGAAGACACCACCAGGGTCCCAGAATCCGGCTAACTCCACTGTGTGTTTCAGATGTCCTCGTAAATCGATCAACCCTCCCGCCTCCCGTTCCTGAATACAAAGATGGATGTGCATGACCCCTGCATGTGTGAAACGTCGTGTGAGGGGAGGTGCTGGTCTGGTGAGGGTCATGAATGAACCGTGCGATATCAGGTGTGTCCACAGAGATTGGTTCGATTACAGTTGAATATCTGTTCCATGGTTGTGTTTCGCGTGTCTCTTCTGTTTCGTGAAAAGTTTGGTTGAGAAACGAAGATATAGGCGAAGACATGGCGACAAATGCACAAGCCGGCGCGTACATATTGGTGCAGTATTGTACCTTGCCGTGTCGGCACTTACCTTCCCGTCTCGTCAAGTTGTTATCCTGTGCAAGTGAGACAAGTGGAGTCAGGAGGGTGCTTGTCGGTGTTGTACAGTATACTGTGCTTGTAGGGCTAGCATGAGTAGAAGTACATATATGTACATGCATACATCTACTCTTGTACATCTCTTGTACAGTAAAACACCAGCAAACCCCGCAAATACAAGTATTTGTACAAATATCGCACCAAACCTGGACTCTACTCCTTTCTCGTCATATCAACGTCTCTTGTGCTCCACCAGTCATGTACAGTACATACTTGTATATCGCAACACCAACCCTGTCCACGAATGTGCAGTGGAGTGCAGGAGTGCCACATAATAACACATCCACGGTTGTCACAGAAGCACATATTTGCACATATTTGTACATAATGCAGAGAGTGGATCGTGGAATATCTATCGGGCGATGTTTTGCTCGCATGGCTATGTTTTTTGATCTTTTGATCTTTTGCCGACGATGTTTGTTTTGTCGTCGTGTTGTGCAGGTTGAACTGGGTGATGATACTGCATCTCCACTTTAACCACGTGATTCAGAAACAAGAGGAGAAAGGAGGTTGATCGGGATGTGAACATGCGTCTTACAATCTCTACACGGTGCCCAACTTCTAACTATCTGGTTCTAAGTACTTGTATCATTTGTGTACAATAGTACCTGTAGTACATGCAGTACACTCGTCAGTAGTAGTCCTACCATACAAAACTTCAGACCTCTTCCTAAAAAGATCTGAACAAGTCAGAGAAAGGTTCAACAGTTCCTAGACTCATATTCCTCGATATTCTCCATGTTTCAACAGACACCCTCGTAAATTTGACCCATTCACGATGGCCCTGAACCTGCTTGATCGAAGGCAGGCAGAGGCTGCATGTTGGTCTTTACTAATCATTTTCAGCAGCTTGATACTCACATACTTCGGGGTAGGTGATTCGAGAGAGATCGTCCGACTTTCGTCCGACTTTCTATCCTACTACCTATCCTACTACCTATCCTACTCTCCAACCGAGTATCGATTGGGGTCAAGTTGGTCATTGGACAGAAGGAGAGACCACCCAGCAACTACCATCAGTAAAAACACACTAGGGAGTTCAAAAGGAGTGTTAGTTTAGCATTTAAATTACAGATTTACTGCAAAAAGGAGGTTTTTCCATCAATATCCTGTTGACAGTGTGTTCCATAGTCCCATGAAACTGTACTATACCTTTGTTGAGCTTAGTTGAGGGTTTGTTAACGAACTTGTTCAAGATACTTCTTGTTAAATGATTAGTTGAACGGCTGTTAATATCACTTGGCAGAACTACAGTACACTACAGTACAGTAGTTGACTTGTTGGCACTTGTATATCAAAAAGTTTCCACTTTGAAGAGCGGCTCATCTAGCTCATTAATACGTGCACGAACCGACCGGCGGTTCGCGTGGAGGAGACATGACCTCGGCTGTCAGTTCCTGCCACCAGAGAAGAATGTACAGTAGCAGCGGCGGTTGTGAAGGCAGAAATACAAGACATTGCAAGAGTGGGAACCCGAAAGAGCTTTAATATCCTCGTCGCTACAGAAGCTGTCTTCTTTTCGTCAGAATGTGGGGTTGTGAGTGAGAGAGAGATCTATATCAAAGAAAGCTGGGGGCTATACGGAGAGACATACCTTCAGGCAATACCGTTGGATTTCCCACGATGAGAGCTTCAACTCTCCTATTCTGGGATGGAGGAGGTTATCAGTTAACAGAAACAGCAGGAAGAGTCCTTGATCCAGACTCTTTAACGCAGGTTGAGGGTCAGGATGAGGCTCTACGACGGTGGTTCATTGAACAGGAGCACCCCCACTTTCCGCAAATTAGACCAAGGGAGAGTACAAACCTCTTCTTACCATTGGCCAAAGGGACTTCAAGCTAGGACAGACGGGTCAAGGATGGTTGAACTAATGTCCATGGTGTACTCGTTTGTCGACATAGAGTCGTGTGTGACTCAGCGAGAGGTAGTCAGTGGTACACTGCTTTCCAGGCCACAGAGCATATTCTCAGGTCCAAATTGTGCTCTCGCAAGCCGTGGATGGAGAAAGGAGATCCAAAACTACTGGGCTGATTGCGTCTTGGTGTTTGTTCACCGTCTCTCTAGCACAATGGATCCAGGTCCTACAACGCCAATCACAAAGACACTAGTCGGAGCAGAACTAGAAGATGAACTACTTCACTCAGACTTTGTTTGTTTGGCGGACCAACCTGCGCTGATTGATGTGTTTACGACAACAGAGGAAGAATACACCCTGAATCCATGAACTGGCGTGTTACGAAAAAAGTATCCGCCTTTCGAGACTGTAAGCGAGGAAGAAACAAAAGATGTTATCAAATGTGACGATGTTGAGTTAACCCTTTCTCCATCTGTTCGTGAAACAGATATCGACCGGAACAGAAATCATTCTGCCCAAGTGAGGCACCACTCCATCTTGGTGTCACTCAAATGAGGTACGAGACTCTTATAGCCACGGGACAGGCCACACTTCGACCACATGATTGTAATTGATGACTCATCATTTCACTGCGACAACAACTTGGAGATATCTCTGTGCTTTCAATTTCGGAGCCTTATGATCTTTCGGGCTATTGTGGATCTGGAAACACCTGATAAAGTGATCAATCGACCAGATAGAGGCATTGACGAAGTCAGAGACGGGTATTACACCCAGGGAAACAAGTCCAGAGAATTTGGAAATCTTTTTATGAGGACAGGCAGCTTTATAATTCCCTCTGCGAGTTTGGTGGACCTGATCTCCGGCTCTGTAACCAGCCACAAATGTCCGTATGACTGGCACATTACTGCGAGTTATGCGCTCCCAGGCTTAGTAGACGATATCTTGCAAGTCAGATGCTTGAGTTGGGAAGTTGAAATGGAGGTAAGGGAGCGAGTTCTTTCGGAGCTGAGCGCCACTGGTGATAACAGATAGGCATAAATCAGGGAACAAATCAAGTGCATGATTCATGGAGATAGTCAGGCTGAGTTCGCCTTTCCCGACAACCGAGACACTTTACTGAGGTTCCTGAGCGTGCAATCATCTTCGGTTCCGTTTCAGAGTCCGCAATCACATCTGCGGGTCAATTCGAACGACCAAGTTGGGTGCATACTGCGACTCCAGCAGTTGATAAGTATTTTACCCCTTTGGCGAGCTTCTCTGACGAGCAGTCTTCATTGATACTCATGTGCAAGCCCTCCACTTGAACTAGATACTCTTGTAAGCATTTTTTTCAAGATCCAAAGGTGTCCAGTTACTTTTAACAGTTAAGGAAGCGTTCCACATGAGTAATAGGTGCCCGGAAACACCTCCGTACAGAGTCTAGAGCTCGAAAATTGGTTGCTGTACATACTGTAAACACTCAAGAGGTTTCCATAGATTCAACAACTCTGAGAACCGTTTCGAATCAAGTTGCTCAAGCATTCTGAAGAAGTAGCACGATTGCAAGATCTTATTGCAAAACTGATTTGGCTACATTACATAATTAGATGTTTGTGGGAACGCTGGAATGAGTTCAACTTGGACCGAATATGTACTCCAGCAGTTGGAAAGCACAACGAATCTCTTTCAAACTCGTTTTTACTCATTTTTCGACCTCTTTTATTGATTTTTTGAAATTAAGGATTTTTTAATTTTTAATTTTTAATTTTTAATTTTTATATTAATTTTATTCTATTTTTTTTTCTATTTTTTTTTCTATTTTTTTATTTTTTCTAAGGATTCTTTTTTTTAATTCTAATGATTTATTACAGATATAACCTACAGTAGGTAAGCCGGGTTATTGGCCGTTCCAATAAATTCATACACTTCTGAATCTTTGCGATGTGCGCTGCGGGACGCTGTCGGTTGGTCCCTGACTAAGCAAACCCAAGAGGTATATCCCCAGCTTTTAAATTTTAAAAAAAGCCATCCGCAATAGTTTAGTGGCTAGAATTTTCGCCTGTCAGGTTTACACCAGCACGCGGGGGACCGGAGTTCAATTCTCCGTTGCGGAGTTTTTTGGCAATGAACACACTCAGTCAAAAAAACTTACCTAAAAAGTTGTTCCAACCTTCTCCCGGCGTCCTCTACTTGCAGCCCTCACAGCTCAACTCGTACCTGAACAGCCAAAGTTTTGCGCCTTTTTAAGTGCCTTTTTGAGTGCCTTTCTCCCCCGCAAAACCCTAGTCTGGTTCTGGATCCCATCTCGCTCAAAACGGGTTTCCTCGAAATCCAATGCCCGATAAGCGCTATCAAGAAAGGGTCCAAACCCAGACGACTAATTATAGCTCACCAAAAAGACTGATGGAGACGTGCTTTGACAGCGCTTTGACGACGACAAATCTCGTTACGTGAACCAAGAATCGCAGAGAACCGGGTGTTCACGTGGACCCCACCCCACGTGGACCCCACCCCACGTGACCCCCACCCCACGTGACCGCCTCTCCACCTCGACTACTCGTAGCTCATCACTGACAAAAGACGCAGCCTAAAGCTAATATCAATAGACCTAAAGTTGAGGCGTTATCGCAGGCGCCAGGCGCCAAAAAGGAACAAAAAGAAACGAAACATTTAACCCGAAACAGAAAGCTACAAGACCGGCGCGACTTGTATCTTGCTGCTTGGTACGAGTTTCACGGAGATAAACACCCATGAGGTGAAACACTGGCCCGTTTGAGCGAAACGTAAATGGCCGATCAAAGACCACTCGGTCAAGTATCGGTAAAAGTATCAGGGCATGCACCTACAGTATTCACTATATCAAAATTATGCAATTAACTATCATATGAGTGACATTGTCACTTTTATCCTCCACATCCACTAGATGCATTTTCCGTCTTCAAACGGAGTCGGAAACCACTTAGAAAAAGTGAGTGTAGATTCGACTCTCATGATGAACGTCCATGTTCATCTTGAAGTTGTTTAACTCCTCCTTGATCTGCTGGGCCAACAGCGGGGTCAGCCGGTTACAAGTGGCCGGCTCCGTTCGCCGGTCATAATCGTCCGAATCCCACGTATCGTAGATGACGATTCGGCTGGAAAACGAAACATTACCCTTTCTCACATGGCTCACGGGAGAAGGAACATGGACGCCAGGGTAATGGGCAGTGATAGGTGAGCCACTAGCTCGAGACCCATCATCGTTGTAGCTCGCAGACCGGCCATGCTGGTGGTACCGCCGTGAAGCAGCAGTCTGGGGGGTTTTGGTACCCCCCGAAAACCGCCGATTGTGCGAATTGGGGTTCGACGGGGTGGGGCCGGGCGAAAAGTGTCTCAGAGGCGCGTTACCACGCTGGCCGCCAGGGATCTGGGGAGGCACAGGGGCGGAATAAGAGCCCTCGGATCGGAACGATTCAGTGATAGAAGGAGTTTCAGTCGACGTGATGGAGGCCGTTTCGAGCGAGCCCTCCAGAGGAACGTGGTCGTTGAGGTGGCCACCCAGACCGCTCAGATGGTCCTGGTCGGTTGAGTCCTCACTGATCGTCTCATGCAAATCGGGGTTGAAGCCGGTATTCGACTCCTTACGCTTGAACAGGTTGTCCTTTAGCTTGGTGGCGAAACGGGAAACAGAAGCAGAGTCCGTGGAGCGAACAGACGACTGTTGTGAAGGAGTAGGCGACTCAGGGCGCACAGGCAGGCCAAGCGGCTCCAGCTGCGTGGAAAACGACAGATCGAGATCAGACGAGATCGACGAGAAGTTGGCAAACATGGACTCGACGTCTGTGCCGGCCTCGGAGGTCGGGCCGTTGTTAGAGGGTCGGGCACTCTCCATGAACGATTCAAGACCGGTGGGGGTGGCCTCAGGGTCAGCCAAAGCAGAATTCTGTGCAATCTCAATGTCGATGGGTGCAGGGCCAGTACTAGTCAGAGAGTCACGTGTGGGCAGAATATCGCTCGTACCCCCACGTGTCGAAATGATGGTGTCACGTGACACATCACCGCTCACCTGTTCCACCGATGAACGTGACACATCACCGCTGACTCGTTCGCCACTCACATCGCTCAGACGCTGGCCGGTGACAGTATCAACGCTAACCATCGATCCATCGCTCTGCTTGCTCTTGAGAATACTTCGGGGTCTGGAAGTACTTTCGGATCGGCCCAGCGAGGACTTTGGATGATGGATGTGTACCTCTGTAGGGTTGGGCACGGCCTCTTCGGGTGCGTGATGGGCATGTGACTGCGAGTCGGGCGTCACCTTGCGTCGTCGGCTACCTCGTCGCTCCAGCGACTTGGTTCGGTCGAGAGAGGTTCGAATGTTGTCAATGTCTTCAACACCAAGGTGTTTGGGGAAGACCGTTTCGGCAGCCACAAACTCGTCGGCGTCAGTCTCGGATCCAGCAGAACCGCCATTGACAGAAGACACAGACGTGGGACTGGAGGCGTCGGAAGGAAGGGCGCTAGCCAGCGTGGTGGTAATCGCAGGAGGTGCAATATTGGAAGCTGCATCGCTGGAAGCGCTTGCAGGAACAGCAGACTGGTCATCAAATGCAGCATGGGCATCCTCAAATTCAGGCTCCGTCACAGCAGGCTCAGCAACGACAGCGTTGCCAGACACTCCGTAGCCTGATGAAGGAGCTGTCGCAGCCTGCGTAGCACCCGCTGCGGCCGCAGCACCAAGCACACCCTCCAGACTGGAACCGGCACTCCACTGGGCCGTCTCTCGATCAACCTCCGCAGGAGAAACCGACAAAGAAGCTGTAGCGGTGTTCTTGGGAGGCGAAACGCCAGGCTGAAAGCCAGAACCAGAAGCCAGCGTGGGGGTAGGAGTGGCTGCACGCGAAGGCGCTGCTGAAGGAGTACCCGTTCGAGAAGGTGCATTTTGGGGAGCATTAGAAGGCGCACGGCCAGTGGACCCCGCAGTAGGCACATCGTACGCGCTGTGGGAAGAAGACTTGGGGGTTCGAGCCTGCTCGGTGGGGTTGTTCTTCTTCAGAAGATTCTTGCCAGCGCGCTTGAGGGCCGCAAACGACGACGACGATTTGTTGCTCTCGATGGACCTGGCGTCGTCAAAGTTGTCAGGCTTGGACGACCGGCGCAGAAACTCGGAGAATGAACGTCCCGAGGTCGTGGACGTCATAGTGGACGTTCGCTCGGATCGCTGGGCGGGGCCGCCAGTGAGGTTGATCTGACCTGAAGTAGGGGCACTGCTCAATGAGCTCTTTGTACGACCAAACGAGAAGACCTTCTTGAACTTCTCTCGTAGCGAGCCTGACGACTTTTGGTGACGCAGACCGCCGAACGACGACTGTGTGCTCATGCCGGATGTGCTAATCCCGGACGAGGAGAAGCCGCCGACAGACTTGCCACCAATCGACATGTTTGACTTGGTCTGGTACAAGGGCTGGTCAAAGTCGCGGAATGCAGACTGGCTGCCGAGTGACATGGTGCGCTGCGACTGCTGATGCGAAGGCTGGCTCACGGGTGGTGAGGAATACTGTTGCTGCTGCTGCTGCTGCTGCTGCTGCTGTTGCTGCTGCAACTGAGATACATGCTGTTGCTGAGTCATGTATTGAGGTTGCTGTGGTGCCTCTGTCTTTGTGGGACTCGACAGAGGAGGGGAGTGCTTGGCTCTGTACCGTCCTCTTTCGGTAGCAGGGTCCAAAGAGGATGTTGCGTTATTTTCAGGAGCGGCCGGCGGAGCATCAAACTGTGGGGGAGCATCGTACTGTGCAGAGACCACGTCGTAGTTAGAGTGCGAAGTTGTGTCTGCAGGAGTAACAACGGGGGCATCCACGGTGTTTGTGTGCGCGTCTGTGACCGTCTGGTCTGCATCGGCAGGTGCAGTCGCGGCAGTAACTCCAGCGGCCACAGCATCCTCATAGGTGGTAGTTGACGCTGGTGGGGCAAGTGGAGGAGCAGCGCCGAGCTGTGTGGTTTCTGTGTTGGTGGTGTGCTCGTTAACATGGGTCGTGTCGGGTTGGGGGACCTTGTCTTGTCTCACGTCAGGGGAGCTTTCTCTGCTGTCGTCGGAAATCATGCTTCGAGTAGGCGAGGAGTTGGACTGGACCGTGTGATAGGACGAGAGCGAGATGGCAGAGGCACGCTGGTCCTGCAGTGTGCCCAGCGGGTCTTTGGCCAGGAGCGATTTTCGGCGGGCATCCGACGGCAGCACCATTGGTTGTTGTCGGGGCTGCGGCGGGGGCTGATGCTGGGGCTGATGCTGGGGCGGTTGCTGGGACGGCGCTTGGTCTGCGTTAGTGGGAGTACGAGGGCATGGACGGCTGTGTGTGGTTGTGTGGAGGGTTGGTCCATGTGGAGCTGCAACATGGTGCATGCCATGGTGGTCCATGTTGTGATACTCACCGTCAAAGTCCCTGCTTTGGGTCTTTTTGTGGAACGAATGCACGGTGCCGATGGTGGAGGTGGACGCGGCGGTGGTGGAGGGCGCAGACGAGTCTGTGGACGAGTACGACAGTCGGGGAGGCGGTGAGTTATTGGTGTTGGGGTTATTTGTGGTGTGAGCTTGCTGGGTGGTGTAGGTTTGAGCAGCACCGGCAGTTGGGGTCACGTGAGAACCTTGGCCGGGGTTTGTGTTACTGGGCAGCGAAGGGCTGCGTTCGTGGGACGGCAGGTTGACCATGCTCTTGCGCCGGTATCTGTCTGGCACTGTGGTTGGGGTGGCGGGTTCCGACAGTGTTGGTTGCGACACGGACCGGTTGTTGAAGCTCGCATCGGAGGAAGCGTAGTTGTGGGTGCCGTAGACCGAGTGGCGGGAGGACGAGTGGGTGGAGTTTGCCGACGACGGTTGGGTCGGGGTATGCGAGGATGACGACGAGAAGGACGAGTTGGACGACCCGAAGCGCTGATTGAGCTGTTGCAGCTGCTGGAGCTGCGCCAGGTGTTGCTGTTGGAGCTGCTGGCTGTGGGTGGTGTAGGGGCTCTTTTGTTGTTGGCGCAGAGGGCGGCCCGGAGACATGGATCTGGTTCTCGCGGACATAGTCGGTCGGTTGGGCGGCTGTCTTTTGGCGAACGGCGTCTGTTTGGGCTGATTGACGGCGGCAGCGACGGAATTGTGGCCGTGTGGGTGTTAGTGTGGTGTGCTTAACGACAGTGATGTGGTGATGAGATGAGATGCGCAGTGGTCACCGTTGGATGCGACAACGCCGTGAGAATGGGCTTCAGGGCGGCTGTCGTGGGTCGGTTGTCGAGATGGTCCGTCACAGAGTGTCAGTCAAGTTCCAAAGTCCGACTCGCTAGGTTGGGGGCGGAAATGTACAGGTGTAAGCGGGTTTCAGCTAATGGTGGGATGTGTGCACAAGCACGCACGTACAAGTGGTACTGCTAGGAGGCGTGTGAGGACGGGGAAAAGCGGGGGTTTGGAGTACGTGGACGAAACAAACGGACTGGAAGCGGAAGACGGACGGCAATTGCGGTGACCGGGCGTGTTTGTGTGACTAGAAGGGCCAGTATCGTCGACTATTCGGAGCTCAGGTTCTTTTTTTTTTTTTTTTTTTTGGGTCTTGCACCTAGTCTTTTTGAACAACCTTTTCTCGCTTTGGTATTACTACCAGTCCACACTAAACCCTATCACAATATGCGGGAAGAGCGAAAAGGCAAAAGGCTGGATTAGGAAGCGGAGATGTGGAGGCGACGAGAAAAGAGTCCGTTTGAGACGAGCGTACAAGTCGCAGATGGCGGTGTGGATTGGTCCGGCCTTGTCTCCGGCGTTCCAACGGTCTTTTGCCGCATCGACTCTGGCGATATATCCCCAAAACGCATACTTTTCACAAGCATCCAAAGCACCCCTGTTTCAAACTTGTATTTTTATTCAGTATCGGTCTTGATGGGAGAGGAGATATGGAAAACGGAGGGTAAGGGAGATTCAGAAAGACATCAAAGTAGCAAGAATCTCGTCAAGAATGTCGGCTTCGTCCAGCTCGTCTACACACAGTCGCCAACATCAATCCAGACCCCAATCCAACCTCGACTCGGTGACGTGCGGGGCTATAAATAGAAGGCTAATATTAAATGAGCGATCCTCGCATCCCGTCTCCGAGAATCAAATTAGCCCCAATGTGTGGCCCCGTCGGAACATGTAGTGACGACGAGAATCCGAATGATCACAACCATCACTCTCGCTTTCTGTGTCTTGTTCACACCAGAGATACTAGTTTGGGGCGGGGGGTTCAGTATCGCACATGTGTCATAATATGCCATAACACGCCGTAATATGTCATGCCATGTGCTGTCAATGAGTGCATATGTCCAAAAATAGCCCGAGTGCTACGAGCGACCGACTACAACTGCGACTAGAGTGGATCAATTAGTTTGGGTGCATTTTTCATGTGTTATTATTGTCATACAACTCGAGTTGGTTGGAGTCGGTCACTCTCAGTCACGTTGGAGTCAGTCACGTCCGAAGCAGTCACGTTCAAAGCGGTCACCAAAATTTACGTCCAAAAACGCACCTGGCTGAAAACGGAACTCAGAACCACCAGACACATCACGCCCTCCAAGTGTCTGAGACGGACCCTGGACCTTCATCGACGCATGACTCCTTTCAGAACCTCCCGACATTACTATATCTTGCTCGATACAGTGCGATATTGAGTTTACAAAGCTTCTATCTGAAGTTCCACGTGCAGCAATACTAGTTCCAGAGTACACTTGGCATGTGAGTATTGCGTGAAAACTGATGTGAATGGGTGCTTTAGAAGCAAATCCCACGGCCAAGTTCATTTTTGCTGGGTTTTGTGGCCCGTTTCCCGCCCCAAACCGCCTCAAACCGCCCCGTCTCGAATTAATCCGCATTTATATCGTATTTTTCGCCAGCTTCAAACGAGGCTATGCAAATCTACTTTGAAAAAGAAAAAATCCCACCAACCAAACCGCAAAAACCGAAACAGCAAAAAACTACACGCCCGGCTCGGCTGCCGGTATGATACCCTATTGTGCAACAATATAGACGGCTGAACTGCACGGCACCATTTAGTTTGCTGCATTACTCTGCTGCGGGCGCCGACTAGCCCATGGTTCCCTCAAGCAGCTCAAGCAGCGATGTACTGCTAGTCCATCTTTTGCAGCGTCGGAACAGGAACTTGCGGGCCACTTGTGTATTGATTGACGGTGCTTCGTGGTGTTTTGGAAGTATCTGGAATTATTGACAAATTAACAACGATTAAAGCCTCAATAATTCGCCATAATTCGCCATAATTCGCAGAAAAATGCCTCAAACTTCGCACACAGTCCCCTCTCCGACCCTCCGATAGCAAATGCAACCCCGGAGCATCATACGTGTCTTGAGCAAGCAATCACGTGAAGATCTGGCGAACTCAAACCGGCAATCGTGCTGAGTAAGCACAGCAACAAAGACGGTTTACGATACGATGAGTCTAAAGAGGGATGGCTGGGATGGCTGGTTTCGAGCTGGATTGTCCGCTTGTCTCTGTTGGTTTTTCCCGCCCCCTTTTCTCTTCCCTTTGATGACACGATTTCAAATATATACATTTATTTTCGATATTCGATATTTATTTATTTTTATTGCCGTTATTTAATTTATTTGATTAATTAATCCCTTTAATCGCCATCAAATCGCGAATTATTAAGCCACTCGTAACTCCTTCTCGCTTAACTCGGTCATCAACTCTAATTTCCAACAACCCCAATCACCAATAAGGTTTACACTCTAACCTTAATACGTTCAGCTCTCTTTTACCCCTGTTTTTTTTCTTTTTGTTTTCTTTTTAATATTATTATTGTGTGTCACCCAAACATACAAGAAAGAGCCAGAACCGGAGCCAACAAGACGCTTTCAGAAAAACGCCAAGGACCTAAACAGCAAGGGCGGCGGTCTTTTTGCTATTGTTCGGATCACGTGACCCGTATGGGGCTGCCTGCAACCGCCGTCTGTTACCCTGTTTATTGTGGCGTGAGGGGTCAAACGTTTTTACACCGTGGCTCTGAGTTTGGCTATAGAAGAAGTACAGTATTGTTAGTGGTAGTACGTATCTACTGGTCTGTGGTTAGTGTTGCGATTATTTTCTTCTCATAACTGTGTCGATTCTGTTGCTGTAATTTTTTCTATTGAGTCAATTTTATTATGTGATGTTTTTTGGTAATTTTTGTTGGGTTTTGTGAATTTACTTTTCTTACATTTAATTAATTAATTTTATTTGGATGGGCGGTGCTTGTAATGAACATGCGGTGGAGAATGACAAATGAAGTACAGTACAAGTAGTTGTAACCTGTAAAATCTGTGAATCTTTGAAATCTGTCTTAATTTCAATTTGTTCGGCTTCGTTCCTGTTCGTATTCGTTCAAATATTTTCGTGTTGACTTGTATGGGACTTCTTTAATGTCAATTCTTTTGACGTGATAATTTTGCAAGTACAACAAGTACAATATACTTGTTCATATGATACCATTGTACTTGTACATAGGTGGTAGTGGCACTAATAGGGGCTTGGAGACAGTTTGATGACATGTCAACGACGAAAAATCCCACGTAAAGCCTTCAATCCGCTCAAACCGACAATCAGTCCAACTCCAACTCATTTCTGACAAGCTTCTTTATTCAACGGCCACTCAGCGCTGCTATAGCACTTTCTTCAGACGACACTGATGACGGTCAGACGCTCTCAACCAACGAATCGACTAAACGCTGTCAACTACAAGTCTCCCCACAGCAAGATTACGTTTGAATACACAGTAGATCCAAAGCAAAAGGCCCACAAGGCCCAGTCTTGCATGGGTCATGTTGACTTCACGTGTGGGCGACAAACAGCTTTCCGACCGGTTCGGTAGACGTTCGACAAGGACGAATCAGATGCAGAGCGCCAAAAGAGGAGATTTTCGATTCTCCACCACGATTTTCTCACCCTCCACCCGCTCGCTAGCCCTTTTTGCAAACTGACATATATAATACGTGTCCCTGGACTCACTAGCCCCCACGGCGACTGGCTGCTAAGGGACCCGGTCTCACCAAAACCTTATGGAGCAAAACGAAGCAGCAGAAACGACGGAGAAGGAGAGCGGGGAGAGATACCACGCTGACACCGCACTAGCCGCACCGCCACCAAGACGGACTTTGTCGTTTGAAACTCCGCCGTTGGAAACTCCGCCGCTTGCACCTTTCTATCCGTCGTCCCGAACGTCGTCAATCTCGTCAGTTTCGTCCGCTCTCGGCCGCTTTTCCAACCTGCCACTGATTCCCCGACGAATGGCTGCTGCAGCCGATCAAAGTCAATCTGCAAATTCGCCCTTAAGAACCATGGGTGTGCACGTCCGCGACGACTCGATCCACAGCCAGCACGAAAAAATGGCCGACATTGACGGATACTCGCAGTCCCAGCGAGACTTCTACACAATCAAACCGCACCTGTACGCACAGCAGCCGGTCAAAACGTCCACGGCACCCCAGCAGTTCCACCTCAACTCCAACGACGCCAGAGAAACCAGAACCAATGGCGCCGTGACCCCCACAAATTCGGCGGCACGGCCGTCCAAGGCAGAGGTCGTCTTCAACATGACCCGCGAAGACATCAACCTGACCAAAGAGCTGTGGGCAAAGCTCATGAACGACCCCGAGACACTTGAAAGCAGCGCCGCCTACGGAACACCCACGGCGCTCTTCTGCGAACAGTTCTACACCAACCTCATGGCATCCCACGCCGAGCTCACGTCCATCTTCCCTTCCATCAAAAAACAATCGGTGGCGGTCGCAGGCGTGTTTGGACTCGCCATCAAGTCGCTCGACCACATTGAAAAGTTGGACGAATTCCTGTGGTCGGTGGGAAAACGACACAACCGAATGATCGGCGTCGAACCCATCCACTACCGATGGCTAGGAGAAGCCATGATCAAAACCTTTGCCGACCGGTTCGGAGACTCCTTCACCCTGGAAATGGAAACCGCCTGGATCAAAATCTACTCCTATCTCGCCAACAAACTGTTGGCCGCCGACGAGGAGCCCAACGTGCTCATGTTCGCGCCCCAGAAACGATTCCAGCAACAACCGCAGCCCATGCTCTCCTCGTCCCCAACTGGCCCCGGTGTCTCCCCCACTTCTTCCTACACCGGAGGCTACCAGACAACCCAGGACGTGCGAAAACCCAGCGTCTCCAGCTCAGTCAACACCCAGTCGCTCAACACCTCCACCTCCAACTCCACCGCTCCTACTTCTACAATGAACTCGGCCAACACCCCCTCCTTGCCCGCCGCTCCCTCAGCTAACAATGCCGCAAACTATGCTGCCCGTCGAAACGTCTCCAACACCCCCGCCATGCCCAGCTCTGCTCCTGCTCCTACACCCATGGGTGCCGACAATGCCTTCACCAAGAACGGACGAAAGGGCGGACGAAAGCACGGACGAAAGGGCAAGGACGATGAAAAGTGTGTCATTGTTTAAGAAGATGCCATTCACTTCTGCTCTTGTTACTTTTCCCAGGGTCTGAGACTTTCTGGGCCCTGTGACTTCATCTATTTCTTTATTCAAAAAAATCCGTGTCTTGCGTAATTCGGGTCAGAAACCAAACAATATTGATACCGTAAGAATCGTACAGCCATAACGGTTTCCACTAATGTCTCAGATTGAATGTAGCATTAAAACCGGGGCCCTTATCTTCAATTTTGGCCCTTGTCGACAATAGGGTGATGAAATTGCAACCAGATTAAAGAAAAGTCGAAATTGCCCCAAATTGCACAATGGGGACCCACGTGGTTATCTAGCGTCGAAATTGGCCTGCCACGCCGCTTTCGTCTTGTTTAACTGTCTCTTATTGACATTTGCAATTTCCATTGAAAATTGGCCAGCCAAACCTTATATGGTTTTAGAGTTCCACCCCCTGAAATTTAGCTCCGGGATGGCGGCACGACGTGGAGCTTTACAGTCGTGATTTATGGCTGATATCATATGAGAATCGAACTCAATGGGATAGGTGGTGTATTATTTCGTGTTTTAAATTCTCTTTCCGAACATTATTGATTGTTTTGGAGGGTATTTCCAGATGCATTGAGAAAGTTTAAATGGCGTTGGGTTTTTCAGTATGATATTTACCAGACTGGGATGTACTGTGTGTGGATTAAATATGGAAATATACTCGAAAATACTCGAAAATACTCGAAAATACACAAAAAATATACACAAAAATAACACAAAAATACACAAAAATACACATGGATCGTAGTGGGTGATAGTATCATAGGAATTAACAACTTACACCTCACTTGGTAGTGTTTTCATCACTGGGTAGTGTGTTCATCACTTGGTTTTATCACTTGCTAGGATATTCCGACTTACACTTCACTTGCTAGGGGTGTTCTTCATTGGGTGTTCATCACTTGGTGTTAATTACTTGGTTGTTTGTCGGAGGTTCCTTAGGGGTCAGTTACACCATTGGAGAAGTGGATAGAGTGATTTCAGACCAGGACTCAGGTGAATATACCTCCACAAACAGGAGCAAAATCTCCGTTCAGCATCAAGAGGAAACCCGCCGTGACACGTTGTGATATTGGGGACGGTTATCTTCAGAGTACTGTATGTACTGTACCTATACCGACGATCCAAAGAGTCACAGGAGTAAGCCGAACAAACCATTGTGAACAAGTCGGGCTATGGCAGCACGTCTTGGGGAGCTAGTACAATGTCTGTACGAGTATGTACAAGGGAGTTCGTCTAATGGGCGTTGTCTCCGAGTTATCGCAACTACCAGACCAGCAGTATCGATTAGTTTTTCCTGTAGCGACTGGAGAAAAAGCATGAATACACTGCTCTGTCGGGTTGTCATCTCTTACTAAAGGAGCTGTACAGCCAGCCTCGTCCAGTAGATGCCTTGTCCTGTAGACGCCTCTTCCCGTTATAATTCCGTCACCAAAGAAGATATCTAGACAGTTTCGTATCACCATAATTACAGTATGTACAGTATGTCCACAATACTCGATGTGGACATACTCCTGAGCCTTGTGGCTTCACGAAGAGAAGCCATATGCTTGTAGTTCTCTGGGTAAAGTCAGATCAATCAATTACATTTCTTATGTAAATCTCTGTAATGCTTTCTGTCTCGAATAGTGTCTCTATGGAGCTGGAGTGACTTCGAATCCCGGATGATTGTGCCAAGTCAAGTTCAGCACTACTTGTACACATTGTACGAGTACGAGCACAGTAAGTCTCCTGTCTTTGAAGGGCACTATTAATGTCGCAAACAAGACGAACCAACTACAAGTAGATATTGTACTTGTACTTATCATCCAAGCCTTCATCTCATCAACACCGAGGACCAGTTAATTACCGACACAGTTGCCATGATAACAAGTTACTTCTTCCATTATCGCTTCGTTGTTACCATTTTACGGGCTTTTCTGAAGTCTCGGCACGGTTCAAGTGCGAGTATGTTACGTGCGATAGTAAGACAACATCGTAGATTGTACAAGTTTATATAGTAACGAAAGTAGCAAACTGGAATATCTTGCTAAATCAATGATCCATTTTCTATTTGACATCTTTCTATCAGCCAAACAGCCAAATTGCAGGATATTTTCCGCTTCTCTGGCCATATTTCCCCATTTCGTAATTTCTATAGGTTGGACACTCAATCTCTTGTACAAGCACGGAAATTGACCAGATTGACATCAGATAATTGAGATGCTGTGGTACAGCACTCATTTGAGAAGTGAAGAGGTCAAAAGTGATACAGCACTCGTCCAACAAACATGCCGATTTACTGTATGTACTGTTGAAACCCAGAACGAAATTACCAAATCACAAACTTCACCGTCGCCAAGTCTTCAGCTTGTCGATCTCTGCTCCGCTCATCTGCACTATTGGACGCCTAATAGGCACAAATCTCCGCTACTGTATGTACTGCGGAAGACGCTAAGTTATCTTTTACATCTGCATTGGGTCCCGCATGCTCCATTGGACCCATGAGCCTCACACTGGAACTAAAAACACAGAAAGAATCTCCAAAGTTCCAATCTCTCGAGGGAAACAAACTTCAACGTCTGTGAACCCCGAAAACGGCTTTAGTCACGGAACTTCCGCGGGTGTTTAAAGTTTTCATCTCGCTTAATTGGGATTCTGGCGAGATTAACTGCGATGATAAAAGTGTCTCTGAAACGCTCAATTGACAAGCTACACATCTGTAAATTTGGAAATCGAATCACCAAGATAAACAGAACTCATTGGTACAATCATCTTCCTTCGTTTGGCCCTGCCCACCTTTCTATTACCGTCACGAGGCGGACTCCGAAGCTTATCTTTCTCGACGTTCACACGGACTGACCTGCCAGATTAAAACACCGATTGTCGACGAGAAAATCAGAGTTTTGGAGCTGGAAAATCAACGACCAATGGTGAGAACAGGGGAGACACGTTTTCCGTTTCTTGGCGGTGTCAGTAGAACCAAAAAAAAGTTCCGAAAATGAGCCTTGTTGATACATCTACAATGTTCCTATACCCTCATACAGATACAAGGCAACTACTTGCAACGGCGCTCGTATCACCGCATCCTCTCGTATAGCGGACATCTCCGACAGAGTTCAATGGCTCTTTCTCCGCTTAATGTGGAATTATGTCACGGATTCAGAGTTATGCCAATGTCAATAGAGCTGCAATAGGTCTTGTCAATACATCCAATATTGCACGTGGTTTTAGACACGGTTTTATTGGCATATTCGGGATAAGTTGATTTTGTAGTAGTTGGTAAGTAGATCAGTATACAGGAGTAGCCATCACTGTAGTATCCGTTTGTGACTAAGCAGACCATTCAGGGGCTCATATAGGTCTACAGTATCTACAATACTCACTACAGTACTGCACTGTCCACCACAACCAGATCAACTCCACAAGGTCCACTTCTCCAGCCCTGCATTAGTCCAATCTAGAATGCGCTAGGCTCAACGGATGTCTGCCATGAAGTCTGATCCGAGCCGACAAGTAGAGTATATAAACCGATGTAGATCTCTCTCAAAGCCCAGTAACAAGTCACACTACAACCATGAAGTTCTCCAACCTTGCCCTGCCCCTGCTGGCGTCTTGCGCCGTGGCCCAGAACTCCACCAATCCTAACTCCAACACCACCATCATTGTTACCAACGATGACTCGTGGGCCTCCGCCAACATCCGATCTCTCTACTCTGAGCTCAAGAAGGAGGGTTACAATGTGTTCATGTTTGCTCCTGCCGTCCAGCAGAGTGGAACTGGAGGTACCTTCAACCTTCCCCGAGCCGCCAACCTCACCAAGGGCGGAGAGTTCGGCTCCATTCCCGTAGGAGCTCCCAACTGGGGCCAGGACGACAACGACGACCACATCTGGTACTTTGACGGCACTCCGGCAGCTGCCATGAGCTTCGGCCTCGACTACGCCATCCCCCGTCTTTTCAACAACGCTACTGTCGATCTGGTGGTGTCTGGACCCAACGAGGGCTGGAACATTGGCCCCAACATCTACACCATGTCCGGAACCAACGGTGCCATGTACATGGCTGTTCTGCGAGGAATTCCTGCCATTGCTTACAGTGGAATGAACAGCCACCAGTACTATGCCAACGCCTCCACCTCCGATAACGCGGCCCACAACATCTACGCCAAGGCCGCCACCGGTATTGTCAACAACCTGGTCAAGAACGCCAAGGACCGAGCCACTCTACTTCCTTACGGAGTTGGTCTGTCTGTCAACCTCCCCCGAGCTGGTGACGTTGATCCCACCGGACAGTGCAAGGAGATCAAGCCAATTTTCACCCGACAGACTGGCCCCGCCGCCATTGTGCTCAAGCTGTCTTACAACGAGACCACCAACCGATTCTCTCCCGGAATCACCAACTCCGAGGCCTCCAAGGCTTGTCTTAACGGAGATTGTATTCTTCCCGATGAGTCTGATGTCGTTGCCAATTGGGGATGCTACGCTTCCGTTTCTGTCATCACCACCGACTACGACGCTCCTCGAGACGTTGCTGGAGAGGTGCAGTTCCTTAACCGAGGAGAGGTCAAGTTTGCCCCTCGAGTTTACGGCTCCTTTGCTCCTGTTGAGGCCTCTCCTTACTTTTAAGAGGTGACCGGCGATAGGAATCGACACTCGACTTCAGCACGTTTCTTCTTGATAATGTGTCCAAAATTCCATTTCCCATTGATGATAGTTATGTTTGTTAATTGATTTTAGATTCTTTCACTAGTGTAGTCGGTTCTTGTGATAGAGTTTAGATAATGCACTCCGATTGTCTTATCGCTTATCGCTCATCGCTTATATCTTATCTCTTATCTCTTATCGCTTATCGCTTATTGCTTATCGCTTATTGCTTATCGCTTATCAAACATATCGCAACTTGATCGTAGATCCTGAGGGAATCTCAGAGATGACATCCAGGCTAAATTCATTCTTCGATCAGAGTATGTAGATAGTAGAACACAGCCAGGGAGGTTCCTGGAGGTCTGGTCGTGTTTTATTAGAACACATCTCGACAGTAACTGAAGTCACAGGCAGTTGTCGAGGAAGAAAAAGAGATTTTCTATAGCAAATACATGAACAACTTACAAATCACTTGCTGGGAGGCGTCCCGATAAACCATACTCCCCTCTCTACCAGAGGGACTTATCAGGAGAGTCTCAGCACCCTAATGGAGGATTCGACTGAGCACGCAATCAGGTCGACCAAAATCCATTGGGTGAATTTGTGCCTCCGAATTGAAACTACTTGTAGTGGTTTGTCACCAATGTCTAGGTCTCCATTCACCAGTTTTTGGTGACGATCCGACCTAATGAGACTATCTACTTGTTTGGTGATACCAACCCATCTTTGGAACATGGTGACTTACTTCTGGGAAATGGAAAGTGTGTGTGCTCCCTGCTGATCCTCAGCGCAGACCGAACCAAGATTTACCAAACTGGACTGGTGTCTTACTAACAATGTGAGTACTGCTGGCGACAAGACGACTAACCAATCATGGGAACATGAGAGGGCTGCCTACCGGCTATAGTGGTTTTGCCTAAGTAACAAGAGTCCCCAGTAAGTAGAGCCGAAACACTTGCAGGGAAACAGTCCGGGATGTTTCTAGAGTGGGATTCGGTGTCCACCATTTGGCGAGCTCCTACAGGGAGTACGGATAGTACTGAACGGAAACCATCGTTTTTTGGGTTGAGTGGTTGAGGTAACTGCCATTCACAGTGGATGTGGTGTCCAAGAACGGTACTGTTCACGAATTTGTCTTCATAAGCTGAACTCGGTGAATCTACAACGGTGCAGCTTCATTTAAAAGTCGTTGTACACGTTCTTTGGAGCTCAACCTGTAGTTTTAGTTCACTCTTCCTGTTGACCCAGGAGTATATTTGATGGAACAGAGGGAAAGTGAAATTGACGAGATACAAATTCAGGTTGATTCAGATTTGATGTTTCTCACAAGTGGTATCTGAATATTCCTTTCTTCAGAAGGACATCTGAACTAGCCAGTAAGGGATTGTTCGGTACTGCGCCTACTAGTACAAGTACATGGATTCATCCAAACTGTACACACAAACCTGGACTTATCTACCCTATAGAACTACATCCAGGCTCTCTTCTACTCCATGCCAACTTTCGTCGTCCGAACACTTGACACAGCTCCTCTATATCACGTTGCAGTTGGTCACAGTCCGGACGTTGGTGGTGATTTGGCTACCGGAAATAGTTTCAATTGCGAGCACTTGCACAGCAATCAACTTCAGCACAGTATTCAACTTCAGCAACAGCTGCTGTCAAAGTCGCTGATTGCAGAGACAAACGGAACAACCAGAGATAACGTGTCCGTAGATGGTTGTAACATGGTCATGAGGCACCAATACTCCGTCTCATCTGCAAATGTCACATCCAACCTAGGTTCCAAACTGACGATTTCACATTTGGATCCGCTCGGCCGAAACGGCTTTGTCAGTAGATCGCAATTCGGAGTCGCTCTTTGTACGGCAAGTTGTATCGCAGGAGGGGGCCTTCTATAGTGCGTGATAGGGCCGATAACCGGGGACTGAACGTTCGGCTAAGACTGTCTTGGAGCTAGTCTCTCAATGACGTCATCCGGGGGAGGGAGTTGCGATTCGCCTCAGAACGACGAATGGGGCGATTTGAGCAGGACAAAAGTAGATATCTGCGGTTAAGATACGACCAACAGTGTATTTGAAATGTTTTTTCTACACTGGATGTGTTTTTTCATACTTTTTTTGTGGTTTTGTTTTGTCAGACTGCTTTTTAGTCTGCTTTTTTTGCCTGTAAAACAAGCCTTAGCCGCTTGAACATAGGCCCGTTTCTGGGGAAGTTTCGGGGTTACAGAGTCTGGAACCGCTGATGTAGCTCAGATAAGAAAGCGATAGCAGTGATTGGAGTAGCCGTGCGGTGGACCAAGCGTGATTGAGTAGCCGTGCGGTGAACCAAGCACTTTTCGTTAGCCGCTTATCGAGAGGCAACAGGGAGGGCCGTAGGGAGTTCCGGGCGGTACTGAGGTGGTTCAGATGACCATAGGTAGGTGGAAACACCTCATGTGATGAGAATGAGGACGGATATTGGGTCCAATCACGGCGACTGAAGGAGCCGAGTTGCCGAACATGATGCGAGAATGATATAAATACTGACTTGAAGACTTCATTCTCGGTATCAAACACCTGAGCTACAACTTCAACTACAACTACAACCAACTACAACTATGGGATTTCTCTGCTTTTCGCGATCCACCAAGAACACTTCCACTGCCAGTCTCCCCGTCCTGTCCCGGTCTCCTTCCAAGCCCAAGGCTGAAGTCATTTTCATTGAATCCAAGCCTGTTTTCGAGTCCAAGCGAGCTCGTAGACGACGACGAAACGGGGGAGACGGTGGGGGATTCTTTGGAGGAGGGTTCTTTGGGGGTTTTGATGGGGGAGGAGGAGGAAGTTGCGACGGAGGTGGTGGTTCCTGTGGAGGAGGAGGAGGAGGAGGAGATGGCGGTGGCGGAGGAGGAGGAGGGTGTTAATTGGCAGATAATTGATTGTTTGACAACTAATTGGCTGGCTTGACACTGGTTTGTTTTTTTTGACAGTGTTTTTTTCTTTTTTTTATTTAACTGAGTGTTAAGTATTGAATATTAATCGGAAAAAAAAAAAAAAAAAAAAAAAAAAAAAAAAAAAAAAAAAAAAAAATGCGTGTAGTAATATAAATGACTGTTTGAAATAAATATAAACTGTTTACTGTAGTCACCTGGATATACCTCTCTACTAGTAGTATATTTCCACTGGATAAACGCCGCCTTTAGGAGACTTCTATCTAATTGTCACTAAAATTCACTAAATTTTTAACCAAACCAAATTTAATAATATGCAGAAAAATAGCCACAAAAACAACAGCCCAGTCGCTACGCTCATGGGCTGGACTGCAAAAAGATTGGCAGCACCTAGGATTCTCGTATGGTCTCCCACTACAATACTAACTGGCTCTCTGGGTGCTTGACTATGGCTGATCGGACGGGAAGCCGTATTTTCACCAGGATATGGCCGCAATCACGGGCCTAAAAATCTGCTGGGACTATCTATGTTTGTAAAAGTCACGTGAGGCGGAAAAATGAGAACGTTGACCACGTGTCAGGAGAAAACCCGAGTCTGGGAATACTGTGGTTATGTTTAGTTATTGTCAGCAAGTCCGCAATGTGATATCTCATTGGTTTCTTGCACTCATTTTTCACTGTAAGTTTTAACTATGATTACTTGACGTTTAGTTTGAACTTTAGCCACCCATTAATCTCAGCGAGAACGCTCAAAAAATGAGAACTGGATCATCTATGGTGATATTTCTCACCAAAAATTTTGGTTCGTGTTCATAGTGTCTTCTCTCACCTAGCAGTTTTATTCGTGTTCTTATTAGGACCATTGTTTCCCTTTTTGTAGTTCTGGAACATTATTTGTCAAGTATGTTCTCAACTAAATCTATAATGTTTTGACCCCCTTTTTGGAACAAAAACGAACAGTATGGAACCGTTTGAACTTCTCTTCTGCGTCTGTGAAAAGTGCTGGTAACAATCAAAAGACCACCCTATCGATTAAATAAAACAATTACACGACATGAAAGGGTCCTAATCGCAAAATGGTAACTTCTTTCACGTCTTACATACGTTAAGCAGGCGGCGGAAGAAAGTCCCCTTGGCGACTCGTTTCCACATTATCCTCTTTCTGCTCAGTCCCCTTACAACTGGTTGTACATCATCTTACAATTCAAACAATATCATTAATAAATAACCAGACTACTGCTTGGTGGCAGCAATGGTGAACTTGACGGGGTTCTCGCACTCGTACTTGTCGCCAGTCTTGACATAGACAACCTGGGGATGGAGAGGACCGAGGATCTTGTCGGCACAAGAGTAAAACTCCTGGGAGCCGTTGAACTCAAGGTCCTGGACGTTGCCGTCACCCTTGAAGGTGAAGCCTTCCTTGGGCTCGGGGGGGGACTTGAAGGTGAGCTCACCGTCCTGGGCAACGTCGAGAGAGAGTCCGGGGTAGCCCGCGGCAAACAGCTTGATGATATCGCCATCGTCCTCGGCTCGGAAGTCGGAGTAGCCCTGGGTCAGACCGTAGACAATGTTGTTGCCGTGGAGCTGGAGAGGCTTGAGGCCAGTAGCACCGGGGCCAATGGAGGCCTGAAGAGAGTACTGCTGGGCGTCTCGGGCCTCAATGGGAGCGGAAAGAGCGGCGGTGGCAGCGGTGAGGATGGAGAGAGTCTTGAACTGCATTGTGAGTGTGTGTGTGTGTGTGTGTGTGTTGTAGAGGTGGGTGTTGTGTAATGCTTGATTGTGGGACATCACAGAGCTTTATATATTGTTGTTTGGCACAATCTACGTCATTCAACGGTCCTCCATCCACGACTTGTGTGCTCAAAATAGAACACTGGCCAAACTCTGAAGATACATCTCGAACTCTGAGGGTAGCATCGGGCCTGCATTTGCCATGTATGGAGGGATGATTTCAGGCACACCCCGCAGCACCCACAGCAGCGTGAATGTTAGGAGAAAAACTGGCAATAGTTGCTGTGAACCGATATTCTCGCAAAAATAGTCCGTTTTTCCCCCTTTTAACCGGCCCCGGAGCCCTGGATCCGCCCTTTCCCTCTACAAACGCACCCAGTTCCGGGGAGTTTTGAGTTCAGAAATAAGCTGAAAAATAGTGAAAAAAAAGGGTGTGACGTCAGTCTTATTTTTAGACACCGTTCAGAATTGACTCCAGAACAGGGTGGGCAAAGTGGGGGCTTCAAGAGCAGCAAATGTCGCTATACAAACACAAAAAAACGATTTTCTCAGCACCAAAATGGACTTATCTCGTCTCATATGCCCCCCTCCTCCCGCCGTTTCACTGGAAACCACCTATTCTCGCCCATAACACCAAAACCATACACCAAGACTCCCATGATCGTCACTTTTGGCACTCAACGTCGATCTATGGAGAAGATTAAACCACGTTACATTGTCGGAAAGAACGGTTTATACGCAGCAAAAGGCAGTGGCGCAGTCATCACATGTTTCTTTGTTGGATTGTGATCTCATATTCTCTCTCTCAACAGCAACCGGTGTAGAATCTACAAGTCCAGGTCCATACTCCAACTACACCGTAGATACAGTACAGTACGGATATTCCAGAAAAACCTCAGTACTTCATCTCGTCAATTGAGCGACAAAGAACGTGGTTGTACTTGTCCACCATCCAGAAACAAGAGTAAATCTATTTCTAAACCGATGATCGTCGAATCTTTGATCTCAAACACTTGTACTTGTGCCTCCATTCAGGAGGTTACGTCTCATGTGCATCTCCAAAACTAACCGAGATGGAATCCCAGAGAAGGACGTAATGATTGTCTATTAACAGCTTCCAATAAAGTAAACGTTACTAATCGTTTCTTCTTCCAAAATATATCTCAATTAAATGTTTATAATCATTGTTTCCGCCAAAATGCCTAACACCTCTCTTTGCGATGCAGTTTGTAGCAATATTGTTCAAGCTCTGTACAGTACTTGAAGTTTTGCTTTTTTAACACAAATCGTCAACAATACTATCAAACTAACCTCTAAAATACCAAGTAATGCTCGTTAGTCTCTCATAAAAATACAACCAGCCAATGCACACATTGACTGCCCTTATTACTTATAAATAATGTCCTCTATACGCCTCCAACGGCGCTCTCGTGTTAGTCACGCAACCTGCTGTCCTCCATTCATGGCTAATCAGACAAGACCGCCTTGCCCCCTTCCAAATACACCTCCAACATGGCCAAAACGTCCTGCAGAATAATGCGACAGATGGTGTTCGAAAAAGCAAAACACGAGTCAATGGCCTCAACAATAACAGCCTGAGAGTATCCCTTGGCAGCCTGCGAGTCTCGAGCTTCATTCTGCAGCAAAAATCGATAGTGAGCCAACGCCTCCATATCCGAATACAAGGCCGAAATGGCGTTGAAGTACCGAGCACCATAATCATGATGAGGATCGATAGGAGTGCGCGGAGGGGCCTCGGCTCTTCCGTTGGAGCTTTTATCCGTCGAAATCGACAGGTTCTCGTTGCTGTGGTTATTGGCCAGGCTGATCTTGCGCTGGAACCGCTTGAACAGCTTGGACGACGAGTTGTCCTTGTCCTCCTTGGGCTTCTCCTCCTTCTTGGAAAAAATGTGGTTGGCAAGCAGCCCGATATCCGACGACCGACGGTTGTTAGACGTCATTGGGGTCGTGGATGGGGTGGGATGCGACATTACGGGGTGCAGGGCCGACTCAGAAGGAACTGACGACGCTAGAGGGGTTAGAGTGTCGTCGGAATCAGGCGAGTTGGCCCCCAAATCAATAATTAGATCACCGTCGGCCTTCAGCACATATTGGTGTCGCGAGAGGTTGTCAATTCGAGCATCCAGTCGCTCCAGGGCATCGTCGATCGATTGCGCCGACGAACTCTGGCCCTTGACGCCCGTTCTAGATGAGTCGGCAAACGCCATGAACTCGCAAATGGCCCGGCAGTACTCGTCGGTGATGTAGAGTCGCTTGTCGAGGACCTTGGCGGACATTGACGTCGACAGCGACCACACGTCCCGTGGCACAAACAGTTTGTCGGTGAGAAAGCCACCGGCTGTGTTGGTGCCTGAGTCCACCACAAGACGCAGGAACCACACTCCTCGGAGAGCCAGGTCCTCCGGTGGCTTTTCCCATGGATGGGGGGCTGTGGGGAGCGACAAGATGCCATACTGGCCCGAGGGAGTGGCGCCCTCAATGTTGTATTTGACGTTGACGGGTCCAGAGAGCGTCACGGCGTAGTACAAGATGGGGAACGACTTGAGAGACGTTCGCATGCGGGTCTTGGCCATGATCACCGCCGGACTGTCGCGCACAAGAGTGCTGCCCGACGAGTACATACTGGTGTTGGAAGAGTACATGCTGCCGGTCATGGAGGCCGTTTCGGGCGTCGTGGCTACACCTGCAGAGGCAGGGCCTTTGAACGGGAAGATAGACGTCCGCAGCTTGAGAGACGCTGACGATGATACCGATCGCAGACCCCGCTTGTTGGCGTTGAGCGAGAGTGGCGTGCTTGCGCTTGTGTTTGTCGTGCTGGTTGACGCGATGGAGGGCGCCTTCTTACCACGTGACAATGTCTCCGCGTCAAGAGCCTCTCCAGGGGTGGTGGGCATGGGATCTGCCGGTGGGGGAGGAGGAGCATCCATGTACGTTGGTGACGTTGGCGACGTAGTTGCTGTATTAGGTGAGACCGATGTGGGGTGGATACCCGTGGTTACGGATCCCAAGGCGTGTTCTGAGACATCAGCAGTGGTGGGAATTGTGATGGGTGTAGGTGAAGTCGAAGTTGAGGCAGTAGTGGTCGACGTAGATGCAGAAGAGGCAGTACCAGGAGGCGCCACGGGAATGATTGTGTCATGGGAGGGTGTGTCGCGTGTTGCGGTGTGAGTGTCTCTGTCCTCAGCTGCCTCTGCATTCGCATCCGGTTCTGCCTCTGGATCGAACTCCAAATCGTGCATGTCTTCGCCGTCAGGAGATTTTTTGCTCAACAACAACAGGTCATTGAGATCGCTTTCAAACTCGGCGAGAATACTCCGTCGCACCCGCGGGTCGTCCTTGTCCCACGGCTTGTGTCCCGACCGCTTTACCGAGTCGCTGTGGTCGACAAACGAAAAGTCCTCCTGATCCGGGTCGTCCTTCGGCTCTCTCGTTGCGCTGCCAAAGACGCTGCTGCTGAGATGGTTGGTCGACTCCTTTTTGGGCGTCGAAATCTGCGACGTGGACGGCGGGCTGTCGGGCGCAAACTCGCGTGGAATCTCCTTGGTACTCTTGAACGAGTCCACCGAGTCCGTCGACGAGTCCGGATGCGACCTCCCGGCACCGGCTCTCAAACTGCTGCCTCGTTGTTGCAGCGAGGGGTCGTGCATGGGTTGGACGAGCTTGATTGTGGAAGTGGAAGTGGAGGTGGAGGAGGAGTTGGTGGGGTCAATCTTGTTGTTTGTGTCGTTGGTTGAGTTACCAGACTTGCCGGTGTTGTTTGTGTCCTTGTTTGTGCCGGCGCTGCTAATGTCGCGTTCCACGTTGGTCGTATCACTGGTGGTGCTGTTGGAATCGGTGTCGCCGTCACCTCTGCTATTTCTGTTGCTGCCGCTATGTTGGTCGCCCACTTTTGCCTTGAGCCCCTTGGTTGGCACGCTAGCACGAGGACCGCTTTTCGCTCGGTTCTGAGTTAGCACTGTACTATTGTTGTCCCCTGCAATCCGGCAGTTTACCCCTGAATTTTCCCCTCCACAATTATGCGATAAAATAAAAGCAAATTGCGATAGTGTAAAACGGCAACCGGCAAAATAGTAACACCGCAAAACGGCAAAATAATAATAGGAGCAATAGAGGAGGCGAGAAAAAGGTGGCTCAAGATCGTCAAACGTGAAAAGACGTCAAAAGAAAATGCCACCTAACCATTCCCCTCTTCCAGCCCCTATCATCGCACGACGTACAGTGCGAGCGCGAGTACTTCTAAGAGTACTTGTAATCAACCGGTACAAGTACCTATAGCACAATACCCATTCTCATAAGCCCACTAATACTCACCTCATCTAGATCGAAAAAGGGCGAATTCTTGACTAGTCCCTTGGTAATAGAAGACAACTGGTGCAACTCGCGCGAATCTTTGGTCGGCTTGTCACGCGACTTGTCCAGAGACCTCATCGAAGTCGTGCTAGAGAGAGAAGACACGCGTCGAGGATGCCCGTTCATGTCTTGACCGGTTGCGTCAGTGTCTTGGATGTCGCTGCTGTTGTCACAGTCGTTGTCGTCGGAGAAATCGGAGGAATGCGTGTCCTCTAGGATATCGCGGAACGGTTCGTTGGAAATAGGGTCGTCACAAGTCGAGTGGTGAGCGTCAGAAGTCGGGGTCGCGTCGAGCTCGGCTTCACTCCTATTATTACCACCTACACGAGGCTGTTCTGAAGCTACTGCGGTTTGGGGTAATAGGGTTTGGCTAGGGGGTGGGTTAGGGGAGGTGTCGAAAATGTCACAGTTGGTAGCCGCCATGTCGGGGTTGCCAGGGGCAACAGGGCTAGGGTCTGGTGGTGGGGTTTTATCAGGGCTAGGGTCAGCTTCCCTGCGCGGCATAATAGGCGAATCCACCTCTTTTAGCCGAGGGTTGTTGTCTGGACCTGCCGAATCCGTAGAACCCACCTCCGTATCGGGTTTTCCGTCCCAGGCGGCGCGGAACGCCTTCATGGGTCTGCTGATTAATCGCCGGTCTTTTTTGTCCTCCGACGACGCCTTTTCGCCCGTGGTCGTCTTTTGTAGACCCCTCATGGACGCTGTGGATGCGGAGAGAGGTGATGTGGGAGGAGATGCGGAGGCGGGTGAAGACGAGGTTGTGAAGAACGTGCTTGTGTCCTGAAAGTCGACAGAGGTGTCGAAGGTGTTGTCAGCCTGATCAGTAAGGTCTGTGCAAGAGGAAGCGTTGCGATGGGTGGTGTTTGGTGCATCTACTCGTACTGCACATCCCCCCGTCTGGCTGCTTTGCATGCGGGTGTAAGCTGCAAGAGAGGGCAGAGGGAGCTTGGGCGGGGGCTGGGATGGAGGAGCTGAGGCCAAAGTCGGGGTCAGGGGCGAAATGAGCTGCAGCTTGGGGGGTGACTGGGGAACAAGGATTCGGGGCGGTCTATGTTTGTGTTTTTTGGTGGTTGGCAGCTTGCCCTCCTGACGCCGGCGGTTTTTGATCTGCTTCAGCGCGTTCATTTTGTAGGCGTTGTACTCATCCTCCGACAGTTCCCAGGGCTGGAGGGAGGAGTGGTCGAACGACGTTGATTTGGTTTTCCGCAGGGAGTGGGCGCTTGGAAGAGCGGCGGGGCTCTTTTGCGAGTCTCCGAGATGGCTCAAGCTGCTGGTGGAGTGGTTTGTGTAGTTGTGACTGTTGCTGGGGGTTTGGACCAGGGTATCATTCGAAACATGGGTTTGGTGGCTCTGGGGACTGTCGAGACTGTGAGAGTCGAGATCACAGATGCCCAGTAACGACGAGTCGGAGATGGTGGAGGCGAATGATGGCAACGACGGCAGCGACAGCGAATCGCTTGACGACCCCAGGCTGTCCAGGGACTGTAGCGATCGCAGCGACTTGTGTCTATGGTGGTCTCGGTCAGCGGTGTAGTCGGTCTCGTGTGAGTCGGTCTCGTGCGGGTCGGCCCGCTCGTCAATCACCTGTTTGTCGGGCTTCCATCCCGAGTACACCTCGAAGTTCATTCTGGAGAAGCGGATGGGCGCTAGCTCGGGCACCTCGGGCAGCTGAGGGACCGGGTCGGGGTTCTCGCCGTTGCCCAGCGAGATCCACGCCGACTGGTCGTGGCTGTCAAACCTGTGGGAGTCGCACAGAGGCATGGGCGGGCTCTGGGACGCCTGGTGGCGGTGGAAAAAACGCTTCATGGGGGGGAGGGCAAGTTGGTCACGGCGGGCGGGATCAGACTCATGTCTCGGTCGGGGGACCCGCTACATGACAAACGCACCTTATCCACGGGAGCGAGGTCCGAGACGAACCAGTTTCGGACTCTGTTTCAGCCTTGTTTTCGCTAGGCGGATGAGTGGTCGGTGGAGGTAGCCATTGAGGTTTTCTGGGACCGGAGCAAATGGGGATTCTGGGACGGTCCAGACCCACGGGCTCGTTGCCGCGTCACCGGATTCCCGACCTCGTCGCCGCGTCACCAAATCACCTCCGGCGTGGGCCCTCTGGTTCCATGCATCACCCCTGACAGGGCTTTAGCTTTTTGGTTCGGATATTCACACCGTTTCAGTGCCTTCCCGCAGCGATCAAACTTAACAAGTTACTTGTAGATGATAAGGTAAAAGAAAAGGGAAAGGCAAAGAGGAGAAAGAATAAGAGAAAGAATAAGAGAAAGAAAAAGAAAAAGAATAAGAGAAAAAGACGGGAAAAGAGGAGATAAAGAAGAGAAAATGAAGAGATAAAGAAGAGATAAAGAAGAGAAAAAGAAGAGAAAAAGAAGAGAAAAAGAAGAGAAAAAGAAGAGATATAAGGAAGGGCAAAAGAAGAGAAAAGGGGGAAAAAGAAGGGTAAAGAGAGAAGAAAAAAAAGAAAAAGAAAACAGAGGAGAAACAAGTTGGTGTGAGTGGACAGTGAGATAGGTCTGTTTCTCGCGGTCAAATTCAGCCGGATCCTCGTTTTTGTGCTTTATTGTGCATTATTTGCATCACAAAAGTGCTTGCAGTATCGTACGAACTATCGTATCGTACAATGCTCTTTGCTCTGTTTACAAGCACAAGAACAAGCACGCAACAACGCAACAACGCAACAACGCAACAACGCAACGCACGCAACGCACGCAACAACACTACGCAACCACTACGCAAGCTGTCGTCGGCGCAGAAAAAGAAACCATCTGAACTAACGTCTGTGCGTCTGTGCGTCTGTGACGAATGTCTCGAGTCTGACTGTACGTGCGGTGTGAGAACCTCATACTGGCCTGATGTTTGGTCTGTTCAGCCGGGACGGACAACCCGCCATCTAACAACCCGCCATCTAACAACACTGCGGATCTGACCAACCCACGGTAAACGGACAAGTACACGTACACGTACAAGTACAAGTGCAAGTACAAGAATGTAAGTACGTACCTTCCAACTCTGTGTACTCTCCACCCCCAGACATGGAAGAAAAGCAAAAAACAGACCCTGTTAACCTCCAAACTAAAACGTAGCTACAGAACCCACTCTGGTACAGAATATCGCAGTAAACGACACATTAGCGCGTATCAACCCAACATATTCGCGCCAAAGATGGTCAAAAGACGCCCATTAACACCACCATCCGTGGGTCTGCCCCACCCACCCCACGTGACATCCAAACACCTTCCTCTGCTGCTTCGCTGTATCGCCCACTCCCCAGGCCGGCGGCTCCCTTTACAAAAGTATACCATACAACACCTGCCTGCGGCTGCATCCAGCAGCATGGCGCAACCAGTCGATCATAAATGTATACGGTACGGGTTCTGGGCGTCACGTGACCCTGACTTGCGGCGGATGCGAGAGAACGTCCATATACGGGTTCAGTGCGTTACGCACGTTGTGATACATTCTGGTTTCATCGTGTTTCGGACACTGTCTCGTACTTGTAATATTATGTCCCATTTTTGAGACAAGATTTTTCTGTTTTTTTCTATATACTTTTTCCGCCCCCTGAATCCCTCTGCTTAAAATGTGCTGTTATTATGCTGGGTACGAGAAATGGGATGTTGTTATCAGAAGGGGTACAAGCAAAGACAAGTGCGAAAGAGCATCGTGAGGAGCTTACGAGAGCGAGTGCGAGTGCGAGTACGAGTTCAAATTCGAGTTTGAGTAATCATTCGTGGTTTTATGCTCCTTTTATCATGGTTCTACTGAGTACTTTTATGGTACTTACACAGTGTACTCGTAGTTGCCCTTTCCTCTTTTTTTAATTAATAACATATCACCTCACTACCCTCTATTAAGTAAAACCTTAAGTATTTACTTACCGTACGGTGTACCCAATCGAGAATGTGTCAATTCACAAGATTGATATCCGATTCCATGAGTTCGATACAGTACAGTATCGTATATACCGGTTCGTATCATACTACTATAACAACTGCTGAGTAAGCCTTAGCTGGTGAATTACTTGCACAGGTAGTTCATGATATGTCGTAACGTTGGTATAGTACATACATACTTGGACGAGTACGGATAGCTATTAGTTACAGTAATACCACTATCCCGAATACCGCACGCCGCACTTCGTTGCTACTTGAAAAAGCTGACAATTGCGCAACCACAACCGTGCAACCACATCCGCGTGGTTTTGCAACTCGGAATGGCTGCAACAAGAGACACATTCCATGCCTCCAATCGGTTTGGAGGTCAGCCGGTGTTGATTTGCTTTCACAATTTTTCACTTTGACATAAAATTAGATTAAAAAATATAAAATATATAAATATATATATAATAATAAAATAAAAATAAAAATAAAAATAAAAATAAAAATAAAAATAAAAATAAAAATAAAAATAAAAATAAAAATAAAAAATAATATGTGCCTCATGACTACTCCACTTGCAGTTTAATATGTATGTACTCGTAAACTGACCGAAGAAAAACAAAAGAAGAAAAAAAAGAGAAAAAAAAAAAGAGAAAAAAAAAAGAGAAAAAAAAAAGAGGAAAAAAAAGAAAGAAAAAAAACTTGCTGTTTCATCACGTCACACCCATTTCCTCGATCCCCGTACCCTCTGCCGCACTTTTTACACCCTCGGTGCTGTTTCGCCCTCCATCCTCCACTGATAAAGTTGATATCACATGACTCTGCATGTAGAAATTTTTTTTCCTACACCATGCATATTTTTGGCGATAAGCAGAAGGCTCTTTGAAACACGGCCGTCTACCAGACTGGAATCAACGCAACTCTACAAAAATGTCGGCAGTCGGATCTCTGATTTTTTGCACGGATTGCGGCAATCTCATGGACACTCAGCTCAACGCCAGCAAAGATCTCGAGTGTGATCAATGTGATGCTTCTTTCCCTTCAGCTAGTGAGTACGAGGTGGGTGGAGATGTGGCGACGAGTTATGTGGCGACGAGTTATGTGGCGACGAGTTATGCGAATGACTTAATGGATCGGAACAGATGTACAGAATGATCACGATACCAGATCGAAGATACCTGATGTAGATGGAAGCAGAGGGACGGAGATAGAGGCAGGAGCTGTACAAGGACGCGGTTTGGGTGACGAGTGAACTTGTCTTTATTACTCCTTTGGATGGCTGCTGGTAATGGATGGTGGGCAACGCGATATGTCTAGCAGATGAGGGGAGATCCGATACCGTCTGTCCGCCCGCTTCTAATGCCGTCTATAGACAGATGATTGAGATATACATGTTCCTGTCTGTCTTATGGGATGATCATTTTGAGTCATGGAAGGCTCGTACCATGTTTAGATCCCTCTATCTGATGTTATATGTCTGATCGTTGATTATGTGTATGATCTTTGATTCAAGTCTGCTCATTGATCTCTGATTCAAGTCTGACTTCTGAGTCCGATCGATGATCGTCCCCTGCAAGTGTCTCTGATCGCCCTCTACCATTCAGTACTTCATACAATCTCGAACCACGGGTCGCAGCCTAGGTTTCACCATTCCTTCTAACACAGACACCACCAACCTCACAGTCGTGACCAAGTCCGCCCCCGACGCATTCCCCTCGGCCCTGCGGTCCAAACGATCCGTCGTCAAGACCTCTCTGGCCGCTGGAGAAGCCGACGAGGGAGCCATCATCAAGGAAAAGTGTCCTCAGTGTGGCCACGACGAGATGCAGTACCATACTCTGCAGCTGCGATCTGCCGATGAAGGTGCCACCGTCTTCTACACCTGTACCAAGTGTCACTACAAGTTCCGAACCAATAATTAGAGGAGGGGTTATTTATTGTATACTATGAGTCTGGTGGCATGTGGCATGTCTACCGTCTCCAAAAATAGCATGAGCAAACACATTCCTGGTTTGCAAATATATCAGACTTTGAATATCGCGCGTAGAGTATGTTCAAGTCCGAACATCAAAGCAGGACTGTGGGATGTGTCTTGAACGATCAAGTCTACGAAATCTATCTTGATGATGCTCGTAGATCCAGTGTTTGAAGTAATCGGGTTCGATATATTGTACATATAGTACATAGAGTACATCCTACTCGCGGTATGTATGACGGAGCCATCTACAGAACATCTCGCTCATCTTGCGGAAAGGCAGGTTAATAAGGATAAGAGGAGTTGACAACTTTGGTCTCCAGTTTATGTGTCGGTTAGATGCTTTCGTGCCTTGAAAAATGACTCTTCATTCCTCTACTGACGGTTCCCACTCTTGTGCAGCCACATTGTCGTTCGTAGACTGTCAAATACCGTGTGCTCTCGCCGTACCCACACCAAGTATCAAATTTCTTCTGAACACCTCCCTTATGATCACGTGACTTCTTTCAAGTTCTCGACCAATCTCTCCAGTTCATTCAACTTCTCTTGTTCAGTCAAGTCTATTACTCTGTATAAATATCATCCCCTCTCCTAGTGAGCGTACTCGACCTCGTTGGAGTTTTCGTACTCGTACATGTCCAGAGCGACAATGGCAGACTCTCGGACCACCTGGTCCTTGTCCTCGGCAAACTTCTTGAGAATGGGCAGCACGTCGTCGGTGGCAATGGAGCCCAGAGCCTCAGCGGCCTCGTGTCGGACCATTCCCTCCTCCTCGGTCTTGCCAAGTACCTTGATGAGAGCAGGAACGGAGGCAGGATCGCTCATCTGGCCAAACACGTAGGCAATCTCATGTCGGAAAAGAGCAGAGGAGTCATCGAAGCCGGTAGCAAGTGCCAGAACAGCGTCTTCGGTTCCAATGTCTCGCAGACGGAACATGGCTCTGTACCGGTGGAACAGGCTCTGCGACTTGTCCATCAGGGTCTTCTGCAGCTTCTCCACGGTGGCCTTATCGGAGCCCTCGGCCTGGTCGGTGGGCAGAGGAGGAGCAGGGTCAATGGAGGTGTAGGCAGACTTTTGCAGAGTCTCCGTCTTGGCAGCCTCCGAGTTCTCCCACTTGATTCGCTCCAGTGCAAGCTCGCACGTCTCTCGAATCACCTCCAGAGGGTCGTTCTCAAAGTACTCCTGCAGCATGGCCACGGAGCCCTTGTCTCCCAGAGCTCCCAGAGCCTCGGCAGCCTCGTGTCGCACCATGGCCTGCTGGTTGGTGTCGGCCAGCACTCCCTGCAGAGGCTTGACTGCGTGGAAGTTTTTGGTCTGGCCCAGAACGTAGGCCAGCTCGTGCTTGAGCAGCTCGGAGTCGTCCTTGAAGCCCTCGGCAATCACATCGATGGCGCCGTTGTCGCCCTTTTCACCCATGTCCTTGAGCGAAAACAGCGCTCGGAACCGCAGGGCCAGCGCGGTCTGTCCGTCTTCGTTCAGCAGCACTTTTTTCAGCTCGGGGAGAGTTTCGGTAGCCATTTTGGGGTGATGTGTGGTGGTGTGAGGTGGAACGATTTGGGTGCCAAAAAATTATGCAGTCGGGAATCGAAACTCAAACGTGAAATTTTTATCAGATGCGGCTACATGAAAAACGGGTAGGGTAACTGCAGCAACGAAGCACTGGCGTGGTGAGGCGAGGTTTCGAAGGGTTAGTATGAAAGCATAAACGGTCGTTGTTGCTGACAAATCAAACAAATCCATTGAGAATTGTTGATGGTAAACCGACGAGGACGATGTTGACAAAATCCATCGAGAATTGCTGGTGGTAAACCAGTGCAATTCTGAAAAATCCATCGAGAATTGTTGATGTAACCGACGAGGACGATGCTGACAAATCCATCGAGAATTGCTGGTGGTAAACCAGTGCAATTGCTGACAAATCCATCGAGAATTTTTGATATAAACCGACGAGGACGATGCTGACAAATCCATCGAGAATTGATGGTAAACCGGTGCTTACTTACAAATCGCACTATTCCTCTGAGAACGACACCAGGTATAGTTTGGTTCGAGTAGAACTGAGTAAGGCGAGATTTGTTGGAGATCATCCCATGAAGAACCTACAAGTACATGAGCATCGCTAGGTCTCACTCGTGTTTTGTACTTACTGTTTTGCTATAGATTCCTTCAATGAGAAATATACTGAGCTGGCTTGATGGTCCTTTCGGTTCTAAGTAGCCCTTTTTTGGCTAAGGACTTATTGATAGAAATTCTCTTGTATTTTGGCAGTCTTTTGCAGTGAAAATGGGGTGTATACAGTATGTATGTACAGTACGAGCATAGCACTTGCGGGTGATGGAAAACGAAGAAAATGATGGAAACGATAAAAATGATGGAAAACTGGCGTTGTTTTTTGCTTCCAAACACGCCAATCTCCTGATCTAACGCCTCGAGTGGGACGTATGATACAGCAACATACCGGGCTTGTGAGCCTCAAGTGCTGAGTGAGTATTGTAGAGTAGCTACCGTGCAAAAGGATAGTCCCATGGAGTACGATGAGTCCTTGTACTGGTACTGTACAGTAGTGGACCAGACAAGACGGAATTTGCAAGATCAGGGGTCTGACTGAGTTGCTACGATGGATGAGATTGTTTGCTTCGAGGGACAAAAACTGACTGATAAGTCTTGGTTGATGCTTGTTGAGTCTTGGCAATTACTAGTTAAGTCTTGGCAATTCTTGTTAATTCTTGGCTAATTCTTGTTAGGTCTTGGCTAATTATTGTCAAGTCTTGGTGGGGCTTGCTAGTTGATTCTTGATGAGGCTTGGCTGAGACTGGTTGGGGCTTGAAGCATCTTCATACGCTCCAAGGGCTGAGGCAGGGTGAGCCCTAGATGCCTGCCTCACTACGATTGGCCAAATATATAAAGAGTAGACAGGGGGCCGACAGGGGGCCGACAGTTGAGTGTCTCAACTCCGACTCTTGCAACTAACAGTGGCTTTCTATATCACGACCAAGACCCCTCTCTCAAACTTCCATCAGGGACCAAGGAGTCAAAATGTGGAAATGGATTGAAGACTTGAGAAACCTGGAAGAGTCCAAGTCCGGACCTGATCAGCAGATGATACCACCCCAGAACCGACCCAAACGCACTACAAGTAGAAGGCCCTTGGCCCCTATCGACACCAACACTCGGCGTCAAGGAGATGCCAACCAGAAACAAGTACCAACACCCGTTTACGTCAAGCTACCTGACATGGAATACAGGGTGGGGAAGAAACACAGCAGAATCAACCAAACACGTGACGCCTTCACCAAGTCACGTGTCGCCGCTCCAGAACCCCTTCACGACCAGCCTCCTCCACAGACGTGTTACAGCGGAGACACCCAAGATTCTCACCGGGTATCTACTGTCTCCAACGCCAATATCAACAAGTGCAACATCAACTATCTGTTAAATTACAAGTAGCGTCGTACCATTATGTAAGTTCCAAGGCATTTCCTTTATTGCTATGTTAAGTAATCCCCTATCCTGTTTCCAAAACGTCCACCGTATCAACTTGGTCTGACCCTTGAACTGAAGCCTTGGTCAGAATATAACTAATCAAATCATACTTCTCCCGCATTCTTCTCCAACCTCACATCTCCAACCTCACATCTCCAACCTCAGGCAGACTGTCCCATTGCTCACAAACATCCATTTATCTCGTATTTGGGGAACGATTGTTCATTGGGTAGTCTTTTCCGGACCATTTATTTTCCCAATGGGTCTGCAGCATTCAATATGAATCTCAGTCTTCAACCAAATCTCAACTACATCTCAACTAAATCTCAACTAAATCTCAACTAAATCTCAACTAAATCTCACCTGGAATGTATTCCTACAGCTACTCGAACACCAAACAATACAAGTACGAGTAGGTGAATCCCCTCAAAGGCGATAACTACTGGCTTCATGTCTCTTACAGCCCTGGGACCACCAGTTTCCGACTATTGGACCTCACGAACGGTCCCAGCGAGTACAAATAAATGGAACTCGACAAGTATTTCTCCTACCAAGTCCAGATAATTTCAGTATACTCATCAGTACAACTCCTGGTCGATACTCGATTACAACCAAACAGATATGTACCATAACGGCATGCACTGCAAGTACATATTGGAGTCAAACGTGACTTTGATGAGCCTGTCACAGACCAAAGATGACAGCGAATCATATGTTATCGACCAAATGTGACAGTTATTTGACTGTAATGTGCCTGAAATCGCGTTGAAACATCCGATTGACGGTGCATGCTTCAATTCAGCCCTTGTAAACCCCCGGTTGAACCTCCTCGGTCCACGCTTGCTATGGACTCGGATCCATACGCGTCTTGTTTCATCCCGTGAACCTATAGAAGTACCCAAGTAGCAGTTCATATCCTTCTGTTGTCACTGGAGTTGTCGCCACCGTGACACCCACACCCGTGTCATTGTGACTCTGACCCTTCGCCACCTGCGACAACGTCCCTGGCACCTCGAGCAGCTTAGTCCCATCCATACATCTTCCTTAGAAGACTGCTGTGTAACTACATTGCAGACAGATCTGCGGAGAGAAGCGACAAGTGGTTGCCCTTCGCCACACTCGGCTCTCGTCGACACCATCCCCAGTGTATACCGTCATATTCTTGTAATTATACAACCAATGGCATAGATGAACTCGCAGTCTAGCCCAAATCCTCATCATGCTCCACCTCGTCGTCTCCAAGCTCCTCGTCATACTCTCTCTCCTGCTCTTCCATCTCTTCGGCCTCTTCCTCGTCGCTCTCATCGGCATCTCCGTCGCTCGCACTCGACTCTCCAGTGTAGTTTTCGTCGTCCTCCTCGTCCTCATCGTCGTAAGCCACAGGCACCTCGTTCTCTGCCTCATTCTGGGCAACAGCCAGGATGTTGTCGGGCTGCTGGTTCTTCATAAATGTCTTGGCCTTGAGTTTATCGTCAAAGGATTCGTTCTTCACAGCAATACGCTCCATGAAGCCAGCAATCTCGCCGTAGTGGCTCTGGTCAATCAGCGAAAACTCCATAGCCACATCGGGAGCGCTCTTGAGCACAATATTGATGTTGAAGGTGAGTCTGGTGATGGTTGAAAAGGAAATGGACTCAATGTCCTCCGTGTTCATGCACAAGAGAGGCTTCTTGAAGCCGAAAATCACCTCGTTCTGCATGAAAAACAAATAGCCCTCCCGCGCGCCCTTATGAGCAAGCACGTGGAACTTTTCGCCGAAAATCTCCGTGTCGGGGACCGAAATGGGCAAAGAGATGCCCTGACATCCCAGCAAGATGAGGTCCTTGTACATGAACTGGTTCTTGTCCTTGCCCTGCAGAAACAGCGAGCCGTCAAATGCCTTCTTAGCAGGCTCCTCAGGCACAGAAAACACCAGCGGCTGTGGAGGAGTGGTCACTTCCTGGGCAGCTCCGCCTGGAACAAACACAATGTTGAACAGAGGCGTTCCCGATCGATCGGGAACAGGAAGACAAGCCACACACCGAAAGTCGGCCGTATCCGTTGCAGGATACATGTCGTCCACTGACCCGTCTTCCTTGGACGACACCCACACCCACGTCTTGCCTCGAGGGTCGGCGCCAATGAAGACGTTGAGCTTCTTGCGGATCGGTAAAACCACGCTCACCTGATTGATGCCCAGAAAGATCTTCAGCTTGCTGACTATGCTCTCGGACAACGTAGCTGGCGGCCCATCCACCTTGGCCTTCTTGTGAACCAGCTCCGACTGCTCCTTACCACTGTCGTAAGCGAGCTTCACGAGACTGTCTATGATGACTTTGGCGTCGGCATTTTCGCGGTACAGCGACGTGATGCCGGCTGCGAGGTCCGATGGCAGTTCAAAAGGTCGCGGAGGCTGGTACATGTTGTTGAAGGGTACTCTCACACCGGTGTGGCCGAGATGATGGGGCCTGGTTCAATAGAGTTTCTGCATAGATGCAGTGTATTATATTACACAGGCGGTAAGTACCAACACAGTGCTACTAACAACGTCACTCTACAATACATACAGTACATCGTTTCGCGCCACTACCTCAATCCGCGTGCTCTTTCATTCATTATCATTTATCCTCACCGTTTATACATAACAATACTTTCCATCTATGCCCAATTATTTGCCTGCCTTCTTCTGCTTTCTAGGGGGAGTCACAGGCCGGCCACCACCCATGCCAGAGTAGACAAACTTCTGCTTCTTCTCGGCTGGCTTGAGAATCTGGAAAGAACACAGAAGAGACTCGTCGACAGACATCATGGCTCCGGCATTGTCAAACTCACCGCAGTAGTTGGGCGCCGAGAAGAGAGTGACAAGATGTCGCTTGGAGAAGAACTCGTAACCGTCCTCAACGACCTGGTGTGCTCGGCAAATGAGATCCATGTCGTGTTTTTGCAGGAACCGCAGAACAACGTCGGGACCAAAGGTGAATGACACACCTCGGTCGTTTTCGTTCCAGCCAGTAATGTCCTTGTCGGGGTCGGACCACAGCAGGTCGCACAGAAGACCCACGTCGGGGATGTCTGTGGGTCGCATCACACGACGAATCTGCTCCATGGTGTTGAGCTCGGGAGAAAGACCTCCATGCATGGCGAAAATCTTCTCGTCGATGATTGCTGCTATCGGCAGGCAGTTGAAGCAGTCGGTAAATGTCTTCCACAGCTTGATGTTATATCGCCGCTTGCACTCGTCGTAGAAGCCGTAGATTCGGTTGATAGATGCACACTCGTGGTTTCCACGCAGAATAAAGAAGTTTTCGGGGTACTTGATCTTGTATGCCAGAAGCAGACAAATGGTCTCCAATGACTGCTTGCCTCGGTCCACGTAGTCTCCGAGGAATAAGTAGTTAGCCTCCGGTGGGAATCCACCGTATTCGAATAATCGCAGCAGGTCGTAGTATTGGCCGTGGATATCTCCACAAATCTGGGTTAGTAAGGAGCTCATGAGAGCGGCCGTAAAACACGGCTAACGGGGTAATTGAAGGCAAAAGCAACCAGTAGAAACAACACGGCAACAACAGCACAAATAAATCCGACACACCGACAGGCATGGAAGGCGCGTTGTTTACACACAGAACGTTCACATGCGAGGAGCATCCATCAACGGCATCTGATATCCCACTTTTCGATAGCCACTTTTAAATGCCATTTTTCGTCGGTATTATTTTCATCTTCGTTCTCCGTTCTCAGGTCGATGGCGTGGCATGGTGCATGGCGTGGTGGGTGTGGTGTGTTGTGCATATACAGGTGCCCGCAACGGGAAAAAAAAAGCATGCGTATGCGGCGTTGTGGCAAAACATGGTGGATCGTTGTCGACGTGTGTTGAAATCAAAGTCTGTATTTTTCCCGAGTCTGTGATTTTTCCGATCGATGTCGTTGCTGTTGTTGTGTGTTGTGGCGATTGATTGGTTGCCTGACAAACCAAAAGTGGCTCTGGCAATGTTGCGTTTATCTGGACCTTCCCCCTCGATAAGAGTAAAGGCCCAACAAAAGCCCCGGCGAGCCGTAGGGCCACAAAACGCCGATAAAAAAGCGAGCAAAAAAAGCCGGCCAAAAACCCCCTCTGTCCGCTGGACAAAAAAACCAATTACTCACCTTGATGGGTGCCTCGAGCTCGAGCAGAATGGGCTGCTGGATGAAAATCTCTCGGGCCTTTGTGCAAAGATATCGAATCTCGTGCTCCATCAGCTGGACCTGCTTGCCGGGACGCGAGCCTCGGACCTCGAGCAGTCTGTCGATGACGGAGTCGAGATCAACTTCTTTCTGATCGGCCATAGTAGTAGTAGTCGTGATGTTAGGGCGTGTTGGTGGCCGTGTGGTGGGAGAGTGTTGATAAAATCTGACTGTATGATAATACGTGTGTCTTTTCCTAAACCTTGTCACGGGAGGGTAAGTTGGGGAGGGGAGAAGGTGTGGTGAGAGATTTGCCCACGAGGCGGTTCGGTAAACAGCAACAGTAACAAGTTGCCTGGTGCCAACGGTTATTCTTGAGACTGTGATTCAGGTCTCGTTGGGGGACGCCACCGAGTTATATACTCGTTTTTTTGGCCCCAAGTGTCACCCAATATTGCTCTCAATCTAGCCCCAATTAATTATAAAATAAAATATATATATTTATATATATGGGCAGCCCCACCTCCCACCTTATTGCTCCGCCCCTAGCGAATGGGGTTTGCACTGTGTACGACCCTCTTGGCTCAATGCTACCGAGCGTTGTCACCATGCCTGCCGCCACGCCCCAAATGTCCCACTGCCCAGAACCCGCTTGTGCGCGTGTGGAAGCTTTCTTAATATGTTGGTGGTGCTGCTCCTGTGCTGCTTCTGCGGTCCACTGTAACTTTGGCAGAACAGTGACTCACGGCACGGTCTCTGGGTGAAAACATATCCGGTGTTTGCTTCCATGGGGTTCCATGACTTGGCACCGAGCCGAATACGTAGTCGGGGCACCATATAAGACGAGGGCAACGCCCACTTTATTTTCCTGTCTCCTCCTGTTCCGTAGCAACTTTTCTCCGTCAAAATCTGCTCCTCCGGCTCTTTATTCTCTCCACTTTGGCCTATTGTCACCCCACCCATCCGCTCGACATGTCAGGCGTAATGTAATCCTGTAAGCCCCATTGTGAGGTTATCGACCATGCAGAGTTACGGTCATGTGACCAAAAAAGAGTACAGATCACGCGATCTCGAGGCCTGCGACTGCAGAACGACCACCAGTACTGGAACAGACACAATACACCGCCACCACCGAACCGAACAAAAGCACCCACCATTATTGCCCCTTTGCAACGCGATTGCGGCATTGCGCCGGTTTTGGAACTACCCCAACCCTGGATTATGCAGCAGTGCGACGAAACGCGACAGCAATCGAGTGAGTATCGGAGATGTGAGTGATGAGATATTGGAAAACGGCGGTTGATTGATTCGGATCGATCTGCCGTCTGATCCGGGGGCTAATCCGTGTCTCCTGTCGTTAATTGAGGTTTTTGGGCCAATAACGGTATAAATGTCCACTGGATCTATCACGAGTCGAGCATGAACTGTACGGTGCAGTGGGTACTGTAAGATTTTGATTCTAGGAGTGCTGGAAGAGTACGAGTACGGGTACGAGTACGAGTACGAAGTACTTGCACGGTATTTGTATTCGCACTGTATCGTACTGTAGTACTCGCACGGAGTACTCGCACGGGTACAGTACATACTCCCACTCATACTCTCACTCGTACTCGTACTGTACCCTTCCCACACGTTGCCATCTGACAGTGCAACGTCACATATCCGTCACGGGACCAATTGACGCTTGCACTTGCAATTCAGGTCTCACACGTCGGCGGAATGACGTACGAATCACGTGTCGATCAACGTCTGCAGAGGTCTAGTCCGGGAAGTTTCTCTTGTGCGATGAGTTTCGATTCTGAGACAAGCCGAGACAGGCCATTCCAGGTGGGCTGTGAAGCGAGCCAAAGGGCTGTGTGGAGAGGAGAACTGAGAGGTCCTGTGAGCGAGTATGAGTGAGAATCGTACTCGAACGCTGAGACCAATTACAGCACAATGTCGATACTGTAAGTAGGACACAACGAGCACGTACTATACGTCTTGTTGTTTTATCTTCTATCTCGCCCAGTATGTACGATACATACAATATCTACAGCACAGTACGAGTACATACTCTTGTACTTCTACTGTACTCACTCATGCTGTACTCACTCCTGCTGTACTCACTCCTGCTGTACTCACTCCTGCTGTACTCACTCAGGCATCACACGAGGCTGATCAAAAGCCGCACTCAAACAGTGTGCAAGGGACAATGGGCAAAGCACACATTGTAGAATCGTTTGTTACGTAACACATCGACCACCTCTCCGCCTACCGTGTCTTTAATTGGCCCTACCGCCCGTTGTAGACTGGTTGTATGATGTTGGGCATGCTTTGGTATATTATCGCTTGTGGCTCCCAAAATAGTCTAAACAATAAAACGGCCCAGTCTAAAAGTGGCAATAGATCATTAGCTGCTACTACAATGCGATAGCTGGGTAATGGAAGGGGTGACTCCGAGTGTGACATTTTCGTCTTCAGTGGCGCCCCTCGTCACAAATACATCTTAGATATATATATATATATATATATAGCTGCACAGCCCCTCCAGACTGTCTTCCTCGCCCTCCCCTCCAAACAAAGTTGACGCGTGTTTCAGACTGGAAGCAGATGCATCGCAGCAGAGGTTGGGTCGACTATAGGACTAACTATTATCGTTAACAGTTGGGATTACGTTTCTAAAACAACTCAAAGGCTTCGCTCAGCCCACGACACGACACACACTACAGACCCCGCAGACAGACACAAAAGATGAACATCCCCAGATTCATGCCGGGCCACGTGCTCCACACGTCCGAAGATATCCCCCAGAGCGAATCGCCTCTGGCGGGCCGACGAACGCGGCCCGTTTCGGAGGCCTTTTCTTCGTCCTACAGACACTCGGACCTCGGAGGGTACCCGCCGTATGGTCTGGGCGGCTCCGCCACGGCGGGACTGGGCTCTCTGAGCGCCGGAATGGGCAATCTGAACCTCGGTGGAACCACCCCGGGGCTCCAGCACCTGGGAGGCGGTCTCGCCAACACAGCAACCATGGACAGCGAAAAGTGGCTGCAGGACCTGGAGCTGTACAATGCGATTCTGGAGGAAATGGCCACTGTGTCGCTGGACAAGGACTTCAAGGACGAGCTGAGCTCCATTGAGCAGTGGTTTGGCGTTCTGTCGGACGGAGAACGGACCGCCGCCCTATACGCATTGCTCCAACAGACCAACCCCGTGCAGATTCGCTTCTTCATCACCGTGCTCCAAAAGTTTGGCAACATGGACTTTGACGGCTCTCCCATTGGCAACTCGTTCGAGAACGGAGCCCCTCAGCAACAGCAACAGACCTCGGCCCAGCCCTCCCCCATGGGCCAGGGAGCTATGGGCCAGGCCATGACCGGCGGTCTCGGAGGCCTCGGAGGTCTGCACCCCCACCAAACTACCCACTCCAACCTCAACCCCAACGCCCACAACCCCATCTATGCTCCTGTCGGTACCTTCCCCTCTACCCCATCCCATAAACACACGTCGTCGCTGTCTACCGAGCCCATCGGGTCGCGAAGATCCATGATCGCTACCCCCGAACACGATCTCAACGCCCAGATTGCAAACACCACCGCCATGAAGCTGGCTGCTCTGAGTACCGTGTCCAACCGAGCCTCGCTAGACGATAGAAGCAAACGAAGCTCGTTCCACCAACACACAAACTCGCAGGAATCGACCCCCACAAAGCCAGGTACTCCGGGCGGCTCTCCCGCCCCCGGAGCCCACTCCCTGGCAACTCCAATGAAGGGCCATCATCAAACCTCGTCCTCTTCCTCCATTACACAGCTGTCTGGGGCATCCTCAGCCTCTCCAGCCACGGACATCAAACTGCTACGAGACGTGAGTGCATGGTTGAGAGCCCTGAGATTACACAAGTACACAGAGTGTTTCAAGGATATGGAGTGGCAAGATATTGTACAGTTGGATGATGCACAGCTGGAGGAAAAGGGTGTCAACGCCCTGGGTGCGAGAAGAAAGATGCTCAAGGTATTTGAGCAGGTCAGGGATGCACAGAAGGATGGTACCTTGGGCGGTGTTTGAGAAGTGGACTTTTGAAGTGCTCGGCACCCGAACTCACGGCGATAACAGCGTGTGACTCGGAGCACGAACTCTGCGGTCGAGTGCAACCACAGCAAGACGAGAAGAGTCCTACGCATTTGACACTGTTCTTGGAGGTACAGTATGTACATGGAGGTTGTACGAGTACGAGTACAAGACAGCCTTGTTCAGTATATTGTACGGGTCCAACACACTCCACTGGCGGCGCATGCAAAAGTAGCCATTTCTAGTAATGTCATTTATAATAGAGATCAACATCGGAGTTAGAACCTAGGTGTTTTAGTACGGTGGTTGTTCCGACGACAGTACGTCCGAATGGCCGACTACAGTACATCCGACTGACTGTGACTGACAATTCTCGACATTATCACTACTATCACCACTACGTGAAGCAATGTATGTCTCTCAACAACTGATCGCCGTCCGTATAGCTCGTATCTAAGACACAATAAACCAAGCTTGATTTTCTCCCCACTTTTCAGTCTGTAATTTACAGAACCGAGAGTTGTTGCGGGTGATCATTCCATCAGGCTTGGAGAGCGGGTGTACTTGTACATGGAACAACTGGTGCGAAGAGCTGCCAAGAGCTGGTAACTACAGCACAAGTACCGGCGGAACGTTTCAGACTTTTAATCGTACTTTTACTACTATTCAATCATTGATAATAGAGAGGAAAGATATCACTGCTCTCCCTCAGTGGGGTGGACCTGTCTGACTTCTTCTTACAACCTCCATCTCAACCTGCATCTCAACCTCCACCTAACCTCCACCTAACTTCCACCTAACTTCCATCTCAACATCCACCTCAACATCCACCTCAACATCCACCTCAACATCCAAACGATTCTTACTCTCTCACCGTAAGTCTTTCACTTCCCCTCCTCCTCTCTCTACTCGTACCGGCACCGATACCGGTATCAACCAACGGCTACCTCCATAATATATACCGAGTAGACCTTCCTAAGCTGGGCAGACCCCGATATCACATACTGTACAGTATGTACATCCCAGACCACCTGCCAATATAATTAACACTGCATAGTATATAATAAAGAAGCGATAATAAACTGCACCGAATAATGTCTGGTTTTTGGTTTTATCTTCGCTTGTTTTTCCGGCAAATAATACCGACCAAACTACCGCACACCCCTGGCTTAGTAACGTGTAACATAGCGCTGCGTCTGGCACGTGACCCGAACATTTCCAGGCATTGCTTATCTAACACAAATGCTCTGAAAGATGATGTAATCGTTAGTTATACTGGTGCTTGCACACTGTACTGATACCCTCATTCTTTACAACTATCATAACTCCATGCCCGAAGTCACTACTTGTATAGAAGTACGGTATGTGTAGATGTACACAGTATGTACAGACTTGTGCGACACCTAGACCAACAGTTATCATAGCCAATGTTCTATAGCACGGAAAATACATCATTATCCGCATGGTCTATAAGTGTCATTTATGATCCCCAAGCCCAGAAATGTAGTTGTACTGTGCACTGTACAAAGTGGCTTCTCTCCCTACAAAAGTCCCTCTCTTCTTCAGCAAAAGTCGTGCTCACACTCGCTGTAGGATCAAGTACTTAGGGGTCTATAATTACTCTATCACATCTATAATACATACTATACAAGTCTGCTTTCCCACACCGCCTTGTTCTCCTGTAGCGTTTTGAAGGCGTACCCAAACTCGGGGAACGCGTCAGAAAACTGTTGGAACAGCGGATATGCAAAAATATTGAGAAACGACACTTGCGACTGCGCCAGGTTCGCATTCTTGCCACAGTTAGGCGGCAGCGTCTGCACGTTGCAGTCTGTCTCCACGTCCTTCACCTCGGAGAACTCGCACTGCAGCACCCGGCCCCATTTCTCTGCCAGATCCAGTCGTCGCGTCACGTTGCTCACGTCCGCGCACTTCATGATCATGCTGCCAACCAGCTGCCGGTCTGCTGGCGACAGATTGCCGCGCTCCTCGTTGCACCGGCCCTTGCCCTTGCTTCGGCACCGTGCGCTGAGCTCGTTCCAACGGTCGACATAGTTGAAATGCTGGGCCATGTCGGTGGCCAGAACGGACTCCACAATGAGCTTCTTGAGGTGAGGCTCCTGGGTAGCGGGCCAAAAAATGTTAAGCACCCGGTTCAGCACACAGGCGTGGTACGACTCCAGTACCGACTTGTCGTTGAAAACCTGGGCCATGGGCGAATGCGAGCTCACCAGGAAGGCGTTAGTCACCCCAGGGTGGCTTATGTCGTGGCCAATAGCTGCAATGATAACCACCAGCGACTCTGCGGGGGTGAAGACGGCCGGTCCGATAGGCGGAATCATGGAACAATTGGGGGCCCGTTTAAATAGAGGAGGAGGCAGACATCCCAGTCGAATGAGAAACTGGAAAGTGGCCTGCATCACGTCAATGGCGTGACGGAAGTTGTGGTATGGGTTTTCATGGTGGTATGCGTCCCGCATCATGATGAGGAATCGCACCAATTCGGGCTCTTCCAGTCGGTAGGGTTCCAGGCCAGGAAGAGATAAGATATACTGGAACATGACGAGCGCCATGATGACCAGCTCATCGTACGACAGCTCAAAGGGATCGTAGTCCCAGTCAGCAATCCGTTCTCGAGCAGCCTCCAGGTCGGCTTCCGTGTACGAAAAGCCATGGTCGAACTGAAGCAGCAACTGCAGGTCGTTTCGGCCGTCAATGACGAGGTGCCGCAGCAGGTTTTGTCGTCTCTTGTTATCCGACAGACCCACCCGTAGCTTGATTCGATCCACATGATGCGACATGGTCTGCAGGAAGACGGACTTCTCCTGCACAGTAGCCTCCAGAATCTCACGCTTGAGGGGGTTGGGACCCACAAAGTCGACTCCCGAAGAGTACAACTGCACGTCGCACACGGCTCCATCTCGGGAGATGGCCACGATGGAGATGGGCAGATGATGGAAGTATATGTAAATCTGCGAGATGATGGACCGGGCTGACACTGGTGGCTTGTGGTTGTGGCTATGGTGGTTGTGATTAATGTGGTGTGCGTCCGAGTGGCCGTTTTCATGCGGTGCCGAGTCGTCGTGGTTGGTGTAGTACTGCGTCACGTCGATGGCAATCAGTAGTGACGGCGTCTTTCGCTCGGGCTTGTTGGTGCTGGCGATAATGTCAAACACATGCTTGGGTGAGTCCGTGAGCACAAGTTCATTGGCAAAGTCCTGCAGCACGGCCACATTCTGTTCGTGCAACTCCTGCGAAATGGGCTTGCTAACATTGTTGCTGTCGTTGCTGTTATTCTCGTATAAGCTGCCCTGGTTACTGCCGGTCCCCACCGGCACGAATCGCGACCTGTTGTTTGTGATGCTGGCGGTGGGCTTTGTGATTGTGCTTGTGCTTGTGCTTTTGTTGCTGTGTGTGTCGGTCCTGCTTTGCCACGAGAAGAAGGACGGTCGGTCCTGGCACAGCACATTATCTGGCGCCAAGCTGGGGTCTAGGTAGATGGCTCCGTCGTATTTCATCGCCATGCTGTGTGTGTTGGAATGGTGTGTCGGTGTTTCTGTGTAGCTCGTTTGGTTGTGGTGTCGTGTGCAATCGGTTGGCGTAACTGGAGTGTATCTCCACTTGCGAGTGTCGAGTCGTTAGCGGTTGGTCAAGGTAGGGTTGAGGAAGATAAGAAAGAGGAAGAAAGAAGAAAACGCAGTGGACGACAAGTAGACAAGTTCAACCCACACGGCCGGTTTCCGTCTGGCGGTTCCCTTTTTTTTGTGTTTTTGTGATTTTAAAAAAGTGTGAGGGAGTCCAACGTTCAAAAGAACAGACGATAAAATGCAGATAACGTTGCAAACAGGCGGCGTTGTCTTCTTTTGGTTCACACGGATTTTTACGTCGCCAGACAAGGGAAGACGTTAAACGCTATTTTAAAGCACTGTGCCTTTGGTATGACGTGTACGCTGGCAAGCGAGGGGTGCAACCCAGCGGACAGACAACGGAACAAACGGGGCAAAACGGGTGCTAGTGACGGCGGTTGAGGGGAATCCCGGAGTTTATATGTATATTTATGGTCCTACGGAGCTGTGTCTCAGGTCTCACCTGACCGTCTGGGTCTGTCGCTTTCCCCCCTCAACCGTTTAACTACACACCCACCTTGCCCCATCATGATCCACCCACCAACTCCTCGCATCAGATCCACCCCTGCGACAACCAACAAGCCTCCCTTCCACACTCCTCGCTTCCAGCAACAAACTTTTGGTTATATGCACACTAACCTCATCATGTGCCACCTTCCAAATATGTCTCACTCAACAACCGTTGACTGGCTTTTCGGTTTCCCTTGGTTTGGTTTTTCGTTTGTCCAAACACCCCGGCATTTGGTCCAAAACCAAGACAAGACAAGCCCGTGCCAACGGGATAAACTACCGATGCAGTCGGCGTAAGCCTACCGTCAACGAGCGTCGGTCCTGACTGCCAGACACCACCCCAAACTGCTCAGGCACCACCCCATTCCCGGACTGGCCGCGCTTGCTCATCTCGGCAAGGTCCCCAAATCCAATGGCGTCTAATGTTTACCACCGGCCGTCTTCTACGGCTGTTTCATTGCGTCCAAGCATAATATGCGCGACCACGAGTCCGTGTCACTCTGAGGGAGGTACAGAGGGTACAGTACGGACCGCAGAGGGCACGGTCGCTGCGCACGGTATCGCAGCGCACCGTTTCGCTACATCGAGTAACATGAGACTCCACGGATCGCAAATTTTTCACCCGCCAAGTGTCTGAGGCTCTGCACAGGCTTCCCCTCATCCTCCTGGAAAAAAGCGCCAAAAGACGTTTGGAAACCCCGACGGTAGCCGACAATCAGAGTGGCACTCGACTTTGGGTTCGTGTGTAAATGGCCGTTTATTTCCATCTCATAGATTGCGTGCCAAGCCGGAAAAAGCCCGTGTTTAAACGCTAAACACATGTCCAACGCGCCATTAAACGGATCAATAACACAGGCGAAATGGCCAAAAAGGAAAGGGCAAAGCACGGGCAAAGCAAGGGCAAAGCAAGGGCAAAGCACGGGCAAAAGAAATTCTCGCCTTCCCCTGAACTCGGACTGGGACTCCGCCCTGGGACCTGACTGACGCTCAAATCGACTGTCAGAAGTATCAATAATAGGCTTTCCGCATATTGACGATGCCGGATATACCATCCCGTGCAATTTCACATACCATGGCGAAAATGTGTTATTATTTGAGACCCACTTGAACTCACGCAGGAGCACGTGATGTTACGATGGTGTGAGCGACCAAGCTCCAGCCTCGGTCGGCGAGTTTGGTACGATTTGATACGAGTTTGACACTACAAGCGACATACATTAACAGAACCTCTAGAGTACGACAACGATACTACGCCTACGCCTACACCTACGCCTACACCTACACCTCTGTGGAGGCGCAGGCGCGGACTGCACATTCTCTCTTGTCACGCACTATTCCCGCTATCACCGACTGAGAATTTTTATTCGATAGATGTTATTATTCGTCCTATTTTTCCGTTCGGCATAACCTCGGCACACTTTCACAGCAATAGAAAATTAGGGTTGCGGAACAAAGAAAAAGGAACGCAGATGCATCAAGGACGCTGCAGCAGCAGGGCAGGAAAAGCGCAAAATGCAGCCCAGAGCGGCGGCAGGAAAAAATAAAAGAAGGAACGAAAAAGTTGCATGCATCCGTATCCAACGGTCGCTTGATTCCAACGGCTTTTTATTTGCCGCTCGGGCTGCAGCAGGCAGGCGCCCTTCACCAACGGTTGGAGCCTAGCAGCCACGTGCCCGACGAGAACTGAGGAGACGTGGTGGGCGAGCCTTCGGGAGACTCGCTGGGCGGCGTAGAAGGGGCGTCTGACGACTCCGGGGCTCTAGAGGCAGAACCACTAATGGTAGACGGCTCCTGTCTTCTGCTGCCGCTTTCAACGTCGAGCATTGCCGGCACGGAAGCCGAAGGCGTCAACTGCGACCCACCGCTAGTGCGAGCGGCTGCAGGAGACGAAACGGCAGCAGAGGCGGTCGCAGAAGAAGCCGCAGCAGAAGAAGCCGCAGCACTAGTAGAATCTGTAGTAGCAGCAACCCAAGCCTTTTGCGACGCGCTGTCTCCAGTAACTACTCCTTCGGGCACCGACAAAATCTGAGGAGGGCCGCTAGGTCGCAAAAGAGAAGAGGCTCGCGAAGTACGTGTTGAGGGGGGAGCCGAGCCGAGGAAAGTGGTGTTGAGCATAAACATGGCTGGCGAAGAGGTTCGACGCTTCATGGACATGTCGCTGCCCGGGGGCGCCAAGCCATCAACATTGGACCTGCCAGGAACACTGCCGTTGTGAGCTGCACCTGTCGTGCCGGCTGCAACGTTCAGGAGGTCCAGCTGCCAAGAGCCAATGCTAAACTTCTCCTCCACCTGATCGGGGCCCAGCCACGCCCAGTTGGTGATGGACCCCGCACGTGATCGGGACCCGGAGTCCTTTGAATTGTTGCCGGCACTGGCAAACGAGCCGGCCTCGTCAGCCTCCTCGTCGCGTGACACGAGAGAAATGCTGCCGAGCCGGATTTCGCTGAGCACGGGCTCGCCGCAGAAATGGGTCAGCAGAGAAGACACTCCGGCGCCGTGGGTGACGATGATGAGCGTCTCAATCTTGCGGTTGTGTTTAGAGTAGAAGCCATTCAGACGTTTGAGATAATGCTCGAATCGCAGATGCATTTCCGACCAGAACTCGCGCATGGAGCCCGAGTCTCCGAGACAGGTAATGTTCCATCCGTTCTCCACCAGTCGTAACTTACTTTGTCGTTGCAGCGCAGACACAGCCTGGTTGGCCAAGTCGGCATGGTTGTCGTCTGGAGGAGGGCTCGAGTTGGCAAAGTAGTCGGGCGTCAGCCATTCGCCTAGAGCCGCGTCCATTCGGATCTTGGGATTGCATCCAATCAATTCCTCCGCAATATGGGCTGCTGTTTGCACACATCGTAGAAATGGCGACGTGTGGACCATGACCCGTGTGGGCTGTTGATGCATTAAGGAACGGATGTAGCGACCCGCCTCTGTGGCCTGCGAGTGTCCGAGATCAGCCAATGGAGGATTGTATCCATATTCAGCCGTTTCGGCCCAGTTGCTCTGAACCGTGTCCTGACGAGTGGTGTGTCGCACAATAAAGATCTGTTTGACCATGGTTGGTAGGGTTGATGAGTCAGCGGGTGGTGAGGCGTGTACGGACTGCTTTTGGGGCGTCTTTCGAGTCTCCTTGAGTGTTGATCAATACCTTCTAATCTCCGTATGACGTGGTGATAAGTGAGACTAAACAGATGATTAAGTGTGTTTATGCATATGCAGCATACATGTGAGTTGACGGTTAGTTGGGTGGTGGCGAATTGTGAACACTTTTTTTTTTAATGATCCAGTTGAATGGTGTTAATTGTTATTTGGTCAGCTCGTTTTCTCCACTACATGTCTCGTCTATGCGTTTAAAGACTTCTTTTAATTCATGTGCGGCTTGGCTATACTTCATATTGGCGAGTGGGGGGAGGGTGGGGTAATAGATTACTGTGACTAAGCAGTTGCGACGAATTAAAGAGTTGTTCAGAATGCTGATTAATATAGATACTGTGGTCGAAGAATGACTTCGGTCTCTTACTACCGCTGGTGTGTTTTATCCTCATCTTATGAGTACCATCCGGGGAGTACGAGTAGAGAGCTAACCTCTCCACACCCAGAGCTCGATTAGTAAGCCGTCTTACTAAACCCCAGGATATCGTACTAGTAATCACTTCAATCTCCCTGCGTAACCACCGCATGTCTCACTCGGGCCCGGCGTTTAAGCCCTACCTGATTGCTTTTCACGGATCAGCATCACCGGGAAGCCACCTGCAGATCAGGGTCGCCATTGGATGGGCTGATATGCGATGCGAGGTGACCGTTTCCGTATTCAGTAGTCATTCAGCGAGAAGATTCTCGGCTTCTGCATCCGCACAGATTTTTCCTTGATTTTTTTTCCAACCACGGCGATCTCAAGTGATCGTCCAAGTAACCAGGTCATAAGCTCAAGTATTTCAGAGGTTGAGTTTAACTGGGTCGTGACAATCTGGAAAAATGTCAGACGGGGCCAATAACAGCAACTGAGGCATTTAGAAGCAGATATTTCGCCATGGCGGCTAAAAACAAATATATTTTGGTGGCGTATTGGACAGGTTTTCATAGAGTAAGTCGTTTTCGGCCAACTCGTGATGGTGTATTATGCGTCCTAAACGAAGATGATATATCATACTGCGATACAGGGTGCGCAGCTTGTATAAATTTTTCAGGGGTTGAAAAAGAAACGATTGAATGTTCTGAGCGACGTTGACTTTACGGAATCATAAGCGTGAGCAATACTTGTACAAGTACTTGTACAGTAGCCATTGTGCTTTCAACTGCCATTCACGTTCAGATCCTTCACATCAAGCATGAGACACGATGCAAGCAAAAGTGATCGACAACTTCAGAAACAAGACCCGCGCTTTGTTGGGCTCGATCTAAAGGTCTCAACAGACAATAGACTCATGACCAAAAGGAGCCACTGTTGCACTTGTAGGGTTCGCAACTAGGTCTGTCTTAAACGCCTTAAACAACTCAGACATGCTTGATCGCGTTACCCGGAACGTCTCGATGCCCCAGCTGATCGAGGGGATGATCTGAGCGTGAAAAAGAAGTCCGAGTCAGGGCACCGGTGCTCCAGTGTTCGACGGCCCGATGTCACGCAAGGAAGTGTACAAGTACCAGGAGGGTTGTCTTGCGGAAGGGAGTACCAGCCAGAGTTGACGTTCTGTACATACCGTACGAGTACGTGTTGTACGGTAAGTAGTCTACGTAGTCAAGACTGCTTCGACGATGACGTATGAAATTACGTACTGGTCGCAGCATGACCACACTACCTCCTCTACGAGTATGTCTTGAAGCTACAAGCACTGGTGTTATGTTATACCCTGCTTGTAGCATCTACTAAATGAACTACAGCTATAGTATGTATTACTTGTAGTATCTACAGTAGCATATCCTTAGATTCATAGAAAAATACCCCAGATTCATAAAAAAAACCCCCCAGATTCATAGCCAGTATCTATTACATAGCAGACTAACCGGTATCGGGACCACCAGTGCGCCCTTGATTGTGCACCGCACGTAGGAGCTATGGAATGTGGGGTGAGTGGAAGTGAGGGTGACTGACAGAAGAGGGGGTTTCAAGTTCGATACAATATCAAGCAAAGAGACAGACTTGCGCTCAACTTTCGCAAAAGGAGGCTGTAGTGTAGCACAGAGATGGCGCGTACAAGTAGAGTATACTTGGGATATTTCAGCACGATCTCTTTAGCACCTGCTAGTTTGTTTGCTACAGTACGAGGTGCTACAAGCACTTGTAGTACATACTATACTTGCACCACCCTGTCTCATCGGCAAGTCGGGATTAAAGACTTTTCCGCCGACTGTGACGTCATTTAGTGCAGCCATGTTGGGGGGTTATATGGGTTGGATTGAGACGAAAAGACCTCCATAGCGAAGCCCGGAGGATGGTATTTTGATTCCGTGCAACACTCAACCAGACGGAGACGTATTTTTTGACGACACGATTTTCCGAGATATTTTCATGTGCCTTTAATTTTTTTTTAATATTCCACGGTGCTCAGCCTCGTCAACTTACTGTACCCCACATTTGAGATTAAACCGATACTAAAAGATAGCCCTTCGAGCAACTCTATCCAACCTATTAACTCGGTGGTACCGGAGGATAGCGTGCTTCATGGGACGCAGCAAGCAGATAGATTTGCCACCAGAGCTACTGTGGCCAAATGAGCGTTGTTCCGGACCAACGGAGAAGTGACACAACCAAAGGAGCCACAGGTGGAGGAAAAGACGGAGCAACTTCCACAAACCCACCCACAAACCATTCGACATTCCGCTCTCGTACAGGTACGCATTGTATCCCACTTTGTCCACGTCTGCCCCACATAGGTCTCACTCTTTGTATGTATCTTGCTGCGATGGGAAATTAATCAGGGTCGCAACGAGCCAAGACAAAAAGGGGTGCCAAGAGATGGAATACTGGGGTGCGAGAGTGAATACAGAGAGGGAGGGTACAAGTACGAGTACGGTAGATACTGTGGCATGCAATTTCAGGTCCATAGATTGAACAAGATCTTCCTTAGTTGACAATGACCGACAAGTTTCAGAGAACCAAGTGAGACCATTGCACTTGTTTCGATCATTCCTCAATATGAGACTGTCGGTACCAACGAGTTCGAGTTGGGGTCGAGTTCGACTTCGAGTACCGTGTACTTACTTTTACTCGTAATCTACAATTGCAATTGTACCACGTGCGGTAAAGTACATCCGACATGCCCACTCCCCCACTCGTAGTCTCCAACTACTCTCTAGTTACAAACAATACATTCTCTACATCCTCCAGCAATAAATAATACACCAGCAACAATAGCAGATGAATAGGTCAAGATCAACTCAACATGCTCATCTCAATGCTGTCCAAAAATGTTGAACTTGACAAAGTCCTCCCAGTGCAGAGACTCCTTCTTGGCCCGCTCCAGCACCTGGGTGGAGGGCATGTTGACCTGCGCCAGAGTCGCAACCGCAGGGGGCATGGGATACCCCGTCTGGAACTGGGGAGAGACGGGGGGCGAGGTACGGATAGGCTTGTCCATTGTCTTGTGTGTGCTTTCTACTAGTAACTGGCTGTGGGTTCTAGCTGTGTGTGGGTTCTAGCTGTGTGTGGGTTCTAGCGGGCTGTGTTTGTGTGCTGTGCTTTTTGCGCTGACTATGGTCGGTGCTGTAACGTTGGTTGGTTAGTGAACACCTTCTGGGCTTCCTCCGCCCTTATATATTTCTCTGACAATACTTTTTCTAGCCCAGGTGTAACAAACAAGCCATAATGCTAATGGAATATGGGTGACAAATAAGGTTGTGGGGTCGTGCAGTTAGAGTTGTAAGGACAAACACAGGGGTGTCTCCAAATACCTCGTAGCCCGACGACGATAAGCGCGAAAAACCGCGGGAGACCCACAAAATATTTTTCCAGTGCAAGTTACCCGCTTTTCGCGTTTATCCGCGCCCAGAAACGGCCCGTAGCCCCGACGCCTCGCCACCCACGGATTAATGTTGCATGCAAGTGTACCCTGAACAGCCACGTCTCACATGCACCTGCACTGTGGGAGATGTGCTGATACTATTGGCTGATCTGGGGTAGGTTGATAGCGACAGCAGGGTAACGGAACAAGACGAGGTGAACAAGACGAGGCCAACGAGACAAGACGTGGCGAAACAACCAGTGGCACAGCTGAGCGGAGAACATGTTGCAGAGCGAGTTCACGTTACCATAGCAATATAGCAACGTCACGTGACTGGGGGAAGCTCTGCTACCCACTTCCAACCATCGCTACCGGCTCCCAACTATCGCTACCGCTTCCAACCATCGCTACCCGCTTCCAGCTACCGTACCACCATCACTATGTTATCTCCTATCGTACTCACTTATACCACCTCTCTGTCTAGTGCCCATATTGAAACACCTCCGTACTCTAAGCGAAACGTTGAGCTTCTATTCCACCTTTCGTAGTCATGGCACAATGTAGCTCATTGGACGTTGCATAGGGTCATTCGGAGGAGTCTTCGGGTGTAAGTAATGACACAAGTCTTGTACGGCTACTTGTACAGTATGTACTCCTATCGTACTGCTGTCGTACTCCTATCACACAAGTGTCGTACGTACTACAAGTACTGTATGTACTCCTATGATACAAGCATCGTACATAATACTCGTATCATACTCCACAAATACACAAGTACACAAGACTTGCTCCCTACCCCTTACTCGCTACTCGTACGCCATGCATTCCCCTCACGGCTTCGCTCGATGCGTCCAGATGCGTCACGTGACCTTCCATTTTGCTGCCGGCTCAACGATTGGCGGTTGAAAGATTGGAAAAAAGTGAAAAAAAATTTCCTGTTGTTGTTTCTTTTTGCCGAGTCCCACGGCGGGAGCTTGTGCCATACAGTAATACTGTATTTACTTGTGCCACACAACTGTAATATGGGTGCGAGTACAAGTATCGTATGTACTGGTGGAAACATCCATAATTTCACTCGCACTCTCGCCAATCACCCCTAGACGATAATCCGGCCAGGAGAGCGCCTATTTGCTCTGGTTTGTGCCACCTGCGTGTGTCACGCGGTCCCCGGGCGCTCTCATTCCTTTCTTTGCATCAAATCGGCTGCTCTTGCCCCTAAATGGGCAATCTGGCCCTCTCTCGATGCGCTGTCTACGTCTAATGACGCAACCTTCCAAGTAGCTCCACAGTGTTTCTGAATGCCGTAGATGACGAACCCTAACGACCGTCGTGAGAATAAGTCGTGAGTAGTCGCCAACCCTAGGTCTGGTCTTTCTCTTTCGCCAATCTTTGGCCCTTCTTTCGCCAATCTTTTGGTCTTGGCCGCCCTTTACTGCACCTTTACTCACTGTAGCTCCTCCCACATCTAAGCTGATGCTCGTCGTACTGTACTCCTCAGAAATGCCAAATTCACTTTCAAGCTACTGGTTAAAGTTGCATAGTGTCCCAGAAAATGGCTGCTTGCTAAGGTCAGATTATTAGGAGGTTACTTAGTGGCCAGCCGTGTGGACGGAGTCGGAACCGACCGCACAGCCGTTCGACGTCGCCTGGGCCTCTCCGCTCTCTCCCCGCGCTCTGCTCACCGGTTCAACCCTCCCCAACCCTCCTCCCCCAACCCCCAGCCACCTCGCATACGGTTGCATCCCACACGATATTCCCGTCTTACCCGCCGTTTAGGTTTAGATGGTCTTCTCCACACATTTGCTGCTTCTTCAACATCAGCCATATCTCGAGAGACGACCACCGCACCCCCGACTAAATGACTCTCGCAAGCAGCATCGGCTCCGTCATCAACGGCGTCAGCAACACCGAAGTGTCGTGGCTCAGTCGCGGCAAGGTTCCGGCCCTGAACAGCAAAAGTGAGTATCGTCGAAGGGATCGAGGAAAAGTGGTGACATGGACAACGTCGTGCGTGCTGGACAGCGGGTCCGACGAGACTCGTGTGATACTGTCCGCTGGCTGAGGTCGTCCCACATGTGCTCACAATCTGCCGGCTCCCCCCTCCCCCCCGTCGGTGTCGTCTGTGTGCTCACCGTCGACTGTGGGCTATCTATGGGCGGCTATCTGTGGACGTCTGATAGAAGGACGTCGAGCGAGATGACGTGACACAAACCAACTGTGTTTAGGTGTTGCGGAAAAAAAGCGATACGCACCACAACGCAAACGTCGCCACGATATACACACCCCCTCAACAGTGTCTTAGACACCACACATCACCCCCATCGCTATGAGGTCACCTGATAGCAGCGTCCGATTTGACTTGACACTAGTCGGTAATAAGAAACATGCGATTTGCCGATGCACAAACACGAGTCCACGCCAAAGATGCCAACGCAATCGTCCACGTTGCTTTCCTACTCGATCCAGACTCTTTTGTGCTCCGATAAACGTGCTCCTATTTTGTGGGGAAAAAAAAGCCGCACAGGATATGAGCGCTCCGTCGTTGGACTGACCTGTGTCGAGATGATGATAAGGTGGTCTATTATGATAACGTTGATACACGCGGACTATAGGACGCAGGTGTTGAATATACTAACAGCTGTTAGTGTCATGGAATCACCATGACGTCTCTTCTACACTGTTAATGACGTTGCCAACGATGACCTAAACAAACAGTCCACTCATGCAGTACTGTACTAACGCAGGAACTAGAGCCCGATCCTCGTCCACCTCTTCAGTGCAAAACCAGCCGTCAAAGCTCTCTCTTGGTCTCCAGCATGTCAAGGAAGAAGCTGATTCGCTTTCATCCTCACGGGCCACGTCGCCAGGTACCACTCCCACAAACGTTGCATCTTCCAGCCCCTCTGCATCAAAGACGGCACTGGAGCCCTCCACCTCCTCACACGACTTGTCTAACACCCGTTCCCTGGACCCCTACGTCAAGACCTCTGTCGGAAGCCCCAACCTGTCTCGTTCACGCACCATTTCTGCGCCCGAGTTCAAGTCCGAGCGTGAAAAGCTCAACAAGGAGCAGTCGCCAGGCTTCAAAAAGTCGTGGCTCAACTCCTTCAGCAAGTGGAGATCTGGCAAAGACGAAAAGACTAAAGATGGCAAGGATGCATCCTCGTCGTCGTTAGGAAAGAGCCCTACAGCCACGCCTTTCTCGAAACCCAGCAAATCACAACCCATTGCATCCAAGGAGCAGCAAACGTCGGCATCGTTATCAGGCAAGGCTGCCCCCACGACACAAACCACCACAACGACGATTCCAGAAATCGCTCCTCCTGTCGCTGCTGCCACAGGAGCCACTACCGTCCCTCCTGCATCTACTCCCACCTCTGCCAACCTCCCGACTTCACCCCCTCGGACAGCCTCTCCTCGTATCAATGTTGAGGCCGTTGCCATCCCAGAGAAGCCCTTCCCGCCTGTCCACGCAGCAGGCGCCTCACCGGCGGTGGCCTCGTCCATCGCCTCTTCTGCATCCACAGATGTGGGATCACCCAAGGGGTTCCTTCTCAACACTCTGCGGCGGTTCTCCAAGTCGCAGCCCTCCACAGGAGGCGTAGCGTCGTGTCCCACGTCGCGTGTTTTGAACAAGAACAGTAACCGACGGAATTGTCAGCTCACGGGTCTTGAGGGCGTCTCTTCTCGTCGAGTGTCGTTTGATATCAACACGTATCATTCGGACCCTCCTCAGCAGATCCCCGCCCGGAAGCCCAAGAAGGGTAATGTAGAGGTTGGTGCCGATGGTTTGCTCCGTAAGAATGGCATGGTGATCCAATCACCCCCTCAGCACCATGACCAGCATCACTTCAACCCATTCAATTCGGGTGTTGGACAGCCCAGACGGCAGGCGGCAAAGACGGCTCCTCCTGCCACTTCATCCAAGACCCCACAGACGGCAGCTCCTGCTCAGGCGGCTCAAACGCAGACAACAACCCCTCAAAAGCCTGCCACTGCCTCTCCGGCAGCCCAAGCAGCTCCAGTTGCAGTTCCCAAACCTGCAGCACCCGCTCCCGCAGCAGCAGCAGCAGCAGTACCCAAAGAGCCCGTTGCTCCCAAAATAAGCCCTCCCACTGCTGCGACGGCTGGAGCTGCTTCTGCCGCAGCAGCAGCAATCCCCTCCAATGGTGGCTCCTCAGTCGCGACTTCCACAGTCTCTGCTGTACCTTCCACTGGAGCTGTCTCCAACGGAGTCTCGTCTTCTGCTTCCTCCACTTCGTCCACGTCATCGACCTCTTCCAACAACTCCTCCCTCACAGTCCCTACCGGCGCTCCTGTTCGAGCATCCTCTCCCAATGGCAAGTCTCCTCTTGGAAAACCGTCCCAACCCCATCTCACAGTAGACATGCAGAAGGTCGGGGGTCGCTCACCCGTAGGGTCGCCTCGAGAATCGCCTTCTCCCTCGCCTACGACCTCTGGTCTCTCACGATCCAATTCTGGACGTTCCAAGTTTGTTATCATGCGAAATGGTAAGGAGGTGGAGTTCACCAAGGCGTCGGTCTACAATAAGGAGAACACTCTGGCTCGTTCGGGCTCACTGACCAAGAAACGATCGCCCCGAAACTCGCCCAAAAACTCTCCTATTGCTGGCTCTCCTCGGTCTGCATCTCCCCTGGCAGCCAAGGCGTCACCCAGCAAGCCCCCCTCACCTACTAAGGAAACTGCCAAGGACAGTACCAAAGACACTAAAACGTCTCCTCCTCCGGGCGACGACGAGGTGCCCTCTATCTCCAACCTCATTATCGACACGCCTCTCAAGACATCCCATGAAATGTACAACGAGAAGGACGAGTCGGACGAGGACAACCCGCTGGATGTGGACGTAGAGAAACTGTATACTCGGTGCTGTCATCTGCGAGAGATTCTGCCAATCCCAGCTACTCTAAAACAGATCAAGGCCCAAAAGGCGCCTCTTTCCCTGCGTCTGATGAATCCCAGACCCACGTTGATTGAGATCCAGTCATTTGCCGACTTTGTGGCTGTGGCTCCGGTCAGTACACTTGTTCTGGATAATGTGACCCTCACTCCGGATATGTTTTCACTGTTGTTTGCGGCAATGAGTGCTTCGCAATGGCTCGAAAAGCTGTCTCTTCGAAACACTAGCATTGACGAGATGTCATGGAAGCGCCTGTGCTACTTGTTGGCCATGAACTCCAAGCTTGTTCGGCTGGACTTGTCGCATCAGATGAAGCGGGACAAGGACAAGGAGCTCAAGCAGCGAACCCCTCCCACTGTGGATTGGAAGCTGTTGTGCGATGCTCTACAGTACGGCAAAGGTATGGAGGAACTTGTGCTCAACGGCTGTTTAGTGCCTTCTGAGGTGTTTGAGCATCTCATGTTGGGCGCATGCAAAAATACAAAACGTCTCGGACTAGCATTCAACGATTTGGGCCCCGAGGAGATGCATTTCGTTGGCCAATGGATGACTGGCGAGTGTGAGGGTCTCGATATTGGAGGTAACCATCTGACTTACGTGGAGGAGGAGGAGGAGGTGAGACAAGAAGGAGCCGAAGGTACAGAGAAGGGGGAGAAGGAGGAGAAGGAGGAGAAGGAGGAGAAGGAGGAGAAGGAGGAGAAGAAGGATAAGGTGCCCGTTTCCGAATCAACCGAACCTACCGCTCTTGATGTTCTTCTGGATTCACTCTCCGACAAGGAGCTGAACCTGCGGTTCCTTTCCCTGAACTCCACGCACCTCGAGGCCTCTCCCACGACCGAAAAGCTCATCACTGCCCTTTCCAAGCTGCAGAATCTCCGGTTTTTAGATCTCTCTTCTAACTCTGGACTCTTTCCCTCCCTTACGACTCATCTGTGTAAAGCTCTACCGCTTTTCCCAGATTTGCGCCGAATTCATCTCGATTACTGCGACTTGAGCCCTCGTGATGTGGTGCAGATTTCAGACGCTTTGGCGCAATGTAAGTCGCTTCTGCATGTTTCCCTTGTTGGAAACACGCGCATGGACCGAACTTGTGTGGCAGCTCTGACTGTAGCCGTTCGGGTTTCAAAGTCCATCTACCTTCTTGACCTTGAACAGAGTCTCGTACCCAAGATGGAGCAGCGACGAATCGTGCATTACTGCATGCGCAACATGGAGCGGTTGGTATACGGCAAGGCAACCTCTGAAAACGAGATTGACCATGAGATTGAGGTCGGAGAAGACAACCGGGATATCTTTGACGTGGGTAAGGACATTGCTTCTACTGTCGATGATATTCTCGAGTTTAACCAGGAGACGTGCCAGGTTAGTGACATGCTACTTCAGCGTGCCTACCACGTTAAGACTCGGGTTCAGAAGGTTATGGACGAGCTGTTTGCCAAGCGAAACAACGGCGAGCTGACCTACGAGGACAAGGAGCTGCTTGTTCGTTACTGTTTCCTCGATGCTACTTTGAACGAGACTCTTCAGAACTTTGAGAAGCAGCGAAAGCAGCCCCAGACCCAGGGTCCCACCGTCCATCCTCTGACTCACATGATGGGCCTGGCAGGCAACGAACCTCAGATCAAGGCTCCTGATCTCCAGGTTGAGGGAGTGGATGAAGGTCGTCCCGCTCTTTCCCGAAACTCGTCGTCGGCGTCTATCCAGGCTCGACGACAGGAGCTCGAGGAGGGAGAGTTTCACAAGTGGGGAACTTTTGTGATGCAGGTTCGAGAGAACGAGCCCCTTCTTCACTCTGGCCGACCTTCTGGAGATGATCTGCGTAAGGCGATTCTCAATGCCACCGGTGTGGGCACTGTTTCCGAGTTGATTGGCGACATTATTCATTCTGGAGTGGATGTCGAGGAGTTACTCAACATTTCTGGTCTGGATCAGTACCGAAAGACTTTGGCTGAGGAGACTGAGGATGGATCTGCTGTTCCTATGGAGGTCAAGGCCGAGCGAGATGCCATTGACAGTTTCTTGGAGGATCTGGCCCGGGTCAGAAGCAGATGATAACACAGATGATAACAATGAATGGTGACATTCGAACATGTATATTACGTCATTTTATTTAACACTTTGGGATTTGTAAATTGAGGAGAGTACGAGTACAAACAAGTACAACATGCTGTGTGTGTACATGTAGTATAGCGATAGGATTGCTTTTATCGTCCTTGCATAATCTTGCATATGAGCTGCACAATAGAAGAAAGAATAAAGGAGAAGATGTGAAGACGAGTACGAGGGCAAGTACACACTTGAAGTTGCAACGGATGGATGTATGTAACTGATCGATGTACGGAATACAATCTGGCTGTTGAACACACATTGTTAGTGTGTTTGTCCGGGAAAATACAACTTCGTAGCTCCGTTTCGGCTCACGTAATCAAAAAAAAGTACAACCACTCTGTGAGATAGTTGCTTCAGCCCGACGTGGGGCTTGAACCCACAGCCTTGAGATTGCTTTGAATAAGAGTCTCACGCTCTACCGATTGAGCTAGCCAGGCGAATTGGTATTTCCGAGTGGGTAGGAGCTATGGAAGGTGTTGAGTAGCCTAACTAGCCGGCGAAAATTGACATTAGTTGGAGCTGACGTGATAAGCAGATGTACAACATCTATCAAAGTGATTGGGGTGGATTATGTCACTGCTTTAGGCCACGGAAAACTTTTCGCTGATGCTCTGAGTGAAGACATCAGCGGTATCTTCACACACATTTAGTTTGGATTGGTAGGTGACGCTGTAAGGATGACATGCAAAAAGCGGATCGAAAAAAGAAGTCGATCACAGAGTGATCAGTACCATCTCCCGGGGGCGAGTCGAACGCCCGATCTCAAGATTACAATTCATTCCATTACAGTCTCGCGCCTTAAACCAGCTTGGCCACCGGGAGGTGATGAGTTTCGGATGATGGTTGAGGGAGCTAGAGGTGTTAATCAATGGGGGTTTTTGGCGAAAAAAATGTACGGAAAAGCAATAAATCGAAAATTACAAGGACTATGAAAACCCCTAGACTGTTTCCATCCGAATCCGCCAGCTACTTTGCCCAACAAAGGCATCTCAAATCCACCTGACCAACCCTAACCTAGCATATCGCATGTACATGAACTTTTCAGGAACTTTTAGAAGCTCGATTCTTTCCACCAGATACAACAAAGGCACGGCATGAGAAGGAATGAGGATACACACGACCAACTCACCATCAGCGACGCTGTTCCGCCCGCTCTGCATCCCAGCCACCATAACGACAGCCACACATCTTCGTTGGAGAGCGAGGAGAGCGACAGTGACAGCGGAAGCAGCTACTATGAGACGGACAGTGACGAAGACGACATCTTTTTCCCCACCTGCCGTATTCCAGACCTTGATATGATCAATAATAAGCGTCCAAGGGCTCCCGATCCGAAATCCCGCAAACCCACGCAATTCTGGGTGGCCAAAATGGCAGCTAAAGATTTTTTCCGGCCGTCCATGAAAGCTGAGGTTTCTCGATCGCTGTACTTCATGTACGCTCCAGACTGGTTTGATCCGTTTGACAAGAGCAGTGCCTCTCGCCTGAATCCATGGCTGTTTGGACTTGAAAAGGAGTTCCAGGCCTTTGACGAGGGGATCACTCTAGACCGAAACTACCGAGTCTACACGCATAAGAATCACAAGGAGCTGACAACCAACGTGATCGCTGTCAAGGTGGAGTTCAGAAACGTGGCCTCGCTGGGATACAGATTCGATCTGCTGTTCAACGTCGATCCTGCCTGGGGCAAAGAAAGCAGAAACTCCAGTCCCATCCGAGCCCACTTTGTCACCGGAGATAACTGCTGCATCAAATGCAAGAGAAAGGGCCATATCGTCGCCCAGTGCCCGATAGCTACGTTTATCCGATGTACAACTCTCCCGCAGAGCGTCACCTGGGGCACCTACTCGCATAACGCCATGAAGAAACACAAGTATACCATGGTGGTAGTGTAGCCACCAAACACAACCATACTCACAAAAACAGACACTTGTATATATATATAAAACTAAATTGCATAATAGATTCATTAACATTCGTTCTTTGGAGATTACTGGCACACTCAAGTCGTAAAATTCATTCACATCTAAGCACTAATCTTCATCCACTGAGGAGAAGCACAATGGGCGGCAATGCCAGGAATCTGCACGTAAATGTACTGCTCAGATCCCTCGACACAAGCGTAAAAGTAGGGGGAACCATTGTAGGTCAAGGTGGCAGCGGAGCCGTCCTGAGACCACTTCAGAGCCGTCTGTCCGACCGGAGCGTAGCCAAAATGTCCATTGGAGGAGGTATGCAAGGTGGCATTCGTGGGGGTTCCGGCAATGTCGATTTCCACACGGCCGTTAGCCACGTTGATGCTCAGATCGGGACGATAGTCGGGGTCCGAAGCGCCAACAGTAGGCCGATAGACAATATCAGTTCCTTGAACATTGAGGTCGGCGGGTGACACGACCAGAATCTGGTCAGCAGGGGCTTCGGGAGAGGTAGTCACTGGAGCAGCCACAACCAGCAGAGCAAGAGAAACTAGGCTCATGAACATCATTGTAGTATTGTAAGTGTTGTGTGAGAGTAATGATGAGGGTCTGATATGGTGGGGACACAGACCAAATAAATAGGATGCAAAAGTCGCTCCGAGCCCAGGAAGGCTGGGGAAAGATATGGACCCACCAAATTATTATTTTTTGGAGTGAAGTTTTTGGATGAGGTTTCATTGTGGTGAACGGATCAATGCTGCAAAGGCGCACATCAGACCAAAACAGGCATCCACAGCCAGAGCCGTGCTATAACACTTTCCTGGTTGGGTAACTGTAAAGAACGACATAAGGCCCCGGCTATTTGTAAAAAGTAACTTGGAAGGAGGCTCTTGATGTCTAGAGTAACTTCTGAAACGACGGAGAATCCATATAACGCATGTTCGTAGCGTTGGGCGTAGGCAGAAGAGGAAAGAAGAACTCCACATCCACGGAAGGTCGAGAAAAGACCATTTTTACGTCGTAGTCGGACTTGACCAGCTCCCGATCCTCGTGGCTGCGAATGTGCAGCACCTTGTCCTCCACCATGATATGGAAAGTCTTGATGCCGTTCTCGAGCAGCTCGTACAAAGTTGGCGGGGTCTCGTTCACAGAGAAACTAAAGTCCATTTTCTTGTCCATGAACCGAAACGTCACTGACTTGTACCCAGGCAGGGTGGGTCCATATCGTGGAGGAGGTGCAGAGTGGGGAGTGTGAGATGTCACTGGTGCTCGTCCAGCCACGGGTCCCACGTACTGAGGGACTAGCTCGAGGTAAATGTTTCCCAGAGCATGCACAATTGCATCAAATCCAAAGTCCTTGGCACAACCTCCAATGAGGTTATGGAAGAAGGGAGACGCAGAGGATGTCCCGGGGGCAGGTTGGGGGCGCAGGTTCAGGGTCTGAACCACGTGTGCGGTGGTAGGCTCGGAAAGCAGCTTCTCCCGCAAGCTATCGTGCTTGTCTTTGGGCTGGTGACGCTCCAGCATGAAGGCGACTGCGGATTCCAGCACACCTCGTCCTAAAGCTTCCAAATTGGACGAAGGAGGCTCCTTTCCAGAATGCGAGCGAGCGACGAATGACAGAAACCGATCGCAAGCGATTTTTAAGTGCTCGGCAGGGATCCCGAGACTCAATGACGTGACTGATGGCAGCGTCGTTGGGCCGTGGGCCTGCTGCTGGTAGCGCAGGCTCTGCAGGGCCACCGATGCGTCTTCTTCAGACCGGTGACGTTTCACGGGTGACATGGCTGGAGGAGGGGTGGCAACTCCATTGTGACCGTTATCTGCGGCGTGGGCAGGCGAACCATGATGGGGATGCATAGGTCCGGCCATTGCGGCCAGGAAATTGACTCGTTGAGGGTGATGGCCCTGGGAAACGACATGGGAGCTTCGCTTGAACCGTGGCACTCGTTTCCTGTTTCGTCGCACAGACTGGATTCCTGCTCGAACTAGTCGATCAAAATCTGCAGCCGTCTCGGGAGGATAGCCGTACTCCTCGCGCAACGTGTTTGCCACATTGGAGATTTCCACGTCCTGTTCACTGGCCTTTTTGGACGACAGGGCCATGGAATCAATGAGATCCAGACGGCGGCTGGAGAAGCGTTTCCACAGCTTTTCGTCCTGGAAGTTGAGCTTCTCCCTGATGCTCTGCGTCACTCCGCCCTTCTTCTTGTCCTCCGTGTTGTCCGGGCTGGTGGGCTGTGCTTGTGTTTGTTTCGAAGCCAGAGGGGTGGTTGGTTTGGCATTTTGCGGCGTAAAACTCGAGCCTGTGGGTTGGTTATCCGGGGCCACGCTGGCGGCAGACGCGTTTGTGGCTGTGACCGGTCCTTCCGCGGCATTGTCGTCGCTAGTGGTCTTTTCTTCAGTCCCGCTCGTAGCAGTTATGCTTGTGTTTGTTTCTTCACTCAGTGGCGAGTCTGCGGGCGTTTTGGAGATGGCGTGGAGCATGGACGGCAGCTTGGTGGACTTGGAAAACGGGGACGAGAGCCGGGTGGCAGCTCCGTGTTCATTATCGTGATTTTCCGTCATTTCATAGCGCGGCTTGGAGGTTGTGTTTTTGTCGGAGCAATTATGCAGGTGACTCAAGCCTACCGAGTCTCCATGACTATCATCACGTGAGAGAGTCATTTGGGTTAGGGTCCTGAGTTGTTTTGAGCACCGCTGAAAGTCTATTGTCTGGCCAACTGGGGCCGGCCTGGGAGCTAGACCCCAACGTTTTTCAGCCAACAATGCAAAAATGAAATCATAAATGAACAGACATGGCCCAATCTGATGAAGATAAGCGACGATCCAGCTGGGTTCCATGCACCATGGACTATTGTGTGCGCTATAGCTGGGACGCCTGCGGTGCTCGCTACATGTTTGCCAAGACGTTCCATTCAACGGTGCGTTTGACCTGTCGAGTGAAAAAAACATGTATCAAGAGATGCACCTCTGGTGCCTCTGGCAAATTCGTCAACGTCCCGTTTTGCGGTACTCATGTGGTCTTTTTTTAAATTTTTTTGGAGCCCGCTTCGGATGGACCTTCGGATGCGCACTTCCGCCCTTCCATTCATGCGCCCATCCACGCTTTGTCTCAGTTTGCCCTCGCGGCTATTAGGTATTCCGTGGAGAACGGACAGTGGTTGGGTGGAGAGGTATTATGTGAGTGATTTATTTGGGACAGCCTAGGGTACGAGAGATTCGCATGGTCCGGATATGCTGTACTTGTACGTGGGCTCGAGCAACACGTGAACCAGCTTGCACATCTGGTGGAGAGTAGTATGTACAAGTAGTGGAGTGGTTACTCAGGCTTTGATCTCGCGACAGGCCAAAGTGGAGAGTGCGTCCGACGATGACGCAGTGCAAAGCTGATACAAGGCGGTTTAGGCGGATACGAGGGTATAGAGTCAGTCCAATGAGACATTTGAATTGATTAATGAATCGCCATTTATTTATTGGTGTCTGAGATGCTTTGTAATAGGTCTTCAGTTCTACTGGGTATGTAGTAGACAAGGTTCAAGGTTGTCGTCAGGGCTGAAAGAGTGTGCTGAGGATGAGGTTCATAAGAGGCTGTAGGAAGGATAGATCTCAGTGTGTGTGTCAACTGATTTTATTGGTACAGTACAGTACGAGTACAGGTACAGCAACATTGGGCTGTTGGAGTGTGAGAGCATGTACATAATCATAGATCTGCCAGAATCAGAACTCCAAGACTTACTCGAACATGTACAAGTACTCGGAGCTGTACCGTTCCGTACTTGCTAACTCCCTCCAAGCAACCTTTGACAAGGCTCTGAACCATTAGAGCCTTGTCCGCTGCTCTTCCGTGTTTTGGTGGTCATTCAGGACCCATCAAATCATCTGGAAGAGTCAACTAAAGTATATGTAAATTAATTGACTTTGATTGGTGCTCTTGGGGTGGTTGAGATCATAGCTAGGAGAAATGTAACCATGTCTTTGCAGTAGTACTAGTTTGAGGGACTGTCCCGGGTTACAGTAGGTACCTCAAAGCCGCCCATTACTCGTCAAATATTCAATTTCGCTGCCTTTCGGTAGCAGTGTACTTTTTTGACCGTTTTTGAACAGCAGACCAACAGGATGACAATGCGCAATGATGATGGTTAGGGTGCTCGTAATTGTGGACATATGATACTCATGGGAAGATACTGTAGCTTCTAGGCCTCTATTCCAGGTCTCTAACACACGCGGAACACAGAGGAGGCCAACCAGCAATGTCTTCTCTTTCTCCTTTTTCTCCATCGCCAGTCCTCCATAGCAAAAACCCGCTGTTGCGCCGAAAAAAGAAATAATAGGGGAACAAGAACAACACAATCCCTGTGGGACGACGATGAGGACGAGATCGATCACTCACATATGGACGACGGGAGATTGAGGCTGGGATCGACGCGGCCCTCGAGCCCTTGGTGGCTCACTTCTGGAGTATCTTCTTGCCTGAGCTCTGCACCCATGTCGGTGGGCGCTCATCTTGTTCTAGTCGTCGTCGTAATCTCCAACAGCAGCGTTCTTGATCCCATCCTTCTCAAGATCAGACAGATCCTCATCGCCGTCATCATCGTCAGCAGGAGCAGCATCTGCAGTAATAGCAGCTTCAGCAATAGCAGCTTCAGCAGGGCTTCAGCAGGGCTTCAGTAGAAGCGTCAGAAGCCTTCTCGACAGCCTCCCCAGCAGGGCAATTATGACCAAAAAATCGCATACCTCTCAGCATAACATCACCCTTCGATCTCTACACTTTGATTCTCGTAAAGATCTCCATCGCCTGTACGTGCAATACTTATAGCTATGGCGAATCGGGAATCCCACCAAAACTTCATCCACGGACGTGCCCCGAAAAGCAGTGTCAAAGTGAGTTCAACAAACGGCGATACGACGGACGGGCCATAAGAGAACGGCACAATGATGTCACACCCACACACACCATCTGAACGAAAATGATATCTTTCAAGATACAGTAACCACAGCTTGCTTAATTGCACATGTGTATGATAAGTGGGGTCCGATAGGGTTGTTCTCGTACTGTACTCACTGTACTCACTGTACTCGTACTGAGAGCCATCTCTAACCCTCCCTCCCCAACCCTAACCATGCGACGGGTAGATCTCGTAGTCTCGTGTTTCAGAACCCAGCTCAGAAATACATAGTGTATGGTCGTTTTGCTCTGCATTTCCATAATTCCGAGTTTCCGAGTACTCATGCGTATTCGTAGAAATTCATACAAATACGTACTCGAAGGCCGAGCAAATAAACGAGGGAGATGTTCGCTTCGCGCCTGTGCCATCCGCGTCAGTGCATAGACCGCACAAGGATGTGAGAGTGAGAGTGTTGCCGTCTCATTCCGTGCTAGAACCGGTTGGTCTGCTGCGTCTCGTAGATGCTCCACTTGTACACGTAATGTCGGGATATTTTTGGATCACGTATCTTTGCTCTCCATAGAATTGTATCGGAGGTAGCGTTTGCACTCTCGTCCGCTTATGCTCTCAGCTCTATGGAATTTGGCATTTGAAAAAGTATCAGCAGACATGGCTCGTGGTAAAAGTATGCCTGTTGGCTGCCTCTCGTAGTTTGCAGCGAGTGCGTGAGCGGGTGTTTGAGACACACTAGTGTGTGCCGTGTGGTGTGGTGAGGAGGAGGGCAAGTGGGATTTTGAACAGACGTTTTGTTTGTGTATATAAGGACCCACTTTCTCCGACAAATCATTCTTTACCGGCCCCAAAACGCTCCCTTCTCCTCACCCTCATGCACCCCTATATGTATGGTGACATCACATGTGGTCCAGACGTTAGTCTTTTTTTAGGTTCCACAAGTTGGGTGACGCGGAGAAAGAAGGGGTACGCGACCATACACCAGTCCACACCTTTCACCAGCGGACTACAGCCCTTGGAGCACCGGTCGAACACGCAGCCGAGTGCGCGGGAGCAGATAAGCAGAGACAACGACACCTCGAGAGTTTTGCACCAGTAGAATCGACCCAAGTGCACCACCAAAACCACCAAAACCAAAAACCCACGTCCCCAACCAAATCAACCGTCCATTCTCTCCAACAGACCCAAGAATGGACTTCAACAATCTCTCGCCGTTGGACATATTGTCCAAAAAGACCAACAAAATGTCCAAGCGACTGGACTCGGACGTTCTGCCCTCCAACGCCTCGATCACCTCGATCGAATCAACCGAAACTATGGGAGGAGTGACAGATCAGTTTGGATACAATCAATATGGAGAATGGAACCCGCGAAGGACATCGTCGGCCTCGTCTATAGTGTCGCGCGACTCGCAGGACTTCTCCTACAACCACAGACAAACGTCCATCATCAGCACAAACAGCAGTATTGGAGGCTTACTCATGTCACTAAAGGTGGACGAGGAGGACGAAGATGAGGAGGATGAAGACGAGGAGGATGACACCCCACTCGCTCAGACGTATACAAACGACACAGCCAGTATACATTCAGCAGACACTGTTCAACAGCGGGAACTGACCTTAGAGGAGCATCGGTCCGAGTTTGAAAACTACTACAGAGATCATAAACCTCGAATTATCGATGATGACGACGATGATGAGCTAGATGAGGATTTGGTCAAACAGCCGCAAGTTCAGCAGACCAGATTCACGGCTCCTGTTGCCGACAAACCGCTCCCTCCTGCATTTGCAGACAAGCCATTACCTTCGTCTCCTGTGCCTCCGCGGGTTCAACAGCAGCATCAACAGCATACCAGAGTCCCCTCCAACGGTTCCATGCGGTCTCTGACGCCCTCTACACACACGGTGAGCAATACTAACAGTGCTCCTACTCCTAGTGCAGGGGGCCCGGTTGGAGGTGTTGGAAATGCTTCTTCAGCTACCATTCCTCTTCCTTCCAACTCGGCCACCGCAGACGAGCATCTTTCCGCTGGAATCACTTTCCACGAGCATGGCAAGCTGCGTGAGAGTGCGTACCAGTTCCAGACGGCTGCCAATATGGGAGAGCCGACTGCCATGCTACTGTATGGTCTAGCTCTACGACACGGATGGGGCCTGCGACAGAACCCCGAGGAGGCCGTCAAGTGGCTCAAGCGGGCAACCAACATTTTTTTCGATGCCGGTAACGACAAGGGCAACCGTTCGTCGACGGCAGATCTGCTCAAGACTCTAGGCAAGGCAGATACTGTCACAGGAGGCTCGGGTACGTCCAACGTGAAGAAGTCACGGGTGGGGCTGGCTTTGTACGAGCTGGGGATGAGCTATTTGCATTCGTGGGGCGCCGGCAAGGACGAGGATTCGGCATTGCAGTACTTCGAGTTGGCTGGCACACTTGGAGACGGAGACGCGCTGTGTGAGGCGGCCAACATTTGGATGAAGAATGGAGGCAACGGTCGTAAGAAAAATTTGCATCGGGCGGCGGAGCTGTACAGACAGGCGGAGGATCGGGGCGTGGTCATTGTGGGCAATCATTGGATCTACAAGGACAAGTACATGCCCAAGAAGGACAAAAAGAAGGATAAAGGGTTCTTGAAGAAGAAGTAATGGGAACGACCACGAGGATGACCAAGGGGAGTAATGAGAGAAGATGAAAATGAGGAGATTGATAATGTATTATACTTTGTTTGAGGATGTAGGCATGCCCATGTGTAGAGATACGGAAAGGTTAGTACGACGAAGTAGAGAATAATGTTACCTAGTGAAGCCACTGCCATGATAACAATCAAGACAAGTTCTGTAGATGCAGGTACAGAACAGGAAGCCAGTTCGTACCATACTCAACTATTGCTGTGATACTCCTCTATCCTTTGACTATCAGCATGTATGCTCAACTACAATACAACGTAGAATGATCAACTCAACTATCAAGGTTCCCACAGCTCCAGATGATTCCATCTACAACTCGGATCCACAAGCCTACAACACACTCAACTCTCTCTACTCTCAACTCACATCATACAACTATATACATATCTACTCGGAGCAGCACTTGACCTTCTTGCCCTTCTTGCCCTTGGTGGGCATGGGAGGAGGGCTCTTGATGGACTCATTGTCTCCCATCTCGGAGTCCTTGTGCAGATTGAGCTGGTACTTCTCCTCATCAGGGTTGTGCTTCTGGCCCTGGACCACCTGTGTTCGCAGCACGTAGGCCACGCCGTTGATATGCTCCAGACGCACCTTGACGTCCTCGTCCTTGGGATCCAGCTTTCGGCCGTCCTCAAAGCCCTTTCGAATGTTGGCCTTGGCCTGTCCTAGCACAAAGTGATCATCTGGGTTAGGGTCTGTCGGGGCACGGGTTTCCCTTGGCAGTCGTTGTTGCCGCAACTGTACTCACTCTTGAACGCCAGGTTGGCCGCTCGCAAAACGTTTCGGTAAGCCGTCAGTCCCTGTGACATGATTGTGTTGCTTGTATCCGAGTGAAATTTCAATGTTGAAAGATGCGTAGTCAAAGTTTATTGGTGGGTCGAGATGAGCTGCAGTCAGGACAGCTTGAGGAGTTTGGGAGCTGCTGATCAAGTCGAAGCGTGGGTGACTTAGTCTCAGCCACGTGACTAGTCGTATTGGCGGCGCGGTTGGTAGTTTCGAGTTTTGTATTGTTTGGTATGGTCTACTCTTTTTGTCTTAGTAATCAACCGCATCGCCACGTTTATGCCATTGACAGGAGTGTCTAGCATGCACATTGGGGATAGTTGAAGAGAATCTGGGATCGGGATATTCGTAAGCACTATAGTAACACACATAAATAGGGTCATATTTAGTTCTTGCAACTATCTGCCAGTTTATACACAACTCCCTTTCTCCTTTGACCTTACCAATGAACCATCATAGAGATCACGTCTCTCAAAATTCATCAAAGGACGCTCCCTCGGTTGTTGTTGGAAATCCCTCAGTGATAACGAACGGATTACGACGAACGATTTCAAAAGCATCTGGATAGAACACCTCCGTGTCTGAGTCCAAGTCACTCAGATGATCCCATTCTGCCTCGATAGAATCCATCATTTCGTCTCGCTGCTCCCCCAGACGCTGCGACATGGTCATTTCTAGCGGAGGAGACTCGGAAGACTGATAGAGTCGCTTGAAAGTGAGATGATGGAAACGCCCCGGGAACTGAAGGGACTCCACTTTGACTGTGATGTTGAGATTGGCGTTGCTCAGAAACAAAGAAAGAAGAGCATCAACGAGCTCCTCAGGGTGGAGCAGGATTTCTCCCTCGGGAGATAGGAAGCGGTCGAACTCTGAAAGATCCATAGTAGGAATGGGGAATGAGAACGTGGGAATGCTTCTGTTATATGTAAGAGCAGGATATGGACGCCTTGACGAGGGAGCATAATCTGTCGTTCCATAGATTATCTCATGGCTTACCAATACTGAGAGTTGATCTTGGATTTCAGATACAGATTCAACTCCTTGTTGTTGTGTAACAACCGGTATTGTTGTTGTTCAGTCCAAGAGATGTTCTCGATTCGGGTCTGATGTTTGAACCGCAAAGCACCATATTCGAAAGGTATTGCTCTCTAGAAGCCAAGGGGAGCCAAAGGAAGCCAAAAAGAGCCAAAAAGAGCCAAAAAGAGCCAAAGGGGAGGTGTTCAGTGAGTATTAACAAGACTCATGTGGGAATTTGCTCTGGCCAACAACCCATCGGAGGAGTCAGCCCGGAACTGTGTCGTTGATGGTATCTTCGGATGTCTCAGCTTTTGGGTCTTCATCTGGCGATGTTCTGGCAAGAAGTTGGGTCAATAGCAGCAACTAGAGAATCAATTCTGGTTGATTTACCCAACGAAATGAACAATTGGCATGTTGTTTCCCCATTCCTGGACTCTTGGGGCTGTTCACGTGCATTTGGGGCTGTTCTGGTGTGGAGAACAACCAGGCTAGAAAAAGAATCTTGTCAACCACCCACAAACCAGATGTCTGCTCTTCAAAGTGGCTCATAAAGGACCACCTTGTATGATAACGATCCATCTAGTATCATAACAATCCATCTGGTATCACCACCAACCATCCGGCATCTCATTCTCATCCGCCTTTGCTACCCCTCTTTAGTTTCAGCCCCAACCATGCAGATGTACACCTGATGTGGAGGAGTATATATATGCCTGTGGAGAACCCGTTCGGCTCTCCATTACGATACAATGACCCAAGCGAAATACAACAGGAAAAACATCTTCTACTTCAGAGTGCTGGAGCACAAAAAGAAGACTGTGGCAGTCTGTTTCCCGGCTGACGGAGAGCCCCTGCCTGTTTCCTACGTCTCTAACGGCACTGCTGCGATTACCGACTGGTTGAAGGCCAACTTTTCTGACACTAGCAACACCACAGTTGTCATTGTGGACCCCGTCACCGACAGAAAGTACTCTCTTTCAACCAACCAGAAGCTCCTCAACGCCATTTCCAGGCATGTCGAGATAGTCGTCCCCTACGTGTTTCAGTGGGTAGCGTACGACCGACCCACGGGCGAAAACTACAAGAACCTCAATTTTCCGTTTCAAATGACTGAGAAATATCTCAACGCGGGCTACCCTCTTCCCAACGCCATTGAGCAGGGGTTCAGGGGTGCCAATCTCAAGAAGGCATGGAAGTATGTGAACCTGGACAACTTTGACGCGGAACTCGACTGTATCAAAACAGATATCAAGTTTGAGCGTTTCTACAACTCCTTCTACACTAAACATGCGTCATCTGGAGAATGGTCAGCCAAGTTCATGACAGATCCTAAGCATTTGCGCATGAAGAAGTACAAGATTGGGCGTCAAGAGGGACTTGACAACGGAACTATCCAGCCAGTTTTCTGCACTAAGGGAGATGGAGGGTATGAAGTTCGAACCGGCTGGGTCGCGGCAGATGATGTAAAGGTCAAGCTGGAGAAGGCCCGGTCTGGTTTCGACTAACATTATGGCTTCTCAACAGCTAACTCTCAAGTAAAGAACAATTGTTAACGTTGAATGAACATCCCGATTCTAGTGAGGATCTATTGAATACGAGTAGAGTATGTACTGTGCTCGTACTTACTCAATCTAGACCTCTCCTTTGACGGTAGTTCATCGGCAGTAGAGACACATTCTGACTCACTACAACCATCTAAAAAGTCAAGAGAGTCCGAACGATGGTTGTGCTAGCTCTTCTCACACAACTGCTCGACATACATAACAGGTAGTAGTGTACAGTATGTATTGTGTTGTGCTGTGCTCCCACTCGAAAGTGATCAATAAATTCATTCAATATATTCGCCCACTCTGCTCACAACTTCTCGTAAGTAGGCTTCTTCTTCATGGCCATGCTCATGGCAGCCTCGATGGTGTCGCCAGCAACAGCATAAGTGTTGAAGTTTGCAATCTGGGCCAGACCGTCTTCAATGGTGTGGTCAATGGCGTAGTTGATGGTCTCCTTGGATCCCTGGACAGCCACGGGGGACTTCTCGGAGATGAGAACAGCCATCTCGAGGGCCTTCTTCATGCCGGCAGCCTTGTCCTCAACCACGTGGGTAACCAGACCCTGGGTGAAGGCCTCCTCGGCGCCAAAGATTCGGGCAGTGTAGGCGAGCTCCTTGATCCATCCGAGGTTGTTGACCACCTTGGGCAGTCGCTGCAGAGTGCCCATGTCGGCGGCCAGACCAATGTCGGCCTCCTTGATGGAGAACTTGACGTCCTTGGAGGCGATTCGAATGTCCATGCCGGAAATCATGTCGAGGGCCAGACCGAAGGAGATTCCGTGGCACACGGCAATGATGGGCTTTCGGCACAGATGGGGCTGCTTGATGTTGTCCTGGAAGTCGGTGATGAATCGTCGGAACTTGATGGCCTTTCGAGCAGCCTCCATATCGTCGTCATCGGCTCCAAACGAGCCCATTTCCTTGATATCCAGACCCGAGCAGAAGGCTCGGCCCTCGCCGCCAAACACAATGCATCGGATGTCGCTATCGTCGCTCATCTGGATGAAAATCTGGCCAAACTGCTCCCACGTCTTGAGGTTGTACGAGTTGAGAGACTTGGGTCGGTTGGTCTCGACCAGCGCCACCCACTCGGCGGGGAACGAGATCTTGAACTGGTCATAAGCGGAGTAATCGAGAGGCATATTGTTGTTTGTTGTTTGTTGTTTGTGAGTGTCTTTGCGTGACTGAGTGACAGACTGCGATGTGCCTCTGTATGTATAAGTATACCCCAGAGTTCAGCTGCCTCGGCCCAACTGTGTGGGACTCAAGGTTTTGTCTGTGAATGTGGGGGAGGCCGATAAAGCCTACGCCGCAAGGTTTTTGACAGAGCGAGTGGCAGCAAGGCAGCCCATGTGGAGTGTGTAGTCGCTGTGGGAGGCAATTTTGGACATTTTGAAAAAGGCAATTGTATTCGGGACCAAAAATCCAGCCAATTGCCGTTTCCCGTTTCCTTCCAGCCCCATTATTGCCTTCTCTGGTTGCTCCCGAATAATGCCGCCACTGCGCATAAAACGGTTATTCTGCACAGGAAAAAAGTGGGACATGAGCGAGTGTAGAAGGGCGGAACAGAGTCGACTAAGGGAAGCTGGAAAAGGCGGAAAAACGGGAAAGTGGGAGAAATGGACGTAATTTGGAGAGATAGGGCGCTTTTTTGCCTCATTTCCTCCCCCAATCTCCCCAAAACCCCCTCCCCTAGCGCACGAGTCTTCGGACTCCCCTCAGCTTGGTCCACCGCCTTTGCTTGAGAGCTGCACCAGGCCCAAAACTCTCCTATTTAGGCTTTGGGGTTATGTCCATAGCGCCAAACAGATGGAGATGTTTGCGAGCCGGGAAGCGGGCATTGGATGCAATATGACCAAATGGAGTGATTGAAACCCGATTTCAAATCAGCAGTCTCGGAGCCGAGGTTCTTGTCGGAGAAGATTGATGCTCATTTACCGGTTGACTTGAATTACGGAGGGGTGGATGTACAAATACAAGAAGTACTGTAGACGGTATCCACATTACAACATACAACACGTGAAGACAGTCAAACGGGGGCGAAAGACGTCTCCAACGGGTTCATTTGGATCATTTGGATCATTTGGTGGTTTTTCTCGAGAATTACCCCTCAGTGTTAATCGTTCGTACCGAATGTGAAGATCATAGGGTAGATTGCTATGATTAGAGCAGTGTATAGTGGTGGTTCGTATGAGTACAGTGCGAGTGCGAGTACGTGCTATTATTTGCTACGTGAATATCACACTGGTACTATCCCAGAGTCCCCAGAAGAACTAAACCACATGTACGATATCAACTAGCTGCAGTACATACAATACTGTCCGGAGATACTCCCTACAAGATCAAGTGTCCTAATGGTACGCTTCCACGACAAGGAGAAAACATGTCGAGTTCAGAAACCGCGTTTATCGCTGCCAAGCTGCAGAAATCGAGTCTTTCCCTGAAGAGAAGAGATTCTTGCAAAACGTGGCGGAGATCTAGATGTCGAGGAATCATGTCCAACAGAGACCGTACCTCCAATTTGACTCTGGGGTTTTCAGGAGGTGACTGCAGATCGATGATTGTTTCAGCCGGGGTGGTGAAGGCCTTTGATGATTGAAATCAGGACTCAACCACTCCGACGGGACTACTACAGTCTATCGGTTACACGTCTTCTGCTTCTGGGGGACCGTGGACTTTGGGTGCAGTAAATAATGTACTTGTACTTTGGCTATCCGCAGGTTCCTGACATTCAAAACAATGGCAACCTCTGGAACCTCAACATCGACGAGGACAAGCTGCTGAGTCTGCTTTCGTGGACTGTTTTGGGCGATTATGGCAAAGTTATCACCAAAGTTGTCGGTAAACCGTCTGGAAAAATACAGAACATCTTTGACGGACGAATTCGGACTAATGGTGGGCAAAGGGCTGACTATGGGTGGATACCACACCTTTTCAGAGAATTCGCAGTCTTCGGCTCACGCCAGTCATGATAAGCCGTTTCCTGGGTGGTTAGTTACAGCTCTTCGGAAGGGAGACATGCCTGCAACAGACATGACCATCTCCAACCCCATCTTGGAAACAACTCCCGAGGTGTTCGGATCATACGACAAACAGATCAACATGTTCATGTCAGATGGAAAATGGACAAGTTTAGGGGGACTGCTCTGCAGAGAGACTCCAAATTGAACATAGCAACTTCCTAATCAATTCAAATCCATACACAAAGTAAATCTTCAAGGCACGCTCATTTCTCAAAAGGCTCCTCCCACCTTTTTCTCACTTCGTCTCACTTCTTGTCACTTTTCACTTCCATCACCCTCCTCGCTTACTAAGCAAACTCTACCCCGATCAAGTTGCCCACGCTGATAGAGTTGCTGTGCATCGTGACAAGCTGGAGCTTTATACAACCATCTGAACATCACATCATGTCGCTCGTGGCCGACTCGTTCAGCAGTCTCGTGGTGTCTGGCAAAGAGCCCGACGCCGAGGCAATTGAGAAACTCAACGTGTTTGAAAACGACAACACTCTGGGCGACATTTTGCAGTCGGTTCGAACCGCACACGCCAAATCGCGACAGGAGCTCCAAGTAGCCACCAAACGATACGTGGAGGCGGCCAAGGTGCATCGAGGCGAGCCCAGCATCCAGCAGGTCAAGCTGCTCAACGATTACAAGGTCACGCAGGTGAAACTGGCCGTCTTGAGAGAACTCAAGGTGTGCAGAGAAAAGCTCAGTGTTCTGCGACAGCATGTGGAGCAGCAAGAGACACAGAAGGCGCTGGAGGCCCATAAGGAGCTCACCAAGGCCATTGGACAGATGAAGCAATATTCGGAGGTCAAAATCGTCCGTGCTCTGTCTTCCGAAGCTGACAATCTGTTCGCCCAAATTGAGGAGGAGCAGATGGCCAAATGGAGCAAGGCCGTGGAGGTCACCCAGACGCAGGTGGCTGTGGGAGATGACGCTGGAACCGAATTTCAACTACTGGGATCAATCGGTGACGGTGTTCAGAAGAAGTCTCTGGGTCAGCTGGTCAAGTCTCTGGATGGAGTGTTTGAGAGGTTACTGGATCTGCAGGTGCAGGTGAAGAGCGACAGTCAATCGCGTGTCTCAATCGCACCCGAGGCCTGTTCGACACTTCCTCAATTTTCCGACTCTCTGATTGCTCTTGTTACAGTCATTAACACTCTTCCTAAAGACGTGTCTGCTCCTGTTATTAAAAGACTCTCCACCCCCGTGACCAACAAGCTTTTGCAGAGTCTCGGCAAGCTTATTCCCGATTCTGTCGACGGTCTTCCTGCCTTTGAGGCACATCTTGATCTCCTTGAGACTCTGGAGGAGAAGTTGACCTCTTTTGGCTGGCTGTCTGGAGACGAGATCACCGATTGGAGCTTCTCTCTTCCCGAGGTGTGGCTGTCTGCGCGTAAAGACAAGTTTCTTGCTGAGCTGCGGACTAGGCTGTTGTCTGGAGCTGTCGAAAACATTTCTGACGAGAAGAAGACGACCCCTAGACCTCCTTCCAAAGCCCAGGAAAGCCCCAAGAAACCCAGGACTGCGTCACATTCCACCACAGGCTCGAGGCAGGTGCGAAAGTCGCAATCCCAGGCCTCTCTGGCTCCCTCTGAGGGCTCTGCTGACAACTGGGGAGACGATGACCTTGAGTTCAGTGACGAGGAGAAGGAGACCAAGGAGGACTGGGGTTGGGACGAGCCCATTACCGAGGAAACGGCCGAGGAGGCAAAGTCGGTTGCCGCTGAGTCAACAGCTGAGTCAAACGAGGACTGGGGATGGGGGGATGAGACTGATGTTGTCATTGACGACAATGAAGGCGATGTGACTGTCGAAGCCACCACTACTGCTACTCCTGCGGACGTTGCTATTATAACTACTAACCTTCCTGAGATTCTCACTTCCACAATCACCTCCTTCTTGAACGAGGGAAGTCATTTGTATGAGGAGCGAAAGAAGTTGAAAATTGGATCCGCTGGTTTCATGTATCCTTCTCAGACCGCAAACTTTTACGCCCTCTATCGAGCTCTCGTTCCACTGGCGTATCGATCAGCCAAGTCTCCTTTGGCGCTTTATAACGACATTGAAACCATCAACAATCATATTCGAGCCCAAAAGGATGAAGCTGAACTTGCTGCCGAGCTTGAGCTGATGGACAAATTTGGAAAGCGGCATTTGCGCCAGGTACTTGAACAGCACCAGAGCCACATTACCGACATTTTGAACGGTGCTGGCGGATTCCAGAATTGTTCGCATGAAGGCGGCAACCTGTTCAACTGCCAGGCTGCTGCCGAGAAGCTCACATCCTACCTCACTCAGCTTTCGGACGAGTGGGAGGACCAAGTGAGCGACAACGCCCGAATGCAGATGTTGGGCACCCTGCTCAACTGTGCTGCCACAACCATCGTCACCGAGGTCGAGAATCTTGGCGACGTTTCTGAGGCCGAGAGTCAAGAACTCGCCAAACTTGTTGCTGTGATTTCGGCTGGTGTTGAGTCGTTGTTTGGTGAGGCTCTGACCGCCACTTTCTGTCAGAACTGGCTCAAGTTTGAGTACCTGGGTCAGATTTTGGAGTCCAACCTGGCCGACATTCGATACTTGCTGGAGAGTGATGCTCTGGTTGACTACTCGGCTGATGAGTTGGTGAGCTTGGTCCATGCACTGTTCAGTGATAGCGAGAGACGAGAAAAGCTGATCTCGGATATCTACCGTAAGGGAGGTCAGTGATAGTGGTCTCGAAAAAGGTCCACCCCTGTATTTAATAATCTTTGACTGGCCATTCAAACGAGGCCAATAAATGTTGAGGTATATTTTCAACCGTTTTTATAGCGGATTTTTTGTAAGATTCCCTGCCCTTAATTACTGTATTACTATTTCCCATCTCCAAGATTTGAACCTATGCACCTACACACTTTTCCTCCTCTGCCCAAGTGATACCCGTTCGAGTCGCGTTCGAGTCGAAACACACAATGCTACCTCCAGAACTAGTTGAGCTCATCGCAGACCAGCTAGATATTCGTTCTGTGTGTGCTTTATCGCAGTCTAGCAAATCGTGGAGCAGGGTTCTTTCCGACAGTGTGTTCAGATCCAAACTACAGGAGGTGTGTCCTTGGTTCGAGCCCCAGTTTTCGCATCGCAACACGTGGAGAGAGTGTGCGATCGAGTATTGTCGACGTCGGCAGGTGGGATCGAAATTCGCGCGTCCAATTCGAAAAGTGGACGCTGAGGAGTTTGGAAGGTCCTTGACCATTGTCACCAGACCTGAACTTGTGGACTCGCTTAAACTAGAAGCAGACGGGAAAGTGTTCACCAGCAAATATGGGATCAGGCTTGATTTGTCTGCTTACAGCTTGATGGCCAACCACTTGAGCATCCACAAACTCGTGTCGTTTCCGCATGTGGTGGTGTTCATATTCATGCTAGAAGGAGCGGAATGTCACGTTCTGATCAAGTATAAGGGGTCCAAAGGCACACATCCAGACATAAGGCGCGTGATTCAGGCCTCGGAAGATATCTATTGTCACGTTCTAGGACGACATGTCTTTCTGGGCTTTTCCGAGGATCCCTATTTTGACAATGATCAGCCTGGGATCATGTACGTGAACAACGGCGCCATACTCATGAAACAGGGTCATGCTCCTCGGTTTCAATTCACTTGTTATGATGGACTTCTTCTGTTCTTTGACGAAGAGTCGTACACTTCTGTGCGGATCTCTTTGGAGAGTATAACGGATCACGAACCTGTCATGGAGGAATTTATCAGCGGATATCAGTTTGGGTATCCTAGCTACAAAGTCGGAGCTCATGAGCATGGATACTACTCGATTGAAGACAACTTTGGGAAGTTGTTTCTTGTTGATGACTCCAGGGGAATGATGGTTTGTGCTGCGGAAGTGGATTGTGGGCGGTATCGAGTCATCAGTGACGTCCAGAGGAAGGCTCTAGATGAAGTCAATGATTCCAGCAAACAGCAAGAAACTCTGGCCAGGTTTTCAGCACGGAAATGACAACAAAACCGCTGATACGACAATGATCAAAAGAGTTTTCACACCAATTGGGCAGCTCCAAGCTCACCAGCTCGAACCCTACCAGCCACTTCCAAGGGATGTTGCCATCACCGTTGTTTATGGTGCTCAGAACACCTCTCTTGGAGAATATCCTGAAGAGCGTTTACTGCCGGGTTGCTGGTGGAGATTCTGGGGTCCGTGAGGGTGTCCAGGGCCGCCTGGTCCTCGCCACGTGCCATGAATCTTCCCAAGAGCTACAAATCTGCCTACGAGCTACAAATCTGCCTACGAGCTACAAATCTGCCTACGAGCTACAAATCTGCTCATATTCACAGAAACGCGCCGGCATGTGAGCTTACAATTCTCAACCGTGTGTCTGAAACCAGCGTGTTTCGCCGTGCCGACCTAATTTATTCGTATGAAAAAGCAACAACTGAAATATAGGAATGCTGTATTAACAGGCTGTGTGAGTACCGTGAGAATTCGATGACAAACATGTGGAAGACTGATGATTATGTGTGGCCCATTCCTTCGTATCTCGAAGGAAGTTGTTTACTCCCGGAAATTTCACATACGTTTCTTCTTTTTTTCTTCTTCTTTTTTTCTTTTTTTGTTGTTTCCAAAAAAAAAACAAAAAAAAACAGGGCAACAACACCAGAATATCCAACACCAGAGCATCACATTCAAGTAAAAGAGCACCCAAATATCACATATCGCATTTCTCATTCTATACACATCTTCCTCACTTGGAATTGTTCCTTCAAACACCCCTCCAAGCCGCTTCTCGACTTACCACATCCACCTCTTCATTTCGAGAACCAGACACGAATACAAAATGTACGCGCTAAGCCCAGCTGTTTATTATATGCGTTTCAGCGCGGTATGGCGCGGTTGCCAATGTCTTATTTGCTGACTACCTCACAATATTATATACTAATGGTTGCTTTTTCTCCACGCAGGCAAACAGACGGCTGTGTGGGTCAGACTCGGACATTATTGTTTGAATCCACTCTGTTATCAATCTATCACACCAAATGAACAGGTAATATGGTACGGAGAGACCAAATATTCATACTAATGGCAGTACTACGACTCTCATCCCTCTTTATCGCACTCCTCCACCATTGCTGACTGACACCATCACCATAATGCAAGTCTGAGACATACACCAAGCGGACCGTGTGTATCTTAGAGGTTTTACATGTACCCCTGGACTCAAAAAGGTAGACCCGGAGCTGTGAAACACATGTAATCTGACGTTATTATCGTGTCAATTGGTGATATTGAACCTTCAGAGGCCGAGGATTGATGTGGATTGCGTGATCCAAGTATTGTAGTTTCGGCGGTACTTATTTACAAGTGCAAAATACCGCATATGATTATTATTTACTATGCCGGTATGGATACAATACGAGTACAGTTGCCGTAGTTGTAGATATGAAAACAAAACAAGCACTTAGTCTGCGACAAACATCTATACGAGGTCAACAATGACAGTATGTATTGTAACAGTGTACATAGTGTACTGGTAGTGGTTCAAGTAATGTACTCGTACGACTCTCTGCAAAGGCTCTGTTTGCTCATATTATACATTACTAATAAATAAAACTCCATCTAAAACTGGTTGGAGTGGTTCATGTACGTCTCAATGTACTCGTCCTGGGCTCCATAAGAATGCACGTATCCACGCTGCTGCATGGCGGCCTGTTGTTGTTGCAACCGCTGGATCTGGGTCTGATGCTCAGTGGGCTCGGGGTAGGCGTCTGTGAGCTCCTCCGAGTGTCGTGAGTGCTCGCTTGATGACGACTGCAGAGGATCCTCGAACCGCTGAGCAACCTGTCGGGCGTACTCGACCTCTTGGGTCTGAGTCTGTTGAGGATGCAGGTACTCGTCTTCCATGGCGAAAATGCTGACTCGAGGCTCGTCCTTGGTGACGGACGAGTCTGGCGAGAAGTCCTTGGTCTCTCCGTCGTCGTAGTAGGTGTTATCGACATCGGAGGGGCCCGAGTATCGGTGTGCGCTCATCTCGAGATCCTGAGAGAACTCGGAAGCAGTAGTCTTCTCGGCAAAGGTTCGAGTTCGAAGACCAAACCAGTTGTTCTTCTTTTCGCTGGTTCCGGAGCCTGCCGTACCAGGACGAGAGCCGTTGGACCGAGAATGCGACTGTGAGTTGGAGGCCTTTCGCACAGTCTGCTTGAGCAGCACTCGCATGGCAGGCATGGAGGCGACGAGCATGGCGGTGGAACACTCAAAGGCCGTGAGAATGGCAACCTGAGCAATGTTGCCGGAGACGGCAATAGCCACGGCTCGGGCGATGCAGACGATGATAGTGATGGCTCCGAGAGAGAAGGTGACGCAAAGCGCGAGCTTCTGCTTACCGGCAAGCTGAAGCTGGGGAAGAAGGGGGAAGGGAATGACGAAAATGGCAATGTCGGTGATGAGGTTGGTCACGACCGAGACCACGAAGGGCTTCACTGCTGTGGACGAGTAACACGTGCCGGGTGCTCCGTACTGCTGGTCGAGAGCCCAATTGAGCGAGATGGGGTGACACAGGAACAGGTTGAGGAAGACAACCACGAAAATCATGACCACGCAGACAATGATGGTGAGCCACAAGAAGTATCGGAGGTAGCCTCCTCGGGGGACCAGTCGGTAGTAGAAGCCCAGCAGGGCAAACTTGACCATCCACAGGTTGATGTAGTAGGGGATGGCCGAGGCGTAGACCACCTTGAGGACCTTGACCCGGTTGCTGTCGGGGCCATGGATCTGGTCGGAAATGGAGCCGTCAAGGTATGACTTGTTGTTGTCCATGAAGCCCTGGGACGCCGAGTAGGTGTCGCAACTGACCCACACGATGAATAATAAGGCGCCGATGATGACGAACCAATCTTCGACCTGGGTTCGCAGCTTGGCCACGTAATATCGCACGTAGAGTCGGGCGCCGACCGACAGGAGCGCAATGGCGCAGAAGAGCCACTCCATTGTCAGCGTTACAGCGGGGGCAGTCATCTGTGTTAGATTGGAACCGGAAACCGCAGACAAACGGTGGTACATGTATAGCGACAGGATTCTGAGAAACTTGGGCGAAAAAATACAGCGGGCGGACCCTTACCGGCGCTCCATGATAATATTCTCAAGCCTGCATACCACACAAAGCCCTAGGCGCGGTGCGTAGCTGGACCGGTGCATGATATTGGGAAATGAAGCGTTCGCAGTGAGACAAGACAAGAGATTGGATTTAACTCAGAGCGAGTCTTGCAGAGTGCAGCGTGGTTACTGTAAGGCTGTAGGACTGTTTTGGGTCTCCAAGCCGAGTCTCAACAGGTGGTATTGGCGTGTCGTAGCAGTTGTCGTATGTGTAGTCGCCAGTGTGACTGTGACTGTGGCTGTGGCTGTGGCTGTGGCTGTGACTGACTCTGAGTCGCTGTCATTTCCCGAAAAAATGTCGTCATTCTTGTCACTCTCTTACGTCTTCTTCTCTGCTCCACCAACTCTCCCAACAACGTCGCACCTCTCAACATAGTACTCACTGTGTCTTGGATGCCAATATGTCGAACGTGTGCGTATCGTGTCGACTCTACCCAGAGGAGGGCCACAGCTTATATACACAGCGAGCCTCTCGGTCGCGTACGACGATCTTGTAGCCCTCGATCTACGGGATAGTCCCTACTGTTGCCGCATTGGTGTACAAAGAAACGTTGAGTCTAAGGTGCAGAGTTCAAGAAAAAAGCAAAAGGATCAAAGTTCAAGCAGAACCAAAAGCTCCAACTTGAAGATGCACCGAAATAGCGAATTGAGGACGATTGAAGCAGAGGTTGTGCTTATGTAATGGACATGAAAGGGGGCCTTGTCGCTGTCGCTGTCGTTGTCGCAATCCCCGTCTCCGTCGCCATCTCCGTCGCCATCTCCGTCGCCATCTCCGTCGCTGTCCCACAAACTCTAGCCACCCACTAATCACTACCCCGTGTGCCTGGCACTAATTAATGCACAACTTAACGACTAGGCACTGCTATCATGTGAAGTACGGACACACTGGTTGGAAGAGGACGAAAGAGTGGTTCTGAGGTTTGGAGCCAAGGTGACGTTCCGAAGCGAAAATGGCGGGATATTGAGGTCTATATCAATTGATTCGGCGTCTTTTCAGCCTCCAAAACGACCCCCAAACTGGCCTATAGCTCTCCACTCCATCCCCGTCGCCCAGGTTACACATTGGCCCTAAACTCTGTCCGGATGCGTTTTTCAGATGGCTGAAAAATAGCAGAGTCGTGAAAAAATAGATGGAGACTATCCGCAAATGACATACGGAATTGGAAGTGATCGATATTGATGATATTGATGGCTTGCAGCTGCTGTCCACGGTCTCCAGACACTTCAATTGACCCCAAATCTCTCCACATCTCAAACAGACTTGTACCTCACATCTCGCTTAAGTGTATCTGAAAGTTACTGCACTGGAGCTGACCTTGCCAAACGTCGAGTGTCTTCGGTGAACTACAATGTACAAATACCGGTGTCATAATCATCAGTCATAATGTCAAGTTATTTGGTCTAATGGCGGGAGTCTAGTCCCCAGGCCGCTTTTGGATCTATCGTTTTGGGTCTTTCACAAGCATGCCATATCGAACCAGCTCCAACAAGGACCTCCTACCGCACTAATGGCTTCTCCTGGCCACCATTCACCCCTTCCAAGACTAAGCAAAGTTTAGTGCTTGGCGACAAGCAGGTACTTGTACTACTTGTACTTGGGTGCTGTACTCTATGACCCACCCTTGTCCACACAGCCTTGTCTCACCGACCTACATACTGCCCTTATCAAACATCGCCATCACCAAAAGTGTCGAAAAAACCGCGGCGAAATCACCAATCAATCAGTCCTTAGCCACCATACTACCACCCACTATCACCACTGATGATCTTCTTCCTCCTCTCTCACAGAAAGCTTACCCTACCGCCGATCCGAGCCCCTGTCGCCGATCAGTTGATCTGAAAATGGAGATCCTGTGACGATCGGGGATTTGCGAGATCGCGTTTTCGCGTGTGGCGGCGCAGGTCATGTAGCTGTCAATCGTGAGCGACAGTCTATCATGTAGGACTGAGCTTGGTCGCGGTGAGTGTGTAAGCAGTAGCTGTAGGGTGTGAGTAAGCACCGTGCCCTGCATGTTGGTGACATTAGCAGCCACCAAAACAAGAAGCAAGTTGCAAATACACTCTCAATGTCAGCCAGGTCTGCCCCTTAGCACCCCTGTAACGCCCTGGCATATCCTGCGCCGCTATCATGTCTCACAGCCTACGTTACATTGGACTTTTCAAGCTCAGAGTCGCGTCACGTCCATTGTATGCCGCGAAGATCGGCAGACGACAATAGAAAGATGCAGGGAAGATGCACTTTACAGGCGGACGCGCTGGAGATACGCGACCGGCAGAGACAAAACAAGAGGCCACACGTGAAAGCTGCTGCTGACAACCGTTGCGACAGCTTCAGGGGGGGTGCTGTTTGCAGTCCGCGGGCCGTGGAACGGTCCAACATTCTGAGACAGTCGTGTGATTGGTGTCTTGGACACGACTATGACAACACCCTCTTCCATACCCCAAATGGAGCCCCTCGTAAGATCTCCATGACTCGTAAGATCACCGGGTCCACTCATGGGATTGACATATGCAGGTATTGGTGCTCCATCCAGTCCCTTGATTGAATAAGCAGCCCCTTCACGAGGGTCCAAAACATCAGGCAACTTTTGTTTTTATGCACCGAATGTTTGGCGCAGGCAGGACCGCGTCAGTCACCGGCCTACCGCTCGTTCCTGTGCCTGTGTTCACTCCTGCAGCAAATCTACACCTGCATCCAACCCTAGAGCAGGTAAACACGCGGCAGGACTTAGGTTGCGAAAAGGAAACCAAATTCTCATTACAGGGATGGACTGACTTTCTTTTTCGCGGGGCTGGCCTGAGGAATGCAGGCAGGCAAGCGTAACATTCGTATTCAGGAATGTGTCGTCGTCTTTGATGGAGACATAGCAACGACGAAACCGCTAGTGTTTCAAGAGCTGAAGGTCTGCAGATCAGGTGTATCCAGACTTGTGTTCGCCGTTTTTGGGGGCCACACGTGATGCTGTGCACCTGCCATATGGTCGGTTATGTGAGGAAGCTTCGCAGTGGTAACAAACATGTCTCGGCTGGATGTATCACGGTTGGTAATCAAAGGTAGGTTCGGTGACTGCTGAGTAAAGGAGTCATTTGGGTAACTGAGTCAAGGAGTCATTTGGGTAACATTCGGCTGGATCTTATGAGAGCATCAAAAGCTGTAAAGTGGGGTAGCGGCTCAGTCGAGTACGAATGAAACAGTGCTTAGTAAGAGTCGCGAGTCGAAGTACAGAATTGAATTGGTGAAAGGTCGGGTATTATTGTTATCGCAGTGGGTATCGATGGTTAATGACTTGATATCAAGGATTATGATACGGAATTAATGGAGGTATCGCGTGTGAGGAGCGTTGATTGACATTGAAGCGACCAGAGCTGTAGTTACTCGCAATTGCTGAACAGTTGGAGGACAGCAAGCTGAGGAGAGAACCAATGTCCACCAAGTGGTGGATGCTCAGAGTTGCTCAAGATCCGTTCAGAGAGGCTGTCTGAGTGAATGGTTGGCATTGCTCCAACTACAAGGTGTAGTAGACTGTAGGTTGGTGGTTTGATGATATCCATAAGACGCCATCGCGCTACTGTAACAGTAGTAGTTGGGAGAGCCTGCTCACTGTGAAAACCAGTACACAGGGAAGCACTTTACGGCTTCCTCTTGATTAAGTGAAGTCCCAAAAAGATCCCTCTTAAGATCCCCCTACGATCTCATGGGCAACAAGAACCGGGATTGGTAACTCGAAAGCACTTGAGTCGTCGGCCTAAGCTGAAAGTAGGTCTCTTGTATGACACGACTTATGCTCAAGTCCAGCATGAGTACTGTAAGCCCGTACTGGTCCACCAACGAGCTAGTGCCATGACGCAAATCGGCCATCATGTAGCTGTCGCACAAAACTCACTTGATGCCCCCCATGCAGGAATCGGAGGCCAGCCGCAGTGCCAAAGTCTTGGTATGATGTTGTAAACTCACGTTTTGCTGGAGATGTTGAAGCAGAGGAGATGGCGAATGTCGTGAATATGATGCGGCACATCGAATATGCTGTTTGTGCACAAAAGAAACCGATTCTTGTCGTGGTTGAGGTCTCTTTGCGCCGCGTCGAGTACCTCGGCAAATGCGCGAGAGATGCATATTGTACGTTAGTGGGGACTGGAGAAGAACCGACCAACCGAATGGAGAGTGGGAACCGAGGACGTGATCCGATGAGATAGAGAAATCCCCACTTGTCGATGACCCACCGAGAGTACTTCGGAGAAGTGCAGAGGAAACGAGTGAACGTCCTGGTAGTGTGAGAGAATGTTCATCTGGCATCAGAACCAGTCATCTGTCATCGGAACAAATGATCTGTCATCGGAATCGATGATCTGTCATCAGAACCACCGATCGGTTGAAACCAATGTTGAATCATTCTACCATCTCCCTCTCGACTAGTTGTAGCAATGTAGCTGCACTTTGTCGACGTTGCTTCAGTGCAACATTGATACAGTCGAATGTGTTTCAATTGGTGTTGCAATGGTGTCGTAGATAGAAAATTCGGAGTCAATTGATGTGGAGAAGTCGAGACGGCAAGTACGAGTACAAGTACAGTACGTACAAGGAGTCCGTTCCAAGGGTCACCTCCTTCCACTGGCTGCAAGCATACACCTGAAACAGACGAAGAAAAGGAACCTTTGGACTGGGAAGTGGGACTTCAGTATGCACAATACGTAGTTCGAGTGTCGTAAAGAACTCGTGTTGTAAAGAACTCGTGTCGTAAAGAACTCGTGCTGTAAAGAACCGTTTGCAAAGAACCGTTTGTAAAGAACCGTTTTGTAAAGAACTCGTGAATGGCCGATTGTTTGATGTCATGACGGTCTGTTGCTGAGTCTCTTCTTTTCCCCCTCTTCACGACGTCTCGTCATCTCGTGCTCCTTTTCACCTCGGCAAAGTTCTGTAGGATGTAAGCCTTTGAAGAGTGAGCGCCCACCCATACTCATACCGTGTATGTGTGCCGACGGTGTAGCCATTGGTCTCAACGGGTGGCTGTCGACAACACTGCAACCAACGCTAACGTACAAGACGCTCCTTACATATATGTTTACCCTCGTCTTCATCAAAACCCCTACTTCGGTCTCTCCAAACCCATTCCTGCGCTCTCCTGAATTGTGAAACTGCACCTTTGTTTCACATTTGAGACAGCCAAAACAGACGGAAACAGGGTCTCTTGACACGGCCAAAACAACAACTACCACTGGTAGTTGTAATACTACAGTGTGCACTGCCATCACGTGGTCAAACACGTGTCATCCATCCCTTCACCACCCCTTCACCACCCCTTCACCACCCCTTTACCACCTTCACCACCCCCCTGCAAAATTATTGCTTTTGCTATAAAGCTACTTGGTAGTACTTCTAACGTTATGTCCCAAAAAACGCTCTGAAAAAAGTTGGGACTATGACACTGACTACACGCACGGCGGCACACGGTAGACCCTGCACTATGCACTTTTAGCGGGTTTTGGAAGAGCAAAAAAACATGGAGAGAAGCCATAGATGGTTGGCAGCCACCAGCAAGACCACTGGCGGTTTTCATTCGCCAAAAACGCCCTTTTCGACCCGCAATTCGCGTTCTCCGTTTCTGCCAAAACGGCAGATCTGCAGATTTTCCACACACATGCGAAGAGCCGCTGTGAGATTAAACTGTGAGAGGCCGCACGCAATATCAGACTACAGAATATCAACCACGACCAGGAACAATAACACAGACACGTTTTTTTTTCCGCCACACGAAAGTCACGCTGTCATGTACAACACGTTCCCTACGTGGACATCACGTGCCCCCAAAGCCTGCTGGAGACTGGGGCCATATTCGCCACGGCTTCTTTTTTCTTGTTCGCACACAAGCCCGAAACTAGTGTTTGCCTAGACCCAACCTTGATTAGCTGTATGCAGATTAATGCAGGCTATTTCGCCGTGGGGGAGGTGGACGGTGGAAAAACGGGTGTTGGGGAGAACATATTGAGTGGGCGATGCCTCCATTGTCATTTTCGGGACGGAAATACCCAGAGTACCAATTTTCACAGTCAAAAACCCCCCATAACAGCCCCCTTTATGGACCCCAGCAACCACCCCCCTAAACCTACATCTGTAACAAGCACCCGGTGCAGGTTACATCCAGGAATGTGTCTTGAATCTGGAGTATTGGCGATGCAAACCGCTCCATCCTTGTTTACCACGCGTCCTGATCGTTCTCGACACGCCCGCTACCCTCCCTGCCCTTCCGGTCGGCTCGAAAATGGCTAGTACTACCAAACCCGCGCTCCCGCCCCTGGTGACCGACCCAGCGACAGCCACCCAGCTTGCCCTGGCCGGATGGACGTCCACAGTGGCTGTTGACCCGACACAAACAGCCCTGGACATCGATCTACCCTCCAATACAGCTGGTCTGGTTCTCTTACTGCAACCCAGCAAAGCTCCGGTGCTGCAGAACGGCTGTGCCGAGTGTGGTCCGCCCATTAGCTGTCTCATGTGTCCGAGCTCGTTCCAGTGTCTTATGGGGGTGCAAACCGACTGTTCGACGTGTCCGCCGCTTCGCTGTGTGGCGTTGAGCGATGGCACGACCGCTTCGGCATCGTCCACAGCCTCAAGCACCAACAGCACCGCTTCAGAGACTCCAGCGCCTTCGGAAGGCTCAGCGTCTCCCAAGATCATCGGAGGAGTGCTTGGAGGAGTCGGCGGACTCATCATACTGGCGTTGGTTATGTTCTTCATCCTGTGGAACAAGAAGCACCGGAAACAGCCGATCCGCAACAAGAGCAAGATCAATCGCACCCGCTCACCCAATCTGAAGAAACGCGACGCGTCAGGCATCATTATCGACGACAACTACCTGCGAGAACTCCAGGACCCGCTCGGGTGCGTCCGAGAGTCTCACGCTGAGCTGCACGAAGACAGAAACAGCTACAAGAGTCTCAGCACGCTGTTTGAGGACAACTCATCGACGAGCTCCCCAAAATCGCCCATTCTCATATACACACGCCGAGAACGCACCAACCGGGTCCGAACTCCGGTTCTACACCAGCAATTCGAACACACTGACGATACCCATTATTATGAGCCAGACCTGATTGTCCCCCAACCAGCTCAACCAGTACACCAGCCCAGAGGTCTGTCTGCAATCTTCCACCTTCCGAAACCAATCACAAGCCGTCTGTCGCTTGGCTCTCTCTTTTCAGACACAGGACGGCTGTCGCTGTCGTTCAAATCGTCCCCCAGCTCATCAGTCAAACAGGACACGTCTCTCCCGCAATTTTCAACACCGTCTACGGCTCGGGACTCGTCGCTGACCATGAGCTCCAACGCCTCCAACATCATCCCCATCGCTTACATGCCTGGGGTATTGGACTACAGCAGTATTGCCGACCAGTATTCTGCTTATCAAGAAAGAAAGGCTGCCAGAAGAAGAGAGAATCAGCAAGAAGCAAAGACTACCTCGGAACACGTGGAAGATGTGTCAGACTACGATCCATACATGTCTCCTGTGGATTCTACCAAAAACAGCAGCCCTAGAGGAAGTCCACTTAAAGAGTACACTACTCTGTCCAAGAACCCCGACGACAACGGTTTGTCATCGTCAACCACGACCAGGTTTGGACCGCCATTATCCAGTATATATTCTTCTCCCATTCTTCAACCTCCTCCGTTGAACACTATTCAGCATATTCCCAACTCCTCTTCTCTGTCTACTCTCTTTCATGCTCCATCTACACCGGTCCCTGCAACTCCACCACTAAATGTGTCAGGCAAGTTTGTCTCCATGATACGTGAGACGCATTCTCACCAGTCCAGCATTTCGAGCATTGCTACCATGTCTACGGCTTCTTTTGAGCGGCTTTGGGACCAGACTGGAGCTCTTGTTGCCGACGAGAACCACATTCCTCCTTCTCCACCATCGATGAATACTCCATCAGCTCTCGATGCTCCCGCAGACTGCTCTAGCCCTCTAATCAGCCCTGCATCCCAAACCACAGACATGCAGTTTGTGTCTGCACCCACAAGTCCGCATATGGAGGTTCCGAGTGTGAGAGAGAGATACAGCACATCCGGTGTTTCTGACCCCAGTCGACGGATCAGTACACCCAGCATGGCTGAAAGTGCTATTTCGGATCCCCAACAACGATACAGTATGACCACCACGGCTTCATTTGTATCTGGAGAGTCTGCTCCATACCTGGCCACTACAAGCAGCTCAGACCGACCGGCTCCGTACGCTCCTGGCGAGTTGTCTGTTTCCCGGGAGTCTTTGACTAGCATCCAGCCGAGTGTGATCATCTCCCGGGCATCTACAATGACGCGAAACAGAATTGAGGGGAGAGCCATGGACGTGTCATTCCCTCCACGGTCGAGTTCTCTCAGAAGGACTAGATCTGACCGAGGTGATACAGCACCGTAGGGTGCCGTTGCTCAGCAACATCGAGTCGAGTCAAACGGAGCTGGCTTTGTATAGCATTGTAATATACCAACAGTAATTGAGTGCGTGATTAGATAACTAATAATTATATCAACAATTTATGATAACTCATACCATACTTGTATACTGTTGACAGGCCTTGTGGTTTGTGGAGTCCTCTGGACTTATGCTGTGCAGAATAAGACATGTCTCAGCTTGGTGATGATTACAATACAATGATCTTCATGCTACAAGTACAAAGAGACCCATCCAGATTATCACAAGCAGTAATAACTCTGATATATAACTTTCGTATCTTGTACTTGCACTCATAACCACTTGATAAGACTCCTATCTCTGAGTTCATCAGCCCCATCTGCTTCATACAGAGACCAATAGACGCGTTTTGAAAAGAGTAAAGTACAAGTTGTACAACTTCTTGTACCATTTCCGGTGCGTCATCTTGTGATTTATCTTTAGACAGACCTTTGGACTGGAATCATGTGTCCCCAAGTTCAACATGTGATACCAAAATCGCGTGTATATCCTCGGTTCGGGCATGTTGGTTGTGTCCATATCCAAAATCCAACCGTGTTCGATAATGTCCTTCCAAATGGTTAAGCAGTTATTGGTCTTTCCCACAGTAATGGTCCTGTTTCACTCTTTCGCTCCTTCATCGACTTTCCTATCTTGGTGATGCACATATCACCTGCATAATCAATGCATCACGGCTCGGGTTTCCGGTTTAGTACGATTAAGCGCGCTTATCTGGTGTGCAAAATAAGGTTTCGTGGACTACGCCTTCCTAATTAGGTTGTTGATAAGACACGGAGGTGGCTGAGACGAGACGAGGCTGGTTGGTGATTCAGTGCCCAAATCGAGACAAAAACAATATCATCGTACTCGTCAGATTCGGGCGACCAGATTGGTACTTTTTTAGTTGCTGTAGCACGCAGAATAACAATATCTAAACCCTCCTCACGCTCTCCTAGTCTTACAGACAATCTGCCCGAGAACACCGAGATCTACAGTGAGACCGCAGAAACGCAGATAGTCGTAGTCTAACCCCAGAATAGCTTTCCGAGTCATTATCATAGCCCCGCGATTGTCTCCAGAGCTCACCCTCGCACTCCTTTTAAGAACCCATCCTCCAGCATGACCTCAAGTGCCCACCGCAAGAACTGCACCCAGCCATTCAACGATGGAACTCGAAAAACAAATCTCTCCTCGCGAATGCGATGACGCTGATCTCCTTGCCACAATCGGGTACAAGCCCGAACTGAAGCGAAACTTCTCCATGCTCCAAGTGTTTGGAATCGCGTTTTCAATCATGGGTCTTCTACCGTCCATTGCCACAACCCTGTCCTTCTCGCTCCCAGCCGGTCCCTATGGAATGGTATGGGGTTGGTTTGTGGCCTCGGGATGCATCTTCACAGTGGCTCTTGCCATGGCGGAACTGGGCTCCTCTTTGCCTACTTCTGGAGGCCTGTACTGGTGGACATACCACTTTGCACCAGAAAAAGCGAAGAAACCTCTTTCTTTTCTGGTAGGATACACAAATACGCTGGGCCTGACGGGGGGTATCATGTCTATTGACTACGGCTTTGCCCAGATCTTCACCAGTATGATCATTGTGTGCACTGACGGCAAGTGGAACCCGTCTCCTTACGTGGTCTACGGCATCTTTGCAGCCTGTGTAGTGTCACACGCGTGTGTGGGTTCTCTGGGAACCAAACACATGGCCAAGCTTCAAACTGGATGCATCTACGCCAACATTACCATTATTGTTGTCATGATCATCGCACTACCCATTGGAGGAAGACATCATCTCAACTCGGGAGCATACATGTTTGGCCAGATTGAAAACATGACGGAGGGCTGGCCCAGCGCCTGGGTCTTCTTTCTGGCCTGGCTGGCCCCCATCTGGACCATTGGAGCCTTCGATTCATGTGTCCACATGTCCGAAGAGGCTTCCAACGCGTCCAGAGCAGTTCCCTTCGGAATCATTGCCTCGGTGGGCATGTGCTGGATTTTGGGATTTGTGGTGATCATTGTTATTGTTGCCGTATTGCCCCACGACGTGCAACCTATACTAGGAACCGTCTATCAACAGCCCTTTGCCCAGTTGGTATACGACACTCTTGGAAAGAACTGGACTATTGGAATGATGACTGTTCTGTTTATTCTGCAGTGGACCATGGGCCTATCCAACGTGATTGCTGCCTCCAGACAGTCGTGGGCTTTTTCTAGAGACGGCGCTCTGCCCTTTTCAAACTTCTTCAAGGTGATCAACGAAAAATTCTCAAACCCCATCAGATGTGTCTGGGGAAACGCTCTTCTGGCCCTGTGTATCGGATGCTTATGTATGATTGATGCTGCAGCGGCCGCAGCTCTCTTCTCACTGGCTGCAGGCGCCAACTCTTTGGCGTGGCTCATTCCCATTGCTCTCAAGCTGTTTTACGGCAGAGAGTCGTTTGTTCCCGGTCCCTTCTACCTTGGAAAGTTCCTCTCAACCGCAATTGGAGCGTTTGCAACCTTCTATCTAGTGTTTGTGATTGTGCTGATCGAGTTCCCACAAACCTCATCACATCCCACAAAGGAAACCATGAACTACACCTGTATCATTCTCTTCACCGTCTGGGGTGGTTGTATGCTCTACTACTTTCTGTTTGCCCATAGGTGGTACGAGGGTCCCAAGACGACCCTGGAGCCGGTTGTGATGGAGGGACAGGTGGTCAACTACATTGAGGAGGACGACAAGAAGAAGGTAGATGGTAGTTATTGAGTATATTTGATGTGTAAAAGGCAGACTTTTTGAACTGTAGGCTGGAGTTTTAGATCCCATGATTGATTCATTAGCTAACTAGAGTCGGAAGAGTAGTTTGAGTCGGAAGAGTAGTTTGAGTCTGAAGAGTAGTTTTGAGTCTGAAGAGTAGTTTTGGCTGAAGAGTAGGTTTGAATCTGAATAGTAATTTGAATCTGAAGTGTAGTTCAAGTCTGGAGAGTAGTTCGAGTCAACCATGGAGTTACAAGACTTTCTAGAATCATCTGTCAGCTCAGATATGGCAGATAGTAACATGAGAATGTTGGATACTGCCCGTGAGACGTCGTACTCGTCGGTGCTCGTCTGGACCGAATAGACCTCCTCGGCCAGAGATCTCGATAGCTTTCTTAAGATTTTCAATTCCTTCGATGCAACACTTCAAGTGCTACTTCAAGTTTCCCCTCATGTCTTGGTCTGGAACAAGTGGTTGGCTGGTCAACTGTTGATATTTGTAACGATGGTTTGCTGGCATAGTTTGGCCTCTCGGAAGTTTATTGTGGGTGGAAGTGTTGCGTCGTTCTCGGGTGGTGTTTGTGGGTAGTTTTCAGGTCTTCATCGTCTGTTAGGCACAAACCTCTTTGTTTTAATGTCTTACAGATATTAATCTAGATACTGCAAAGAGTGCATTATCCATGCACGTTGAACCTAATATCAGAAGTGGAGTCCATTCGGAGCTCAGTAAATCAAAGAGCGAAGAAAGATGGACGGCTTCTGTGTGATAATTTCGTTTCTTGAGTGACTCGAAGAAAACACAATAGATTAGTCAGCTAATTGGACGCATAAAAGGACTCCCAGGTCCAATTCCTCGTATCATCTATACTTTGAGAACATCTACATCTACATGACGTTCTCTGCTCTCATTGAAAGCTGTTCTATCTCAGATAAGTAACATGGCAGTATATTCCAGACATTGCAAGGCCATGCATTTGCCACGGAATTGTGTAGGAATATCAGACTTCTCCTCCGCCCTATCTCTTTCTTCTGACACTCTACATGATGAGAGAAAAACAGTACAATGAGGCCCATTGGTTTTTATTGGACCTTTAGTCTTGGATATTTGAAAAATCCTCTTTCTCTGTGTTAACAACACGTTGGTACAAGAGAGGACTTAGTGAAATAGGACGCTATGTATATATATATAGGATCGTAAGAAGCCTACTAAAACCTTTTTGACCAGCTCCATCAACATTGTTTACATTGCATCTGCTGTTCTGGTCTGTGGTACGTTTACCGCGAGTGTAATGGTGATGAAGATCTCCAAACGCCGTTCTGTCAATTGATGGTGACTGATTATCCCCTGCTGCGTTTTCAATCGAAACCGAGAAAACCAATCAACGATACAGGCTCACAGGAACCAAATCACCAACTCTTTCTACCAGGCATCTCTACCACTTGTAGTCCCTGGTGTCTTTTGGACAGAGATTTGGGAACACGAGTAAAAGGGGGTGTTTATTGACTTAGTTGCAACAACTGAAGGTGATGACTTCCACGGTCGTTTCCTTTGGCTATCGATCACTGTTCTGGTCATTTTTGGTTCTATATCTAGTACAGAATGTACATTAAGTACTTGCTCTCTGAAACTACGTACAGTACAATTCACACAATGCTTTTGGATGATCTCGTCATATTTGGGACTACCAAACGAACACTCTGGTTGGTAACCATCAATGCTACGACGACTCACCCTTCTCACACTTGAAACACTCATCACAGTAGATAGTGTACGGCCAAAAATACGGAGGCATACCCTGGATGATCCGCATGTATCTCTTGAGAGCCCTAAGACTCACATGACCCAGAGCCTTATGCCAATATGAAATGTCCAGATTCGGAAGCTCACGACCTCTCCAAACCATGGCCAATGTGTGTTCTGATAAGGTCAGAAGCGGTAGACGCACAATGCTGGTCACAGGGTCTTTCTTGACAGCTTCCCTAATGAGGTTGTAGGATGTGGCAGACAGGGCATTGTAAGGACAACCTTCGCAATATAAGGCGGGAGCAACGAGGGCTTGACCGTTGCTGTTGTATCCGTAGCAAACGCTTCCCTCAGCCCTCACTTTGTAAAGTTGTTCAATGTGTGCGTCATGGACTGAATTTTCCACCAAAGTGCCAGGAATGAAAAGTTTCTTGTCGTTGATTAGCATTCCCTCATTTCCACTCATATCAATCACGGTCCATTCCACCCAGGCATCTTTATTGGGGTCGGGGACAAGCGGATCAAAGTTGTTGGCATAGTCAATGCATGCCTGTACGAACAGTCCTCCTCTGACATTTTCTGGGCCTGATGTAAGAATTTCCTTGAAGAAACCAAACTCCTTGATCTGCTGAAGCCTTTTAATGTCTCCAAGAAAGGGTATCTCAGCCGGTTTCTCGAATTTTCTCTTGACTATGCATGTCTTGATTCCGTTGAAGTCGCTCTTGATGAGTTTCAGAAAATCTTGGGCTCCATACAAGCGAGTCTCCTCCAAATCACGTATAAGATCCTCGTCCTCGTCGTCGGCATTGAAAAGAGTCATTCCGATGTACCTGTCGGCATTGCTCGAGAAGAGATGGGGATTCATAACTCGGTAGTCATAAAAACTGTTGGCAATGTACTCCGCTATCTCAGGGTTGTATTTTGTACCCAATGATTTGATTTCATTCATCTCAGTGAACTCATTGACAGGGTCAAAGTCCGCCATGTCGCTAACATACAGCTTGCCCTCTTTGAGCCGAGGTTCTGCCACCCCTCGGTGATGATCCATTCTTCCCTCCATAAACTCTCTGCTCCAGGTGCAAGACCGGGCTCGGGGGATTCCACACCCGCTGATATGACAGTGAAGGCCCATTGAACTCTCTTTCACTAAATCTTCAGTCACACAAGCGGTATCAAACAAACCGACATTCCCCACAGGCATCCAACCGCAGTATTGTTCATACCTGTTTAGCAGGTCGAAGAAAACGCAGGCGGGGAACGGAGGCGATTGGTTCTGGAAGACCACATCGTAGTCCCATAGATCCAGACCGTAATACTTGAGTCTGGCATAGGTTGTAAGGGCAGCCTTCCACAGGTATGAAATGATGTAATTCTCAGTAGCAAGAGTCGCGGGATCCAATTCTGGTCTCTCGAGTTCTGGGGGATCATCGAAACCACATTCTGGAAGATTGATAGCCTCAATCATGGCGACTATGTCACGCGTATCCATTTCGCATTTCCAGCCAAGATAAATGTCGTTGAGTTCCCCCCACGAGTTGCTGAAGTCCGTAGCAATATCGTTGGCGTCTTTATAGGTGGTTTTGCTGCTTCCATACTTGGATTTGTACTTTTTGAGGCGTTCATCTCCCCCTAAAGTATCCCCAGCGAACCCACAGTAAAGGGAGTATATGAGATCGAAAGTGTGTCGCATGAGATTCATCTTCAGCACCAGTCCTCCACATTTAGCCACAGCGACCATCATGTATCCAGCCCACTCGGAATAGGACATGTCACATTGCATGTAGATCAGATTGAGGTAACCTCCAATCATCAGTCGTTTCAGTTGTTTTCCCTCCTCATAACTCGTCTTGTCCTTCTCCTTCAGAAGGTCCAACTGCTGGTCAAAATACCGACCGATAGCAGCCACATCTGGTCTCACAATCGTCGGTCTCATGGGTATAGTGGGTATAAAAACCAATGTCTCCACAGTTTCCGTTGATGGATGGTATCTTAAGGGGATATAGATGTAGAAAAAGAAGAGATTGTACAATGTCGTCGAGTAGGTGAGGGGAACTGACTGCACAAGCCCGTCATTGAGATAAAGTTCATAATTGTGTCAATGAAAAGCGCTAAAGTAAATGTTTGGAATGGACATTCATGGAGATTTAACCTACTGAATATTCTTTGGTATTACTTCCGTTTCCTGGGTGTATGTGGGTGGTGGTACTTAACAATTGGGGTCAAGTAGCTGTTATGTATTTAAACTCCCACTTAGATTATGTAGTATTCACTAACTAAACACATCAAGTCCCAACAAAATACACCATTAAATTCACAGCAAAGTTAATAATTAATAAATGTATATGGCAGAAAAAAAAATCTCAAATCACACATTCAATGCATGGAAAAAAATCTGATATTTCCATCTCAAGCGTAGTAAAGAACCTGATTTTTTCCGACTCAAGAACACTTGCATTTAAGTAATTGTCATCTTCTCACATTTTAGTCTCTCTTGATGCATTTGGAGCAAAATATCGGGGTGAGATTTTATTTTTTGGCCCGGTTTAAAACTTGAAAGCCGAGAATAATCCAACAATTTGGACGTGGGCGTAATGGTAGCGCATTTGGATTTCGGTTCTTTCTGAACGACGTCCCCTCAAAGGCTGGGGTTCGAGCTGTCCGTCCTTTTTTTCCCCCTTGTCTTTTTTTTTCGGCCTACAATGCTAAAATTTTCGCCGATAATGTTCCCTCTCCAAAGCCGTTGGCTTATCGAACGCTATTTTAAAAAAAAAAAAAAAATGAAAAAAAAACTAACAAAAACTTTAAATATAAAAGATTATAAATTTCGAGAAAAATGCGGAAAATGCGGAAAATGCGAAAAACGTCTTTTTGTGACCATTAGGAGGTCTGAAAACTCGAATTAACACAAATGATCAAACAAAATGATGGAATGAGTCGACATTAACGACTTTCGGGACCTGAAATACCCTCCGCTGTCTCCACTTTGTAGAGTATGCAGACCCAGTCTAATCCATGCTTATGCATAGATAAGAAGAAAAATTTGAGAAGCAAAATGGCACACATAGATTACGTGTTTGGAGACAAAAGCAGACCAAAAAGGCCAAAAAGGCCAAAAAGAAAGCCCGACGTGGGGCTTGAACCCACAGCCTTGAGATGACCTTGGAATAAGAGTCTCACGCTCTACCGATTGAGCTAGCCAGGCAGATTGACGATAGACTGTATTTTGTCTATTTGAGTGTTGGACAACGCGATATCTCTGGCGAAAAAATGGTTGTAGTGTTTGATTTGGCTTTGAATCTGGTTTGTAGCCTCTGTTTCGGTGTCTTGAAGGCATCGGCATAGTTTTTGGTGCTCTGAAATGATTTTCATTGTTCACGTTTATAGGTTTTTTGCCATTGTAACGTCAACAGAACCAAGTGTAGATGAGTGCAAAGCGATTTCACATAGTCAAGAAATATCTAATACAAAAGTGCCTAAGATTTAATCTCTGTTATACACTCTTTCCCTCGGACTTCCCGCTGGTTCCAGCCGAAGACACTAAGATACACATTAATTACTTCTGATTCAAAAAGACGCTCCTGCGACAGCCACAACCGACACCTTGACCTACCAAGTTGATCCAGCACCTCGTTTGGGTCCAAGTTGATGATAGTTGCGTCGCATGGACCAGAATCTCGTGGAACACGGAGATGAGTTCTTGGGCGATTTTGGCTCATTAATCGACTGTTGTCTGTCAGTACCGTCCATACCCTAGACTTTTAATGATTGGTCACCGGGATCTGGATCCTCCTTCTAGCCCCACTGATGACATTGTACCACACAGTCGTCACAGCAGTCTGTCATCACAAAGTCTGTCATCACAAAGTCTGTCGTCACAAAGTCATCATCTTTCAGCCCAATAATGCCCTCAGCCCTTTCGATATCACCGTCACTGTTTTCTAGGGTCTTCAGAATATGAGAAGCCGTTTTTCGGGTCAGAAGAGGGTCGTCTGGCTCATGATAGTTGCTGTGGTAGCTTCGCACAACAGTGACGAGGTCTGAGCACCTAGACTTCTTGGTAGGAAGTATTTCTGGAGTTTCCACCTTCCTAGAGTTGAAGGTGGGTTTCTTGTTCCACTGGCCAGAGCCAACCTGATACTTCAGAACTCTACCTCTCAGTGGTGGAATGACGGCCGTATCTACATGAAACCACTGACGTATTAAAGATCTGGAAGAACTTGGAGCCAAGTTTGGGCACCTCTGATCATCGTATTTGTTATTGCGCTGGAGTCCCTGACTGCCATTTGGATCGGGGCCGTCGTATGGTATCTCTTCCCGCGAGTGTAAGCTGACCGAGACGAGTGGCCGTTATATCTGGCAGGATTATGCTGCAATATATGACCAGTGGATATCGTAGAGATTTGCAGAGTAATTAATTGGTCTAATAGGGACGGCCTTTCAAGGGTTGTGGCTACTGGCCACTGGGTGTTACAAGTATCATCTCTCATCCATCTCTTATCCATCTATTGTCGACAAGTACAACGATCTTACGATACCAAGTCCCCACCAGTACAGATCTACCATTAAAGCGGAGAAGACTGGATTGGATACCGGGTACGACCACTAGTTGTTTCTCGCGAGACCCTTTCGACCGCAATAATCGCCTATCCCACATGTTCTATCGGACTGTACCTGCACCACTTCATGGCCAACTTCGTATCGGTTCGCACGGCTGATACGACTTGTCAGCCACCCCAACAATTTCCCAAATAAACTTCTTTATTTGTTAACTTCCCCAACTATCAATCGTAACGTCAACAACAGCCGCCAAAAGTTCTCAATCTCCGTCATTTCTCAACCTCAAACAAGACGCTTTAGTCGCTGGAAACCTCGGCCATCCGGACCACCACTCCACCGCATCGGCGCGCTCCTTGCCGACCTGTACATGTGCATATCAATCCCATGATAGCGTCCGCATACACATGCTTAGATAGGAAAGAGCAATGTGGGGTAAATTTGGGGGGCCGGAAAACGGGCAGAATTGAGGGGGGGGTAAACGCAACCGAAAAACGCCCACAGAGAAATGAAAAGGAAATAATAACAGAAAATCCGGCTAGAAATGTGATCACGTGACCAATTTCTAGCCGGCAACCCCGCCAATAATGTATTTGGTACTGCTTGTTATCCGCTAGGATCGATACCCGACTCGCTTTTCTGGCTCAATCCTCAACCTTAAAAATGTCTAAAATGTTAAAAATGGCACATTATTTCAGATTGTAAATATCTACCGCGTCTAAACCCTGCATATCGTTGTTGTAGAGACCGTGTTCGGAGTGATATCGGAAAGAGCGACAAGGAGATGGTGTTGCCACTGGAGCCATGGTATGGTCTCATCCGGGTCACGTGATAGATCGATACACCCCCAAGCAACATCTCTCGAGCGGTTTGGCGATCCGCTGCTAGCTGGTTACGGGGTACTACCCTGTGGCAAGAGGGGTACAGATACAGGCGCTTTACCATCACCAACGTCTTGGCGACATGTGCAGAATCAGTAAAGGAAGCGCGCTGTTGTCTTTGTGTTGAATGTGTGACACAACGGTTGCTTCCGCACACAAGGCAGACATATAAGCGATCGTAGTTGCTGGTTGTTTTGGAGACACAATTGACTCTCTTGACACACCATGGACCCATACGAATTCCCCCCTGGAACGATATTTCTGGACCCTGAGCGGCTGGACAGCGGCAAAAATGATATCATTCTGGAACCTAAGCCCAGCGCAGATCCCAATGAGCCTCTCAACTGGAACAAGTACCGAAAAGGCATCAACTTCTTCGTTGTCTGTTTCTTCACGTTGTTGGCCTTCGCTCTCAATTGTATCCCCACAGTGTTCTGGGGCCCATTGAACGAGGAGTTGGGCTTCACGTTTGACCAGCTCAACAACGGCTATGCCATGGGTCTTGCCGGTCTCGGCCTGGGATGTCCGTTTCTGATTCCCTTTGCCAACAAGTTTGGAAAGCGGCCTGTCTACCTATGTGGTATTGCTGCCGTTGTGGGAACTGCCATCTGGCAGGCCAAAATGTACCATCCTTATGACATGTACATTGCGACGTTCATTGACGGCCTGGCTGCTTCGCTGACCGAGACAATTATCCAGATGACGGTCGCTGACCTCTTCTTTGTGCACCAGAGAGGTACCATGAACGGCATTTTCATGACGGTTGTCGATATCGGCAACTTCCTCGTGCTGGTGCCTGGAGGATACATTACCGACTCGCTCGGCTGGCGATGGGTATTCTGGATCATCGCCATTATCGACGGAGCTTTCTTGGTCTTCTCTTTCTTCTTCTTTGAAGAAACAAAGTACCTTCCTGAACAGACAATGATCACATACAAGGACGTGGAGGTGAATGAAGAAGACGACAAGCCCCGAGTCGAAAAGAGTGCAGATGCTCCTCTCTCTACTGCCACCCGATACCTCCATGAAGACCGTCTGAGAGAGAACCTGGAGGACTCGAGAATCTCAATGTCTCAGTCTCGTCCTGTTTCCCAGGCGCCCTCCAGACGAAACTCCTTGTCTCATTCTCGACCAGTTTCTCAATCAACCTCCAGAAGAAACTCCATGGACATCAAGGAGGCTGTTTCTGAACACGAGATTGTTGTCGGTGACTCAAACACCCCCTCAGTGGCTGACAACATTGTCTACCACCCTCGACCTCTCAAAAAGCGTCTTGCTCTGTGGACATACTCGCCTGGCTCATGGAAGAACTTCTTCAAGAAGATGTACACGCCTTTCATTGTGCTCTTCACCTTCCCTATTGTCTCGTTTGTGGCCATCAACTACGCCTTCATGCTCACCTGGCTGGCGATGGCTGCTACCACTATCGCCAACTCCTTCTCCAGCGAGCCCTACAACATGTCTTCCACTGCTATTGGAAACGTGAACATTGCTCCTTTCATTGGTATGGCTCTCGGAGCTGTCTACGGTGGTTATCTCAATGACAAGTCCATCTTGTGGCTCACCAAACGAAACGGAGGTTTGTATGAACCTGAGATGCGTCTCTACTCAATGTACCTCGGAGCGGTCGCCGTCACTGTCGGTGTGTTCATGTTTGGCATTCCCATTGCAGAGGGAAAGCACTGGATGATTCCCACGGTTGGCTTCTCGCTCATCATGTTTGGTTTCGGCTCAGTGGGATCCATCTCCATCACCTACATGCTTGATTGCTACAAGGACATGGTTGCTGACGCGTTTGTGGGCGTTGTGGTTGTTCGAAACGCCTTTGGAACCATTGTTTGCTTTTCTCTCGAGCCCTGGATCAACCGATGTGGTCTCAAGACCGTGTTTATCATTTCTGGATGTCTCTCTGTGATCCCCCTTCTTCTCATCTACCCCATGATCCGCTATGGTAAGGAGTTGAGACGAAGATCTGCAGACAGATACAAGTACTTTGCAGAGCTTACCTGGGAGTGATTGTGGAGCTGGTGAACCTGTCCTGTTTATTATTGTATTGTATAGAGTAATATGAGTAATTTATGTTGAGTTGCTTTTGTTGAACGGGATGTACATTAGTTGGGAGTTTAGACGGCAGGGTCAGTGGTTAAACAAAAACACTTGAAGATTTGGTAAGTAGGGCGATGGTGTATGGACCCTGACTAACCCTTGTAAATCTCCATAGAAGCAGCCAGCGATTGAAACCAGTTTGGACCAGCTGGGGTTTTTACTTACAATCACTTGTAGATATCGAGTCAGACCAATCACCAAAAACTTATCCACCCATCTCGTGTCATCTACAAGTAGGCCACCAAACCTCCACTATCTCCGTCTTAGTCTCACTCTTATCAGTCAAGCCACAGAACGGAGAAACGAACAACCAGAGATGCTGGTAATACCGATAAGATAGCAAAAGACACAGAACGCCTACTACAGAGTCAAATACGTGACTCCTGTTTCCCCACTGACCTCTTTTTCGAGCTGCCATCATCGCCTCTTCACTACTATCTCCACTTATGCGAGCAGATTGAGTTGTGGCGTCGTGCCTGACGATTATGCAACCACAATGACGAGCTGTGGGGTATATATGGAGGTCCGTCAGCTCTTTCCACGGGACCGAAAACTTCAATCGCCTTTTAGCCATGCCCTCAATTGATCCTTCCAACGTGAAACTCGGAGTGGGCCACACGGACACAACGGGGGTGGATAAGGAGGCGCTGATTGCGCAGTTTGAGCAGTTCAACAACCTGGAGGCCAGCGAATGGGCCAAGAAGATCCTGGAGCGGCCATATCTCGGTAGACGTGCCGTCAGCGTCATCATCTCAGGCGCTGGTCTCGCCGGAATCACCACAGCTATCCTGCTGTCTCAGAAAGTCGACAATTTGACTCTGACTGTTCTGGATCGAAACTCCAAGGTCGGAGGTGTTTGGGCTACAAACGAGTATCCAGGCGTGCGATGTGACGTTCCTAGTCACTCATACCAGCTTACTTTTGATCCCAAAACAGACTGGCAGAGCGCCTATGCCTTCGGAAAGGATATCCAGGCTTACTGGCAGAGCAGAGTGGAGAAACACGGGCTTGCAGACAAGTTCAGACTGAACCATTCCATCAAGGAGGCCAAATGGGATGAACCAACTCACCAATGGCATGTCAGAGTGGAACACAACGGAAAAGAGGAGGTTCTCAAGTCGGACTTTTTCATTTCGTCATCTGGATCTCTCCAGACTGCCAAGTTTCCCGTCCAACCCGGCTTCGAGTCCTTCAAGGGACCCAAATTCCACCCTGTCAACTGGCCTAAAGATCTGAACCTCAAGGGAAAGCGGGTGGCATTGCTGGGGAATGGAGCCACAGGGGTCCAGATTCTGCCAGAGCTCATCAAACAGGGTGCAGCTCACGTGGACCACTACGTCAAAAGAGGAGCTTGGATAGGCCACACACTATTCGGCGTGAAAGCTCCGGGTTACGTCGACTACACTCAGGAAGAAATCAACGCCATCCAGTCCTCTGAAGAGTACCACAAGTACCGTTCTTCTCTTGACTCCAAGCTGCATGGCAAGTACGAAGCCACTTTGTTTGGAACTCCGGGCTACAAGGCGGGCATCAAGGAACTGCTGGCGCTGATGTACCTTCGGGTCGGCGAAAACGACGAACTGTTTGAAAAGGTTGTGCCTCATTTCACTCCGGGACCCAGACGTCTTCTTCCAGCTCCTGGGTATCTCGAGGCTCTAGCTCTTCCCAACGTGGACTACTACAAGGGCGACATTGAGCGGTTCACTGAGAATGGTATCGTATTTGACGGAGAAGAACGTCCAGTTGATGTCATCATTTCTTCGACAGGATACGTTCGAGGTAACGGATATGGAGCCACTCCCAATTATGAAATCATCGGATCCGACGGGTACACTCTACGAACACATTTCTCACCTCTTGAGTCCAAGAAGGGCTACTCTCTGTCCTACCTTGGAGTTTCGGCGCCCGGCTTTCCCAACTTTTTCTACACCCTCTCGGTAAACTCCTATCTCTACTGTGGAACTCCTCCCATAACAGTAGAGCAGCAGTCTAGCTACATTGCCAAGGTGATCCGAAAGGCGCAGTTTGAAGACATTGCTTCCATTGATCCGAAGGAGAAACCCTCCGAGTCCTTTTCCAGACGTATCTGGGAACTGTCCCAGGCCTCGTCAATCACCAAGGGCGGAATTGGAGGTTACTTTACCGAGATTGATCGCAACGGTGACTCCCGGGTGCGAATTTCGTGGCCTGGAACTATCTCTCATGCCATTTCTGTTCTACGAGAACCCAGATGGGAAGATTTCAACTACCAATATCTCAACCCAGACGATCGCTTTGGATACTGGGGTAACGGCAAGACCTGGATTGATGATCATCCCGGAGACAAGACATTCTATCTTTCCAAGCCGGGCTCTGTCAAAGTAAGGAATCTACATGAAGGCTGGATTTCGCTTCCCAGAGATGGTCCTCCCGAGATGGTTCCCCTCGGGGTTGACATCAGGGCGTAATGAGAGTAAGACATCCCAGGTACCAGTGACGAGATTTGGACTAGAGACAGTAAAACACAATGCACCTGTCTGACCACACAGGGTGGGACAAGAGTACAAGCCCCAAGAACCGACCTGGACGGAAAAGATTACAGCCAGGAGAGCTTTGGCATCATCATACTTGTTTAGATAGTTGTAGAACAGAACACAGTCGCGAGTAGAAATGTGACGAGCATGTAAGGGTACAAGTATGTACTCTTTTGTACATACTTGTGCCACTACGATATGTAAATCGATGGTGGGCCTGATGTTTTAGTTCGACTGGATCACCTACAAACACCGCGCATACACAACTGATACGATTGCAGTGTCAAACTGCAGGTATGATAAATATACAAACTTCTATTTCTTGGTGATCTCAAAGTTGAAAGGGTACTCGGCATGAACGACACCGTCGTCATCAATGTACTTTGACTGGCCAAGGTACTTTCCTCGCACCAGAAATCCCGAGGGTGCCTCCTGCAGCTCAAACTTCTTGACATAGAAGGGGTTCTCGGGGGTGTTGGGAGGGTATGAGCCCATCACCTGCTTTCGGGTCTCGATAGGCACTCCCATTCGAGAGATAGTCTGCTGGTAGACCAGACCGGTAACAATCTCATGCTGGACTCGGAATTTGATCTCAGAGTAGTACTTGATCTTCTCCTTGATCTTGATTGTTCCAGTCTTGAGATCCTCGATGGTCTTGGGATCTTCCAGGTTCTTGACGATGGGCTCGTCATCACCAAGATAGGTTCTGTTCTCCATGATCACGACCCTTCGCTTGTCGTTAGGATCACCCACCGTCTGGCCTGCCACGTTGGAGGTGATTCCAAGAGCCTCCTTCCACTTTCGCAGAGACTCGTCCTCAGCGTCCAGGTTCACGTACTCCGCCACGGACTTCTTCTCGCCAGGCACATAGGTGTCAACAAATTCCTCTTCCTCCTCCTCTTCCAGATGCTGCTGCTGAGACATGGTGTTAGTTATGTGTATGCTGTAGGGGGCTGGAGACAGGTTTCTCTCAGCCACGTTATATATACTCATTTTAGAGTTTGCACGCGCGTAATTAAGGAGACAGGGTGTTTCACTTTGGGATAACGTGATTGAGTATGGAGCAATACTTGTCAGAACACTACAAGGTGCTTCGAGTGAAGCAAGAGAAGATAGAAAATGATGGATTAGCTCGGGGATCATGAACACATGTAAAATGGCTGATTACTAATCATTGGTCTGGTTGTGTGGCCCTTTATTTTAGGTTTTTCCAGGAAAATGGCCCGATGGTTTAGTGGTATAATTCTCGCTTAGGGTGTCCTGAGCAATTTGCGAGAGGTCCCGGGTTCAATTCCCGGTTGGGCCCGTCCTTTTTTGGTTTGCATTTTCTGTGTACGAGGAGTTCAAGTTCATGTTGCGAATGTATCACTTGCAAAATAATGGCCCAAGTGTTCTCTTCACGTTCGGTCAAACTCCAACATTCAACCTGCAAATCAATGCACATATACCATGTCTATACTTGACACTGGTCTTCTCCATAAACGCTCGATCTTCCGCGAGATTATTTTTGTTGATGGCCATCTGAAACTTGCCTCTCGTTCCTCCGACTCGTGCTCGAGTCCCGTGTCGTTTCCAAAACCCCACATCTTCATTGCATCTTAATCCGTTCGTCCATCAGCTGTGCTGGTCGTTGATGGAAGGCACGCACGAGCCATCCTTGCCAGTATAGTGGAACGGACTTGAGGGTACAGTAGGGACTTGAGAATAAGAGAACGGAAGGCCTGCCCTCAGGATCAAGCATGGTTGGACGGGTTAGTTTGGCGAACTAAAACTTTGGAAGATCGTCTCCTTTGATGACGGTCTCCGGGGAGCATTGAGATGGAATCCGAATTTGACCTCGTTCTTATCATCTCGGGAACAACAGCTCTCATGATCCGAGGGTACTCTCGTCAAAGGTATCTTCTGCTCGTTTAGGAAACTGGTGATATTTTCTGGGCCAAGTTGGACACCAGAATTGGGATATACCAACCCAGAGACCAACTCAGAGGTCTCAAGATTTCTGTTCGAAACCAGACCTGGACTCTGGTAGGCTTAACTGGTAGTACTGCCGTCTTGCAATGGACAGGTCAGTGAACCAATATTTTGTTGCAAGAGTCAATAATCGATTCCTTATAAACTGTCACATACTGTACTAAGGTAGACCGGCATGTGTTTATATACTCTTGAGGAAGTGTATATACTACCGTAAGCCGATAGCAGTTATATACTCTCGAGTAGGTGTCAATAATCATGATACTAACTGACTAGAGACTAGCCCTCTCATAAAGTGTTTTTTGCTTCAAAGGAAACATTTCTGCTACTGATCATACTTCACTGGGTCTAACACAATAACAAAAGCGGACATCGGACTCGGATTCGGGTTATACAGAAGGGTACATGTCAAACATGCCAATGGTTTCCTTTTATTCTTTCTCTAGACGTGTTATTGGTCTAATGACGAATACGGCTATAATATGTTTTTTCCTATTAGTTTTAAAAAATTCTAATAATTCTTTTTTGTATCTAGGAAAATAAAATTCATTGTTTTTTGTTTTGTTTTTTGTTTGTTTTATTCTATGGAAATACATTTACTTGAGGCGTAAAGACAATGTTATAACCTGCAAAAAGGATTCGAATTCGGTTGTTCAGAAGAGCGCATGGTATTCGTTCTCGCTTGTTCACGTATTCTGCCTATTCTTTCTTATGATCTTCAGTACTCTGACTGCACAAATATATCAACAATCAAATAAAGCAATCAAATAAAGCAAGTTGTGATAGTCGTATCAGATACTGCCGTCTTAGGCTGCTGAGAAACGAGGAATCTGTTTTCTTTTGTTTTTATTCTATAGAACTACATTTCAGTTTTAGAAAAATACTTCTTTTTCAGTTTTATTTTTTTCTAACTTTTTCTGATGAATTATTACTTTTTTATTTTTTACTTTATTTTTTTCTGTTTTTATATTCTAACAATTAGTTTTTTTTTTATTCTAATGATTTATTACAGCTATATACCTAGTAAGCCGGGTTATTGGCGTTCAATAAATCATACACTTCTGGCTGACTAATCCACCGTGACATTGACTGGGATTTCTTCCAAACATTTCCAAGATTCGCCTGGCTAGCTCAATCGGTAGAGCGTGAGACTCTTATTCAAAGCTATCTCAAGGCTGTGGGTTCAAGCCCCACGTCGGGCTATCTTTTTGTAGCCGTTCCAGCTGCTATTTTTCACTCATGAGAAAAATATTTTTAGTTCAACGCTCTCATCGAACCTTAACTTAATATGACAGAGTAGGTATGGCATATCTGTCTCGTTTCGAACCAAAGAAAAAGCCTTGAGAAGCAAAAAGAAAGTGCCTTCGACCAGATTTGAACTGATGATCTCAGCATTACTAGTGCTGCGCCTTACCACTTGGCCACGAAGGCTGCTATGAATCACACGAGAGTGTAAAGGGTGTTTCACCTGTTTTGCAATGTTCATTAGAATAAAAAAAATAAAAAAAAAGCAGAAAAAAAATCCCCAGAAACAACAAAAATTGCGTTACAAGTAATAGCTCCAAATTCCAAACAGTTGTAAGGGGTTGTTTAAGTGAGTGACAGTTATTATTCTACCTTATAGGTGCTTTGTTCGATCTTATTTTGTTCATTTAGAGAAAAATGAGGAACTTCCAGAACCTTGGGGATCATACCAAGTGAAGTTGAGTAAGGGAAATGAGTCTCGTTAATACAAATGTACGTTTCTTGCTCATTTTCCTGTTCTTGTGTTTGTTCTTGTACAAGTACTTGTTGTCCCCCAGGAGATGTCACTAATTGCAAACACAGCATGTTGTTCTGGGTCAGCTTGAATATATCACTCGTACAGTATATACAGTATGGAACCAAAACTGAAGACATATGGAGACGAATTCGAAATTTGAAACACCCAGAAATTAACCAATAGGAATAAAACACTCAAAATCGACATTGACGTACTTCTCGTCTTAGTTTACGAGTTCTCTCCACCTCCAGAGCACGATGGGGAACTCCATTATTTGTCAAAAATAAAGTTTTTTTATTCTAAAGTTTCGAAAAATACTGTTTTGAGAGTTAGTAAGCAATATTTTTCCCCGAAATACCTCCAAAGCGCCGATGGTTTAGTGGTAAAATCCATCGTTGCCATCGATGGGCCCCCGGTTCGATTCCGGGTCGGCGCAACTTGGTTACGGCCATATCCTGGTGAAAATACGGCTTCCCGTCCGATCAGCCATAGTCAAGCTCCAGAGAGCCCAATTAGTATTGTAGTGGGAGACCATACGAGAATCCTGGGTGTTGTAATCTTTTTGTCGTCCTTGCCAGCTCAGCCCAGCCCATGAGTGTAGCGACTGGGTTGTGTTATTGCGTCGTAATCACTTTTTCAGTCGGTCACGGAGTTTTTGCAGTCGGTCATAGTGTCGTCTTATGAGCCGAACCATACAGAACGTTCAGATAGACAAAATGAACTAGTAAACGCTGCGAGTACCAACAAACCTGTTAGTAAAGGGGCTCATAAGCTAGACAATCTCCATTTACACATGGTTTGAAACTTTTATTGAACATGAGCCATGATCCACGTCCTCTGACCAACCTGTTCACATTGGACATGAATTGATGTTCCGAAAGTTGTAGTAATTGCCCATGAACCAGAGTTTCAAGTCTAGAGATAACCCACAGACCTCGCTTGGTGGCCATAGTGATTGGTGACTTCCTTGTTTTGGACCTCAGAACGAAATGGAGGTCGGACAGATCGGGCGGAGAGACCGTGGGGACTTTGAGAGTGATATTGTGCCGAGATCAATGCTTTTGTTAACACTTTGTGCAGTTGGAGACAGACGCATTGAATATATGCTGAGCCTCGAACTCCCCAGTCCAATAGAGCGTTGTTACCAACCCTGACCACCTCAGTTTGGAGAGACGATGAGTTGTCAAGTCGCTTGGTTACACGATTGACCATGGCGATTGTCAGTTAGGCGGAAGAGAAACTAGAAGCTGACGGCCACTCGGCTAGAAAAACACATATCCACGCGACTCTCTCAGAGAGGTCAAACCATAAGCTCCACTGAGTAGGTTTTTCCATCGCGGTCATAACAAGGTGCTCCTTGATTGAATACAATTCCTTGAACTCACAGTTGGCCCTTATCATCAGATGCCAATGCATGTGCCAAGAGAGATAACGCACCACTGGCTTGGCAGAAAACATATGCCGCAATCTACATGCGCCCATGGACCATATAAACTGGCCCAGCTCAGACTAACCCGAGTCTAGTTGCACGTGGATCGTCTCTCCTGACCGTTAATTCAAAAAAAACAATCCCTACCGAATTCGATCCCTATTTTGTTCGACTCAGCTTAATAAGCGTTTCGGAAGTTCAATAAGTGTGAGATGTGGATCTTAGATGACTGTGAGATTGGACCGTAGATGATGCCAAAAAGACAGCGGTTCCGATACAGTAGTATTTATACAATACAATGCAATGCTTCTAAATGATAGTTTCATACAGCTCATGAGCTTCAAAACAATCAATACATTATTTATATATATTCCACCCACACAAAGAATGCCTTATCACTCTCCCGGCATTCCCTCCACCACCCTTAAGGATGTGATTGAGAAGACCACAACCCGAAGGCTCGAGCACTTTCTCCCTCGCACACTGAGGTGGTTGAGAACGAGGGTTCCAGTGCTTTTCCCCTCACACACGGGTGTGATTGAGAAAACCACACAATCAGAAGATCCCAGTGTTTTCTCCCCCACACACGGATCACAAGACTAGGGTTCCAGTGCATTCTCCACAAACTCCAACCATCCACAGTCCACGGCCAACGGCCTCCCACCACCCCTCATCTTCGCTCGTTCCAACGCCCCTCAACTGTCACCACTCGCCACCTTCCAACGCCCCTCGTCTTCCTTCCATCACCTCCTTCCAACTCCCCTCATCTACTATCCACCACCCACCGCCCCTCACTATCCCCACGCCTCCTGTCTTGCACACAAGCCCCCGAATCCACTCCGACCTTCCACCACCAAGAGCACCAATCTCCTATGCTCCAACATCCCCGTGTGGCCAAAATTATCATCGATAGGCAAGTAAAAAAAGTAAATCTCACGAACCGGTTTCCGCCGGAGAACGTGAAGTGACGCTAGTCTGGTTTCGTCTCTGTGCAATCAGACCCCCCTCTTGGGACGCGAAGGGTGATTGCAAGTTGGTTTGAAACTGACTGGGTTGTAGCGTCGTGTCTAAAGACGAAAATTGCCAGTAGACACGGGTTGTCCGGGGCACTCCCTATGAGACTCTGTCCCTGAGTTCATAGCATGCTTGGAACCTGGGCATGGTTAACGCACACCCCCCCTGTAAACAAAATAAATTCCTCCCTGGGATTGAGATGCCCCCCAGGAGACTCTGGCCTGACTGTGCCTACCCGACACCCTCGGAAGACACTGTCGTTTGGCTCATAGCTCTTCGGGAAGCACCCGTCTAAGACTAGCTCTACCTATGGTAGTAACTAGATCCTAAGACGCCCATCTGAGTTAGTATGTTGAAGATTGCGGAGGAGAAGGCGTGGCACTGGCAACTGGGGAGTAACACTTCTCGCAGCTGAGACTAGGTTGAAAGATGATCAAGGTGCGGGGAACATAAGAAGCCTGTCAAATTTTGTATATCTGCGTCGTGTTTGTGTCACTTGGTGTTGTTGTGTTTGGGCCACATGGATTGATTGTAGGTATCCGTCGTCGAAAAGCGTGGTTGGTGATGGCGACAGTGAGTATAGTTGCAGTGTCATCAGCTTATGTAACGAAACCGAGATATTCCATGATGCAATGTGATGTTGTGTGCTGTCGTTTGTCAAGCTGTTTGTGCCACAAACACGCGATTTGCGTCACAATGGTGCCAAAAGCCCCCAATGGTGCCAGCCGAATGGAAGAAAGCATAAAATACTCACTCAAAGCCGCCCTTTTTTCCGGCGAAAAAGAAGCCGTCTTTTTCAGTGTTCGAGACGAAAAAACGTTACTTGGCGGATTTTTGGCGATGATATGGTTAACATGAAGAGAGGATTCTGGAGATCTGTAAAATTGGGGGTATAATTTATATTGCCAAAACAGACAATAAGCTATAACCAGAATGACCTTAAATTATGGCCTGACTTTTACGTGCGGGGTTCGTGTGAAGATAAGATTATATAAAACCGAGAATTTCGACTCCATTTGACCGGCGGCTTTGACAATGTCCGATTTTTTGGGGTTCGAAGTAAGTGCATACTAAAAGTTTTCATCTCATTAGTCCCCTGCATTATCAACGCTAACGTCAGAAATACACCTCGACATTAGTTTATGCCCGACGAAATAAGCTTTGTTTAAAAAGGCCTGATTTTTTGTTAAAGTGGCCTGATTACGTAGCAAGTTTATGGTATTGCAAGTATATGCCACACCGTTTAAGGTTACTCAACATTTATTTTATAGCTTAAATTTACTCAACAAATTTCTTAAAAAAAGTCATGTTTGGGTCGTATATCCACTAAAATTCAACTAACTCTATGAAGATTTGTTCCACCATGTGGAGCATGTCCTCGTGTTTGTGTTTCATGTCGTTTGTGAAGAACTAATTGGGATTTTATGGTGCTTGTTTAAATTGCTGACAACGCTCAACAGAATACTTACATTTTGTTGGATAACCTTAATATGAGGTTCCCCTCACTTGAAGAATGGATAACCTCAGGTGAGTCTTTGGAGTCACATGACCGCCAAATCACTTGAAATACTTGTATTGTACGCTTACTCAGCAAGAAACTTGAGTATTACGTACGAGTATCGAATTATAGCTGTTGCAAATGCTCTGTAAACTCACTTCTTGCGCACCTGCAACGAAAATAAATAACAGATATTGGTTGAATCCCTACTACCGTAACACGGGTTTTTTTCGATCGCGGAAACATTGATGGACAACCTGGTTTTCTCAACACGGGGAGATACGGTTTTTTAATGCGTCCTGGATGCAAGATAAGGAAAAAATCTTTTGGCTCGAAAAGTCTGACAGAAGAATGCGCAATTTGTCGTATCTTATCGTGTCGGAAATATTGCAGATTATATATATTACTGGGTGAATTTCTTTTTCTTTTAATTGAAATGATTCTTGGCTTTTCTATTCTATTCACAACCCATCTGATATCTTCTTTGACGCCAACAAGTTGAGGACGTGGCGTAATGGTAGCGCATTGGATTTCGGTTCTTATGAACGACGTCCTCCAAAGGCTGCGGGTTCGAGTCCTGTCGTCCTCTATAGCTGCATTGAGGCAGTATTTCTTTTTGTCCTGTGTTTCATCGAGGCACATGTCCTTCGTTCTTTTGTTAGAGGTTCCACCAAACTTGACCGAGGTCCTGACGGAGGTTCCCTCAACTTTGACTGCGTTTCCAATGCTCCAAAAGTTGGTCGAGTTCCCCTGGAGCCCAATGATTATTGGACGACAATACGAGCCAGATCCATTAACTCATTCCTTTCATGTTCAATTCGTTTTCAGTCGACTCCGTACACCACATACCGGCACTGTGAGGGATCTCACCAAGATGTTGGGTGTTGCCAAAGGGGAAAAAAAGAAAGCTGATTTTCGTTCGCATCCGCTTCTGACAACCGAGAGATTCGAACTCTCGCCTCCGAAGAGACCAGGATATTCGTCAAGGTGCTAGCCTTAACCTGGCGCCTTAGACCGCTCGGCCAGGTTGCCTTGTGTTTTGCGGGGTTGAATTGTGGCAAAAAAACTACCAGATGAAGCAATCCCCCTGCGAATTTCAACTATGGATTTATAATCATGAACACTCAAGAAAAAAAGCAAAATCCAAGTCATCCGACAGATACCAGGCTCTGCGACAAGCGTGAGCATGGTCCGCTAGAAGTCATCTATCTGATAGATGGTTCGGAGCCAGCATGATCCGTGGACACGGGATAAGCCAGTGTATCGCATAGGCCCTAGAGATAACGCCAATTCAATGTGACCAATAACGTCCAGTTGATCCATCAATGATTGTCACAGTGACCAATCACCACTCACCAACTACACCGCTCGGCATGAAGGCAACGTAGCTGGTGAAGCAGATCCATAGCTCTAGAGACAACGCTGTTACCGCTTGGGACAATCTCCCGAACCCTGAATCTTCCTGTCGACCACCCAGTATTGATACACCATCAAGCGACCAAGAATTGGAGGTTTTGTGACTGATATGGCTCAGTATGGCTTCAGTTGAAGAAAAGCAATGCATTCTAGTAGACGCTTTTGCGCTCATACTGTACAGTTCTTGTGTTTCACATTCTGAGCCGATTGGCCAAACGAACATAGTCTCTTCCATTGTTACAGTATGTACTTCGTCTGTCAGCTGAGTAGGACAACATCTGATGAAGGACCCACCCTGATTATATATAGTTGTGGTCAGGACCGTGACACTCTTTCGCCTCACACACAAAAGCGCAGTATCAACCACCAGCTTCTTTCTGCATAACACATTCATCAGCTAGGTAGTGCCATCCTCCTAGATCTTGCTGCTCAACACAAACACGCTTGCTGGTCAAGTTTTGTAAGTACATACAGCACTTTACTCATTGGTTGTCCAAATGGCAAAAAAGAAAGAAAACAAAAAGAAGTCCATGATCTATAACCACCTCGTCACAAGTCTCCATGAAAACAATCACTAACAAAGCCTTCTGCTGGTCAGATGAGATTCTCTCAGGGCTTGTCTTTCTTGGGGTTGGTCAGTGCGCTGGCGCACGGGCAGTCGGGTACACACGAACTGGAAAAACGCCAGGCGTTCGGGGCCCGTTTCAACGGAAACCCTTTCGTGCCTATCTCGACTGCTGACCCCTTGGGCATGTTTCCCCGACGAGAACACCCCGTCAAGCTGCCGCCATTTGTCACTGGAAGCCCCCATACACCCTTAGGGGCCGTTCCCACAAACAACTTCTACACCAACATGCTGCTGGGCACCCGAACTCTTCCAGCATACGTCTATCCCTACAGCGTGTGGTGGTCAAAGGAGGATGGCTTTTCGGGACTAGCAGTATCCCACACTCGGTGCAGTCAACTTGTGTATGGACCAGACCCGAATCGAACTCCGACTCAATTCTACTTCAACCCCTCCGGTATCATGTCTATAGTCTTCAGCGCACGCGAGTTCTCCTCCACCATCTCGATGAGAATGGACTCCCTGGACCACATGAGTGTCAACGCCAATACTCTCGATGAAAGTGGTTCTCTCAAGATGTGGACTCCCCTAGTCAGAGGTATGGGTATGGTCACTGCCAAGTACTACGGAGTGACTCCTGTCATTGCTTCTCAGGTTGGTTTCGCTCGTGTCCAGCAAGAAACCTCTCTTCGCCCCGATCTCCTCAAGTATAGACTCATTCTCAACAACGGAATTACGTGGCTCATGTACGTTACTGTCCCTCCGGGTGAGTCGATCCACTTTACTCTCAGCAGCGGCAACCGTCTCGTCAGCACCAATCGAGGCAACTTTGTGGTTCAGGTTGCTGCTCTGCCTGATTCTTCTTCTGAGTATGCCTTGGATTCTGCGGCTGGAAGTTATGCTGTGGGGGCTTCTGTCTCTGGTAACATTGATCAGGACGGTCTTCGTGGATCTTACAGCATCAACTTCAAGCATGCCGGCTCGAGCAGACGGGGCAAACCTTTGATGTTCGCACTCGAACACCAAGTCCAGAGCATGACAGACAGTATGCTATCCACTTGGACCATGGCGACCCTCGACTCCCCTGCCAAGGGCCAGATGCGTGGGTTCATCACGGACAAATTCACCATGGTCGAGCCCTCGCTGCCTCGAGATGTGGGATATCTCCCAAAGGCGATTCTACCAAACTACAAGTCTCGCCTCGATGATGCCAATGTTCGCGGCATTATCGCCAATGCTGCCAACCAAGAGATGCTACAGGATATCAACTCTCAGACCAATCTCGATTCCATGTACTTCTCCGGCAAGGGTCTAGACAAATTTGCCCAGCTTCTGGTGGTTCTGAACGATGTTGTTGGAGACAAGGCACGTGCGCGCGATCTTCTTGGCCGATTGAAGAATGCATTTTCTGTGTTTGCCAATAACAGACAGCAGAATCCTCTTGCCTACGACACCGTCTGGAAGGGCATAGTCTCTACTGCGGGTCTTGGTACGGACTCCACCGCTGATTTCGGCAACTCTTACTACAATGACCACCATTTCCACTATGGTTATTTTGTCCATGCCGCTGCTATTATCGCAAAGATAGATAAAGAGCTGGGGGACGGGAAATGGCTCAGTCAGAATCGACAGTGGGTCGATAATCTGGTCAGAGACTACGCTAACCCCAGTTCTCAGGATAAGAGCTTTCCTATCCATCGTTCTTTCGACTGGTGGTCCGGTCATTCGTGGGCAAAAGGCCTGTATCTTAGTGCTGATGGTAAGGATGAAGAGTCTTCTTCTGAGGACTACCACTCGGTGTATGCCATCAAGCTCTGGGGTAATTCCAGTGGTAACCAGGCAATGGAGGCCCGTGCCAACCTTCAGCTGGCTATAATGAAGCGTGCCATGAACACCTACTGGTACATGAAGGACAACAACCGGAATCAGCCCATGAAATTCATCAAGAACAAGGTCCCTGGTATTTCGTTTGAGAACAAGGCTGACCATGCAACGTACTTTGGTATGAACCCCGAGTACATTATTGGTATCCATGCTCTCCCCACTACTCCCATTTCTGCATACATTCGAGACCCTGCGTTTGTCAGAGAGACATGGGATCAGCGGGTTGCAGGGTTCATCAACTGGGTCGATAGTGGGTGGAAAGGTACTCTTCAGCTAGATCGAAGTATCTTCGACCCCAATGCTGCGTATCAGTTTTTCACCCGGGGTTTCCAGTCTCGATGGCTGGATCCAGGCACTTCTCTCGCCTGGTCTCTTACCATGGTTGCTGGGCTGGGAGGCCAGTAAGATAGACGGAAGTATTAGAATAGTCGAGTACGATGCGAAGCAGTCATACTGTAACTGGTATGGTCAAACTGGAAGAGGTACTCGCCATGGATGTATACTCGAGCGACCCAACCACCCTTTCCAAGCGTTTTCCCCGGACGTTTCGGTTGGAAAGTGTTTCGAATAACTACAATTTTGGCAAACATCAGGGAAATATCACAGTCAATCTTCTCCAGCGGGTGATTTATTGTGGAACTGGCGTTTAAGTACTCATGGTCGGGTTAGAGGACTTGTTGAACTGGCACACGAGGGTCTGAAGATGTTTTCACGCAGCTAGGTCCCGTCGTGCCGATGAGTATAGACAGTGCGTTTCAGATCCGTCATATTCCAGATGCCAATACTTTCTACAATCTGTCCATGTTCTTGAGTATGTGGAGTCATTTTGCTGGAAATCCCGGTCGGTCCTAGCTTGATGGATGACCTTGAGGAACCGATGTGGCCAGATCTCGTCTTCCACATGCGGAAGAGTCCACTCCAGCAGGTTGACTGACCTTCTCAGGCTCGGAGAAAGAGCTGCATCCACAGGATGAGAAAAGTGCGAACTTGGCGAAAGGTATAGGACACCAATACCCTCCTGACTCACTTGATGTCCTCCGAGTCACTTGAGGACTTGCTAGTTAGCTGCTGCTGTAGTAGTAGTAGTCAGAGGTCATCTGTTTGGACTAAATGACTCCAAAATGTGGTTCTTGGTCCATTCTTTGTCATCAATAATGCGTTGCCATTGTCGAAATAGTTGATGGAGCTCTTCTTGTGCAAAACAGAGCCTCGCCCAAGGTCCATCTGTCTTTGAGGGGAATATTGGAGTGGCTAGGGTTGTTAATCTTCTCGTAATGATTGTTTAGGAGTGGTCGTCTGCTGTGGTAGACTGTAAGAGGTTGAGAGAGTCAACACTGCTACCAGACCTATACGAGATAAGTACCTTCTGTTATGATATATTGCATCTTATAACTCAAGATCCAGGATGAAGGAGAGCAGGAACGCCATAGAATGAATCTAAAGGATACGGGATTCAGTATTGATGTTTACATAATTGTTCTTCACGATAGTCAACGTACTATTGCCATAAATCCTGCAGCAGCAGACATGACCAATCCCAAGCGGGTAGCGTTGTGGTTTACGGCGAGGGACACCCATTCCCACGACGACCCAGCCAGTTGGCTGCCCACTTGCTTTGTAGAATGTTGGGGATCGGCACTCACTGGCTCCGGTTGTTGTTCCAGTTTGATAGTGCTTGGTGGTACATACACTGTTCCCGAACCACTCTGGTCATAAAACGCAGGGACGAGATGTCGATCGATCCTCCACCAAATGATGCCATTTCCACAAGTCACAGGAGTTGAGAACTTCGAGCTTCCGGCGAACACCCTGACAGTCTCCTGATTGCCGATTTCAAAAATGGAGTAAGTCCAACCCGTGCCTTGTTTTGCCCTCGCAAAAAGAGCATCTCCGACTTCAAAGTAGTCTTCTCCAACTGCTCCCAAGAAGAATTTCTGGGAATGGGGGTCGTCGCGGGAAAATAAGACAACTTGTCCGTTCTTCAACCGAACTTGGATTGTGCGATCAGTCAGCTTGACAGAAAGTAGCGAATAATTATGATCTTCGACATAGCCAAGCATTTCATCCGGAAGAATGCTGGGAGGAAGCGTGAATTCAATGCCCCCATATTTAATGAATGCAGCACCGTTGTCCAGATACAAGACTTGGAGAAGCTCAGAAGGCGTGAGCGGACCGCCACTATGGAACATCGGAACATCTTGATGGTAGCAAAAGTACTCCCATGAGTCCTTGAGAGGTACAAAATGTCGAGGTTCCAGTTGAAAGACGTCTGATTGGAGATTGTGGGAGTCTCCCTCAGCAGGGGTCTTGTTTGTAGTGTTGCCACTCACATAATCAACAGCTTGCCAGGTTTCGAGTCGGCCTGCATAAGCCAAGATACAGTCAGCCCAAGTCTGGGTATCCGCATCCCCTAGCCGAAAAGTTGGATTCTGAGCCCGCATCTTCGCCTCCCAGTGTTTTTCCATGTGCGGGTCCTGAAAGCAACGGAGCCAGTCAGAGTTGATGCGACTGGACTTTACACATGCCAGGATATCTGCATTGATGTAAAACAGTACCATGAGCTCGGGAGGCGTATAGAATGACTCCTTTGGCCAAAATCTCTCTTGGGCCAAAGCCACGATAGGTCGGGTATTGCGGCGACGGCTGAGGTGTTCCTGGCGAAACCACTTTTTCAACTCCGGGTTCTGGCGTACAACGAACTTGCGCAATAGTGTCGATAGTGTCGTTTTCTCCATATTTTCGAAACGTTCAGTGATCGAATTTAATGTCTTTTCGGCTCTTGTGATGATGGATTTGGCGTTTCGACTAAGCACCTTTCCGGAATCATTGGGGAGTTGAGCCAGTCGCTGCATCGTTTTTGCGAGCGTAGAAACACATTCTGTCAGCAGTTGAACCAGATTGGTTCGGTCTTCTTTCCACAGGACAAGCATCAGGGCGAAATTCCGCTTCAAAGTCCGAGCCGCCTCGGAACACTCTTGTCTGGAAGTAGGAGAGTTCGTGTCACGGAGCATCTTCTCCAGATGCTTGTTGACAGAGTCGAAAAACTGCGAGGTCACTCGGGAAAGCTGGTTTTCGCGCTTTCTCATTGCACGAACCAAGTGATTCAGCTGAGAAAAACTCATGTTGTCGATATCCCGGTTGTTGGTGACCATTGATTGTGTGGAAGTGGTAGTTGAGGTTTTAGTTGGGTTTTAGTTGGATCGTAGTTAGGTGGTAGCAGTGAGAGAATCAAGAAACATTGAACAGCTCTCTCTCTATATATACATCTCCTAATACCTGCAACCAAACCCACCTGAAACCAATGAGGCAGTCAGTTGGTGAGGTTCATGCATCATCCTCAAATCAAGTTCCGAGAACTGCAAGATAAATGGCAGAATGAATGGGGCTTGTTTCAGAGATGCTGCGATTGTGTAAGACGAGGCAGGCTATACGCTGCTCTCCCTGGTGAAATCTCGAGACAGCCTCATTCATGCACTACAATTACCCCGCATCCACACTGGTGGGGCAACGGTGTGGCAACTGATTCCCGCTCTGGGCATGCATAGAGGAGTACTATCAAGGCAACTGGTCCCGTACTCGTCCCACCAATCACAGAGACCTAAGAAAAAAATCATCCTCGACATTCCGCCACACCTGTCGAGTCGTCCTACAAGCTCGTCAAGGGTGACCTGGCCGAGATCCGAAAGAAGCCGGGATGCTTGACCTTCACACTCGAGGGACGAGACGCAAACTCAGATCGAGGCAATGTCGGTGACTCCTACAAGTCCCTAGGTAAGATTGACATTGCAGCCATTCGAGTCAGGGCAACGGACACAAGGAGTTCTCTGAAAACAACCCCATCAAGACGGACCTCATGAGAGCCACCAGAACGGGGACGAGGACGGCGAGCCTATGTCTCTCAATGACAGAAATAAATGCCTTCCAGAAGCCCTCCAAGTCTTCTTCTGCACCTACTCCCTTCAAGAAGCCCCCCATTATCATTGGTGGAGACGACGGCGATTAGATGATGCGACTCCCAAGTCTGTTAAGGACGATTCAACGCTTTCTCCAGGTCTAGACGGCTCACCGAGATGTCCGAGCCCAAGATCGACAACTATACCACCCAGTCTCGAGTCATATCCGCTGCTTCTCGGACCATTCCTCCTCCTTCCGCCTCTCCACTTGGTCAGGGTTGTCAAGGCGTGCAATTTTGGCCTGGAAGTCGGTCGTATCAGAGTCATTCTCGGAGACCAGAGCCGGAGATGGTACCATAGTCTGTTTCAAACGTCTCTTCGTTGCGTCTTTTCTCCCGAGACTGGTTTGAGTGAGTCGTGGGTCGACTGGACACGATTGCAGAGGAGTGGGTGAAGTGGGATTGGTGGGGGGGGGGTACTTATGTTGTAGAAGACCTTACAGGGTAGCTGTGATGGGTGAGTATATGACATATAAATATGATCTTAAACGCAGTAAATGGAGTATAGATGGATAAATGAAGGCCACAGTGTGTTGAAAATCAAGTTTCAGGCTTCACTGTGTGCTTATTATACTGATTCCACAGCAGTAAAGGTACTTATATTTTCACTTTGATCTCTTCTAAAGTTAAGAATATATTAACTACGTCTTAAACTTTACTTGAATAGTTGAATAGATATTTGTTAACTCTTATGTAAATGACAACTACCTTTGTGAATCACTATCCCATCAACTACAACAACTACAGTGCCTGTAACGAGTAAACAGACTGGAAAAATCCACCATTATAAGCTGATATTGGTTCTACAAGTAGTATGTAAAGTCCCTTCACATCCAGACTAGCCGTTATTCTCTTGATGAGTTTTCTAAACCTCTCCTTCAAACCCATTATACTAAATCATTACCATTACCTATATTACCCAATGTTGTAAACTGTTGTTTTCGTTTTCGTTTTCATCTCCACTTCTCTCTGGCGTCATTTTCTCTTGACCGCTTCTCCTCTTTAGTACTATCTCACCTCTCCATGAAATGACCAAGCAACAGCTCAATCTTCTGAATGCTCTCCTGGAGATCATCCATTCGGCCCACCAACATGGCGGTCATGTCCAAAAGCTCTCCGTCCGGCTGGGCGTCCGACAAGATATCGTCGTTCTCGTCATCATCGTCGTCAGCATGCTCTTCCTCCTCGTCATCATCCAAACTGCCAAGAGACACGTCGTCAATCGAGGTCTTGCGCTTCAGCTTGTCCAATAGCTGCTGTCGTTTCTGGTACTTGAGTGCCTGGGACCGGATGTCGCTGTCGTAATGATAGAGAGCCGTGTTGACTGTTCTGGAGGGACTGATGGCGAGATTTTGTTGCATGAGAGACGAATTGGCAGAGGCCAGTCTGTTTCGGGGCAAAATCGTGCTTCCAGACGTGCTTCCCGAAGTGTTTCTATTTCCAGTAATGCGAGTAGGGATCCATCTGGAGCTGGAAGTCATACTGTGAGTCCGTCTTCCAGACTCATAAGTGACACGAGAAGTGGTTCTCTCCAACGGAATTTCTCCATCCACGGCGTTCTCTTCCTCCTCGTCATCCTGTCCATCAAACAGGGTTTCCATCTGGACCGTTCCTGTGTTGTTTTTGATGCGGACAGTGCCCTTATATGGCCGCTTGAACACTTCGTCCAGCAGATCGTCGTTGGACACCTTGATTTCCGGCTTGGACGGCTTGCGCAGCTTGTGGGCCATCTTGTTGAATAATGACCGCTTTGGTCTGATCTTATTTGGGTTGGGAACCACAGCTCTCAGATCATGGCTGGGCTGTGTGTTGAGATTAGCAGTAGAGCTGGCGTTGGTGGATGGCGCCGTGGACGAGTTCAAGGCGCCCTTCTTTCTAAAGTTCTGCCCCTTGATGATCTCGTGCTTGATAATCTCATTCTGCCGTCTTCTGAGAGCCTTCTCCCCTGAGAGGCGCAGATGCAAGCACTCGTAGAAGAAGATGGTCCACAGGATCGGCGCATGCGTGATTTTGATGATGGTCCGGTTCAGCACAAGAAACTGGCGCAGAGGCAGAACGTAGTACAGTGGTCTGACCACCCACTCCAGCAGGTTGAGAGGGGGAGCGTAGGAGAACAAAGACGACGATTCAGACTTGATCATAGTGATGGTGTTAACCGCAAACAAAAACTTGACCTCTTCGTAAGCATTGGTAGATACGGCTGCAAAGGTGTTGGACAGAACAGCCACCAGGATAGTGATTATCACGAAATGTGTCACGAATAGGAAGAACATGAGATTGACACGGCCCAGGACCGAGTAGTACTTCCAGGAATCCCATACGGTGGGTGTGAAGCCAAACAGAATCTTCATCAGGTCGTATGCAATCTTCTTGGCTGAAAACACGTCTCGTGCAAACGCCATGGTGAAGGCGACCCAAAACCCTGCCGAAAAGAGGATGATCATTACAGACGAGACCACGAGATCAATGGTCATCTTTCTGACGGCAATCAGCATGAGCGAAAAGTACTGATAGTTGTCGAGAACAGAAAACATGCGAGGGAAGAGGAAGATGGCGACGGTGGCAAGTAGGTCAAAGGCTCGGGCATTCCAGTAATAAAATGCGTCTGGAGACGCCACAGCGAGCGCATAGACTCGCACCACAAAGTACGATACGAGAAACACCAGAATGATGAGGTCGATGATGTTCCAGATCGAAATAACGTAGAGGGTGTATCCCGCATCTGTGAAGTTGATGATTTCCTCCAGCACAAACCCCAATGACCACAACCAAAAGACTACTTCTAGAGTGCCCAGTTGCTTGTGTTGCTGATATAGTACTCCTAGATACAGGACGATGAGCACCGCAAAAGTGACTATGCCAATACTGTGTCTGTATCTGGGTACTCTGAGTCGTGACAGTTTGAACAGCGACGCGTCCTCATAACAGTATTTGACGCCTGGACCCCTTCGTCCGTATCCAACCAGCTCTTGGGTGAACACATTGTCAGGCTTTTTCCTTCTGTGCAGCTTGTCCATGCTGCTTTGAAACATGATAGATCCGTCCCAGATCTCCTGGACGACCGCAACCACGATTCTGTGGGCCAGAAAGTGTTTTGCGCCTGCCTTGATGGCCATTTCGAGGGCACTAATGCGCTGGTACCGCGGAATCACGTTGAATGGCTTGCCTGTGGCCAGTGGGTAGAAGTCGTAAGTGAGAGCCTGGATGAGATCGTCTTCGTGCAGTTCACGCAGCAGTTTGAGAGCCACAATCTCACACACAATGGCGCGTGTCTCCAGTACGCCTCCGTGGACTCCTCCATCTGTGTCACTCTCTCTCAGGAACTGGACTTGGTTTGCGAGCAGGGAGTAGATGATACCAACCGAGATGGTTTCGTCGTGATCGCACGAGTCTAGGTGCGTTTCGGCTCGGTTTTCCTCCTCGCAGGGACCAACCGTCACCATACACTCCTCCACAATCGGCTTGATCAGATAGGCGTAAATTTGGGGTGTTTTAATCTGCTCATACTTGAGAGACGTTTCGACCCGGTCGGTGATAATGTCGTGAACCCACAACACCAACGAGTAGATGGGCACAAGGTCGAGCGGCTGAGACGCCGTCGCGTCACCGAGATCGTCGCGACCTAGTAGCGGGGTCGTTTCGGCCATGGCTGGAGAGCTCGGATGTCGGTCTGATATCGCAACTGTACTTGTATGCACTGTAGTTGAAGATGCAGATACAAGGAGGGCGTTTCGTGCATGTTGTGGAACCTAAAAACCGAGTGTCAGAGAACGAGTGCAACCGGCTGTCCAAGGTGCAAAGACGGACTAACAAGAGATGAAGAGGCCGTTTCCGGTGCCTCTTAGCGTCTCCAAAGTAGTCTCTAGCACGTCCGAGGCTCACGTGACCCTTCTTCTAGCCGTTAATCCACTGAACCTAAACTTCAGGGGCAATTGTTCAAAGAAATTGTGGGGTATATTGTACTTGAATGGTAGCCAGGGTTAGTGGTGAAGTGGGGAGAGCAGATACTAAAGTAGTTGCTTGTGGTGGTTATTAACAGTGTCAACGTTCGATTTTGAAGTTTCGGCTTTTCTGCTGTTTCTGTAGCAAGTTTTTCCGCCTCTGTTGGTGGAGTGTCGGAGTGTTTGGGCCTCTTCAAATATTTTCAATGTTGACACACGTTGCTGCGGTTACGCTTATGACGTAATGGACGGGTGGTGAGCTGGAGGCCGAAAAACGCCATGGAAAAGACAAAAGTGGCGTTTATAGAACTTTTCAGGTGTTGACAAATGTTTAATAAAAAAACTGGTTCTTAAAGAACTTTTTTTGACGGTTTTAGTAGCAGGTTCGTAGCAGGTTCGTAGCAGGTTCGCAGCAGGTTCGTAGCAGGTTCGTAGCAGGTTCGTAGCAGGTTCGTAGCAAACTGTTCTAGCTCCTAAAGAAGATGTCATGGAAAGAGATAACTTGGCCCCATCCAGGGAAGGAAGTTGTTTATAACCAAGTCTTGTACTTGTACAAGTACTAACAGTCATGCCAATTGAAATGCAGCAATTTTCATTCTTGTAGGGTCACTCCTCGCAAAGTTGCCTGCTTCCTACTGTGCATACTGACTTACTGTACATACTGCTGGAAGAATCCGGGGAAGCCGTGTGGCTGACGTTATTTCATGAGTGAGACAGTCCTTTGTGGTCTTAGACATTCAATTGAGTATCCGGTTTGGGCTTAGGTACTGTAAGTACTGTGCTCCATGTGTAAGGAACCATTGGACGTTGCTTGCTCTCCGGGACAGTTGTTCTACGCTTCAGGGTTGTGCGGGAATAGTTGGACGAGGCAAAAAGGGTCTAGAGCAAGTTCAATGGAAGATTAATGTTGCGAGTTAGATGATTGATAGACTACAAATGCTTGTACCAAAGCTTTTTCTGTCGCGTATACCCATTCTTGTCAACGGGAACTCATTCTGGAAACCCATTGAATGTCTTGTCATTCCCGCACAGGTAGATCTACACCCTCACTAGTCCCTTTCACTCGTGACAGTGCCACTCGTGACAGTTTCAATGTCCCCATCCAGGCTCTCAACTGAACATTCCCAAAGACTTGTTCAAACTCACAGAGTCCCGTCCTTTCCTTCAGGTCATGAACCATTGACGTCCTCATCCCGATATATATCTCCGATATCTCCGAACGCAGGCTCATGCACTATCTTACCACAACTTTGATAGCCACACCACAGAGCAACAGAGCAACTTACAAGGGCGGGATCCGGCTCATGGCGAAAGTCCAGAAACACATTCCGTTGGCTGTCAGGTTTGGAAGGGTCATGGAATCGTCAGCCAAGGCCATGTCATTTGCTGATCGAATTGACCAGCCTCAGTCCTTTGTCGATAGAATCATTTGCCGATAGAATCAATCCGCCCCAGTTTTTTCGTCTGTCCGCCTGGTGAGCCCGACTCACTCGCTGATGGGGAAGAAGAGTTGCCTGAGCCTCTGGGAGAGGATCTCCTGCTGTCCGACAAACAGTGCGACGAGTTAACAAAGACTCGAGTGGAAATGTTCCCGGATTCGTCGCACGTGTCCCCATCCCGCCCCAATATTGATACCACCGCCCCAATCCCCAGCTTCTATTCAACCGAATATTCCAGGCTGGTTGAATTCCAGCAAAGAAGCGAGGCCACTATACGTCGAAGATCAAGGGAGCCTACGAGTCATCGAAAATCAAGCTAGAGTCACGGAAAATCAAGCTAGAGTCCACGAACCTCCATCAGCAATACCTACTTCAACACACGGCCCGTTGAAAAGCCAATCAACACCCCAGAGATGCCCTACACCGCGGAGGAGAGGGAGGTGATTGTGAGCGACGCCAATCTTTGTCCTGAACGCTACCGTTTCCAAATTGGAATCTGGAAGTCGTTTTCTGACATGTTTCTCAACTACCGAACTGCCGAGGAATACAGATCCTGGTATCACCGAAATTCTCCTCTACCTGGGGTAAAGACCGCTCGCCAGTACTCGCTCAAAAAGGCCGCAATGCTGATGGACTACATCAAGGCCGTGTATGAAAAGAACCCCAGCAAAAAAATGCCAGGCAACTGAGACTTGCAACAAAAGAGGGACTGCAGCTGGTTGAGACTCGGAACGCCGAGGATAGGGAAAGCGTGAGCAGGAAAGCAGAGCGTGATAGATTGTAAATTGGGAGAACAGGTTTGAATCTTTGAGAGGATAGGGAAGGGGGTGATAGGCGATATGGATGATACGGATAGAAAGATACGGCGATGTGGAAGAACGGAGACAAAAAAGAACAGCGACAAAAAAGAACAGCGACAAGAAAGAACAGCAACAAGAAGATACAGCAACAAGAAGGTACAGCAACAAGAAGATACAGTACATTTACCAGCTACAAGTACACACCGTACCAATTACCCGACGCTATCTTATTGAATAACGAACCTGGACGGTGCTTACTGTAGCTCACACAGAGCCATAACCCTATGAGTATTTGATCTCGCGTTGATCACGTCTCAACACGGCTACACTGCAACAATCTGTCACACTGTATGTACAGCTTGTATGTACAGCTTCTGGGGCATCATCAGACTACTGACGACCAAGTGAGCTACGTGCGCCATCGGTATTGAACAAGCATTGAACTCGCCTTTTTGTATGGCTGTGGCGGAAAATAAAAAAAAAATCGCTTTTCAACTGCAATGGCTGCCTGTTTACGCTGTTGTGAATCTGCACCGCCTCTCACTCCTCCAGTCTCTTCCTCTTAACAAAATCCCAATAACTTTAATCTCTTTACTTAGTTCGCTACTCTTCCCAACTCGTAAGGTTCGGTATTGCCGGAAATACACCGCCTTTTTGGCTCAGGCAATAAACCGCGCAGGAGAAAAGTGGAAAATTGGGGAAAAAAATGACAAAAATCGGGGGGAAATCGACCAGAGAAGCCACCGCCGAAATGCGCCAGGATGCTCCTCTATCTGGGCCTTTTCTGTCCACCGCTCTGCCTCCACCCTTCTACACGCTTCTGCGAGTGGGACAACCCTAACGTTATTTAGACCCGGTTCGGTTTGAATTTTCACTTCCTCGAAAATACAGCGCAGGAAAGGAAGCAACATCATCTTGAACAACCTTACATCCTCCATCACCCCCCAAAATGCCTTCCACCGCCACCGTTGTGACCTCCGCCCTGGCCGTGGGCGCCCTGTCGTACGTTGTCTACTTTGACTACCAGCGACGACACAACGCCGACTTCCGACGAAAGCTCAAGAAGAGCAACCGAGATCTGGAGAAGGCTGAAGCTGCCCATGCCACCGCCAAGAAGAACGAAATCAAGCAGCAGATCATCAAGAAGCTCGACGCCTCGTTGGCATCCCAGCAGATCCCCTCCGGCATGAAGGAGAAGGAGGAGTTTTTCCTGGCCCAGGTGACCCAGGCCGACGAGTTTGCCCAGGCCAACGACATCGAGAACGCCGCCATTGCCTACTACAAGGCTCTGTCCGTCTACCCCGTGCCCACCGACCTTCTGGGAATCTACGAGCAGTCCGTCAAGCAGCCCATTCTGGAGCTCGTCCTGCAGATGATCTCTGCCCGAACCCCCGAGTCTCTGCTCGCCTCTCTGGGAGCCAAGCTCGATGCTTCCGTCGAGTAAACGGAGATGTATGTATATAGTATGGATCGATTGACGTTAGTGGAGCGCGATGAGTCTGACGGCTTCCCAGTTGAGCGAGGAGTTTGAGTGCCAGCCAAACCTCCGGACACTCCTGAGACACATTCCTGTAGGAGGAGGAGATTGTAGCAGGCAGTCTAGGTACCACAGCGATAGTGCGCATTGTAGCCAATGAATCAGCCCCGATGGTGACCAAACGGTGCGTACTTGTAGTGGGTCAATTGACTACTTGTAATGTCAGTTTGACCTAGCTGTGAAGGACGGCTGCTCAGCCATAAAGTTGGCTTAACTCCGAGAGTGTCATGGCAAGTGTTGGGATCGAAGGGCTGAGACTTGTAACAGTGTCGGTGTATCATTAAGACAGTCCATTATTGCTTCGTGTCTGTGTCGTGGTAGGTGTTTGTACCACTGGTGATGAAGAAGAAGACAGTGTCGGATTTCATTGTTCGTTGGATCGCATCATGCAACAATGCATTCTGAAAATTACAGCAGAGTCAGAAGCAGACAAAGACACTTGGTCTCGACAGAATCTCGCCAGTGACTATGTGACAGTCACTTCGTCATATCGTCATATCTTCAGATCGTCGTATCGTCGTATTGTACTGACGCTGCTCGCCCATCACCTCTACCACGTGTTTTGTTGAACCTACGATACTGGCATCAAATACCAGAGCTACTATCCACACAACTGAATAATTTATTGTACATCTAGACCGCTGATGCTGCGTCTAGTACAGCGCCAACGTGGCCTCGTACTCGCCCCACTTTTCCTCTCCTCCTCGTTTCGCCACGGCCAGGTTAATGAGACTCTTTGCTTTTCGAACCTGGCCCAGATGCAGAGCCCGGGTAACCAGAATGTCGTTGTTGAGATCCTCGTCAGTGCTGACAGCGTCCAGAGCCTGTTGCAGCAAATCTCCCTCGCGGTCAGTAAAGGGAAGATTACTCAGACGCCACACGCCCCCCAGGTACCGTTCTTCAATGCATGCTTTGACGAGACACTCAAAGGCGCCCATTTGCGCGCTGGCCGTGAGAGATCGGATGTATGTAAGAGCCATCATGGGGTCCAGACGCGCCAGGCAGGCGATGTAGATGGTCACGGACTCTCGCTGGTCACATTTCGGTGTGGTCTCGTCAAAGTACCGCACAATGAGCTGGTCGCCCTCGCGGCGCTTCTTCTGGGCAACGGCCTGAGCGTTGAGAGCCCGCACAACCGCGTCAGGGTAAGTGGAAGCTGTTCCTGGATAGGTGATTTCCTCCACAGCTGTGTTCATGTCGGCTCGATCCAGGGCGTAGCAGCCGTTCATGAAATGCTTGTAAGCCACAGGCAGCAGAATCTCGGTCGCGTAGGCGTCAGCTGCCTCCTGGTTGGCGTCCAGAAGCAGATAGTAGATTAGACAGTTTTGTTGCAGGTCATCCTGGAGCGTTTCTGTGGTCTTGTCGGTCTCGATCCGCCGCACAAGTTTGACGAGGTCGTTGTAATTCGAAGGAGGAAACAGCTTTTGCGTCTCGGCTAGCGATTCCCGGTTGATGTTGTCTTCGTAGAGTCGATCAAACATGTTTTTTCGGTCCGGAAACAGCTTTCGCGTGTCGCCAATCGTGTTGAAGAGCGGAGACGAGTACACAAACGGCTCGCTCTTGAAGTAGTGCTCGATCACGAGCTCACCAAACTTCTTCTCCACCTTTTGTGTGAAATCCGACATTGTTGGATGTGATGGTGAGGATACCAGATGTTGTGATTTTGTCTCTGCAAGAGTTTATTTTGACGCATGTGGTGATGTATTGCTGAGACTGAAATCGCGACTGTAGAGAAGATGGAGTTCCGATAGTGGGTGGAAGACGAAATGAATGGCCAATTTCTGTCAGTTATCCATCACATTTACCACTGTCCCTGTAGGCTGAAGGCTTACTACAGTGTACATACTGTCTGTACAGTACATCCATGCACATAATACTTGTTTGAAATGCTGTTGAGGCTACTTATGTTTTCCTAATACATCACTAATATCTAACTAATATCTAACTAAAAACAAGTTAACAATGCATAACTTCAATGCATCAAACAACTTCAAAACCGAAAATAACTCTGAATAGTGAAACAGAAAGTGTACCGTTTCGGCCGTCACGTTACTCGAAAGGCCCAAGTGTACATTTTATCAAGCACTTCTTTACATGAGCTCTTTCAACTTTCGCAGAACAACTTTCTCTCCAACTACTTGTAGCCCTCAACTAAAGAGTCTGAGGTTGGCGCTTACAACTCGACCATCAGTTACAGTACAAAACATACTGTCAAAGTGACTACTATTGACCGATGGACGAACCAATACTCGCAGGAATCGTAACCTGTTGACCTTTGACAGTCTGAGATGACGAATTGCAGACTACCTTTGAGGATAATTGGGTCAACTGACAGCCTTGCACTACAAGTAGAAATCTTACAGGGCCCAGGTCCTCTGGCCAAGGCGAGTTCTCCGACGTTCGCCAACATGTATACTCATCAGCTACTGTTTATTGAGCCACGGTTGCAAGGTATAATACATCCTGAAGTTGGACTCCAATCATCCCTAGTACACCTCTCCGCCTATCTTTGGTCTACACAGGTTTTCCGAAAGTCGATTTATAACACAGCAATGGCTACTCGTGAATCACACTGACATTACTGGATGTACTTGACGTACTGCCACACCCAGCACGCTAACCACAAGATTCCCCCCATAAGCAAAAAAAACATAGCGGCACCTGGTTTCGATCCAGGGACATCAGGGTTATGAGCCCTGCGCGCTTCCGCTGCGCCATGCCGCTCCGTGATGGGTTGGCTACATCGCAATGGAGGTTTCAACATGACTCACGGGTCACGTGACCCCAAAGTTTCAAAATGCAGTTTCTGTTAGACAATAAAACCTTAATGTTGTTTCCAAACCGTAATTTTGACTGCTGCAACTACACCTCGGTTTGGAGATTAGAGGAGTAAAAATGCCCATTATTGTTGTTGCTGTTACAAATCATTTATTAATCTATTTAATCTTGATGGCAGCAACTGTAAGTCACATGAGATTATACATTCTGGTTATCAAAATACCTGTTACACATTTTCAATTAGCTCGTCCATTCACATACAAGTCGCCAATTACATTATCATAACATTATTCATACATAGCCTCTCAAAAACCAAAGGGATTGTTAGGAGTGGCAGAGGCCAGGTTGGCTCGCTGACGACCCGTGGCGGTGGGCTGTAGCGGCTGCTGACCAAAAGAAGTGGAAGGTGCTCCGGTCTGTTGAGACTGCATGCCTCCAAAGGGTGACGAGCTGTTTCCAAAACCAAAGCCGGTAGGCTGCGACTGCAGGCCACCAAACGGCTGCTGCTGCTGCAGGGCTGCTGCTGCTGCTGCTGGAAAGGCTGTTGTTGCTGCTGCTGGAAAGGCTGCTGCTGCTGTTGCTGGAAAGGCTGCTGGAAAGGCTGCTGGAAAGGCTGCTGCGGCTGGAAGGTCTGCTGCGGCTGCATCTGTTGACCAAACGCCTGCTGCTGCTGCAGAGGCTGGATGTTGTTAAAGTAGCTCAAACCGGCAGACTGCTGGGGCTGTCCGAAAGGAGTAGTAGGCTGGCTTCCAAACGGCGAAGCAGAAGCTCCAGTGGAAAAGGGCTGCTGCTGCTGGAAGGAAGTCTGCTGAGGTTGCATAGGCTGCTGCTGAAAAGGCTGCTGCGGCTGAGAATTGAAAATGCTGCCACCAGTGAGCTGCTGCGACATTGGCTGCTGTTGAGTGAACTGCTGTTGCATTGGTTGTTGCTGGGTGAACTGCTGTTGCATGGGCTGCTGCTGGAAAATGCTGGAGCCCGTCAGCTGCTGCTGCATGGGCTGTTGGCCAAACATGCTGCCTCCGGTAAGTTGCTGGACCATGGGCTGCTGCTGCTGCTGCTGCTTGTTGAGGGAAGCACCGGCAAGAGCGTTGGTGATGGCATTCATGGAGTACCCGCCCGTGTTTGCAGGCTGGTTCATGCCAAGAACATTCTGAGCAGTGTAACCGGTAGGAACGCCCTGAAGTCCACCTGTGGGGACACCAACAAGACCGCCGGTGGGGACACCAACCAGCCCACCAGTCTGCTGACTGAGAAGAGTGTTGGGACCACCAGTTAGGAAAGGATTCTGCACGGGAGCAGATCCGGTAAGAGACTGTTGTAGTGGCCCAGTGGTCTGGGGAAGAATGCCGGTGTTCATGCTCTGCTGAGGGAGAGCACTCGTGGACTGGGACATTGGCTGCTGGGTGTACTGCTGCTGGATGGGCTGCATGATACCACCAGTAGCTTGTGTCTGCAGGTTGGAAGATGTCGGGGTGGGCTGCAGAGGCTTGATGTTCATCAGATCGTTGATGGAGCCGGTTCGAACAGGCTGGATGGGAGCAGTAGGCTGAGCTTGAATGGGCTGCTGCTGAATAGGAGCTGTGGGCTGAGCCTGGATAGGCTGCTGCTGAACGGGGGGCTGCTGCTGAACTGGGGGCGCCTGTTGCTGGGGAGGAGCCTGCTGCTTATCCAGAGACGACCAGGGATCGGTATCGTCTGCCTTGGTAAGAGTCTTGCTGGTGTTGTTCTTCAGAGCACCAGTGGTGTCTGAGAACAGGCCACCGGAGGGGTTGCCGCCCACAGGAGTGCTGGCAGAAGTACCAGTGCCGCTTCGACCGTACTTTTCGTCAAGCTTTTTGGTGACTCGCAGAATATCACCTTCCTTGAGACCCAGAGATCGCAGAGTGGAGGGAGTCACTTCAGGCAGAATCGACTCGTCCATCTGATCTCGTGTGAACGAGGTGGCATATCGCTGACAGGCATGCACGTCGACTCCACAATCCAAAAAGAATCCGAACCAGTCGTAGTCCGACTCGGGAGTTGGCTTGGGAGCGTTTGCAGAAGACGCTGCTCCCGATGACGACTTTCGCCGGTCGGACCGAGAGGTGGACCGTCGTCGGTCTCGCGAAGATCCGCCCCGATCTCGAGAAAGGGGCTTGTCCTCCTCCAGATCAACGCCCGTCACGTCCTCCACATACTCCAAGTCCTCAATGGCCATTTTGGAACAGGCCACGGCAATTTTGACACCGTTGACCTTGTGCAGATGGATCTTGCCGTCCACACATCCAAGCAGAGCGGCGTCTACCTTGAATGCACCGGACCGATCGGTCCAAGTTCGCACCTTTCTAGGATCAGGCTTGGACTTGGGAGCGTCTCTGGAAGATCGAGACGATCGCTTGTCCGCTCGATCTCGAGACCGGTCGTCACGGGATCGGTCACGTGATTTATCACGCGACGAGCCGCTGGCCTTCCTCTGCTGGTCAACTACCTTTTTGAGGGTCTTTTCGCTGGGCGCAATCTCAATGTAGCTACTGGGGACGACACCAGCGACTCCAGACGAGTTTTTCACCATCCACCAGTCCCGGCTCTTTGTGTCATCTATAATGAACACATTCTCGCCCTCCTCCACAGACACCTCGTCTCGACCCTGAGCGTCAAACTTGTACAGCACCTTTCCGAGCTTCTGGCCGGCCGAGTTGGCTGCCATCATTACCTCGGTGAGTCCCGAAGAGTTGTAGGCTCCTGCGAGTTCGCCAAGGGCGTAGATCACCTCGTCAGCGGTATCTTTGCTTCCCAGGTGCAGATCAAACGAGACGGTGGGGTGCTTAAAGTCTAGAAACACATGTTTCTTCTCGCTGTTGTAGTTAACGAGATCCTTGACTGGCCATTGTTGGGGCTGTCCGGACGATCGCTCCGGGGAGAACATGATCATGCCGTTGCCAATCGCCAGAGTCGCTTTTCGTTTTTTCCGTCCGTCCACCTCCTGGACAGGCCATGTGAAGAAGTTGGCAGAAGACGAGGAAGGCTTGTCATTTGCAGAGGAAGCGTTTCGAGATCGAGACACGGACGAGCCTCGGCTTCGGCTGTCGCCTGCTCCCGAAGAGGGCCGTCCACTTCCATTTCCGCTTCCGCCTGGTCGGGCAGGCATGGGAGGGGGAGACTCTTCGTCCCGTCCGTTGGCGTAGACGGGCTCGGTGGACGCATGGGTGGTCGAGGCAGGCGGTCGGTACGCTTGTGGGGGCGGGGGGAAGGCATCCTTTGGAAGAGGAGGTAGTGGTGAGTCTTTGGTGATGGGCGTCGTCGGTTGGCCAGCGGGGGTGGGAATGGCGGCAACAGGCGTGGGAATAGCAGCCACGGGGGCAGGGGCCGCGGATGGCGGAGCGTCGCCGGTGTAGTTTGCAGGCACAAATCCGTACTCGTCTCCTCCGCGGCACACCAGCAACCATTCACTGTCACTGTCATCGTAGACTGTCAGTGCGTCTCCCTCCTTGAAGGTCAGCTCCTCCTCTGTCTGTTTGTCGTAGTCGTAAAGAGCATAGGCTTGTCGTTTGGCCGGCGCCGGCTCAATGTAAGTCAAGGGAACCAGTCCGATTTCGTTGGTGCCCGCAGGTCCAGCTTTTTTGGCCTTTAACCACTCGTCGGTCGACGACTTTTCCAAAAGGTAGAGAAGCGAGTTCTCGGAAAAGGTCAATTCGTCCTCCGTACGAGCCTCATAGTCGTAGAGCGCTTGGTACACGCCGTGGAACAGAGACGGCATTGTCGATGTCGCGATGCTGGGCCAGAGCTATGTTGATGACTTGTCAGATGCGCACAGCAATGGTTGTGAGCTTATGTGGTGGGAGGTGTGTGGGAGTAGCTATACAGCGTGAGTGAATTGGCTCAACAAAGTGATGCACCAGAGCACAAGCCATCAAGCGATAAGGGTAGCAGAAAACCGCGGGAAACAGAGAGATTAAATACTTTTTGGCGACCGGTCTCAAGTTACACAAAACAAACCACAACTACACCCCCACACACGTGACACCTCATCTCTGCCCCCAACCTCTTTAGTACAGTGCGAGTACATAATCGTTAAAGCCACGCAACTCATGCATGTAGCCCTAACCTGCCCAGGGCTGTGCACACTCCACTCCCTTGGATTAATAAGCGACCGGAGGACCCAACGGACTCGGCTCGTTTTGCTTACTAAGCTTATCAACAATCCCGCCGTTTTTCTTCAAAGGTGTACAGCTGCAACTAGCGCTACTACCCGTATGTACTACTTGAGCTGTATACAGATCACGTGTTTAAAGTCTCACCGTCTAAAATTATTTTTTTAATTTTTAGAATGAAACCAACCCTAACCCCGGTCAAGCCTTCCCATCGCAGCTTACATAATTCTGAATCAAGATTCGAAACAGAACTAAGCAGCATCAATACACTACAATACTCATTCAATGACAAGCACTACAGCATCATCCAAGGCCACAAAAACGGTCACGGACGACGATATTTACCGGCAATCGTCGCAGTTCAAAAAATGGTCGTTTACGCCGACGCAACTGGCAGCTAGACGGCTTCAAACCAACACCAACGGCCGCGAGTTTGTCAAACAGTCGTTTCTAGCGGCGGATCTCGATCCCGCCATGGCCAAAATCCTCTCTGTTGACGAGGAACTTACCATGGTCAATTACATGTGTTCTCAGAGCGAGGGAATTGCCCAAGTTCTCAATCTACCTTCTAAAGTGAAGGCAACAGCTGTACTCTTCTTCAAAAAGTTTTTCCTCATCAACTCCGTCATGGTGTACAGTGACCCCGTCAAGGTCTTGCATACGTGTTTCTTTTTGGCCACCAAAGCCGAGAATCACTTCTTTTCCATCAACCAGTTCTGCAAATACACTGGAGCGGTGGCCAAGGACGTTTTGCAACTCGAGTTTGTGGTGATGCAGTCGATGCTGTTTTCTTTGAGCGCCCAGAGCGCATACACTCCCTTGCATGGCTTCTATCTCGACATCCAGACGTCGCTGCCCCACGTTCCTGCCTCGACAGTCGGGTCTCTGTACGATGGAGCCAGAAAGTACGTGTCTCTGAGCTTTCTAACCGACGCAAATTTCCTCTTTACCCCTCCGCAAATCTCGCTCGCGGCCATGATGTGCACAAATAGCCAGATAACCGAGCAGTATTTGCGAGTGAAGATGAGCGACCCAGCGCAGTTCAACCTGACCACAAAGCTGGTTCAGGAGTGCGTTGACATGCTGCAAAAGGTGGACAAGCCGACCAAGGAGTATGTGCAGGAGATTGGAAAGAAGCTGCGGTCGTGTGACGTGGAGAAAACCAAGGCGAGATTGCTGAAACGCAAGCTTAAGGAGCAGGGAGAGGGCGACGCAAAGAAGCAGAAGCTGGACTCGGAAACTCCTCAGCCTCCAGACATGTCCAATTCCGCTTCTACTGAGCCTGCATCCGCAGAGGCTTCTGCTTCGGCGTCTGCATCGACAACAGATGCTTCTGCTCCGGCGTCGGCGTCTGCGTCTGCGTCTGCGTCCACTGAACAGTCCTAATTGTCCCATGGTAGCAGCTACCGCAACATTAACATAGAATGCATTATTTAATCATATCGTACTTGTACGTGCCGTTGGTGGTTTCTACAAACACGGGTCGCTGAGTGTTGTAGTGAAACTTTCTGACCAAATCAACACCAACACCAACACCAACACCAACACCAAGTGGACATGAGACCCCGTCAACACGATAAGCTGGACGAAGACTTCTGTCCGTCCCAAGTACTATAGATGGTCGAAGAAAGACCCATAAAAAACGGGTTATGTGGAACAGATTTTCTACGCGAGTACAGTATGTACTTTTGCCTGTACCCATTATCATCTTAACACGAATAAATTATTACATGAATACATAAATCAATCTCATAAATTAGGCGTTGCACACGGGATCAACTCCAGAAGCAATGTTGCACTGGTGCATGAGTCGCTTCTCGTCAGGAGCAAACTGACCGGTGACGGAGTGCCAAACACCCTGGTTGTGGAACAGCACCAGATCGCCGGCCTTCCACGAGTGGGCATAGACGTACTTGGGATCAATGTTGGGTCGCATGATTCGATACAACTCCTTTCGAGCGTCCTCGAGCTGCAAAACCTCGCCGTTCTTTCGCTCAATCTTGTGGACACAACAGCCGTGGGCCTGCAGATGATGCTCGCCGGTGACGGGGTTGGTCCAGACCATGGGCAGTCGCTTGACCTTGCTTTCCTCCCATTCGGGCAGCTTTTCGAGATCCATCTCCTTGCCCTCGCTGACCATAGTCAGACCATCATCAGTAGCCTTGGCAGGCGAGATGAAGATGTAAGGGTGGGGAGCGTAGACGACGGTAGATTCCAAAGCCAGCTTCTGGTCCTCTGGCGACAGCAGCTTGAATGCATTGGCGCCAGACACAAAGCAGGTGGCGGCCTGGGTCAGCTCGAGCTCGTCGCCGGTGTCGGTGTACTTGACCTTCTGGTGCTTGGAGGAAGGGGGCACGTCGATTCCGAGCAGAGTGGTGCAGACAGGGGGGGAAAGTCCGTACAGTGCCGAGTCAATGTGCCATCGGTAGAACCGGGTGTATCCCTGGGCCTTTTCTTCGTCGGTGAGCACGTTCTTGTGGAAGGTGTCGTGGATGGGGTGGGTGAGGGTCAGCTGGTCGACGCCCTCGTGGTTGTAGTGGGTTCCCTGGCCGAGAATCTGGACCTGGGGCTGGTGGGGCACTGAATGACCGTCCTTGGCCAGCACGGACTGCTTGTGTCGGAACTCCTTGGAGTGGCCGTATGCTCCCTCTCCGCAGGAAGGATCCATTCGCTTGGTGATGGCGTACTGCGACGATGGCTTGAGCTTGGCCTGGTCGGGGATCACCACCACGGAGTATGTCATGAGCGCCTCCTTGAGCTTCTGGAAGTCGGCGTCGTTCAGATCCGCCGGATCGGTGATGCCGGTGGGCAGCTGGATGGTGGCTCCCAGAGGAGCGTCGGGCAGAGGAATTGCCGTGAGAGTGTCTGCTGTCATGTCGTCGTTTGTGTAAGTGTTGCGACTGCGCTTGGTGTCAGTGTCGTGACTGGTGTCGTTTGGAGGAGGGGTCTAGTTGCGGGATGGCTCACCTTTATATCTTAGCTGCCTGGCTCTAATCGCGTGGGGTGTTTATCGGGCCTACAAGATTGGCCCGGTCTCTGCCGCGGATCAACCTGCGTCCTGAGCTTAGAGTTTGGCCGCTTCATTTCAGCTGATAATGCACGCTTGCAACCTTGAAACAGGACGAGATGGGAGATGGGCGGCGGAGAAACAGCCGTCTGAGGGTGTCCCAAGCGAAGCCATAAGTCCACGACATGTCTGTTTCACGGTAAAAACGCTCGTAATCTGTGTTGGTGGTTTTTCATCTTCATATTTGGTTATCTCTAGACTAGTATCCTACCCCAGGTCGGCGAAACGGCCTATCTGCACCAATCACGCATAAGCGAATGGATATTGCTTGTTGGTGCAGATTGTAGCTACAGTAGTGCGAGTGGGTGTCTTGTGAGAAAACAACCGGCACAAGCCGTACGTGAGTGTCGTACGTGAGTGTACGTTGCTTTTCAATCAAATTCACCTCGTTCGTTGATCAAGTCCCTCTTCTCTTGTCTGTTTTTGCCTCTTTATCATTCTTTTTGGCTCTTGTTCATCATTCTTGTTGCCTTTTTTTCATCATTCTTGTTGCCTTTTTTTCATCATTCTTGTTGGCTCTTGTTCATCATTCTTGTTGTCTTTTTTTGCCTCTTTTTGCCTCTTCTTCATCTCACTTGTTGCCTCGTTTTCGCTCGTTTTCACCTCGTTTTCGCCTCGTTTTGCCCCATCTTTGCTGGTCGCACATTTCTTCACCGCTTGAGACTCGTCCTTGCCGCGTGTGTTCCTGTTTCCTCAGGTCCGCCCGACGGACGAACCTAGTTTTATGTCACAACACCGTCGGCTCGGTTTCCGACGGTTACCCGGCAGAACACGGAAACAAGAGCTCGGCGAGTGACAACGACCTGAGCGATTATCGGTGTAATTGTGTCAGACTGGAGCGCGTACAGCAGCAGTCACGAGTCTCCGTTTCTCCGAACGCCATCAGAAGAGCGAGTAGACCAATGTACGTACAGTAGACGAATGTACGTGGATGGATGATTACTCACTTCACTCATAAACAGTTGTGATGAAAAGTCAGACAGAATATAAACCTACATCTACGACTGTCCGTGACCTCGGGAAGAGTCTGTCGGTTTCTTTCGGAGTCTGTCGGAGTCTGTCGGGGAGTCTGCGGGAAAGAGTCTGTCAGAAAGATAATCTCTGACAATCTGGCAGTCTGACAATCTGACAGTCTGACAGTCTGACAATCTGACAATCTGACAATCTGACTGCCTGACTGTCTAACTGTCTGACAGTCTGTATCTCGAACTTTTATTATGGAGACGGCGAAGAGGGACATAAACAGCTCCAACATTTCTCGAGCCTTAAACCAGCTTGGCCGGGAGGACTTGTCACGGACCTCATCGACTACCTGAGGGTCCGTTTGGCCGGGGTGGTTTGAGCGACCACTATAGTACAGCACGGGAGTGCTGATGGCCAACAGATTACTGGCTCAAGGCTTCGAAACAGAATCAATGGGTTTGTATGTATGTAAATTGCTCCTGGTCATCCGTCGATCGACTCGCGGCGTTCACCATCCTGGGCTTCAAGTCTTGTTCATAGAGACCAACACGCTCCAGTCACTCAATAACAACCACTAATAACACCCACTAATAACACCCACTAATAACACCCACTAATAACACCCACTAATAACACCCACTAATAACACCCTTCCGTCCGCCTAGTCTCACACCTAATACGACACCCTTCCGCCACTCATTCGACCGTTACACCTTCTTGTCACGGAGCAAGACCCTGCAGGGCTTGGACGAATTGGGATGGTCGGAGTTACCTGGAGATAATGCAAGAGGGATGTGTGCTAGACTGTCGGTTTATGTACAGTACGAGTAAAAAAAAAGTAGTGTACAAGTACAAGTACACGTACTCTGCAACAACGAAACGAGTTTCTAGTCCAATTTCGGTCCCACTCCAGCTACTCTTTCTCTCTCGACCCTTTCGACTTTCAACATATGCACCCAAATTTAGACCCGCAAGACATGTATAGCAAGGGGAGCATATGGGGTGTTTCATAGCAGCTGAACAGGAAAGAAGAGGTGGAAAGGAGCAAATAACCCGGCAAATTGGGCCATTTAATGCATGGCTATTAATAGAAACCCTAGAAACACCCTGTTCAGCCTTCCTTCAACCCCTTCCATACGTACAGTGCACACTATGTAGTATGCACTATACGATACTTGTAACAAACCTTTTTTATTTTTTATATGCTAATGGAACGCAAGAACGTCATAGACTACTGTACTGAGATGATGAGCAGTAGTAGGTGCGGTGCAAGAAAAATGTACTCAGTACTCAGTTGTACCATACGATACGATATGCCGCTTTTCTACCCTAGATAGGTCATGTGATTATGCCATATTACGAGGGACTTTGTTGCCGATTCAGTTCTATGGCAACCGTAACTAGACCAGTGAGAACAGTATGGCCCCGAAACTACAGCAGTTGCCTGAAGCCAGGCACCCCTGACCCCTGCCACCCGGAGGAGTAGTGATACTGTACCCAATCCCTGGTATATATAGCTTGGTGGCGGGCTCCATGGACTTCAAACACTGCCGTTTCTAACACATTAACAATGGTTTCTCTCTCCACCTCCGCCACTTTTGCCATTCTGGCCTCTCTTGTTGCCGCCCAGAACCCCATTGTGGCCTCTCTGGCTAACCAGATTGTCGACGGCATTGCTGCCGCCAAGACGGACGACTCCGTGTCTCCCGAGCAGGCCACCTCCGAGCTCCAGGCCGTTCTGGAGGTTGTCACCAAGAACCCCGACATGATCGGTCTCTTCTCCAAGGCCATGCCCGTTGCCATGGCCGGCCTGAACGACGACAACCTGCCCGAGCTTCTGTCTGCCGCCGGCCAGTCCCTGGCTGCCTTTGAGGGCTCTCCCGACTACGCCAAGGTCTCCAACGGTCTGCACTCTGCCCTGCCCCACTACGATGTTCCCAAGGCCATGGCCAACGTCGAGAACAACCTGGGTCGAGTTATGGCAATCGTCACCCCCAACCTGCCCCAGCTGACTCCCAAGATCCCCGAGCAGTGGAGCCGAGCCACCATGCGAGTTCAGGCTCTTGCCCAGGACCTTGGTCTTGCCGGAAACGCCCCCAACTTTGCCGCCGAGGATGATGCCGCTCCCACTGCCACTGGCGATGCCAAGCCCGAGGCGACCGGTGATTCTCAGGACGATTCCAATGTCGAGGACGATTCCAACGTCGAGGACGATTCCAACGTCGAGGATGACTCCAATGTCGAGGACGACTCCAACGTTGAGGACGACTCCAACGATGATATCGTCAACGACACCACCGACAAGCAGGTCGTCGACGACTCCGACGACTCCACCGTTGTCGACGACTCCTCTTCCATCGTCGACGACTCCTCGTCCATCTCCGACGACTCCTCTCCTTCCAAGTCCTCTCCTTCCAACTCCACCATGGGCCCCTCTATCCCCAATGGAAACGGTATTGACCAGGCCAACACTGGCTCTTCTTTCAACACCCAGCTGGCTGCCGGTGTCGCCGTCGTTGCTGCCTTCGCCGCTCTCATTTAGTTTCCCTGGACACAGCTCAATCAAATTTTCTAATTACCTAATATACGCTGCGAATATAGGTGTAAATAAGTAGCAAGTCACCCATCCCTAGTACGAGCACACGTAGCCCATGTCCAACCCCAACGCTGACTGGACTCAACAGATGTCTACTTGTAGTCACAGAATGTCCCAATTGGTACTCGCCCACCTGTAGAATGTTGACACTCGCGTATTGTAGAAGAGTAATGAATGGTCAACACTCCCCTACGTAGAAGAGTGCACATAATGTCAACACTCCCCTACTGTAGAAAGTGCACAATGAATGTCAACACTCCCCTACTGTTAGAAGAGTGCACATGAATGTCAAAACCCCCCTACTGTAGATAAGAGTGCTTCATCGCCCACACTAATCAATGACGTAAACAGTGCAGGGCTGGCCAACTTCCTCCAGCACCTTTTCCGTGTCTCTCCAGGGCACTCGGAACAACCCAGCGTTGATCTTGGGCATGTGGACGGTCGAGTTGCCGTCAATTGGACCTGACATTTTCGCCAACTGCTTCTGGAGATCCTGCATGGCTAGTTTAGTCTGTTTCACAATCTGCTCGGGGCCGTCCACACGCGCTCCAAAACGCACAGAAGTAAACAGACAAGCCACATAAACCAATTCGCCGGTCTGCGCGTCGTGCGTCTCAATCAGCTGGCAGGTGCCCAGAAGCGCCGAGTTATCGTCCGAGTATTTGTCGCAGTGTCGCTTGTACTCCACAAAGGCCCCGGGGAACTTTTGCTTGAAGCCGGCTGCCACTCCGGAGCCCCACGATCCCAGACAGTTGCACGCATGTGCAAGTACGGCCGGTCGCGGCGACTCCTCAAACAGGTCGCCCTGCACATATGTCAGCGCCGAAAGTCTGTATCCCATGTTGGTTGGTGATTTATGGAATGTGTGATTTCGTATTGAATTATTTACACTCCATGTGGGGGAGGGGAAAGGCTAAGCGGGGGTTACCCGGACGGAGAGTTCCCACTGTGGGAGGTGTGTGTGCATAGAGTGACAAACTCTAGCGTTCAGAATGCGTAATCACCACTCTCTCCAGTGACCATCGATTCAGCACTCACAAACGAGCTGGACCCCAGGCGAGAAGCACAATCGCAACATGTCGCTTCCGCCCATGCTCAGTCCCACGCTTCCGCCATGGACGGATTGCGTGCAGGTCGAGTTTCCGAAAATGCTGTCGCCCACCTTGCCTGCAGTTTTCGAGTTTGGTGGCAGCAAGAAGACGGCCCAGAAGACGGGTCTGAGTCACGAGATGAAGGACAAGAGCTTTCCTGTCACTCTCAAGGTTTCCAAAAAGGCGCTGTCTCGGCTCGACAGCAAGAGCGATGTTTCCAAAGCCACGGAGGACGATGCCAGGGAGGGGAGCAGGGAGAGCAAGACCAATGGCCGCACGGAAAACAGAAAGGAAAAGGAGGAACCATCATCATCAGCAAGATCATCAGCATCATCGGCGCGAATCCCCGCGGCCCGCGATCTTGACAAAAGCACAACTCCAACCAAGGCAAAGTCAAAGGCGGTATCTCCCACGCGCGACGAAGAGACCAAACAGCAATTCAAGCTACTGCGAAAGAAGATGCGTACCTGGCTGGATCTGGCGCGCGCAAAAAAACACATGTCAGACGCCAAGTTCACATCTGAGGAGTTTGCGCTGGCGTCAGCCGCGGCTATGGACTCGCTGCTGTGCTATATCATTGCCTTCAACTACGAAGAGCGTGCAGATATCCTGACAGGCCGTGTGCCGCAGGACAAGAGCTGGGGATCACTGGTTAACTTTGTCAATAGAGTCAATTTTCTGCTGGAAGCTGCCAAACAACCTCACCTGATTGGATGCTGTTACCTGATGCGGGCAATGATTCATGTCCGAGTTGGTCTGGTACTCGGCACTCAAGCCAAGGCTTTGGCACGTGGAGGCGAGGGTAACGACGAGGTGCCTCCGGCTGAGACGCTGGCGCTGAGCCTATGTCGCACGCAAGAGGGATACACGGCCGACTTTCGAAGGGCCAGTCGAAGTCTGCCGTTGTCGCAGATTTCTCAACATTTCCCCCAGTCGTATGGGCGGCGTTCTAGAACAGCGGTGCCGGTTGTTCACGGCGGTGGTTACCGTCCTTGGTCGGACGAATATGCATTGCCTCTGCATGTTTATTCGTCGTTACAGGAGGCGGCGGCTTTGGGCTGGAACATGACAGACGAATGGATCAGGACTGAGGGAGTCAAGTACGAGTGGGCCTGCCGTGCGTTGGCATGACAGGGGGCCGGCTACTGTCCCGAAAGGGCTTTTCCGGCCGGGCATGATTCTCCCGACACTCTTATGGATGTCTTCTAGAAGCAATAAGGTGTCATGTATTTATTATAATGGTATATATATAAGAAAAAATTGGTTCAAAACCCTGTAATACAAAAAGTCTTCGTTCAATATATGATGTCACCCTACAGTACAGGGGGGACAGTGTTATGGCCCAGGTCGCCGAGAGTTGTATTTGCACCAGCTAGTGTCGAGACAAGACCAAGGCTGACGAAACAATTCGAGACAATCGGGACAGTAGGTTTGGCCAATGCATCAGACATGGCATTCTCTGGGCGTCTTTGACTTTGTTTATTCTCCACCAGCCATCAGATAAGTTAAGCTACGAGTACAAGGTAGACAGATGCAGCTGTTGCGTGCCCCGTACGAGCTTGCTACTTGTTATCTGCATCCCGGTGCCAGATTTCTGGCTTGCTCGCCGTATCGAGAGATGTCACTCACCTGCACCAAGCAGCAAGTGGCCCCCCGAGCCCCCCGAGCCCCCACTGTAGCAATACGGCTCGGGTTGACGTCGGTTCTAGTGTCTTTGGGTAGCGCCAAACCCATGGCCGGTTTAGGAAGCTCTGAGCCAAACTGTGGCAGCTTGTGCTTAGCACGCGCAGGGTATTGGAACCAAGGAATAATAGATGGGCAATCTCGACAAGTGGCCCCGCCGAAGAAGGCAGCAGGGTCATGCGGTGGACCAAGAAATCTTGCGTGAGGAGTCGTATGTCTCAAAAAAAAGCACAGTTATACGGACATATGTCTCTGCCGATCCCTGCCTGAGCGTTTCCCGTTAGACAAGTAATATTTTTTGGCCGTGTCTCAGTCGCTGACACTACCACTTGCGGCCGTCCCACGATAGCCTGCGAGCTACTGATGATGGCCCGTCGCCAGGGCGCCCATTGTCAGCCCACGATTTCGCCACTAGTTTGCTGCAGAGTTTGTGGGCCCTGGCGGGGATCAAAGAAAAACAGAGTTACGGTTAGGACACTATCGTTTATTAGTCTTTTTCAAGGGTCGTATTAGGTTTCATTCTGGACATTGTTCTCCTACCGCTCCTATTGTGAAGGACAAACCCCCATACACACCTGCACCAACCCCGACAAACATAAGTCTACGATCCCCAGAATGCCGATAAATCCCCCCGCAGGCAGTGAGACAAGAGTCATATGACCGGCATGGGGCTCAGCTATTGGCTCCTGTGGCTGCTTCACGGCTAGACTACGGATTTGGCTAATTACGGACCATTTTGCTGTCAAAACTGTCGATATCAGACATGACAACCACACGGTCCATGCAACCTCCCATCAACATGACAAAGAAGGTGCTCTATCGAGACCGTGAGGGCGTAGCCACCCCAACCAGATGCGATGCGACCCATTCTGGAATGTGGGTGATGTGATGTGATGTGATGTGAGAGTGACAATGCGTGGCTGACAAACACATTGTCATTGTGATTGAGTGATTGTGATTGAGTTGCAGCTGACTCCCGCTATACGGCTCCCCGACAAGGACGCATTGGGCATGGAACAACTAATAGAGTCTCGGGTCCCCCACAAACATGTGCATCTCACGCAGCTATCGGAGTAGTGGGACCGGCAAATGGGCCACACCTTAACACTATGATAATGGCAACTCGGTTTATGATCCTTATTCTCGGCGAACCATTCCTCTGAGCACTCAATGGATCGGCTCTGACACCCGCAGTCACAATGGAGACCTGTCAGCGACAAAGTGGCTCTATCCGTCCTCTCAATTGCGTGTAAAGAATGGCTGCCTTCTCGACACAAAGAAAGGGGGCGGGAGAAAATGTGTTTGCGTGAGTGTGTGACATCCAATATCACCAAAAGAGTGTGCATAATGACAAGGACACTATCCGCGGCCCGCTGCAGGCTTCGAATTCCTTACGAAAACGGTTAGCTTGGCCATATTTGGAATGAAGGTGAGGACAAGCAAACTCGAGGCACACAAGGACTCCCTCGAGAACATATAACCACCGGCCCCGTCTATGCTGGACCCCCATCGAACGACAACCTCTTCAACAACGTGAGTACTTTTCCCTCAATTGCAATCTTTACGAGTGAGACTAACGCAGATGAAACTATCATTGTTGCTGACTGCTGCCGCCTTGGTAGCAGCTGGTCCGGTGCAACGTCCCCTAACGTGCATCCCAGCGACCACATTAAACGAGAACTCTTGCTTGAGTGCTTGTAATGATTTTCTCATCTACAATGCCGATGTTGAGAAAGTGAGTATCATGCTGCTGTACCCTGTGTCTTAACCGTACTAACATAGTGTCTGCAATGTCTGACAGTGTTCCACCTGGACAACAAAAACGCCGTCTACAACGAACTTGAATCGAGAGGTGAGCCCTTCGCTCCCCAAGTCCCCGTTTGCGGCGCCCCTCTTCCGACTATCACATCCGCGCCTCGTCATTTTGCCCTGCAGCGGCGAGCCCCCGAGACTACGATTACCAGCTGTGCTCTCCCATCCGTTCCCGACCAAGCTAGCTGTCTGTCAATCTGTTCCGCCGTTATTAACGATATCGCCCTCTGTTTGGGCATCCAGTCGTGCATCTGCGACCGGGTGGTGCAGACAATTGGAAACATTAACGACTGTATCGCCTGTGCTTCAATTTTCGATGTCTCTGTTCTCCCCATCACAAGTGGACTTCTTACATTTGTTGCCGGTTGTGGACAGCCTACAACTCCCCAGCCCGTGTGTCAAACCACCACAATTGACCCTGCTGTGACTTGTGACCCACCTCAAATTGTTTCCACTTGTTCGGTTCCCAATCCTCAGGATCTCACCTTCGTCCAATGTTCAACTCAGTGCACAAACCTGATTGCTCAAATTGGTCTCTGTGTCGGTGTGACCACTTGCATCTGTGATAGACTTGGAGGCATGCTGGCAACTGCTGCCGCCTGTCTGCAGTGTTCCCAGCTATTTGACCTGACAGCCGCAATTCCCAATCTGGCTAGCAACCTTCTGAACTACTACGCTGATTGCAATATTCCTGTTGGTCCCCAGACTCAGTGTGATACTACCACTCTCCCTGGTGCTTGTCGTTCCATTACCGCCTCACCTTCAGAACAGGTCACCAGCATGACCTCATGCGAGCCAGACACTGTCTCTTCCACATGCAGTCCAGTTGACAACGGTATGACGCTCGCTCAGTGCACCTCCGTTTGTACAAGTCTGGTGACTACCCTAATTCCTTGTGGGCTCATCGGCGGGTCTTGTATTTGTGACCGTCTTTTGGCTGGAGCTGTAGCAGCGGGTCAGTGTCTGCAGTGTGTCTCTATCTTCGACCTGTCATCCATTCCTAACCTCCCCGCATTGTTCTTGAACAACTTGGGCGGCTGTGGAATGGCTACAACTGCCTCTTCATCGTGTGTTACACAGACTCAAACTGGAGCATGCACCACTATTGTGAGCACTCTGCCCGTCATCACCACTGACGAGTCTACAACTGAGTCTCAGTCCACTGATGTCACCGACACTGGTGCCTCTGCCACTGACACTGCTACCGACACTGCTGCTACAGACACTGCTACCGACACTGCTGCTACAGACACTGCTACAGACACTGCTGCTACAGACACTGCTACAGACACTGCTACAGACACTGCTGCCACAGACACTGCTACAGACACTGCTGCTACAGACACTGCTACAGACACTGCTACAGACACTGCTGCCACAGACACTGCTACAGACACTGCTGCCACAGACACTGCTACAGACACTGCTGCCACAGACACTGCTACAGACACTGCTGCTACTGACACTGCTACAGACACTGCTGCTACTGACACTGCTACAGACACTGCTGCTACTGACACTGCTACAGACACTGCTGCCACAGACACTGCTACAGACACTGCTGCTACTGACACTGCTACAGACACTGCTGCCACAGACACTGCTACAGACACTGCTGCTACTGACACTGCTACAGACACTGCTGCCACAGACACTGCTGCCACAGACACTGCTACAGACACTGCTGCTACTGACACTGCTACAGACACTGCTGCTACAGACACTGCTACAGACACTGCTGCTACAGACACTGCTACAGACACTGCTGCTACTGACACTGCTACAGACACTGCTGCCACAGACACTGCTACAGACACTGCTGCCACAGACACTGCTACAGACACTGCTACAGACACTGCTGCTACTGACACTGCTACTGACACTGCTGCTACTGACACTGCTACAGACACTGCTGCCACAGACACTGCTACAGACACTGCTGCCACAGACACTGCTACAGACACTGCTGCCACAGACACTGCTACAGACACTGCTGCCACAGACACTGCTACCGACACCGGTGCCACTGCTACCGACACTGGTGCCACTGCTACTGACACTGGTGCCACTGCTACTGACACTGCTACCGACACCGGTGCTGCTACCGACACTGGTGCCACTGCCACTGACACTGCTACCGACACTGGTGCTACTGCCACTGACACTGCTACCGACACCGGTGCTGCTACTGTAACTGATGTGGTTACAACCATGACATCTTGCGAGCCCGACACTTCGTCTACTACTTGTACCCCGATCGATGACGGACTTACATTGGCGCAGTGCATTTCAATCTGCACAGGAATTGTGAACAACCTTCTTCCCTGCAATATTCTTGGTGGTACTTGTATTTGTGACCGTCTTTTGGCGGGAGCTGTGGCAGCTGGTCAGTGTCTGCAGTGTGTCTCTATCTTCGATCTGTCATCCATTCCTAACCTCCCTGCTATTTTCCTCGACAACCTTGGAGGATGCGGAATGTCCACTACGGCTTCTTCGTCGTGTGTAACAGACACCATTACTGGTTCATGCACCACTATTGTGAGCACTCTGCCCGTCACGACCACTGAAGAGTCTGTATCTCAGACCACTGATGCCACAGACACTGGAGCTACTGCCACAGATACCGGAGCTACTGCTACCGACACTGGAGCTACTGACACTGCTACTGACACTGCCACAGACACTGCTACAGACACTGCTGCTACTGACACTGCTACAGACACTGCTACAGACACTGCTGCCACAGACACTGCTACAGACACTGCTACAGACACTGCTGCCACAGACACTGCTACAGACACTGCTGCTACAGACACTGCTACAGACACTGCCACAGACACTGCTACAGACACTGCTACAGACACAGCTACCGACACCGGTGCCACAGCTACCGACACCGGTGCCACTGCTACCGACACCGGTGCCACTGCTACCGACACTGGTGCCACTGCCACTGACACTGCTACCGACACCGGTGCTGCTACCGACACTGGTGCCACTGCCACCGACACTGGAGCTACTGCTACTGACACTGGTGCCACTGACACTGCTACCGACACTGGTGCCACTGACACTGCTACCGACACTGGTGCCACTGACACTGCTACCGACACTGGTGCCACTGACACTGCTACCGACACTGGTGCCACTGACACTGCTACCGACACTGGTGCCACTGCCACTGACACTGCTACCGACACCGGTGCTGCTACCGACACTGGTGCAACTGCTACCGACACTGGAGCTACTGCCACTGACACTGGTGCCACGGACACAGCTACCGACACTGGTGCTACTGCTACCGACACTGGTGCCACTGCTACCGACACTGGTGCCACTGCCACTGACACTGCTACCGACACCGGTGCTGCTACCGACACCGGTGCTGCTACCGACACTGGTGCCACTGCCACCGACACTGGAGCTACTGCTACTGACACTGGTGCCACTGACACTGCTACCGACACTGGTGCTACTGCTACCGACACTGGTGCCACTGCTACCGACACTGCTACCGACACCGGTGCTGCTACCGACACTGGTGCCACTGCCACCGACACTGGAGCTACTGCTACTGACACTGGTGCCACTGACACTGCTACAGACACTGGTGCCACTGACACTGCTACCGACACTGGTGCCACTGCCACTGACACTGCTACCGACACCGGTGCTGCTACCGACACTGGTGCAACTGCTACCGACACTGGAGCTACTGCCACTGACACTGCTACTGACACCGGTGCTGCTACCGATACTGGTGCCACTGCCACTGACACCGCTACCGACACTGGTGCCACTGCCACCGACACTGCTACCGACACCGGTGCTGCTACCGACACTGGTGCCACTGCCACCGACACTGCTACCGACAGCCGGTGCTGCCACTGACACTGGTGCTACTGCTACCGACACTGGTGCTACTGACACCGGTACTGCTACTGACACTGGTGCCACCGACACTGGTACTGCCACTGACACTGGAGCGACTGCTACTGACACTGGAGCTACTGCCACTGACACTGGTGCTACCGACACCGGTACTGCTACCGACACTGGAGCTACTGCCACTGACACTGGTGCTACCGACACCGGTACTGCTACTGACACTGGTGCTACCGACACCGGTACTGCCACTGACACTGGAGCGACTGCTACCGACACTGGAGCTACTGCCACTGACACTGGTGCTACCGACACCGGTACTGCTACCGACACTGGTGCTACCGACACCGGTACTGCTACCGACACTGGTGCTACTGCTACTGACACTGGAGCTACTGCCACTGACACTGGAGCTACCGACACCGGTACTGCTACCGACACTGGTGCCACCGACACCGGTACTGCTACCGACACTGGTGCTACTGCCACTGACACTGGTGCTACCGACACCGGTACTGCTACCGACACTGGTGCTACTGCCACTGACACTGGAGCTACTGCCACTGACACTGGTGCTACCGACACCGGTACTGCTACTGACACTGGTGCTACCGACACCGGTACTGCTACCGACACTGGAGCTACTGCCACTGACACTGGAGCTACTGCTACCGACACTGGTGCTACCGACACCGGCACTGGAGCTACTGCTACCGACACTGGAGCTACTGCTACCGACACTGGTGTGTCTGGCACGGTTACTTCGTCAATCCCTGATGGTACTAACACCAATGCTCCCACGTCGATTCAGTCCGGTGACACCTCGGACTCTCTATCTTCAACTCCTCTCACGTCTTCCACGAATGGCGGTGGTAATGTTGGTACTCCCACAACTGCTTCTCCTACTTCTTCTACTTCCACTTCTGGAAACGGCGGCAACGGCGATGGCGGAAGTGGATCTGGAGGTGATGGTGACGGAAACGGTGGTGACGGCTCTGGTTCTGGAGGAGATGGTTCTTCCGGCAACGGCGGTGACGGCTCTGGATCTGGATCTGGAGGAGATGGTTCTTCCGGCAACGGCGGTGACGGCTCTGGATCTGGCTCTGGAGGAGATGGTTCTTCCGGCAACGGCGGTGACGGCTCTGGATCTGGCTCTGGAGGAGATGGTTCTTCCGGCAACGGCGGTGACGGCTCTGGAACTGGCTCTGGAGGAGATGGTTCTTCCGGCAACGGCGGTGACGGCTCTGGATCTGGCTCTGGAGGAGATGGTTCTTCCGGCAACGGCGGTGACGGCTCTGGATCTGGATCTGGAGGAGATGGCACTTCTGGTAACGGCTCTGGATCTGGAGGAGATGGCACTTCCGGTAACGGCTCTGGCTCTGGCTCTGGATCTGGATCTGGAGGAGATGGTTCTTCCGGCAATGGCGGTGACGGCTCTGGATCTGGATCTGGAGGAGATGGCACTTCCGGTAACGGCTCTGGCTCTGGATCTGGCTCTGGAGGAGATGGTTCTTCCGGCAACGGCTCTGGCTCTGGATCTGGAGGAGATGGCACTTCTGGTAACGGCTCTGGCTCTGGATCTGGAGGAGATGGTACTTCTGGTAACGGCTCTGGATCTGGCTCTGGTGGAGATGGTTCTTCCAGTAACGGCTCTGGATCTGGAGGTGATGGTACTTCTGGCTCTGGTTCTGGTTCTGGTTCTGGTTCTGGCTCTGGCTCTGGATCTGGATCTGGTGATGGTACTTCTGGCTCTGGCTCTGGATCTTCTGGAGGAAACGGAGGCTCAGGATCTGGCTCAGGCTCTGATTCTGGCTCTGGCTCAGGATCCGGTTCTGGCTCTGGCTCTGGCTCTGATTCTGGCTCTGGTTCCGGCTCCGGTTCTGGATCTGGCTCAGGCTCTGATTCCGGCTCAGGCTCAGGATCCGGCTCCGGTTCTGGATCTGGCTCAGGCTCTGATTCCGGCTCAGGCTCAGGATCCGGCTCAGGCTCTGGCTCAGGCTCAGGATCCGATTCCGGTTCCGGCTCTGGTTCCGGCTCTGGATCTGACTCCGGTTCCGGCTCTGGATCTGGCTCTGGTTCCGACTCCGGCTCTGGATCCCGGCTCAGGCTTCCGATTTCCGGGCTCAGGCTCTGATTCAGGCTCAGGCTCTGGATCTGGCTCAGGCTCTGGATCCGGCTCAGGCTCCGATTCCGGCTCAGGCTCTGGATCCGGCTCAGGCTCCGATTCCGGCTCAGGCTCTGGATCCGGCTCAGGCTCCGATTCCGGCTCAGGCTCTGGATCTGGCTCAGGCTCTGATTCCGGCTCAGGCTCTGGATCTGGCTCAGGCTCTGATTCCGGCTCAGGCTCTGGATCTGGTTTGGGAACTGATGAGTCTGGACCTGACCAGTTTGGTACCGGCTCCGGTGCCGCTCAAGCCAACTCGGCCTCTCGCTACAGTATTCCTGCTAGTCTCGTCTCTGTAGCACTTGTTGCCTTCCTCTTCTAAGATTCTCAATTGTGTCTTTTCTCCACTTGTCATTACTTGATATGTTAATGGATTATTATTTTGTACTACTTGTACTGTAGCTGTTTGTTAGTTGTAATCTTATCTGGAATTTGTTAGTCTTGTCCAAGTAAAATTTCCAATAGTGGTGATAATAGTTAGGAATAATGATGACAGTAGTTAAGAATATTAGCTGTATGCTCTAGATTAGGGAAATCAATGGACTGGATGTGGGGTGAATAACTGACGACTATACTAAGAATTTCCATTTATGGAGCAACAGTCCCGTTCCTTGTCGAACTTTTCCATATATAAATAATCCGATACTTGTACAGTACTCTGAAGGGTGCAATCGTAGCTCCAGTACATACTGTACAGTATCGGTACACACAAGGTTTGGTGATATCCCCAGTCGTCATAACCTGTATCAGAGTTTTCAAACACCACTACAACAGTCACCAGCAACAATGTCGAGACCATACAGAGGTCGCGGAAGAGGCCGTGGAAACGAGAGATTTGGATACGGAAGAGAACGGCGACATGCTTACGAGCAGGAGTACGCGCGGGATCGCGAGATTTCTGATCGAGCAGGTTTTCGACGTGATGAAGTGAGAGACTACAGAAGAGACGGATCGCGAGGACCTCGGGAAGGCCCCAGAGACTGGCCCCGAGAACCCCCACGGGAGCCGAGACCATGGGAGTCACGTGACAGACCTCCACCACGTGACCCACGCGATCGTGACCCACGCGATCGTGACCCACGCGATCATGATCCTAGGGAGCGTGATCCTAGGGAGCGTGATAGCAGGGAGCGTGATGCTAGAGACTCTCCGCGGGAGTTTAGAGATCGGCCCCCCAGCGGTCCTAGGGAACGCCACGACAGTCACAGCAGCAATCACAGCGGTCGTCCACCACCGCGGGAGCCAAGGGGTGAGTTTCATCGCCCGCCTGAGCGTGACAAGGACTCTCCTTCTAGACCGCATGGTCCGAAGCCCAGCAGCGGAAACGGGTCTAGACACAACAGCTCACACCACAGTAGCACGCCAACAACGCCCGTGGTGGGTACTCCGAAGACACACACCAACCAGGCGTACCAGGAGGCGCACTTTTATCTGGGATCGGAAACCACGGTGTCTCGAGCGTCGGAGCCGTATCACATTAAAACTGCCCAAACGGAGGGTATCCAGAAGCGTTTGACCGAGCTGGAGGCGTTCAATCAGGCGTTGGAGATTCTGGAGGCGAAAAAACGCAAGTTGGAGGGCGAGTATGCCAGCATTGAGACCGATGTGGTTCGTGAAGGGGTTAGGGCCGAGGTGACGGGCCATGCGTTGGAGGTGTTGAACTCACAGGCGTAGAGACCAAACGCTTGGACACTTGTGTTAAAGCATGTATATATATATGTTTGTATTTCTGTGTATGATATGAAATGGAATTTTTTTTAGAGTCTGTCTTGCCACAGCATGGGGGGGGAGGTGCAACCACTATGGGACGTACTTGCACTCCATGTCTGTTCGGCCAATTTCGTCTGTAAGAGCACAGTAAAAGTTCTGTGTTAGTGGATGAGGCAGAAGGGTGTCGTCCAGCACCATTGGGCGTGTTGGCCCATCTGTTACCGTCCAATGTCTATACTCACCATCTTCTGCATCTGCTGAAACATGACCTTGGAGGAGATGAGCAGCTGCAGACAGGTTCGGCCCTGCTGGGTGTTTCTGCACACGCTGCTTCGAGCCACCTCCCGCTCGCCATCAATGTAGTACGTGTTCTGGGGGTCCTCCTTGACAAAAGCCGTCAGCTTTCCGAGCTCAGTCTTTTCCTGAGAGTTGGTACCGTCTCCCTCGGGGGCGGGGGTGGCTGTGGAGGGAGCGGACCCTGCGCCAGCGGTCACGTTGTCGGGCTGAGATGCATTGGTAGCCGTGTTGGAGCCGTCCTCGGACTTGGAAAACAGATTCATGTCTGGAGAGATTGCCGGTGATGAGAGCCAACCATATCACTGGACATTTGGCAGTATTAACGTTGTTTGAGTTGCTGCACAATCAGGGTTAGGAGGGATTCTTTCGGTGTCTGTGGGGAGTAAGGGCGTTGGTATATATATAGCAATTGCTGCGAAGCTGTTTTTGAGCGTTGCGAACGTCGGGCTTGTGGTATTACAACTAGTTTCCGTTGTTGTCCGGCTTATGACACCCTCATTTGGACACCCTCATTTGAGATCCTAACTAGTTGAGTACAGTGCACCTACAAACAAAAATGCAACCATATTGCAGTTCAGAACAGTGTAAGCAGTTTGTAGAACTATCCCACAAAACCAAACTAGGGATGATATTGCTCATAATCTGAACAATTCGGCTTAGTCAGACTTTTGAACTCACCAAAAGCTGCTCTTCTGACCTATAAGACATGTCTTCATGTCTCAGATCCAGATTAATGAGACTTGACCCAGCATTGTATTTAAACCTTGTATTGCTTGCTCGTTGCTACAATACTGTACATACTTGGCCCATCCACATCTACTTCCTGTATATCTCTGTACTTTTAACACATTACGTTTGTTGTCACTGTTGTCACTGTTGTCACTGTTGTCACTGTCATCGTATACCTGTCTCGCCGTCCCTCGCTCATAGGACATTCTTGCAGCTCCCTAACCTCTGGACTCACCTACGACATTTGGTAGCCATCTCTGAACGGAGCTCAACACCGTTCCCCGTTCGTTCGTGAAGGCGTCCAACCCAAGCTGCTGCTGAATGGGGTTTGCGACTACTCCGCGTTCGTCAAAGACTCGTGTCCCGGAACATGACGGCCAACTCCTGCCTCTGGTATGACGACCTCTCTCCGTGTTCGCAACCCACGGTCCTAGGGACATGGCAACCATCTCTGAATCTGTCATGCTCGCCCCCCCCACGTCTATCGGGCATTTACCTCAATCTTCCGATCAAAAACGTGCCATTCAGCTCCGCCAGGCCTCATCACCGCCTAAACCGGTCAGGCTGTCATGGTCCGGCAGCTCGCACTGTCCTCACGACCAAGCCATGTCGCCCGACAGAGCGCCGTTTCCGCTGCTCCCGCGTCCAGTTCCATAGTATTGCGGATCAGCAATGAGAGGTTTTGAAGGAACCGCACAAGGCGTCCCCAAGCATTCGCAAGCGCCCCCAAGCTTTCTTGACCTTCTAGAAATGCTTGACCTTGTCGAAATGAGGTTTAATAGCTGTAGGCGGCCGTGCTAGCGTCCCGAACACGCGTGCAACTTTTGGTGCTGTAAAGCGACGCGTTGAAGTCCAAACTCATCAATGAGCCGGAATTCACCACTTGAGTATCCCTAACCCCTGGACTTGCCCTACAAGACCAAGTACAGTATGTACAAGATCGTATTCTATCCATCTGCCTTGCTCCACCAACGAGGAATGGAGACAGTGGCCATAACTCGTCTTCCAGAGGAGCAGCTGACAAAACAACAAGTCTGGGGGATTCAGCATGGCGACAATGGTCATAAAATGCCCATAAAAGCCATAAAATGTCACGTGAAACCGTGCTCTAACGGACACATTTACCATTACTCTACAACCTACAAGTCCATCTCCTTGTACAGATAAACTTCTGCGGCGTCTTTTTACATCTCTTCCCACGTGCTGTTCACGACATGAGCAGTAGGTACGGTGCGAGTACGAGTACATACTTCAATATCGCACGAGTACATGGTGCAATATCGTACAGTACCTGTACTTACACACCGTTGTATGAGCGCTCCGGTCACAGCCACTCGTCTGAAACTCAAGGTCGTCTTGCCGGTTTCATGTAGACATTGGACAGTTTCAGTGGGGCGGCCTGTCAGAGTCCCTCCACGGAGACGCTAGCGACTGGCAGAAAGGCTGGGATGAGACAAGAAGAAAAAATGGCTCAATTGAAGGGAATGGGCCCAATCGAAGGGAAACAAGCGCTATATATACTACTCAGAACCACAAACCCGTCGCACAACCCGGACAATAAACCGGAACTCTATAGACAATGGATTGTGTCGATCACAGCAATGTCCCACGACCTTGCGTCAAGATACCCGAGAAGTGGCAGAGTGCATATGGTATTTTAATAGGTTGGAGTTTGCTATACACCAACTCAACCACTACTCACACAACCCTCACAATGGTCTACGTGAACGCGAAAAACTACTTTTGTGACTCGATCATCAACAACACGGACCGGGTGCTGTCTGCTCTCATCAAGTACCATGGTCTCTCCATCATTGCCGTCTTTCTGCTGGCAATTGGCCTCTTCCACGTGGCTCTGAAGGTGGTGTCCTACGTGGCCGTTCTTCTCGACGTGTTTGTGCTGCCTCCCACCAACTACCTGCCCTACGGCTCCCAGCGGGGCGCCTGGGCCGTGGTGACCGGTGCTTCTGACGGCATTGGCAAGGAGTACGCCCGACAGCTGGGTCTCCGAGGCTTCAACGTGTTCCTCATTTCTCGAACCGAGTCCAAGCTGCGAGAGCTGGCCCAGGAGATTGCCGAAAAGTCCAAGGTCGAGACCAAGTTCCTGGCCATCGACGTGTCCACCGACTCCCCCCAGAACTACAAGGACATCGAGACCGTGCTGGAGACCATCCCCAGCGTGTCTATCCTCATCAACAACGTCGGCTTGTCCCACTCCATCCCCACCCCCTTCCTCGAGACCCCCCCCGCCGAGCTGCACAACATCATCGCCATCAACAACTTGGCTACTCTGAAGATCACCCAGCTGATTGCCCCCAAGATTGTCGAGTCCGTCAAGGAGGCCCGAGCCACCAAGAAGTTCCAGAAGGGTCTCATTCTTACCATGGGATCTTTTGGCGGCTTGCTGCCCACCCCCCTGCTCGCTACCTACTCTGGTTCCAAGGCCTTCCTCCAGCACTGGTCCAACGCTCTGGCCGTGGAGCTTGCCCCCGAGCACGTCGATGTCGAGCTCGTTGTCTCCTACCTCGTCACCTCTGCCATGTCCAAGGTCCGAAAGACCTCTGCTCTGATCCCCAACCCCAAGCAGTTTGTCACCGCCACTCTGTCGTCCGTTGGCCGAGCCGGAGGAGCCCAGGAGAAGTTTGCCACCTCCACCCCCTACTGGTCCCACGCCCTGCTGCACTGGTGGATCGCCCAGACCGTCGGCGTCTTCTCCAAGCTCGTTGCCGGCTTCAACTACAAGATGCACGTCGACATCCGAAAGCGGGCTCTCAAGAAGCAGGCCCGACAGGCTGCTGGAGGCGTTGCCGACCCCAAGAACACCACCGCTGCTCGAGAGGGCTACGCCACCGAGTCTCTCAAGAACGAGACTCTCAAGCACTAATTTTGAATGCGCTCTCTTACGACGGCTTCATTCATTCTGTAACCTCTAGTCACTTGAAATTATATGTACCAACCTGTAGAAGATGCAGAGGCATGTGTAGATTGCTCAATTGGGAAACTGACCCGCCAAATATGGTGGCGACCTACTCCTCTTCCTCCACTCGTACCCGCTTTTCTCTTTGTAGCAGATTTCTTTTCATTTCTTGCAAGACTTCTATATCGTGCCGTGCAGTTGAGATGTTCAACAAAAGTCATTTTCTATTTGGTGGCGAATTTCTGCTAAAAAAAAAAACAAACATTTTTTTAAAAAATACGAGCTTATTTAGCGCTGCCCCCAGATTTTCTTTTTTTTTTTTTTTTTTTTTTTTTTTTTTTTGGTTGGGAATTCTGCGGGCTTCTCACACTGCCCAAAACTTGATTGGGATTGGGTCTCCCAATAGAGAGTGGCAATGGATTGTAGTGCGGTTTTCCAGCCCTAACCCTGAAGAGACGTGCAGCATGCATGAATAAAATTATATAACGAACGATAACCCCCTTCAGTTTGAGCAAGTCCACAGTTTTTTACACAACCACAGACATCATGTCCCGAGCAATTCTGCGAATCAACGCCTCCAACATTGTGCGACAGGCCCTGCGAGCATCTGCTCCCCAGGTGACCCGATTTGCTGTTCCCGCTTTCACTCGAGCCCTCAGCACCTCTCGACCCGCCTTCTCCTCCGAGGCCATTGCTACCGAACTGGTGGCTCGACTGACCAAGGAGATTGACTACGAGAACTCCGTGGAGGCCGAGATTGCCGAGGAGTCCGGCTCCACCGGCCAGTACCGACTTCCCAAGGAGATTGACAACGAGCTGACCAAGAGCGGCTTCGAGATTGTCTACTCCCCCTCCAAGGACGAGCTCGAGCTTGTCAAGAAGCTTGACAACGGCGACGTCACCCGAGTGTTTGTGTCTCTGGGCGCCGTTGCCCAGCCTGCCCCCGACGCCTTCCCCGAGGAGGCCGAGGTGGAGAGTGCTGAGGAGATGGAGATGCCCGAGATGATGGACATCAACGTTGTCATCGACCGAGCCGCCCAGGGCGCTCTGTCCATCCACGGCCAGATTGACGAGGGAGAGTTCATCATCTCCACCATCACCCCCTACAAGGACGGCAAGCTCGCCACCATTGACGACGCCAACACTGCTGCTGAGCGACGAAACGCCTACGAGGGTCCCTACTTCTACTCTCTCGACGAGGATCTCCAGCGATCTATCCAGGACTACATCCAGTCTCGAGGTGTCGACACCACCTTCCTGCTGCTGCTCCCCGAGATTGCCGAGACCTTTGAGAACCGATCTTACAAGACCTACCTCGCCTCCATCCGTGACGTTGTCGCCTAATGTATATAGTATTGAATAGTTAAGACGGCCTGTGCCATGTATTGATGTGTAAGAGTAATCAACAAACACTAGTATGGATAATTGGCTGTTGCAGTATCATGACAACACATACGTCAGACAGTACGTTCCCGAAGACTCAATTGACACGATAACGACAGAAAATAGACCGACAGTGGAATTTCTTCACGGTTTTCTTCCGACGGACGGCAAATTTCGGTGGTCACGTGGCTTACAAGGCCCAATTCCAAACCCGTCCTTTTGTCCAAACCCAGTTGCGGCCATATCCTGGTGAAAATACGGCTTCCCGTCCGATCAGCCATAGTCAAGCACCAGAGAGCCTAGTTAGTATTGTAGTGGGAGACCATACGAGAATCCTAGGTGCTGCAATTGTTTTTTGAATCCTGTGAGTGTCGAGTGGATAGTGGACGAGTGGGCGAGTGGCTCGGAATTCCGTAGTCTCTGCTTACTAAGCTCGTTGTGAGGTTCCGAGTAGAAAACTGGAACTAAAAGTAACCATGTGAGACCAAATATGAAGGTATGGTTTTGCAGAAGCTGTAAGAACTACTACAAGTACGACTCTCGGAGGCTCGCATTGTTATTTGCGGTCTCCTGTTAGTACGTACTTTGTACATATGTTCTTCGGTGAGTGACCATGCTGCGAAAGTGAAAGATTCAATATGGACTCGTCCAAGCACCCGACAAACCCACAACTCACCAGTCGTACTTGTTATGCTCTTCTTTCAGCAGATCAACTTTTACTGCAGAAAAGTTCGCGCATACTCACCAACTGTGGCGCCATATCTGCTCCTGTTTCTTTTTGTTCTGTTTTTCTTCACAATTTCCAGTCCTAAATCCCAGTACTTTGTTGGGAGTTTAGTTGCCTGAAATTTCCGTGGTTCAAAGGCAAAAGTGTGGGGTGATCTTTAAGATTTGGTGATAATGCGTCATCTAAGCAAGCCACACCACCAGTGTATGAAGGCCCTCTCTTGACACCGAGGCTGACTCTCGCTCTTCCTCAACACCCCAAATACCACACACAATGGCAATCACACTGTACACCTGGCCCACTCCCAACGGCGTGAAGATCTCCGTCGCTCTCGAACTGCTCAAGCTGCCATACAAGGTGGTTTCCATCGATATCAAAAATGGCGAGCAGCACACCCCCGAGTTTCGAAAGGTGTCTTTGAACGGCCGAATTCCCGCCATCACCGATACCGAGGGTCCCGGGGCTACCTCTTCTGCTCCGTTTGCCATCTTCGAGTCTGGCGCCATTCTGCAGTACCTGGTGTCCAAGTACGACAAAGACCACAAAATCTCCTATCCTGAGGGCACCCTGGACTATTACAAGTCAATTGAGTGGCTGTTTTTCCAGAACGCAGGCGTTGGACCCATGCAGGGCCAAGCCAACCACTTCAAGATCTATGCCCCCGAAAAAATTGAGTATGGCATCAAGCGTTATACCGACGAGACCAAGCGTCTATATGGCGTCTTGGACACCCGTCTGAAGGAGAACGGCACTGGATATCTTGCCGGTGACCACATCTCCATTGCCGACATTACTCTTGTTGGCTGGGTGCAGCGTTCGGAAGCCATTGGTATTGACTTGAGCGAGTTCCCTGAGTTGGACAAATGGCTGACTCGACTGCTGTCAATTCCAGAGGTCAAGAAGGGCTTCAATGTTCCCATTGACTATCCCAACTTTACCGAGGCTCAGAAGAAGTTGTAATCAGCACAGGTAGGTAATTTATTGGACGCTAACGGGTTTATATATAGACATTCTGAACCAGATGTAGCAATTACGTCTTTACAACTCCCTTATCACAGGTATCATGTGGTAGTGTGCCTCATGTAACGTTCCTGATGTAGATATAAGAAAGGCAGCTGGCCACTATTCCTCTTTCCTCTTTATCTAAACACATATTACACCATCAATGTTCAACCAACCTAGCCAAGTTCCCGAGCACATCACCTCCGCGTCTGACCACGAGCTCAAGCTTCTGCGAGAACAATATCTGGACGAGCGAGCCGCTCTGGCTAAGAGAGACAGAGGGATTGGCCAGGGTGTCATCCAGCTCCAGGAGAGCATTGACTTTTGCGTCAAGTCGTGCTTGTTCATCCACGACGAGCTCAAGGGCACTGACCACTCGGATGCGCTTTTAACGCAGGTGCGGGCCCTGAACCAGTTCCGATCAATTAGTCTTGAGAAGATGGGTGAGATTCGTGAGGCTCGGAGCGAGGCTCTGTTTGCGACTCTCATGCACAAGCGATGGTGTGAGGACGAGATGCGCAACCGGGGCATTGAGTATACTGACACCGAGCTTGTTGATGATTTGTTGACTCTTGCAATTTGAGCAGACATGCCACAGAATGACACCACTTTTGCAACCATCCTGTGCTATTTATTCGGGCGCACATGTGCTCCAGCTTCTCTGATATAGCGTCAATTTATTACCTCAGCTAAAACGGTCCCTGTTTATTCGGCGCGGGTCACGAAATAACACAACATCCGGTCGTCTTGTTCTCCTCCTCATACAGGGCATAAGGGTTCTTCTCCGGGGGAAGATACCCCCACAGCTCTGGAACCGCATGGTCCTTGACCGACGTTGTGTACTTGATGAGATCCCTTCCAGCCTGTCGGGCGGTCTGTCTTTCTCTATCCTGTTCCTCCTGCAGTCGCTGAACGGCGGTCTCGTATCTCTTGACTCGCAGAAGGGCCAGTCGCATTTGCTGATTATCCTTGGCGATATTCTGACGAGGTCGGGCTGGAGGCTTGACCTCAATGTACCCGGCGTTTGGAGTAAAGTCCTCGGTCATCTCGATCTTGCTGACTTCAGGACTTTGGCTGCCATACTGGACCGCCTGGTGGGTCAGCTCGTGTGCATACTCCGTTGTGGGAGACAAGGGCTCATCTTCGTGGGACCGGGGAAGCAGGTGGTTCTGGCGCTCGCTGTAGGAGAAAACAGGTGATTCTGGGGACCAAACAGACATGTTGATGTGGTGGAAAGAATGTGGGGTTTGTGGTGATAATCAGAGACCATCTTCTCTTTCCCTCTTTCTCTCTTTCTCTCTCTACCAGATATATGTTTTCATGCACTCTTGGCCACACGAACCCCACCCAAGTTTAACGGCGGAGTGTGGAGTGAAATATCCCTAGAAGAAGAGGTCCGGATGCAGAAACGGAGGCTAGTGTCGTATTTCTACATGCCTTCAAGTGCCTCTACATGTTATTTACATATCGTGGCCCCTTTCTCTGTTTCCCATTCACCTCGATATACATAGTATCGTCTCATTTATCTCATCTGCGCGTCTTGCCACACGGCGCTTGGCAGACGCAACAGGGACGAATTACGATTGATCGGGCAAAATCTCGCGATGATTACTTGTTGATATTATCAGATGATTTTTGATCAAATTCCACGGAATGTACGGTTGGCAGTTATCGTTCCAGAATCGTACGGGGGACAGCTATCGTTGCACCAACAACCATCTGGAATGGAAAGACGCACTATTCTACAGCATGTACTACATACTGTTGATGGGATTCCTCTCAAGATAGGGATGTCAATTCGACATTCGTCTCAGCGCCGTCTACGGAGTGTCTTTCTGACATAAGCCAAGCCGTCTTTGACATAAACCAGATTGTGGTCAAGATCTGGAACCTGAAGACAAGTGCTCTCTACTCATTGGCGTGCTGGGCTGACGACAAGAATGGAGAAGGTCTGATTGTTGCGACTTACGACCTAGTTATCCTGGGCTCCAGATTCGCAGAAGAACAAGGCTCAAGAACTTTGGTATCTTTTCTGTTCAACATCACCTGAATAGCATCCAGCTAGGTCCTCAAGACGTTTGTCAGGAACGTCTGCCTTGAGTGACTGGACTGATCAGGAAAGGAAGAGTCAAGTTGAACAGAGAAAGAAATAAAGACACGGACAAGCTGGTGCTTATCATTATCGTTGCAGTTGTCGTCGCCGTCATCGACATCAGACTAGTGAGGCGCGCGATAGTTGAGCTCTAGGTATATTTGACGCAAACCAGTCCAACAGGAACAGTGCTTCTTTGATGCAAAATGGAAACACTACACATTCTGAAATGAAACAATACACATTCTGTCTGTTTCCAAAAACCCATAAACCAGCAGCCTTCTCCATATAGCTGAGATACGCCTACCATCTCTGATAGAGTTCCTCGAACTCGGAAATATGTTGACATTGGAGTGATTACGACCTTGACAGGTGACACTATTGGCCCAATTCAACAGCCTTGGTCTCAAAACCTCCAGTTACAGCACATATACCAAGTTGTATGCTGACTTTTCATTCACTTCTCCACCCTACCAATTACCCTATTGCAGCGCTATACATGCATTATCTTATCGGAAGCGAATTCGAATCAACCTTCTTCCACTCTCACTACCCCGGCACCTTTGCCACCACTCCACAACCAGCTACAACTGCAGCTTCAATCTCTCGCTAGCTATGGAGAACTTGCCGCACGAAATCTTCCGCATCATTGCTGGATACGTCGAGGATCAGACGCAGCTGGTCCACCTTGCATGCACCTGTCAAGGTCTCTACAACAACGTCATCCCGTTACTATGGACACACATCACCCAGATGCCGAAACACTATGTGGAGACGCGATTGTTACCACGTCACGATGACTTCACTATTCTACACAACCTCAACGTGGACCGCTTCAAGGGTGCGCTGGAAGAGAAACAGGTTGGGATGTTCGCGTCGTCATCGGTTCGGACAGTCGAGTTCAGCTTCACGCCCTGGTGGGGAGAACAGCAGTTCTTGGCGGCTCTGGCATTTCTCAACAGATCAGTTTTTACAAATATCAACAAAATCTCCATCGTCATGACCATAGATCACACCACGGCCGATTCAGACCTCAGCGAGCAGCTACATGACGTCGTGTCCCAACTCAGCGCCTACGCAGCAAAATACAAGGCCGACCTGCTGGTCCAGGTGCGTTCTGTTGATCAGATCAAATACTTTATCCCCGAGTCGCTCAAACAAATCATCTTTCTGCGAGTCCCAGTCAGCCTCATCTGGGGATCGGAAGACCACCAGACTCTGGCTGAAATCGCCCCTGCATTGACTCGCATTAAATATCTCGAACTGTTTGCTTCGCCAATCACGCCTATCACAGACCACGACCTCCAGACGTCTCTACAGATCCCACCGGCGCCAGATTACTCTTGGATGGCCAAGCTGCCGATCACTACACTCAAGCTGAGTGAGAAGATCACCACAGCCCTAGTCAACGACTCAAATGACCTTCCCAGTGGTCTCACCGAGTTCATTTCACGTGACACTCAGCCTCTGATAGCGTGGCATATGCTGATAGGAGCCGCATCTCGACTGACCAAGCTGAAGACTGTCGATATCACAAGAAGCGCCTTTAGCACCAGCAGATTAATGCCTATCAGCGCCGAGCCACCCGGAAAGATCTTTCCTTCTGTTCAGACCCTGCGTCTTGGATTCATTGAACCTGATCTTGTGGAGGAGATCAAAAACACCATGCCCAATCTGAAGAGCACGGCAGTCGCTCTTTCGCTGTGACCACAACTCTCCACTGGTAACAGGTTGCCTTTGAATAAGTGCGCATATTTGATTACACAGCAAGTGTACTCTAGTTTTAACCGAAAACTCCCGTGGTGTGCTCACATATCGGTTCCCTTTCATATGGAATGCTCACCACACCACCTAACTACTAAGTAACCCGACCATCTATAATAGAGTTACACTTGAACCTTTTACTTAAGACAACGCCCTGATCTTACCCCAGCTCATGCATAGATGCGTTTAAACCCGAATACGAAGAGGGGCTCGTGAAAAGTCGACACACCGAGATTACGTAAGCGATTTCAGGGGCGCAAAGAGCGGTTCACCATCCGATGCGGTTGTCGGGGTTCGTTGTCCAAAGATCACGTGACCGACCGCCTCTCCCGGAGATGATTCTTTATCGTTGCCGTCATTTACACTTGCTTTGATTGGAGGCAAGCTTTTTTTCATTTTCCAGGTCTTTCGGGAGTAGGGTGGCTCCGCTTGCAGCAGTGACTAAAGCGGCTTAAACCTGTGCTAATGGAAAACCAAAAGCGGCATAACCGTTTTAATGGACGCCAACAGCAAGTCGCTGTCTTCTCCGGCCCATGTTGCCTACCAATATTCGTCTCTTTCGGCCTCGTCGTTCCCCAGTCTGTCTGCCGAACCGAGGAAGTTAAATGAACCCCAAGTCCCAAAACTTAAAGTGCAATCTGTACATGTACTCCTCCCCGCAACATAGCGCACAACGTGACACTACAACGTCAACTTTTGGACGGTACTAGTGGTTGCTAGCAAGCAGGTGCATTACAGATACACACAAAGCGACAGACGGGTACAGCGACACCAACGACTCTGATACAACAACAAGTGCGACACCAAGACAAACAAAAGACTCACAAGACTCGTAGCCACAGCTCTCAAGACCCCGTCTAACATCATGGCAAACGTCTCTACACTACGACCGCTGCTCATCGAGGCTCTGCAGGACCCCGTCAAGTTGCGGGCGTTCATCTCCACGTACCTGGCGAGTCTGCGGCAAATGTCTCCCCGACGTCTGAGGGTGATTGCTGTCGTGGCGTTCCTGCTGGTTGGCTCATGCACGGGCATTGCGGGCCAGGCGCTGCTGGACAATCTCAACACAAAAAAGAGCAAGAAGAAGGTGCCGTTACACCGAATGGACAGCGCGGTGAAACTGTCGGATGGGTCCAAGCAGATTGTGGTGCCATACAAGGAGGGACAAACGACCGTGACCATCAAGCCTACCAAGCAGGTCACGTTCGAGGCACATCGACGACTGTTTCTGCGACCGGACGACTCGGAGGGAGGAGAAGCCAAATCTGGCATCAACGGCAGGTTCCTGCGACAGTTTTCCGCGCTGTGGGTCATCATGGTCCCCCGATTGCAGTCCCGAGAATCCCTCATTCTGCTGGTGCACGCCTTGTTCTTGTTTCTGCGAACATGGATCTCGCTTCTCGTGGCCAAGCTCGACGGCCAAATTGTGCGAGACATGATTGCCGGAGACGGCCGCAAGTTCCTCAGAGGACTGGGCTACTGGTTCGCCATCGCCGTCCCTGCATCCTACACAAACGCAGTCATCAAGTACCTGCAGGCCAAGCTCTCGCTGGCATTCCGAACGCGTCTTACCCGATACGTACATGATCTGTATTTGGATGCCGATCTCGCATACTACAAGATTGCGGACATTGATGGAGGCAACGTCGGTACTTCTGCCGACCAGTTCATCACCACAGATCTGGCCCGGTTCTGTGACAAGGCTGCAGCACTGTACTCAAACCTGGGTAAGCCTTTTGTGGACTTCCTCATCTTTACCTTCCAGCTGAGTAAGAACCTGGGACCCATGGCCCTCATTGGTATTTTCGCCAACTACGGTCTTACTGCATACCTGCTGCGACGTCTGGCCCCTTCCTTCGGTAAGCTTGCCGCCATTCAGGCCAAGCTGGAGGGTGAGTACCGAGCAGCGCATTCCAAGCTCATCACCAACGCAGAGGAAATTGCTTTCTACGATGGTACTTCCCTGGAGCGAACTATTCTCGAAAAGGCATACATTCGACTGGCTCGACACATTCGAGGAATCTACCGAATCAAAATCTTCTACAACATGTTTGAGGATATCATTCTGAAGTACACATGGTCTGCCATTGGATACATGTTTGCCTCTTTGCCAGTTTTCCTTCCCGCATGGACCTCCATCAAGGAGAAGACCAAGGAGACGACTGCATCTGCTGTTACCGCTTCCATGGATTTCTCTGAGCAGGACCACATGCGAGATTTCATCACCAACAAGCGACTCATGTTGTCCCTTGCCGATGCCGGTGGACGAATGATGTATTCCATCAAGGATCTTGCCGAGCTGTCCGGTTACACCTCTCGAGTCTACATGCTGCTTTCGGTGCTGCATCGAGTCCATGCTCGAGCTTACACCTCGCGAATACTCAAGACTCCCATCAAGGAGGCTGCTTCAAAGGAGGCCAAGGAGGAGGGCATTGTTATCGGCGAGAAGCCCGATCCCGACAGCAGCAGTGAGCTCTCCGAGGAAGAGCAGTTCACTCTGAACTCCATTTCAGGTACCATTCAGCCCCGGTACCCTGGTGTGCGATTCGAGGGTGTTCCGATTGTTGCACCCTCTGCTGTCGGCTCTGGTGAGTTGCTTGTTCGAGATCTTAACGTTCTCATCAAGCCCGGAGAACACATCCTTATTTCCGGACCCAACGGCTGCGGTAAGTCTGCAGTTGCTCGAGTCATTGGCGGTTTGTGGCCTGTTTACCGTGGTCTGCTCTCTCGTCCCGACATTTCCGAGATTGGTTTCCTGCCCCAGCGAGCCTACCTCTCCATTGGATCTCTGCGGGATCAGATTATCTACCCTGATTCGCATGCCGACATGATCAGCAAGAACGTCACTGATGCTGATCTGCAGACTATTCTGGACCGAGTCCATTTGGGCTACCTGCCCTCGCGTGAGGGTGGCTGGAACACTCGAAAGGAGTGGAAGGATGTCTTTTCTGGAGGAGAGAAGCAGCGAGTCATGTTTGCCCGAATCCTATACCATCGCCCCAAGTTTGCTGTTATTGATGAGGGTACTGCTGCTGTTTCTTCTGATGTGGAAGGCTCCCTTTACGAGAACTGCAAGAAGGACGGTATTACTCTGATCACCATATCTCATCGACCTTCTCTGATGAAGTACCACAAGGCCCAGCTCAAGCTGGGTCTCGGCAACGACGGCAAGGACTGGGATCTTGAGATTGTGGGATCCAAGGAGGCTCGTCTGAGTGTGGAGAAGGAGATCCAATCGCTTGAGGAGAAGCTGTCCAAGGTGGACGAGTGGAAGAAGCGAAAGACCGAGGTGGAGGCCATTCTGCGAGGCGAGGTCAAGCATGAGCAGAAACCCGGCTTCCAGGAGATTGTCACTGAGAATGTCCAGAATACTGGTGATGATACGGGCGTTCTGCTGAAAACCGACACTATTGTGGGTGTTGGCAAGGAGAGCGAGGAGGAGGACGTCAAGGAGATGAAGCAGCAGCTGGGCTCAGTTGTCAAGGCTGAGGGTGATGCTTCCGTCAAGGAGCAGGCCGCCAAAGAGCTGAACGAGGCTACTGAAAAGCTGGAGGCTGCCAAGGAGAAGACCGATAAGGGAGATGTGAAGGTTGAGGGTGGTGCCGACAAGCCTGCCGCCGCCAAGACTAGCAATCCCAAGAAGTCCGAGAAGAAATAATTTATCGATTCCTGTTTGTATGTATGTTCGCGGAGGGGCACACCCTACCGGTGGGTTATATTCTCAAGTAGGTCGATTAGTATACCACCATTTTCGCAGAGTCTATGGCTCCACCGATATTGGCGAATCTATTATACAATTCCATTCCAATGGTTTTCTTATCTTTCTACCTCTACTCGGCTCCTGAACACTCTGAAAGGTGCCGCATTAAAACAGCCAAGTCAAGGATGAATTCGACAAGGTGCAGAAGAATCTCGCCGAGAAGGAGGAAGAGATTGAGGAGCGTTAGAAGGATGTAGCTGAGCCCAAGAAGGAGATGGAGGATCAAAACAAAACCCATTCTAAGGAGTTTGAGGGTGATGCATTATCGTTTGGCTAACCTGGGAAAATTTCAGATGGGAACGGATTCAATGTTTGTCAGATTATTCCTAGTCGTACAATCAAGTCACGTGTGATGATCATGTGTGGATACATGAAGAGTGTCTTAGTTACTAATAGCTGCGCCATCGTACATACCTGGCCCAATGGCTACTGGCGTGAGAGATCCAGTTAGAGAACCCAGCTCGTGGATGTTCGAATTAGCTGTCACGTGGCTTACAAGGCCCAATTCCAACCTCGTCCTTTTGTCCGAACCCAGTTGCGGCCATATCCTGGTGAAAATACGGCTTCCCGTCCGATCAGCCATAGTCAAGCACCAGAGAGCCTAGTTAGTATTGTAGTGGGAGACCATACGAGAATCCTGGGTGCTGCAATTGTTTTGCCCCTTGCGGAGCTTCTTGTTTCCCTTTTTTGCCCTTTCCATAATCTGCCATGTTCTGTCCCCTACCTGCTTTCACCATCATGATGTGGGCCTGTGTAGAAACTCAAACCTTTCAGTTGTATATTCAGAAGATATTTTCGGATATGTGGAAGCGCCGAATACCCTCTTTTTGCCACCAGCTCTATCCCCTGGTAATTTTCTTGGAAATTTTCCGCTTCGAGCGGCTTACAAAAGTGCTGATATTCCTCAGCGTTCTTTGGAAGCGGCTGGCTACATAGGTTTAAAATAAGATTCTCGTATATGCAAGGGGGATAGACGATGAAGGGAGTGTGTAAAGGAGTATAAAGTGACTGTGGTACATTCTGGAATGGGTGTAAGGCGTAACTTGCTCTATATATTTCTGATCGTGCTGTTTTTTTATCTGATAATTGTTGTTTCTGTATCGCTTCTACGCTTCTACAACTTTCCTTTCCTTTCTCTCTGTTTCGAGTCATGCACCTAAATGGCTGGTACGCATATTTGATGCATATTTGATGCGTATTTTTTTGCCACCAGCCATCTCTGTCGAACTGTAAAGGGCTCGGTCAAGAATATATAAACCCCTTCCACGACCCACTTTTTCATTCAGAATGTGACCAGTTTACTCTGAGCCATTCTGGAGACGGAAGGTGCCTTTTATAGCCTGCTGAGATGCAGAGCTGACAAGCAGACCTGTCTCACCAGACAGTTGACCTGATCTGTCTACAGCGAGGACGTTTCCATTTTTTTTTTGCCGTCCGATTGAGTTGTTTTTGGGCAATGTGGTGAAATTCCAGAATCCCAAGAGTCGGTTAAGAAAGGCAATGACGCGTTTATCGCATGAGCCCAGTGCGACAGCTCCTGATTGAGCGTTTGAGCTGAGAAATCGGCGAGTTCTTTGCAGAAGCGAGTACAACCGCCTGAGCCAAGTGTCTTAAGTCTGTAACCTTTTGTGTCCGGTTGACCGCCATGAGCTGAAAAAGTGCCGTGAGCAAAGAGCGAGTGATTGTGCTGACTGACAAATGTCAGAACCACCTTCGTGCCTTGTGAGTTCTTTAGAACCGCATTTGCAGCCGCCAGAGCAAAGTGCCAGAGCCATTGAGCCCGAGCCACCGACTGAGAGGACTCAAGGGTGCAATTCCTTTTGAGAGGACCATCATTCTCACAGGCGAAACTCCTGTTCGAGATACTCATACTCACGGGGTGAAACTCCTTTGTGAAAGTCTCATAGGGTGCAATTCCTGTATGAGAAAGCCGCCTAGAACTGAAGAGCCAAGCTGAAATGCAAGAGCCACTACAGCAGTAAAGCTGAAACTAGAGCAAAGATCTGCCAGACAAACGCCATACATGGTCAAAAGAGCAATAGATGCCTGAGTCAGAGCCTGTGAGTCCCCCAGAGGCATAAGTGCCAAATCCAGAGCCACTCAAGAGCCAGAGCTGTTACGCCAGTCACTAGAGCTGAAATGCCAGAGTCAGAGCGAATGCCAGAGCCGCCAGAGCCGCCAAAGAGCAAAGCCACTTAGTCCGAAGAGCAATAGGAGCGAAGACGAGGGCAAAGAGCCAGAGAGCAATACGTGCCATACGAGAGCACCAAAGCCACTAAGTCCTTAACGGCAATAAGAGCTCTCGCTGAGCATTGCCAATGAGTCCACAGATGCAATAAGTGCAAAACGCCAGAAATAAGCCAAAGGAGCCAGGGCCCAAGAGCCGAGGCCAGCCAGTAGCCAATAAGTCCAAAGAGCGATAAGAGCCGGAGCATGAGCTGAAGTCATACTGAAGGAGTAGGCAGTGAACCTCTTGGCAGAGGATGTAACTGACCGAACCTGTTATCTAGTTACAGAGGAGTAGGTGAAATTCCGAACCTCTTGGGTTAATAATAAATCTTGGACCATTGAGTTCCACCCGATTTTCCAAACTGTAGTTTTTGTATTGTAATGTTGATTTTTGTAGTCCTCAAAATAAAAATAGTTTTGGAGTAATACTAACTACTTGTACTCGTACTGTCTTGAACTAAGATGCTCCAGTAGAACATTATCTGGAAGCACATCAGAACCCAACACAGAAGACAATGCTGAAACTAGATACATAGACAGCTAGTACTTGTTGCAGTCAGTCAGGGAGGACCATTATAAACATCTACATTGTTGGTGTGAAAAGAATAAATTAAGACTGTACAATAACGAAAGGTCGTTGTGTTTGTAGATTTGTAGAAGTGAATGTGTGGGTCGTAGATGTGTTATGAGATCATGAGTAGTGAGATCATAAGAAGAAGCGAGATCGAGTGGTGTTATGCTAGATCAAGAGCACAAGCGCAGGAGCAGCGACGAGAATAGCTGGAACAACCATGTGTGAAGCTGAATTGGTTTTCTGCTTTTGAGGAGACGCAGTAAGGACGGCTGTGGAACCGGCGCCGGGAATTTGAAGAGTAGATCCAGGTGGTGGAGTACTCATGGCCCCCACGTAGTTCTGTAAACTAACCCACACTTCTGTAGGCACTCCTGCAAGCACCGATGAGATGGCAGCCGCGTCATAAGAGTGTCCTGATGGTACAGCTGGTGCAGACATGGCGAGCAAGCGACTGAGTGGTAGTGTCGAAGAATCACCCCGGCCTACAAGTAACTACTTGTACCCCGGTATTGTACTTGTATTTGTATCTTTTCTTCATGTTTATCTCTATATCCATGTTTAACTTACTCTTGGTTATGCGCGTCTCTGGAATGTACCTTTAATAGGTGTGCGGCAGGGGGGTTTGTGTGAGTGCCAACTCCTCTATACAAGATCCTGGGAGCTGTATGCTGGGGAAATCGAAAAAACGTGGGTTTAATGTCTCTTTCATCGAAAAAAATGGAAGAAATCCATCCCCAGGCTCTTGTAGTAGATGTCAAATCATCTGTCCGAAAGTTCATCGACCGACTCTTTAGCTTTTTGCTTAAGCTCCACCCACCCCACCTTTTGCCAGAGAGTTCGAAATATGATCCTTTCATTGTATATGTAATCAATATGAATGGTGGATGAAGTGGAATCGTCTACAAGTACGAGTGAGCTGAATGTGAGTGATTACTTAAGCATTGACTTTCATACCAGGAGGATACTGGGTCATTATGATACAGACCGAACTGTAGATGCAGTGTCGGTAACTATTACTATTACTATTGTAGCTACTGTGGTTGTGCTCGCAGTCTAGTGAGAACATTTCGTCTCTACCCGTCATTCTAGAGTGTTCCCCGCTCCCCACTCGACATTCGTTTGGAGACTTTTTAGTCATCATCTTGTCTCAATCCACCCCACCCTGTCTCACACGACCCAAAGGTGTAAACAACACCGGGCGAAAACATCAAGAATCTAAAGACGCGGACGTCATGAACACATTTGGTCGTGAGATATGTTTCCGTCCGCCGCAAGTTACTCAGTTACTCTTTATACGGGACATTCTTCGAGACACTCGTGAAAAGATGCAATGTGTAGCTCTTCCTTCTTCAAGCCACCCCGATCTGACAACTTTAACAACGTTGGACCCGGTATTTTAGCAGGACCTGCAGCTGTTATTGGTACCAAAATAATTGCCGCATTCAGCATTATTTAATGGCCGTGTCTGCTATTAGATCCTGCCAACGCACAGAAACCCACGCCGTCTCTTCCTAGTCAAGGTTCTTGTAGTCCAGTTTGGTGGCAAAGCCCTAATCCACTGTGGCAAAAGCAGAGGCGCCAGTTTGGCCTTGGGTGAAAAAAAACTCACGTGCACCATGCATGATTTCAGTACAAAAAATACCAGAGAATAAAATCATACAGAACCACTAACACTACAGCTCAAGTGTACACAGAACCGCTCAAAAAAATATGCTCAGAGCACGCCTTCTAGTGCCGCTGGTACGACCAGCTCTAGTGCACAGACTCGACAGATGCTACAGCACCGCTCTGGGGTCCAGGTTCCGAAAATCAAACGCAGTTCGTTCGGAGCTCAAGTTCGACTTTCCTGATGTGCCGGTTAAAGAAGAGCTGTTTGTCCAGGAGACGCCCGACAAGCCTCTCAAGGAGAACAAGACCCACGTTTCCGACGAGGATATTGACAGTCTTTTTGACTCACTCATGAGCGACCACAAGGCTGCTGAAGCCACCGAACAGCACAAGGAGTTGCCTCCAGCTGAACAAGAGAGACCGTCGGGAGCAAATACACACACTGCACCCATCAAGCATGACACAAAGAGCCCCATGGAGTACCTGGCAAAGTCCAAGCTCACGCCTCATGTGAGTAGACAGGTAGCCAAGGCCATGGCTGGCTCGCCCACGCAACTTTTGCTAGCCACGCCTGCTAGCCATCACATTTCCACCCCTGCATACCAAAACGATCTTTGGAAACATGTCATTTCGACGCTCAACACGTCCAAGTTTCAGATTCCAGACTTTAACTCTCTGATGACGACTATCCCGGTCGACATTCGAGCGCAGTTTCTGCCTCAGATTGAGGAGTGGATTTCTCAGCGGGGAGTGAAGCCTTCTGCCATCACGTATGGCCAGGTCATGTTAGGATACGCCGAGGACGGCAACGTGGAAAAGGTGGAGGAGAGATTCCGACAAATGATTGATAACAATATCACTCCTACTGTACATACTTATGCGCATCGACTGAAGGCATGCGATAAACGGGGGGATCTGAAGCAGGCCATGGAGATTTTCGACGATCTCAAATTAGCCCAACAACTCTACGGTATCCGACCCAACCAGGTCATTTTCACAACCCTCATTTCCACATCTCTAAGAAACCACAAGGTGGAACTTGCATCTCAGATCTTCGAATACATGAAGTATGCTTCTCTGGAGACCCAGCCAACTGCACACACATACAACTCGCTGATTACAGCGTCTGCCATTCGTTCCAATACCGAACGAGCATTGGATTTGTTCGAGGAAATGAAACAGAAATCGGTTGCCAACGTTAGAACATATCAATCGCTGATTCTTGCCTGTTTGAGACAGGAAAAGTATCATCTCAAGGCATGGGAGCTTCTTTTGGAGCTCAGAGAACAACATAGTGAGAGTTTCTACTCCAGACACACTTTGGTTGTTGTTTTCCAGGCCGCAGCCGTCACTGGAGACCTGGTGTTCCTTCGATCACTCTACAAGCAGCTCTGCATGTCTCCTGAGACGTACCCTGATGCCATTCTGACTCAGCTTCTGATGCAGGCTTATGCTCGGTACGACACACGGACCAAACCAGTTGCTTCTTCTGCTCTTCGGGCTACTTGGGGCCGTCTTTATGGAGGTAACGCTCAAGAAATGATGCGAGGATTCTTGTTCCCTGATATTGAGGGTATGGTGCAGCTTAACGAGGAGCATCCCGGCATGATCCCTCCTTTCTTGCCTACCAATACCATTGAAAGTCTTTCTTTCGACCGTAAGAAGATCATTGCTGAATCTCGAGCCATTTTCCAGTTCTTGAAGAACAACAAGCCTCAGCTGCTGGATAACATTGCTGCCACTGACTATCTCAAGGCGGGAGCTAGACATAGAGATTTCCCTGAGTTTCTGAGACGATACAACGAGGTTTCTGTGGGTGCTGGAGAAGCCGAGGGCGCTGTTATCAGTCCTTCTGAGATGAAGACTTACTCTGCTCGACAGAAGAAGCCTCAGCGGTACGATTTGCAGACTCAGTTCTCTCCTGCCCCCCGTTCTGATGCTCATTTCTTTATTGCCCTGAACGCTGTTCAGGCTGACTGCATTGCTGATGCCAGTGAACGGGATCCCAACCTCAACCACCCCTTGAGACGCCTCACCCCTCAGGAGATGACCGATAGACTTGAATTTTCCCAGGACGTGTGGGTAGAGCGAGGCAAGTGGCGGAAGTCCGATGCATACAAGAACAAGTATAGGACTGAGGCTCAGCAGATTAGCGCAGACTACAATTTTGCGCTCAAGATTATCAATGCTCTGGCTGCCCTGAAACAGCTTGGAGAAGCTGCTGCGATTCTGTCGGCTACGCCTGCCACTTTCAACTGGAAGAAGCACGATCTGGCCTTCTTCCACAATGTTGCTCAGGCTTTCTACCATGAGGAGGCTATGAAGCAGATCCACAAGGCCGTGTCTCGGTCCAAGCACCTGGATGAGGTCATTAGAAACCCCGACTCGGAAAAATCAGCTGAATTTGACGTTTTCAGCATTTGATGTACATAGTAATGAATTAAATTATTGATCAAAGAAAAATGGGAAAATGGGGAAAAAACGGAGAAAAAGAGGAGAGCACGTACTATCAGGAGAGCAACATGAAAAGATGCGATTTTACGTACGAGACCTACAATTAATCATTCGAGAGCTTCATTGGGGTATTTTGCTGCGAATACTGTAGACTTCTTGAGCTCTCATCCAGCTGTTCTTGAGCACTCATTTAGTCGTTCTTCAGTATGTCACTCCAATAGCAAAGTCGATATAGCTACAGTCCCAGCATTTGTACCCCAAACAGTCTACTTGTATTTAAAACTGGAATAATAAAGTAGACCCAGGAACCCTCGATATTTACATCACTCACAGAGAGTTGTCCAACAGCACCTTTCAAAGAACCCTCATCTAACAGCGCGCCTTCCGCTGTTTCTACCCAGTTCCCCGCCATTGTTATGACGCCAGATCGGCTCTCTTTAATCCTCAGAGAACTGCGAGAGAACGAGGATTCAAAACTCAACCGACTGTTTGGACCGCCCCGACACACACACCACTTTCCAGGTCGAGTGACCATCCCTGTGATCCCCCCAAACCAGCCCCGACAGCGCGGATATGTACAGACGGCGGTTGAGTGGCTCTGGCAACTCCTGGTCCAGCTCCGACCGATTCTTCTCAAGATCGCCGGCTACATATGGCCGTTTGTTGGAGTTGTCTCGGACGTACGAACTGGACTCGTTACCCAGAACCCACGCATCCCAAACACAAACGCTAGTCGACTACTACGAGAAGCTTTGTGATCCCCTTTGTGAGCCTGTGAGCCATTGGAATCTGCCACTAGTTCCTCCTTTGAGACACGCGCGGGTCGTCCAAATCCAGGCTCCGTATAAACGACGGTGCGGCATTGTGTGCAGGTGTGTTTCTCGCGATGTTGGGGATCTTCTAGGGGAGTTGGAGGCATAAGTTTACATGTACACATGTACTGTTGGTGAATGATCTGATAAGTGGATAGGATTTAGTGAATTGGAATGCTGAAAGTGTCGTACAACATATCGCTATGACTATGTACTGTACATGAACGTCGTACATGAACGTCGTACTGTATGTACTTGAACGTCGTACTGCACTTGTACTGGGTGTACCTTGGGGAGTCGCATCAGAAGCAACCAACACCTTATCCAAACCGGAGCTAACGACTGCGAAGAAAGCAATCCTACCGAGACCTAGGACCGGTCACACCTCCTCGCACACTCTCTGGTAGCAAAGAGTTCACGCTACCCTCAAAGTTCTGAGACGGTAAACTTCATACGGCACCCAGGCTGTGCACCAGTTCAAAGAGTGTGTTGATGAAGAGCTACCAGGTTCCCGGCGGTTTGCTCCCGACCAGCTCCATCTTTTGCACCATATATCAATCGCTTATCGTGCGCTCCAGACGCAAAAAAACCTCTCCTTCTTTCTCCTATCCGCGTCCTACAAATCGTCACCTGTCTTCTCCGCACTCCCTCCACGGTCATCTCATCCGATAACCCAAACTCTGAAAATAATTGACGTCATTCTCCAAAACATGTCTCACAATACTGAGACACGGAATGCAAGCTGTGGAGAGGCAGGGGTAACAATGTAACCTGGGCACACAATGACACGGGTTGCGGAGGCTGGCTCGAAACAAAGACCGGAAAATCGTCAGCTTGCGAAATTGCAGTCATTGCATGCAACGCTGCCGGTTCCTGGACTGATGAGCTGTATCGAGTCATGAACATCTCCAACCATCAAGTCAGACATTGTCAAACACTCGAGCATTAACGGTACAAGACATTGTTGAGCTGTAATGAGACAAGACATTGGTCGGGCTGTAACAAGACAGTCCGCCTTGAATGTAGGCCGTCGATCAGAGAGCTGCACGGATCCAGTTTCGGTCTCGAGCACCAAAGTGTGCCAATTAATAAATAATATGTTACAATAAATATTCCTACCAGTCACTATAGTTCTCCCAGTCATGGGGCCGCTTGATTCGCTGAACGTCCAGATACCGCCCCAGACACGAGCACGGCTTCCAATCAAACGTCTCTTCAGCAAGACACGAACACTTGCCCTCCTTCCGGGTGTCGCCATCAATGGGACAGTGAGTGAAGGGAGGATGCGTGTATCCAATGTCGTTAAAGAAATGCACTTCGCTCTTGGGCAGAAACAGAGCTGCGGCAATGGAGTGAACAGGCGCATCACCCCACCGCTCATAGAAGAACCCACCGGACTTGTCCAGATGGTCGAAATACTTTTGGTACGCCTCCGACCGCCAAAAGTCCATGTCGGCCACCTCGAAATTAGACCAAAAGTGGCACATGTTGTAGTTCTCACCCTTATCGTACGAGAGCCAGTTGAGCAGGTTATCCTTGGCCAGCACCTCGGGATGAGCCTTGGTGTAAGCCTTGGTCTCCTGCCACAGAGACGCAACCGTGAGAGGGTTTTCCAGCAAGGTGATGGTGAAGCCGTACGTCTTGTTATTGGTCTGCATGAACTGGAAAATGTCGTAGTTGACGTCGCAGTGGATGGCGGTCTCGGGCTCCACACGCCAGTAGTATCTGTATTCCTGCATGAGAGGATGGTGGAAGAAGAAGCCAGAGTTGAATCGGCACATGTGTCGGTATGACTCCGAGTCTCCGTAGATGACCTGCTCGGCCATGGCCTTTCTCGCCTTGTCTGCCTTCTCCTTGTCAACCCAGGAGGGTACAGACCAGTGTTCTTTAGGGACAAGTCCGAACTTGGCTTTACCCGACACGAGGTTTGTCATTGTCTCGATAAAGTCGTCGTCAAAGGGCTCATCGTTGAGGAAGACCCAGTCGTAGCGGAACTTGTGGTTGAAGCGGTCCTCGTAGTTCTTGACCGTGCGCACCATCTGTTTGAGCTCCTTGTTTCGGACCAGCGAAACTAGAGTGGCGTTGGCTCGCTCCGTCTGCTGACGGAGAGCGGGGTAGTCGAATGCAATTTGGATGTTGGGGTCTGGGTTGGAACCAGGGGACGAATGCATGAGAGAAGGGGCCTTCATGACGAAGGGGGTGGCCGAGTTGGACGGCAGAATGATTTCCGTGTGGGAGGGCTCCTCGTCTTCAGTCTCGGAGCCGCTCACGGCCTGGGCCTCGCCTCGGTTCTGGTACTGTTCCTCCAGCTCCTTGGCCTTGGCCTCTTCCTCCTCCAGGTGTCCCTTTTTGAGCTCGTCTATGGACTTGCCAAAGTCGCCGTTGATGTTGTGGGTGTTGACCACCTTCTGCGTTTTCTTCTGGGGTGGGTTGGGGGCTTCGTGCACGTTGTGCATCACATTGTGGTGCTTGTCACCGTTTGGACTGGAGTCCTTCTGCGTCACTCGGATTTCGTAGCCCTGCACTCGCACTCCCGACAAGGAGGCGTAGACGAGAAACACCACCACCATGGAGAGAATGGTGAGGGTGGTGAGGCGGATCTGGCCGCGAGATAGGCGTATTCTCATCCCGAACAAGACGCTGTGGTAGCTAGCTGTGGCGGCGGCGTGGCGGTGGTTTAGCTAGGGACGAAAATGGGGAAACGTGCAAGTGGCATGCCAGAGCTACTCGCTTATGTACACACCAGGCACACTCTCTTGGGGCACACTTTTTTAGGGGAGCCGGTACCACATTCTAGGTTTTCGAAAAAGCACCGAAACTGGCTTTCTTGTCTTGTTTAGCCTCCGACCTTTGTTCTGCGGCGCTCGCCGGGAAAATAGAGTTGGGGAAGGTCTCCATTTTTTTTAGTGCCTTGTTTTTAGGGCCCCATTAGCGAGGCACGACTCTGCGACCGCGCCGAAAGATGGGGCCAGGTTTCGTCCAGAAGAGGCGTTGATGGCGCGGTTTTTGTTCTTTGTGTGTCCATAATATTCCTGGGTTTCTCTTGCTGTGTTTGTTGGGCTGTGGGGTGACATCACGCGGCATGACTGATGTACGGGGTAACGAATTGTGAGTTCGAGTAGGTACGAGTATCGAAGTGGACCGACAGTAGGTCGCGAGCCCCCAGGTTGTTGTCCAGTAAGACGTTACCAATAAGACGTTACCAGTAAGACGTGCCCAGTGAAGGACGTCACCAGGCAGAGCGCAATTGTCCGGTGGGTTGCCCGGTGGACTGCGACCTGGTTGATCTCGTCTACTCCATTTCCCCACTGCCATTGGACCCCCAGTCGGGATCTTCGGAATGGCTTTTTTCGCATTTTGGCAGGTAACCTCTATGCGCGCAGAAACTTGCAGAGCAGAGGAGCAAATGGACGGAGTAATAGCTGTGGCGACAGGGGCACGGGTCGGTACGAGCAGGTGTACACATGATCCGAAGACTTCGTCGTCCGTTCTTGATTCCCGTCGCCGCCTCTTCATCGTCACCTCCTCGTCCTCTTGGTCTCCCACACCCCTGCTAGGATTGACAGAAAGAGGCTTCCAGCACCAGATACACTTGCAATCTTTGGGTCAAGGTTCCGGTGCAAGTCGAACTTAGAGCAGACATAACATTGGCCAGCATGTACTGTAGCTATCGTACCGTACCCAGTGTGTAGGTCCGAGTTTTACCCTGTCGGTATCCGCGTCTAGCCGTTTGGGCGCGGGGATTTTCGCGGAGCGAGCTTAACGGTGGAGGAGCGAACACGGTGGTAAGTTCGGCGAGAAGCGGCGGAGGGGATGGACGACGGAGCCGCCGCATTTTGACACAGATCGGTACCTGACGATGCTACATTGGCTCAAAGTCGGAAGAGAGCCAAAGCTAGTGGCTGCAATTGGCCTTGATTGGCGTTATTGTGTTTCAGATGGAAAGAGAGAGAGATGAGATGAAGAGGCAAGTTTGCACAACCGCAGAAACGTAATTTACGGAGGTGCAGAGAGCGCGCCTGGTACGGTGTAGGATACGGTTGTTATTGGTACGAGCACGTCTTTTGCGAGCCACCAATCGCGTGGAAAGGGAGATTCGTACAGTGGAGAGCGGTCGACGTGTCGGAACCAGTGTGAGATGGCTGCTTTCTCGTGACAGGTGCCCCTCGCGTTGGCTGTGGCCGCTACAATCCAAGCCGAGGGCGATGACGTAAATAACTAATTAACAACCTAAACCCGCCTTGTACCTCAACGTTCTAGGAACCCGAAAACTCAACCATGCAAGCTCTAAAAGGGGCATTGTGGTGGAGAGCGAGAGGGGAGCGGTAAATAGGTCGGTCGTTGTTATATAAAAAACGGTTGGTTTCAGCTCAGCTCAGCTCAGCTCAGCTCAGTCAGTCTCCCGTCTCCCGTCTCCCGTCTCCGTCCCACATCTCCCGTCTCCCGTCTCCGTCCCACATCTCCGTCCCTCATCTCCGCCTCCATCTCCGCCTCCATCTCCGCCTCCATCCCGTCTCCATCCCCGTCTCCATCTCCCTCTCTCCTGCTGCACCTCCATTCCCGTAAATGAACACTTCTCCGGCTTGTTTGTTCTTTATTGGGCTTTGTCTGTCGGTAAAAGAGGTCGTATTTCTGCATTTTCCCCTGGGCGTATGGACCCGTACAGCAGCAGTCGCAGCTGTCGTGTGTCTTCTTTTTCGCCAGAGTTGTGAGTGAGTGCGAGTGCGAGAGTGAGTGCGAGTGCGAGAGTGAGTGCGAGTGCGAGAGTGAGTGCGATCGTATGTCTCCAAGTACTCGCAATAGACCCTCGCTGACTGTCTCATTTGGAGCCGTTGGAGAAAAGGGATGAGACATGTTTGCTGAACGAGTTCGACTGTACCGTACTTTTTTCGTAGACAAAACAAAAAATTGAACAAATTAAAAAAATTGAACAAATTAAAAAAATCGAACAAATTGAAAAAATTGAAAAAATTGAACAAATTGAAAAAATTGAAAAAATTGAAAAATTAAATAAAATAAACCATCAGACGACCGTACAGGTACTTTACGTACGACGTAGCGTAGACCTGCGTCTAGACCTGGCCATCCCGGCCATTACACGAGATCAAGCACCGCACGTACATGCCAGTTATTAATTGTATGTACTGCTACTCGTACATATCGTACTCTTACCATCCTCGTACTTGTATTACCCTTGGTTGACTCGTCCTAGCCCATATACTACCTTGCACTGGACAAAACTTGTGTTCACTCGCTGCTCACTGCTGCTCACTGCTGCTCACTGCTGCTCACTCGCTGTGCTCACCTGCTGTGTTTGTACTTGCGGCCACTTCAGATTTTGCTATGCCCACCCACCCTTTTGACATTTCCTGCGACGATCGACAGTCTCCCACCCAGCGTGGAAAGACACCTTCCCAATGGTGTCCAACATACTCGCAGCTCAACCTAAACAAACCCGGAATGTGCAGACACAAACCACAGCGATCCTCCTCTGTGCCTGGTAGATCGCGAGAGAATGAACTCCAAAGATCCAGCCGCAACCGCCCAAACGCCGTATCCTTCGTATCATGACATGGGTGCCGCCCAAAGTTGAAAACGCTGCACGCTGCACATGGTGCTCTTGAGATGAACTAAACGGCGCGTCTGAAATTTGGACATATATTATGATATATCATAAAGTCAACTCCAACGCCAACACGTCCACAAGACAAGTACTTTGCAGCCCATATGTGAACGCTTCGGTTCCGGTACAAGTACGACGACGGTCCCTGTCTACACGTGACTCTTGCCCCCCCCCCCCCTGCCGATCGCGGCTTGTGGCCAAACATTTTATGTACAATGTCGATCTTCTGTAGTCGACCTCTTTCTCCAGACCCACGGAGTATACATCGTGAGGTGGAATGAACGCTCTTCACGAACGTCTCTGAATTTCACGAACCGAGACGCCCTTTACGAACCGTCCATAGTCCATATTATACGTCACCCTTGCTACTTGTAGTCGTCTCACTCGTCTCGTCTCACCCTGTAACACTGGTACGACACTCATACATAACTCCTTCACCCTGGCTATAATAAGTCGTATTCCCTTTGCTTTTTACCCTTGTACAAGTCCCCACACGCCAAATGCCAAAATGCCAAAATGCCAAAATGCGCCCAAAAATGCGCACGAAATGCACCCTGCAAAGCGACAAGGTTGGGCGCCTGCCAGGGCTCTGATTCGTTGTCCAGACAAGATCGTTCTACGCAGCCTCGGGCTTGGCACATTATTATATTGCACATTCCACACAAGTCAGGGGCATGGTTTCAGGGGCACCCATTGTCCTAAACTTAGCCAAGTTAGACCCAAACAAGTGTACACCCAAAAGGAGACCTAAAAAGTTGCCATATGGGCGACATGTATCAACGAGATGAATGGCAAAAAAGCCCGACGTGGGGCTTGAACCCACAGCCTTGAGATTGCTTGAGAGTAAGAGTCTCACGCTCTACCGATTGAGCTAGCCAGGCGATTTTTCTGAATTTAAATGGTGGTTTTGTATACCTGATTTTTGCTTAATATGATAATGTTCCTCATTTGTAGGAGCTACGAGGAACAAGGATACATAGAGACCCCAGAAACAAGATGGTGTTTATACCTATTGTTGCATCTCGCTATACTCGTACTTTTAGGAAGCCTTCAGCATCTATAGTTTTGTGACTTCGGCCTAGAGTTGGTCATTGCAACACTAGCACTCTGGCTATATCTTTGATGATCGGTACTGAGGTTATGCCATTGCTTACGCCTGCCATGTCTACAATGTCAGAGCCGAGAGCCTACAGAAGCAGTCTGGCTTCGAAGCACTCACAGAGAAACAGCCCAATATGTTTCTAGAGTGGGCATCGGACGTACACGTTCATCACCAATTCAAGCCTGGTAGTTGGAGATCGCACTGTTTTCGACCCAAAAGATGTGAGGGGTATTAATCTGAGTCTAGACGATTCTCTCAATCCATGCATTTCTGAGATATTGTCCTGAATCCAACATCCCTACCGGACTTGTCTTGCGCTTTTGTTCGTCACTTCTTACCCTACAAGTTCTTTGCAGCATATACCAAACATGTTCATCTCATAGCTCTACTCATACGCAATTCCTCCACCTACTCATCTGCCTGTCACATGTTTCACCGCAACCTTCCGAAATGGCCCTATAGTTCTCATCGCGTCGTTCCGTCTCTGACATAGCATACAATCACACCCGGACGGCAACTGCAGCGGGATATTTACCATTGGTGGATGCCGGAAAGGGGTTGGTTTTCCGAGATGGTCTATGGGGTTAGTTTATGATGGTTCGGGAGTGGCAGACTGAGAAGTAATAGGCCAACGGGAGCAGAGGTGAGCCTCGCGAATGACAACTGAGCCTCGAGAATGACAAGTTGAACTTTTCTTTGGTCAAGTTCAACTACTGTTTGGACAAGTTCAAGATCTTTCTGCAGTATATATACCAGTGTGACACCCCTCAATTAGTATCAACCAGCCAACAACCAATCTACTAGAATGCAGATCAAGAACCTCGCCCTCCTGTCCATGGCCGCTCTCGCCGTTGCGGTTCCCGTGAACAACGACCAGTCTGAGTCCCCCCAGGACATCCACCAGTTCAAGGACAAGATCCACTCCAAGAAGTGTCCCCAGAAGGAGTGCCCCAAGTCCACCACCATCATCACCACCCACTACACCACCATCACCGGCACTGTGGCAATTGATGCCAAGCCTTGTGCTCCTACTCCTACTCAGGAGAAGAAGCATTGCTCCAAGTGTGGCGACCCCAACTGCGGCGGTTGTTAATCAAGCGGCACTCTTCGGAAGGCTAGTCAGAAGAGACATTATCAGTACAATTTTATAGCTCAGAAAAGACTTGTTTTGCTATTCTGGGGTAATATCTGCCTGTATAGGGCGTATCTGGATGTATCTCGCCGTGTTATGGTAGAATTTGGTAGAAGTTTTGTCGATGTAGTGATGGTTGAGGTTCATCGGTTGTTCTGGTGTCACAGTGTAGATGGTATGAGTAGTGTCTGGGTATTAACACGGAATCCCAGCACCATTATTTTCAAAAAAAAACTTGGCCAGTGTGAGGAAAGGGAGCTGTTTTGCTGAGATGGCTGTTTTGGCACAGTGTTGAGACAACGTCATTTCAGATCTGAGTTGAAACAAGGGACAGTTAGAAGACTTCTCCCAGTGTCATTGTCGAAGAAACGATCGTATCAGATGGCCATCGGGGTCCCCAGCAAGATGCTAGATGAGAACATCTTCAGTTGCTGCAAACCTCGCTACAAGTAGTTGCACAGTCTCATGGCGAAGTTGATCTGAAGCAACAGAATGAACCTTCGTCATCTACTTGTAGAGCAGAAGTCGTCACCTAGGTATCTTCTCACCACTTGTGGAAGAGTTGTGATGAAGAGATTAAGTCATGTTGGAGTTTCGCGCACACTGCATGTTTCAAGCTTCACGAATTTATTTTGCGGTGTGAAATTTTACTGACGGTGGGCGCCTAGAGAAACACTGGGTGACCGGCGACAGTAACGGGACGAGATTCGCAAGACAACATTTGCGCACCGTATCACACACGCTCTCTCGCAATGGCCAAAAAGTACTATGCTGTGAAAGCTGGACGCAAGCCCGGCATTTACAACTCCTTTGCTGAGTGCGACAAACAGACGGAAAGGTTTCCAGGGGCAGAATGGAAGGGCTTCGATGACTACGACAAGGCGCAGGAGTACATGTCCTGGATAGGCGATGCTGGACTTTCGACTCGGATGCTAGTTCAACTTGTACAGGACACCACGGCTGATATCCACCTGTTCAAAATCAATGTCGCTGTGAAAACTGACGCCTTGGAAGCCGCCTTGAAGAACTTGGAAGTGACCCAGAGAGACTTGGAAGCGGCCCAGAGAGACTTGGAAGCGGCCCAGAACCAGTTGCAAGAGGCAGAGCTGGACTTACGGGTGGCCCAGAAGAAGATCCAGGCTGCTAATTCCCAGAAAAACGGCGGCCAGATGTTCTTTGTTTGCGAAAACCTCATCTTCGACCAGGAACGAGAGGCCATGAGAAGTGCTGCTCAGAAATTTCTACCCATTGAGTCATTTCTGAGCCTCGAAGAAGCTATTGGGTATGTGGAAGAAGAAACTGACTATGCTCTCGTCTTTCCTCCAGAACAACGAGGTCTACACTATTCCAACTCAGATGGAGACATTATCAATCAGATTTTCACTGACGGCGCGTGCTCTAGGAACGGACAGAAAGACGCTGTTGCTGGGTTTGGACTCTATCTCGGAGAGAACCATAAGGAAAACCTCTCCGGGCGTGTTTATGGGTCGCCTCAGACCAACCAGAGAGCTGAGCTAACGGCAATTCTTCACGCGTATTGCATTTGCGCATCTAAGCTCTCAGATGGCCGACTTTACGAGATTTACACCGACTCAAGCTATGCCATCGACTGTCTCACCAAGTGGCACATTGCGTGGGAACGAAACGGCTGGCGGAACCGGGGCGGGGAACCAGTGGCTAACCAGGACGTGATCAAGCGTATCCTGACATTGAAGGCTGAAAGCACCAATTGCATTGGTTTGAAAAAGGTAGAGGCCCATGGTTCTAGTGAAGGAAACAAGCAGGCAGATCGGCTTGCAAGGCAAGGTGTCACTGCTAAGAATCTATTTGAAAACATTCCTAATTGGTTTTTGAACAGGTAACTCTGTAAATAATCATAAAATGACTATCATGGTATCAGCAAGTACAAGTACATAACGGCGTTTCGTTCACATACTCAACCTTGGATACTGATTATGGTCAGTCGTCTGTCAACTTGTACTTGTACAGTATGTACAGTAGCTGACAGGTGAATATCCCTCTCAATCTATTGCTCAGATGGATGAAACCCCAACTACTGTACACCCTCGTGATAAGTATAGTTGTGTGCACACTGATGATAACAACACTGACACTTCCACTTGTGCTTGTCCAACCGTTTCTCACGCTACACCTTCATCTCTCTCCTCAGTCCAATAAAACAATTTTAGATAATATGTACATGCTAGAACTTGGCCTCGAGCCAGGTTCGAACCTCGGGGACCATGTTGCCTCGAACGTAGATCTTTCGACCGCTGGGTGCGATAACCACGTCCGACTTGTGCAGGTCGAGAGCCTTGCACAGGTCTCGTTTCAGAAGCACGGCGCTTCCGGTGATCTTGGAGATCTCCGTCTTGACCTTGGTGGAGTTCTTCCACGAGTGGACGGCAATGTGGTTGAGAGCGGTTCGGCCAACGTGGTACCATCCGTCGGTACCAAAGCCGTAGCCGGACTTGTTGGTCTTGGGAGCCACGGCGGCTCCTCCCTCGGACTTTAGAGCCAGACGCTGGGGCGCGAGAGCAGCCACGTCGAAAGAAGCGGCGTCGGGGAACGCATTGGCAACTGCATCCTTGTTTCGCTCCAGAACCTGCTTGGAGAAGGGATCAAGAGCGGTGATCTTTCGCTTCTGGACCAGCTGGGCAATGTGCTGGGGGTGCTTGAGCCGGTGCAGTTGCGACTTAAATCGCATCTGTGTCTGTGCCAGCGGCCGACACGCGGCCTCGATTCGGGCTGATGTCGTTCGGAACATGTTTCAGCGGGTTGTGTTGGAGGTTGTGTCCTGATCTCTCCCTCAAAACTGAAAATTTCACATCACCATTTAGACTTTGGGGGATGGTGATTTGGCGGTCGTGAGTTCGATTTGGGCGTGCGACCAAACAAGAGAAAAGGGGGATGATGGATATGGATGACCTACCAGGCTGAAGAGAGAAAAACTACTGTACGCAGTATCATTGAGACCATCCAGCTAAAGTCTTTTTTCTGTTTGATTATTCCTACTCAACTAGGAAGCAGGCCCATTCAGTATGATAATGTCATTCTCCCATTCTCCCATTCTTCCATTCTTCCATTCTTCCATTCCTACTGCTGGTGTTCAAGCTAGCCTGGATCCATATCTTCCTGAGACACCTTTGCAGTATCTTCAGGTCGTCTACTCTTCCCTTACAGCCCTCGATACTGCTCTTCATCACGCTCTCTACCACCCATGTCCACTTCACATGGATGTGTACGAAACCATTCTACCGTCTATTACAATGCATATAAATATAGATCAATGAGACCACAATCTAATCATCTTGTCCTTTCCACCAGAAGCCACCTTGTTTCCGTCGACGGACCAGTCGACAGCAAACACCTCGTCAGCGTGGCCAGGCAGATCCGACAACAACTTCTTAGTTCGCACATCCCACACCTTGAGAGTGGTGTCCTTAGAGCACGAGACCATGAGTCTGCAGTCGGACGACCAGGCGCACTGGTACACGGAGGCCACATGTCCTCTAAACGTGGTGACAAACTTGCCGTCTCTTCCGTCCCACAGCTTGATGGAGTTATCGAACGAGGCAGAAGCCAGATATCGGCCGTCAGGAGAAAATGTGACGTGGTTAACGGCCTTCTGATGGCCGGTCATTCGGCAAAGAGGCTTTGTGCTCTTTTCGGGCTCCCACAGGAACATGGTGAAGTCGTCGGAGGCGGTCACCATTCGCTCGGAGATGCGTCCAGAGGTGTTGGCCAGTTTGTTGAACTTCTCGAGCGCCTTGGTTCGCAGCTCAGTGTCGCTGGCCTTGAAGTCTTTTCGTGTGGTGTCGTGGTCAAAGCCTCCGGTTCGAAGGGCGTAGTCGGTCGACAGCGCAATGTGGTTGACCCAGTGACCATGGGCCGTCAGGTTGTGCTGGAGACGGCCAGATTCGGGATCCCACACCTTCACGGTCTTGTCATGAGAAGCAGAATAGAGGAAACCGATTCCTCCCCACTTGACGCAGGTGACGGCGCTTCTATGACCGGCCATGGTTCGCAGGTAGGTGCCGGCTCCAATGTCCCAGATTCGTACAGTGCCATCCTTTGATGACGAGGCCAGTCGGGGCACGTGACCCTCCTTCACCTTGTGCAGAGGCTCCCACGACATGCCTGTGATCCACTTGGTGTGTCCCTTGAGGGGCTTTCCAATCTGGGTGCCCTTTACAGCGTCCCAGATGCAAATGGTGTTATCCATGGATCCAGTAGCGATCATCTTACCATCGGGAGACCAGGCCACGCACAAAACCCAGTTAGAGTGGCCCTTGAGAGTGTGCATGGGGGTCTGAGTGTCGCAGTCCCAGATTCGTGCAGTGAAGTCGCCTGAGCCCGAAACCATTCGAGACGAAGTGTGGGGTGCAAACTGGGTGGTCAGAATAGTGCTGCCGTGACCAGGAATGGCGGCGGTCGATCGGGTGATGTTCTTGACTTTGAAAACAGCACGTGGGGTGTACACAATCGTCAGCTGGTCTTCTGTACTCTTGTGTCCGGGTTTGAGAATCGATGCCCAAATGTTGTCGGTAATGTCAATCAGCGTCTGTTCGTCGCCTTCTCCCTTGATCACAGAGAAAGTGTAAGGCGTGGGGTCATCGTTGGTCTCCTGGAGCTGGTTCAGAAGCATCTCCAGCTGCTTTTCGGTGGCGGCTCCAGGAACTCGCACCGATCCACCAGTGTTTTCGCCAGTGTCCGACGCCTGGAATCGAACCAGCACATTGGGCAGGTCCTCGGGGATCAGATCTAGATCCTTGGGCTCCTGTGCGAGTCGCTTTTGTTTTTTCGAGGGAGGAGGCAGCAAGGTGGCCATTTTTGTGGGTGTTGTGTGGTGTAGTAAGGCTTCTGGCCTATGCAAAATAATCTTGTCAAAAAATTGTTTACGGTTAAGGTTTCATGCAGACGAGTTGTTGGAGATGGAGGAGTGGTTGTGGGGACGTCTGTAAATCGCCATTTAATTGTAATAAGGCGAAAAATGAGTGGATATCATGGTTTTTCCAACTTAAATTATTGTATTTCCGTTTTTCCCTCATCAAATTGAGTCCATATCCTGGAATTGAGATCACCTCCCTCCTACACTCCCTCCACATATTAATTGCCGTTTCCATGGTAACTGCACAAACCTTGTTTGATATCACGTTGATGATGGTGGGGGTTTCTGTGACTCTCAAAAAGGCCTTAGTCCGGGAGATTTTGTGTCAAACCGTTTGGGGAGGTCTTCAAATGTCCAGTTATGGCGTTTTCGTTCTTTTTACCATTCAATTTCTTCATTCCAAGTGGTTATAGGAGTTCTGGAGACGCTCTACCTCTCTAGACCATATCGTGAAAGATGGCTCTCCATTCCTATTACCACTGCTCCAATATTTGTCACGTTCTACATGCTTCAACAAGCTAAGTATCCTTATTATCTCCATTATATAGCCATCTCATTCCTCATGCTCATGCCCAATTCCTGACTGTCCTCTAGGGTCTAGTCTTGTATGGGGTGGAAGTACACAAGGATGTCAAGAGACTCAGTTCCAAAGAGCCCTCACTGCTGAATGACTTTTTCTCCTTGTCCCTGTTCTCCTCTGTCTTGAGTCTGGCAAGCTCTTTGCTGATGTTGGACATGTCCATCTCAAGGCCACGACTGGAGTCAGAACAACAGACTGGTATCGGCAGAATAGGCATCACCCAAGTTTGTGTTTTTCTGAAAGCTACAAGTGGGAATGTCATCATCGGTCTGCTCTCTCATGATTCGATCAATCTCCATAGACAGCCACTGTGAATCCAGAGAAAAGTCTTCCTCGCAGATTTCAGATGGCTCCGAATCGTCGTATTGCATGATCTTGATACTGACTTCGGCGGGGGGAATGCCCGGATGAGCAGCCCAGGCCTCGGCGATCTCTTCGTCGGTAGGGGAGGGTATCTTTCTGTCTGTACTTGAAGGCGGTTTGGAAGCCTTGAGAGCAGTGGGCTTCTGTCTTCCTTGGGCGGATCCTGAGAGGGGCCAGCTGTCTTCCTTGAGCGGGGTTTTTCGGTGACGAATCGTTGGGGTATCGTTGTGGTTCGATTCATCGCCGTTCGGGTCGTAATTTTCGTTGTTCACGGGCTTGGTATCTTTCATTTTGTGTGGTAGAGTAGAAGGTGGACAGACTTTTGTTTATATACTGGAATGAGGGAGCGGTCACATGGACGGAGGAGATAGGCAATACTGTAGTCTCATGAAAACTACGAGTAGGGCAGAGCACAGTAGAGCACAAGACTGTGCCTCTGGGCAGATTGATGCTAGCGAAGTACCAGTACAAGTGCAAGTACAAGTGCAAGTACAACACAAGTACTAAACTACCACAACTTTAGTTGTTAGGATCGCTCTGATGATCAAACAGCTGCCAGACTGTCAGTTGTATGACCCGAAGGCTTTCCCGCTCCAGAAAATCTCAGGGGATAGGAGGACAACTGCCGTGTTTGAAGGACTCAACATGACCTGGCTCACACATTCCTGAAAGAGAAGGAGAAGCCGCGTCAGCCTCACGGGCTTCCAACAGCTGTTTGAGAAAGCTCTTATCAGTACATACTGCACACCGATGGAGACAAGCAGGAAGGAGAAGCGAAATTGCCTACTAGTACTTGTACAAGTACAGTACAGTACGATTCAGCGTGCAATCTCTAACATTGAATGAATTCAGAATGCTGTCGACTTGTGCGTCGACTTGTGCGTCGACTTGTGCGTCGACTTGTGCGTCGACTTGTGCGTCGACTTGTGCGTCGACTTGTGCGTCGACTTGTGCGTTTTCTTTCTCTTCATTCTGGACCTCTCAACTCTTGCCATACACAGTGGATTTAGCCAGCTCAATCATGCCGACCAAAGAGGGCTGGGAATGTCGAGCTGAAGGCATCTATTCGAGCTGCTATTCACGTGACCCAAACTGGTTGTCTTTTACGAGTACAAGTACTTGTGCCTCAGAATTTGCTCCTTCTCCAAGCCATGAGTCTCTCGTTGTGAACCTCGACTAGCACACCGAACATAGTACGCGTGGGAACCACTGTACTTTTACAAGCACGAATACCTTGTAGAACGGCTACTCCAATGACAATAAAAAACAGGAGCAAGTCTTGCTACCGCCTTGATCAAAATGACTGATCCCATCTCTCATCCCGCCCATCATTTACCCACCATTTATGACGCAACGTGAAACACTGCCTTGAAAGTTCATTAGTCCCAATTTGGAAGCCGTGTCTGTTTTGGGACATGCGCGTTTTGGGGTCGGACAGATATACGAGATTTGGACACGTTCCAGGGGTCAATAAACCGCAAAAATGAACTATCCCGACTGCTCGCCCGGACTCAAGAACGGCGTAAATATACCTGCAACCTGGTCAAGTCCCCAAAGGCCCACGTTTCTCTACACTGATCTGCATCCGCCTTTTGATATGCATGAGTAGCATTATCCATGTTGGTCCGCGCAAGGCTGAATACGACCAGTTTTGGGGCCACAGGAAATCTTTCAGGTGCAATCAATTCTCACCGCCGACTGGATCTGATTTTTCGTGTTTCCATGCACTTTTCCTCCTTTTTTCGCCCTGTTGTAGGATATCCAAAATTCCCGTTTGGGAATACACTTTCCGTTTCCGAAGAGCAATCATGACTTGTTGCACGCCCCGTGTACACTCTTTATACAGGCCGAAGCGCCCAGGAAAAGCACACTCTCCTTCATCAACCTGCCATGAAACTCTCCCTGTTAGTGACGACCCTCATTTCATCGGCTCTGGCGGCAGTCCCGGCCAACTCAGAGGCAGTGCAGTTTGACCAGCTACTAGTGAACGATTTGCAAGCAAACCGACCTGGAAACGAGCACTCGGCCAAGTATGAGCATTCTCCGCCTTCTCTCGCTCCTCTGTTCGAAAACGACCGAGATCACGTGCCCAATGCCTACATTATTACTCTGAAAGACGTGAACGAGGAGGAGTTTGAAAATCATCTAAACTGGCTGAAGAAAATGCTTGGAAGCTGCGATATGGAGCTCGCCGGAGTCACACAAACATTCAGCATCAACTCGTTCAAAGCATACGCCGGAGTGTTTTCGCAGACCGTGGTTGATCTCATCAGAGCAAGTCCACTAGTGTCTATCGTAGAGAGGGACTCGATTGTGCATGCGTACGAGTACAAGGAAGAACTGGACGCTCCCTGGGGACTAGCTAGAGTGTCCCACAGAGACCGGCTCAATCTGGGTACCTTCAACAAGTACGTTTATGACGATACCGCCGGCAAGGGAGTCACTGCCTACGTTATTGACACTGGGGTGTTTGTCAGGCACCAGGACTTTGATGGTCGGGCCAAATGGGGAACCACTGTTCCCTCCGGAGACGTTGACGAAGACGCAAACGGTCACGGAACCCATTGTGCAGGCACAATTGGAGGAACCAAGTATGGCATTGCCAAGCAGGCCGAGATTGTGGCTGTCAAGGTGCTTCGTTCGGACGGGTCTGGAACCATGTCTGACGTGATTGGGGGAGTTGTCTACGCTGCTAGAGAGCACGAGGAGAAGACCAAGAAGCCGCCCAAGGGATGGAAGGGGTCCACTGCCAACATGTCTCTTGGAGGCGGTTTCTCTCCTTCTCTCAATCTCGCTGTCGACAGTGCAGTCAAGGCAGGTATCAACTTTGCAGTAGCTGCTGGAAACGACAACTCTGATGCCTGCGAGTACTCTCCTGCCAGCTCAGAGAACGCCATTACCGTTGGAGCTTCGACTCTGTCAGACTCCAGAGCCTACTTTTCCAACAAGGGTAAGTGCGTGGACGTCTTTGGACCCGGTCTCAACATTCTGTCGACCTACATTGGGTCCAAGAACGCCGTCGCCACGCTCTCCGGCACCTCCATGGCCTCTCCTCACATTGCTGGCCTGTTGACCTACTTTCTGTCTCTCCAGCCCGATTCCGACTCAGCCTTCGCCACCTCTGTCACACCCGCTCAGCTCAAGAAGAACCTCCTCGCGTTTTCGACCGAAGGAATCCTCACTGACGTCGGACAAGAAACACCCAATCTCCTGGCCTACAGCGGTGGAGGCAAGTCGCTCAAGAAGTTCTGGGGACACAAGGGGAGTCTTTTGGTGCTTCTGAGAAAGGCACTGGTTGGATTTTAAGAGTTCATTTCACCTAAGAGAAGGAATATATAGCGAAATTTACATACTGGCAAGCTCCACAGGGTCGAATCATTCAACACGTACTGTACGAGTAGAGATGTGACAAGGCAAGAAAAGAAAACGACCGCTTTTGTACGAACCAGATAGAAAGGCGTAAATTTATACTTGTACTTGTACTTTTCAACTGATCGGTGCTCAATAAATGTCAAACACGTCTGTTCATACGATGCATACTGCACCATTACCACCACCAAAACATTCTGAACTAAACACAACTTGAGATGCTCCTAAAACAATAACAGTATATAAATAATGATAACACCAAGGCCATACCACTCCCAAGGCTCCTCAAATCACGATATTTCATGAAAAAAACCGCGATTAAAACAATATTTTGCCCCATAAATTCAGCCAGATGACATTCGACAAAAACAGCGGTTGTATAGTGTAGCGGTTATCACCTTGGATTCTGATTAATAGTCGATTTCCAGTAACCCCGGTTCGATTCCGGGTACGACCTTTCCTTTTTGTCTGCAGTACTCCTGCCCTGGTAATCTTTTTGGTGGTAGCCGCGGGTTTCCTCGTTGGCTTAGTAATTCACATGTTTTGTTTTTTTAAAGTTTTGGTTCCCCCAAACTAAATATTTAACAACCCTAATGTTTGACAACTTAAAACGCCCAATGTTGTTGCTAAATATGCAACCCTAACCCTAAAGTCCCTACACCCTACACCTCCCACACTGTACGATTGCACCTTAATAATAATATCGTCACTTTTTGGACTAACATCTGCACCCACCCCTGACAGCCTGGCAGAATCGTGTTAACGACACCGCGCTTTTGAGTACACAAAATCGACCTTCGACTACATTTTCGGGTTTGTGCCTTCACATATAAGCGCCACGTCACGCCACTCGTTCGTTCTCACTCAACCACCCCATCATTCAGGAGCAATACACCGTCTCTTCAATTCCAACTTTAGTCGCTCCTTTAGACGATCTGTGTCCGCTTGAACCTGTTTCTTCGCGAGCCTCCACCGCCACTTTTGTCACTTCGAAAACGGATTTCGGACCCGTTCCAGATTACTCGGATTACGACACTAAGAGCGCTGTTGCCCCAGACTCGGTCACCAACACACATAGCGAAGACCCCCTCAACAACGACGTCGACCTAGTTGTAAAGAAGAAGAGCGCATCTCCTCCTTCACCGCCCCCGCCGCCCTATTCTCCGCCCGTCACAAACTTTTATTCAATGTCTGTACAGGCTTCTTCTGTGCTGACCCAGGTGGCTCCTGAAGCCGGGATTCAGCAACCGTACCCCAACCAGGCGGGCTACGATATGGCTCCTCAGCCCGACATTGCTATCAAGCTGTACGCTCGAGGCACAATGTTCGACATGACTCGAAACGAGCTCATGAAGCTGCCTGAGTCCATTCTGCTGTCGTTGTTCCCCAACGGCGTGTTCATGGACATCCATGGCAACGTCATCCAGACGCTGTCAGAGCAGGACGTGGTCGCTATCAACTTCTCGCCCGACTGTCTCAAATACACGCTTGACCTGTTCCGGTCCGCCGAGGCCGACTACTTGTCCAGAGTAGACCCCACCGAGGCCGCTGCCCAACAGTGGAGCCCATCTCTCGAAGATGGCGCGTCCGTGGAGATGCTACGCACCAAGCCCGCAATCGTGGTACTACGTGAGGACCTGGACTACTTCTGTCTGCCGCCCTCGCGTGATACAACCGAGGCCGAGATGCGTGAGCTCAAGGTCGCCTGTGGTGCCCAGCTTGTGCAGCGAGACCACATCTTTTCGGGCCTCAAGCGTGGTAGTGAGAGCGGCACTGCCGAGCAGCATCTAGTGGAGATGTTGTGCAACTCCGGGTTTACTCTGAACGACACCTGGGGCTACCGATCTACCGAGCCCGGTCGGGCTGTGATTGGAAGTTTAGCGCTTGTCCAGCTGCGGTCCAGTGGGGCCCCCGTCACCGCAGAATCCGCTTCTGCCGCAGAGGCTGCTACAGGTGTTCCCTCGGATACGGAAATGCACACTGCCGAGGAAGACAACTCCGGGCCTAATGGGGAGGACGACTTTGAGTCGACGCGTCACAAACTGCTGCTTTTCTGGCGCAAACCTGCACGAAAATGCTGGTGGGACTCGGTCAAGCTGGAGGGTATCCCGGGCTACGATGAGCCCATCACCGTCCACATCCGCCGGGTGTGGACCCTGGAGTTGTCCGTCATTGGAATCTAGTCGTCCCCTTCTGGGTTGGGACAGTTAACACATCTAATTTATTGCATGGGAACAAAATAAACAGAATCAAGGAGAAGGAAAATCACGATACACGCAGAAGGGCGTTGAATCACATAGCTCAGATATAGGTATATATGTATAATTAATGTTAGGAATGTATAAAGCGAAGTTACACTACCTACTGTACATTTTCCTAATAATACCAGTGGTTGTATCCAGAGGGGCACGGTGTCTTTGAGGTCGCCTTTTGAGCATGGAGCGACATGTGGCTGAAGAGCTGCAAGAACTCATCCTGAGAAAAGTCCTGTAGCAGGTGTTGGACTTTTGGGAAGTTTTTCATTTCAGTCTGGATCACAGCTCCACAGTACTCCATGAGGGCCTGGTTCATTGCCTCGTAGGCCCGTTTCCATGCCACGACTGCCATCAGCACGTCCATGGTCTCTTCTCTAATACGTCGCAAGGCTAGGGAGTGTAAAGCAGGGAGATCGTAGACTGCAGCGGTGATAATGACGCCTGTGGCTTCTTCAAACGACATGTTTCTCTGTTCACCGTAGAAATGAGACACCAGAGGCTCGATCCATTCCTTTGGGTAGGGTAGAGTCAGTCGTTTGTCGGTGGCTTCCTGCATTTTGCTGTCGAGCAGTCTGTCAAAGAATGGCCATGATGCTTTCAGAATGATGGAATGAACTGGAATATCGCCGTCCTCGCAGGCGATGACAAAGTCGTGGCCCTGGTTAGTCTCTCTGACTCGGGTCAGGGTTGTCTGACTGGCAGGGTTGTGTTCCAGCAGGCCGTCAATGACCGATCGGAGCACCTCCTTCGGGTCAGCTGACGGAATTGTGATCGACTTCCACTTGTTGGTGGTCACAAGTGTGAATGGAGCTCCGTCATGAGGCACAATGAGAACTGTGTCCATGTCGATAGCGATGGCGTTTTTGAGCCAGTCGTTGACAACCAGGCCAAACGACGGCGAAGCAGACATCTTGCCGTCCGCGTCCACAAATGTGATTGTGTATCTGCTTCTTCGTCCGGCGTCCACGTGGCTGAACAGAAAGTAGAACGTGCCGCGGTCCTGGAGCGAGCTCGACGTGACTGCTTTCAGAATCAACTTGTTAAGTTCAGACATGGCGTGAGGGTGAGTAAAGGCGGTGAAGTGGTCATCAAATGGGTGGTGTAAGGGTACTCAGCTGCCTGGCGTGTCTTCTCACTATCGTACAAGTAGTGTGTCTTCGCTGTAGGGATCAGCGTCCAGCTTTATCAGAGGGCGTTGGTTGAGCGCTTATAATGCGCAGTACTGTAGGTACCAAACTCTCCAGAGCGAGCAATATAAGTCTGGCGCGAGGTGGTTTCGAGTGGATTTTGCAGAAGATATAGAAGGGATATGGTCATTAAAGTCTTGAGGATCTGTTAGTTACTAGTTTCGTCAATTCTGACTCTCTTTACCATTTTTTTTCTGCCTGTCTTTTGAGGGCGCATTTTATAGGAAATTTTAGTTGACGTTTAGTTGGGGTGGAGCGGACGAAGACGACGAGGTAGTGGAGAGACGATGGCGAGGAGGTGAGGAAAAGTCAAAGTATTTGAATAGCCTACGAGTGTCAGACTTGAAAGAAGAGAAACTAAAACATATACTCCCGATTCGCCACGAATTATGGACATTTGGACACCTTCACGGGGTTGTTCCCAAGTAAAATTACTTGCATATCTTTCTTGCATTCTAACTCTCAACTAATTTACAAGTAGAACAATAACAAACAAGAACAAGCTGAGTGCACGGACAGAACCCCCTGCCATATATTCACATCTCTCCAGAACACGCCATGGACAAGTTACCAGACAATGTTCTAGAAAATGAACTGTTCTTTTTACCCATCGCTGGGAGAATACATGTTTCCACACGGCGAACGCGATACCGCAAGACTGGAGTCCGTAGGCCTCTCGGTGGAGATTTACCGAATAGACCTTCCAGTGTCTGGACTCGAAAAGCTCCGATTGAACATCAATCTATACATCTAAGCAGCAGTGGAAGAACATCTTGCCTAGACGGCGCAGCCTCGTCGATTCAAGATGTTTGAAACACTGTAACAGATGCAAATACAGCATTGAGGGGACTCGCCGACTTCTCTAGTCGCTCTTGAAGTGCAGCATGACGAACTCCTTCAGATGGTCTTGCGACGACATTTTACATTCAAATCCATGGATGAGACAAGGTGCTGGATCTCAGGACTCTTACTCCAAGAGCTGAGAGCTTTACAACCAGCGAAATTGAGTCCTTTGTCATAATAATGGCACGGTTTGCAATATTCTAGACTTGATCACATTTCCACCTACAGTAGCTTTGTCTTCAACGGTCAAAGAGGTGCACTGCTGACATTCTTCCAGTCGCCAGTCCTGTTCCAGCCCAATGGTCGTCTATGACAGAACGGAACCCAGTAAGAGCACAGATATCGGTGCGGTGCACTTATGACAGAAGCAGCTTCTTTCCCCCTCTATCCCATATGAGAACTCTTATGAGCTATATTACAGAGTGTCGACGTTTCCTTTGTCTTGGCCTGGTCATGTCTGCATTCACGCTGTTCACGGGGTCTGTTGACAATAGCTTCTACGACGCCCGATTGATTAATAGGTCTTGGCTAGGACTAGCGTTAAATGTTTGAAAGCTCTCTCCAAGTGACTATTCCACCGAGATCTTTACGGGCGGTGAACTGCAGGGTTTCTGGACAGAGATCATGGTATCGAGCGTGAGATAGGAGATCAAGTCTTCAGAGTAGCGGCGAAAAGGCAGGTTGTGGAGAAACGATATGCTGCCTTACATACTGCACCAGAGAAGTTATTACCGTTGCACATTAAAAGATACCGACCATGTGGATACTTGAAGAGCGTCTACTCAAGTTGTGTGTTGAACTGCATCAATATACAGATATCAGACATGCAGACTGAATCTGACCGAAAGAGGGGCAAAAAGAGGGCAGAGGACGACAGGACTCGAACCCGCAGCCTTTGGAGGACGTCGTTCACAAGAACCGAAATCCAATGCGCTACCATTACGCCACGTCCTCTGTTGTGATGACCGGGGCTCCGAATCGCGTATTTGAGGGCGAACATGGGCACCCAAACTTTTCCAATAACGCTGTTTCCGCAGGGATTTCGGGATTCAAAGCACATTTGAGCAATTAATCTCAATGTTATCAACTCGGCTGGTCTTTTCCGTTGGAATTCCGACCGTTGTATCAATTTTTTGAGACAAAACATGGAGATAGTGTCTTCGGTGAGACACAATGCATCTCAATTGGCACAAATCCCATTCCAGAGAAACGAGATTCGGAGGGCTCGTCGAAATCCTGAATTGAAATTGAATTGGTATCTTTGTCAATGCCTCAGGCCTTGCAATTGTCATGTTTTGAGCATGACAAGTACTGGAGGAGATCTTGCAGATTTGGCTTGTTAAAGCTTGAATGTTTCCTTGACAATAGTTGAACCAATTGGTGGAGGTACAAGTACGAAGGGTATGGAGGGATGGATTAACAGGTGTATTTTAGCCATTCGGAAACAGCTCTGAGAGAGCAAGTACAGCAAGAGAGTACTGCAGTTGTACTTGTATGACAACCCCTTTCCAACCCAGAAACGACTGCAGTGTCTTATACTGTAGCAAACTGTTGTCCTCTTGGCTCCTGGTACTCATAACTTCTCCTAATTTTCCAATGAGCCATGAGCCTTCAAAAAATGCACAGCTATGGCAAGAGAACATATTTGCTTGAAGGACAAAAAGAAAAGTAGATCATCTACCAAACTGCGAATTCTGTGGATCGAACACAGGACCTCCAGATTTCAAGACTGAGAATTACTTCAGTCTGGCGCTCTCCCAACTGAGCTAAATCCGCGGCTGAAAATTCAAGATCAGGATTGTATGTCCTATCTGAAAAGGGATATTATTACATTTTTGCGATTTGACGGTCTTCCAACGGGAAAATCCATACAAGTTTTGAACGGTCGCTTATTAGACATCACCTCCGCCATTCAGATCAGCACCACTGTTTCAATCTCCAACAATGAGCCCAAAATGGCGATCTGTTTAGTGACGAAATCATGCTTTTCGGCACTGGTATTTCTGAGACATCACGAAAAACCAAATTTTCGTACTTACTAGGGATTTCAAACACAGAAGAAGAAGACCAGACTTATTAACACGTTCTCAGGTTCAATTGGGAACGTTGTTTGCTTGATTTGTGTCTGGTACGGTTCACTTTTGAGCCTCCAAAGTTCGTAGGAGTGAAAAAAAAGTTCTATGCATTAGTAAGCTGATTTGAGCTCCAAAAATACCTCCAAAGCGCCGATGGTTTAGTGGTAAAATCCATCGTTGCCATCGATGGGCCCCCGGTTCGATTCCGGGTCGGCGCAGTTTGGTTACGGCCATATCCTGGTGAAAATACGGCTTCCCGTCCGATCAGCCATAGTCAAGCACCAGAGAGCCCAGTTAGTATTGTAGTGGGAGACCATACGAGAATCCTGGGTGCTGTAATCTTTTTACCGCACAGATTAGTCCATGGACTTAGCAAGTGGACGGTGTTTTTGCACTATAGTGCTGCAGTCGGTCATGGGGTCGTGTTGTTAGTCAGCCCATCTAGACTGTTCAGATACAGAAGAGGAACCAGAAAACGCAGCGAGTACCAACTGACCTGTCCAAAAAAGTGCTGATAAGCCACTCTTGACCCCCTTTACACATTATTTGAAACTTTCATTGAATATGGACCGTGATCTACGCCTTCCGACCAAGCTGTTCTCATTGGAGTAGTTCGCCCGGAAGAATGGAGAACCAAAGCTGTAGATGTCCATAGACCAGAAGTTGGAGTTGATAGAAATAACCGCAGACCTCGTTTGGTAATCGCGATAGGTTGCCCATAAGTGCGCTGGCTTGGGCCTCAGATCGAGATGGAAGTCCGACAGATCTGGTGAGGAGACGGTGGGGGCTTGCAAGTGAAGTTCTTGCCGAGATTGAAGCCCCGTTGACACTTTGTGCAGTTAGAGGTGAGACAATGAGTAGTCAAGTTAGCCCAAATACCATCACGCAATTCACTTTGTCAGTTCATTATGATGTTCAGCAACAGTATGTACTGTACATTGAGGTTCAGTCAAACGTTACAACGGAATCGCTCAATGTATCCAGTCATAGGAACCCGTAGATTTCAGTCACTGTGCAGAATATGTTATTAATCACTGCCGACCTATCCCACACACTCCCCGATAGATATTCCTGGAACCAAACGAAAGAAGACAGAATTGTTCTGTGAAATGATAGGATGTACACCAATGAAAGCAATTCCGAGTCCCGTCAGTCCCGTCAGTCACATCAGTCACGTCGGTGTCACATCAGTCACGTCAGTCACGTCAATCCCGTCAGTCACGTCAGTCACATCAGTCACATCTGAATCACATCTGAATCACATCAGAATGCCATCTGCTGTAGAAGCTGGTGGCATGCTCAGTCGAATTCTCCACTAGGGCGCGGAGACTCTCCTGATGGGTCTCTCCGATGGATAGAAGAGTCAGGTTATCGGATCGCCTTCCCCCAAGTGATATATAATTCGATGATATATAAGTCGTTAATGTGTGGTATATAATTTTTTATTTTTCTCAACATGCATAGCTACAGTATGTACTGTAGGACGCACTAAACTGAACTGTGGGCATGTTATGCAGCGAAATACACGAGTTTTTGGTGTCAAAATGTTCCCCTAGACCAGGACCTTACTATTGTATAAATAGATCGTTTCCTGGGGAGCTATCTAAGGCTAAGACTGACTATGAATGACAATGTGTTTAGCAAGGGGCGAAAAGGGTGCAGATATCTCAATGAAGATTGTTTCGGAATTGTGAGAGGTGTTTCAAGATTGTGGGAGGTGACGACCCAAATACAGGCAACCTTTTCGTGTTCTCCACACATTCGGCACTATATATCGTCATAGGTTTGGTCTCATTTCCTTTAGCGCCAGTGTTGAAATCGACTATTGGATTGACACGACTGAGGAGCGTTTCTGAGCAATTTGGTATCGGCAGAATCCTTGCAATAACAACCTGGTGGCTCTCAACACAACGACTGGATATCGAATCTGTATTTCTTATAGAACAGTGAGTAGCTACTGTATCTATCACTGATAATGTGATGTTGAAGTGGAAACATGGTGTATCACATCATGTTATTAAATCTCAAGTTCACTCGGAAACATGTCAATTGTGGGAGGTGTTTCAGACTCTTCAGGGACTATCATTAGCCAGGTAAATTTCAAAGCCGGGGTTTTTTTTTAGACTCTCAGTATCTCTGATAACGAACCTTGATCTGTAGATAATGTACGATACTGGACTACAATAACCCGAATGTATATGCAGAAAAAAAAACCCGGAGTTCGAATCGAAAATCGGCTGGAAAGCCCATTGAACTTGGGCTTGTTTCAAAAAAGATTGATTTGTATGTATTGGGGAAGGTGCCCCACACTTGTGTCTTTTCTTCCATGATACCCCATTGAGACAGCCGCAGTCAACTCTGCCACACCATCACCAGAACTGTACTGGACATTGTTGCCAAAACCAATGTGAACCACACGGAAAAAAAGATTATAAAAGGAGGAGCATGGACCCCAGTTCGTCCACCAGTAACGTCACATTCACCAGAGAAGAGTCTGCCGATGAAAACTCCCATTATCAGAACCCTTCCCGGAGACGCTCGGAGCGGTGTCGCCAAACTCCCTTGATCCCAATTATTGTCAGGCAAGAAGAGAACAGGGTGGCAGACTTTTGGCGTGATCCCCCAGGGACTCACTTAATGCGCGACACGCTGAAAAATCGAGCCATGTTTCAAAGTCTCGCCCGACAAGGCTTCTACCCACCCATGTGAGGATACGATAGAAGAAAGAGGCAGCATCAAGTGCGACCTCCAACACGCGGACTTCCCCACTCCAAACAACGACTCGCGGCCCTACATGAGGGTTTTCGAAAACTGGAAGATCCTAGTGCCGTATTCGATCCCGACTTCGATGCCGACCTTATAGCCGAATATGAAGCCGACCTTCAAGTCCAACGTGAAGCTGTGGTTAGAGCCGAACACTCTGCCCGCCGTAGGGCGCGGCTGGTTCTTCTTCAGAAGCTGAAGAAGCTGATAAAAAACGGCCTGGGTCATTCGGAAGACCCCGTGAACGTCGAAAAATTGCCATCGACGATGAAGACAGCGATGAGAGACCCCATACTAGGTCTGGAACAGGCTGGGACGACCACCAGGAGATTATGCCTGACTTGCAAGAATCAGGAGGATTCCCGGACCAAGACGGCGATGATGTGTTTCTGGACGCGTCGGATAAATTTGACGACTCTCCTGTGTCAGCACCAGTGGTTAGCCCAAGGGATTTCAAGAATTTGTATGAAGATGACTTTTCCGACGAACCTATTGCTTCTTCTTCGCGGGATGTTCCTCGCCCTTCTGCTCCCTTCAATCAGACTACTCACGTTGGTTCTGACGTTTCCCAATCTCCAAGAAGATCGGTTCCAAATTACCAGCCCCGACCTGTGTTTGTCAAGGAGTCTGCGCCCGATCCTGATGGGCCCTCTGACAGCAGCTCTGGCGAGCGACGACGACGACAACAACAAGCCCAACCGGGACAAAGGCAAGGCTCCAGCTTCCAGCAGCGACGACATTTCTGAATCTGAGTTTGACCCATCATATTCCCCTCCTTCGGAAGGCCCCGCTACTACTTGGGAAAAACGACAAGTTGCTTCTCTGGACCGATCTGTGTGGGCGGAGGAGTCGGTGCCCAATCCTGAAGGGTCCTCCAGCAACAGCTTTGGCGAGGAAAACCGCAGAAAAGAATCCACCCACGACAGCAAAAATAACGGCAGCGACGTCCCCAACAACTCCATCCCCCAGGTACATGGTGCCAACGGAAGCTTGAATGCGGCGTTTGAGCTTGAGCAACCCACCCCCGATTTACCTGGTTCTGACGTTGTCGATGACCCCCGTGGCTCCGAAGCTAGTCTTGCCCGTGATATCCCGACTGACCAGAACACTGCGAACAAACCCTCTATAAGATTGACGAGGGAGCTCGAGTCACTTACACGACAAAAGGCCAAGGCCAAGCTCAACCCCGGGAACAACAAACGCCTTCAAGGTACAGCAGGTAAAAGAACTAGGAAAGGAGGCGCAAAGCGAAACCGAAAGGTTATTAAAGATGTCATTCAGGGTGTTACTAAGCCTGCTCTCCGACGAATTGCGCGCCGTGGCGGTGTGAAGCGAATCTCCACCCAGATGTACCAGGAGAGCCGAACCATGCTGAAAATCTTTCTTGAGAATCTCATTAAAGATGCGGTTGCCTACACCGAGCACGACCGTCGACAGATTGTCACCGCCCTGGATGTTGTCTATGTTGCCAAGCGACGGGGTCGCCCCCTTTATGGCTACAGTTGGAGCAGGTAATACTTGTAGTTGTCTATGTAATAAGCGATATGGAAATATATATGTTTGCGAATGTCATGGCTTGTTTTTCACGCGGAAAAAGTATCTTGTAGGGGTATTTTGTACGCAGTAGGTGTTCGGAAATAAACAGTAGAGAGCCATTTTGGAGATGTTGATATAGCCCAAGGCAGATTGGTTCTTAGATGAATTCTTCACATCAATACAACATCCCCGAGACTGGAAAATCAATTATACCATACAATGCAATGTTTCGGATCCTGTCTTAGTTATTCACATACAACTCATTCGATTCAAGAAAAGTGATTCATTAATTATATGTCCCACTCACACAACCCCAACATCTCCCTAGAATGCCTTATCCCTCTTCAAACATTCCCTCCACCGCCCCTGGAGAATGTGATTAAGAACACACAACCCGAAGGCTCGAGCGCTTTCTCCCTCGTTCACAGATGTGATTGAGAACGAGGGTTCCAGTGTTTGGTCCCTCGCACACTGTTGTGACTGAGAACACCAAACAACCCAAAGGTTCCAGTAATTTCTCCCTCACACGCTCCAATAACTCGTATTCAACGACCTAGGGCCTTCCACCACCCCTCATCTTCCACCGTTCGTCTTCCACCGCTCGTAACCTTCCACCGCCCCTCACTTTCCTTCTATCACCCCCTTCCAACTCTTCTCATCTACCATCCACCACCCATCACTCCTCACACTCCCCACACCTTCTGTCTTGCAAACAAGCCTCCTCACGATTCAACTCCCCCCTTCCACCTCTAAGAGCACCATCTCCCTTGCTCCAACATCACTAGTGTCAAAATTATCGTGGACGGCTAGTGAAACAAATAAATCTCACGAGCCCGTTCCGCCGAGAACGTGAGTTACCTTACGCTAGTCTGGTTTTGTCTCTGTGTAGTCAAACTCCCCTCTTGGGACGCGACGGGTGATTGCAAGTTGGTTTGAAACTAACTGGGTTCTTGCGTCGTGTTTGAAGACGAAAATCGCCAGGAGACACGAGTTTTCCAAGGCACTCCTTATGAGACTCTGTTCCTGAGCTCATACTATGCTTGGAACCTGGGCCTGGTTTTCGCAACCCCCCAACTAAACAAAATAAAATCCTCTCTGGGATTAAGATGCCCCCCCTGGAGACTTTGGCCTGACTGTGCCTATCCGACACCCTCTGAAGACACTGTCGTTTGGCTCATAGCTCTTTGAGAATCACCCGTCCCTGTCTAGCCCTGCCTATTGTCTATGGTAGTAACTAGATCCTAGGACGCCGCCCATCTGAGTTAGTATGTTGAAGGTTATGGTGAAGAAGACGTGGCACTGACAATTGGGGAGTACACTTCGCGCAGCTGAAACTCGGTTGAAAGACTACCAGGGTGTGGGCAACATAAGACACCTGTGGAGTTTGTATGTTTGTGTCACAAGGCTTGGTTGTGAGTATCAGTCGTCAAAAAGTTGGCAGTGAGGCAGATGGTCACTGGAGTTGAAGTGTCACCAGCTGTTGTAACGATACCGAGATCTTTCATGATATTCCATGGTGTTGCATGAGGTTGTGTCAAACTATTTGCATAAGAAACACCCGATTTGCGCCACAACGGTGCCAAAAAGTCCCCCAGTGATGACGGTATAACGGAAGAAAGGATAACTACTCTCCCAAGCCCCCTCTTTCTTACCCGGCGACAAAACAAAACCTGTCTTTTTCAGTGTTTGAGACAAAACACGTACTTGGCGGATTCTTGGCGATCATGGGTAACATGTAGAAGAGGATTCTGGAGTCTGTAAAAAGGGGAGGATTGATATTATACACACAGGTAAGTAAGCTATAGCCAAAATGACCAGAATTTTACATGCGGGGTTCGTATGAAGATGGTTTATATAATGCCACGAATTCGACTCCATTCAGCTCCAATTTTGACGATGTCCACTTTGAGTTTGACGTAGTGCATACTAACGTTTTTATCTCATTAGTCCCTGCATAATCGACGCTAACACCGGAAATACATCTTGACCCTAGTTTATGCCCGAAGAAGTAAGCTTGGCAAAAAAGGCCTGATTTTCTGTTAAAAGTGGCCCCATAATATGGCAAGTTTACGGCACTTCAAATTTCTGGCATTGCAAGTTTATGGCACTCAAATTGATGTTACTCAACAATTTGTTTATGTCTTACTCAACAGTAGCGAAACGGTGAGTTAGGACCATTCTCATTTGAAGTCCGTTGTCATGTTCTCTAAACAGGTAAGTACATAGTGTACTGTATGTACTTGCTTGAAAAGTTGGTATGAATATATAAACCACTGCTAGCTGTTTGGAAGCGGCAATTGTCCAACTGTGTAAGGGAGCTCTCTAAATCAAGCCAGGTAGCAGAGCTCAATGGCGGGGTGAGGAAACCAAAAAAATCGCATGCATCTCCTTCATAGAAGAGGAGATAGATGCCTTCGACCAGATTTGAACTGATGATCTCAGCATTACTAGTGCTGCGCCTTACCACTTGGCCACGAAGGCACTATGAAGCTGACGAGAGTATAAGAGTGTTTTGGGCTGATATCTGGTTCAAGAATCCCGAATCATTAGAATAAAAAATCCTAGAATAGAATTCTAGAATAAAAAATGTAATAACAATATATAAAAAAAATTCGAATCCGATTTGCGGGTAAAACCCTGTTGTTGGCCAAGTAACGGAAATGTATTTCCCTAGAACAAAAAAAACTCGACGATTAATGGGAGGAAATGAATATATTTATAAATAAAATGATATATTAACAGTCTGGTGTTACTGTACGTACTTGTGTTATGTGATTTGACACAATATTTTAATTATAAATACTCTGTACAAGTAAGTATAAGCACAAGCACAACAGTATCACCATTCAATTTACAACACAACATTCCAACACTGTCAACCAAACGTGACCTTTGCATTGCGACTGCAATTCTTGTGCAAATTACGTACCTGTGAACACAAACCTGAGATACCCCAATACAACAGATGTGAGCTCCCCCTCCTCAATGATACCGCACCATGATACTCACACAGATTTTCGTTACCAAGGGCTCTTCAGCTAACAAACACTAGTTACCCAGTGCTTGAAATATGAAACGACCGATCTCCGCGAACTCCCAGAGCCCAAATCCACTTCAAGCTCCAAAGCAACCAACGCTCCGACATCCACGACCCAAACACCCTACACGGTTGAACCATTCCCCTACATTAGAGCCCTTTCCTGCCCCAGAAGCACCAGTAGGGAACAAGTCACCACGACCAACAAGCACAACTCGGCCCACGCACTACCAACCATTCATCCCAGCTGCTCTTCGCAATGTACCTTCAAGTACTATTGCCGGCACATCTAACCAGTCAAGTGAGAAGGCCAGCGGCTCTAACAGTGCCTATACTGGATCGTTCTCAAACAGCACAGTTGCAAAAACACCGCTCAACGCTCCTCGTTCCTCAGCTACCACTCGGGGGACTGCAATTACGCCTCAATATACCGTACCCACGATGCCAGCTTCCCCACCCATCCCACATCAGTCCTTCTACCACGCTTCTTTTCAGACTGACTATGGGTTGCAACCCTGGTCTAGACAGGATCCTCACGCAGCAGCTCTTCAAACACCGCAACAATGTCAGTCACATGGCCAATCAATCCATGCTACGCACCCGCAAGTGGAGTCTGGCCAATATCTCCCAGTGCTACCATACCTTCCTCTACCCACATCACAGGTTCAACCTGTAGCTTCAAGTCGTACATTACCACAGCTAAATTGCAATGGCCAGGTGCAAGCCGAGTCTGAACCTCCAGTCTTGCCGCCTATAGAATCTATTCCAATGTTAGCACCACCAGCTACTGCAGATTACCAGCTCTATCCAACATACACGAGCACCCCTAGAAATTCTCCTGCTACGCTTCTACTCCAATGTGACCATGATGGACTGAGAGAGAAGATGGCCGTGCGTCAACGAGAAATCAAGTCACTCAACTCCCAGAAGCAGTACTGGTCGAGGGAGCTGATCCAATTTGAAAGAAACCGGCTATTAAATCAACTTGAGGGACTCCGCACGTTCGAGGCTGCTCAGACAGAGGACTTTGCCTCAGCCCAGAAAGATTATTTTGATCTACTCGGGGTAACAGATTACGCCGAGAACGCTGGGATATTGGGCCCTCTGACCATTCTACTAAAGCTGGAAGAAGTGATAGCGACTATGACAGCGGAGTACTACTGGTGCAGGAACGTGCTGGCGAACGTTGGTGTCGACATAGGTGTCGACGATGACCTGTAGCTAAAGTAGGACCCTTTGCAATGTCATTCTCTAATAGGCAATGAAAGTTGATTGGCAAGAGAACCAGAAGTGAAAGGCCAAGGATCGGGTGATAGTCATAACAAAAAGTAACCTACCACATTATTGATGATGACGATGGGAACAAGTTGTTTAAAAAATGACATCCGAGAGATTCGAACTCTCGCCTCCGGAGAGACCAGGATATTGATTCAGTCACCTGAACCTGGCGCCTTAGACCACTCGGCCAGAATGCCAATTCGTGAAATTCGTGATTCGCAATGTGTATTCCCAGTCCCTAGAAAAAAAATAGCCAATGAATCATTAGAATTAAAAAAACAAAAAAAACAAAAAAAAACAACCAATAACCCGGCTTACTACAAGTAGGTATATAGCTGTAATGAATCATTAGAATAATAAAAAAAAAGTTTCACCACTACGAGACCACGATAATGACATCAACTAGACGAAGCGTCGACAAACCAACTGACAGCGCCTAGCAGTGCATACCGCAATGATTCAGAAGTGTATGATTTATTGAACGCCAATAATCCGGCTTACTAGGTATATAGCTGTAATGAATCACTAGAATAAAAAAAATTGCTGAAAAAAGCAGTAATGAGTCATTAGAATACCAAAAAACCAGGCACACTCCACTGCTGGCAACTACCAAAGTCTCAAGAGATATGACTTCTACTTGTCATACACGATGACGACGATGAGAAAACACTGCAAGACGTGTTCGTTAAGTCAAGTTATCTATATTCGAAGACAGCCGCAGCAAGGACTATTACAACAACTTTCCGTGCCTACGAAGAACAGGTCAGCCATCACGATGGACTTTGTCGGCCGTATCATCCCCTCCTTGAATGGCCACTGTCAAGTCTGGGGTTGTCGTGGACAGGATGTCGAAGATGGTTCTTGTCATCTCTGTCAAAGGAGGACTGAATGCAGCGGAACTAAGCAACTTGTACCTGTACCGAGTTGTATATCGCGGTGTGTCGATGGATATTGTGTCTGACCGAGACAAGTTGTTCACAGCTGAGATTTGGGCTAGTTTACAACATAGATTGGACAGATTAAGTGTGGCACCAAAATACCCTGAAGCAGATGGACAGATGGAGCGAGTCAACACGGAGCTGGCCAGAGACTTGCTACTTTACTTTTTACAGCGAGACTGGGAAGACTGGCTGCCCATTGTGGAGTTCCGTGCAACAAGGCTAGAATTTGACGGGAGCGCCGAGAGACGGTCTCACGAAAGAAAACCTACGACGAAAAAGAAAAGTGTGTCTGAACTGTTGCATGATTCGACAAATATTGTACCTATACGAGCTGGAATAGGAAGAAATAATATCATGCGACATCACCAAGACACTTTGTCGCCCCGACCGCCCATTCCTCGACTTCAAGCCAATTGCAGCCTATTCGTCAATCTGCAGCCTTCGACGGTCCAATTTGAAACCACCACCAGCGACATATTCAAAGATGTTGATATTTATTGTTTATCGGGTCTAGAGGAAGAAACGGCGAGCACGATTGTCATACGTTCTTCCGTAAACCTGAGTCAGTAACCTGAGTCGGAAACCCGTTTCGAACCTGATGGAATAACCAAATGATTTGTTCCCTGTTAGTATCTTTTCTTTGCTCGTTAAACGAATGTACCATGTATCTTTTCGCCTTACCAATCGTGCAAAACGGAGTCAACGTGAGATGTTCTCAAGTCTGCAGATGACAAGAGGAGACTTGTTGACAGATTCCGGCCTGAGTATCAATTCAATTTTATTGTAAGCCCAACGGGGTAATATCATTGGTCAAGTTTGTCGTAGCCACCAGTACAGTGTACATACTGTACGATAGATTGTGTACGATACGATAAATATGTACTGTACGATACATTATGTACTCAGTTTCACTCGATACATGATGTACTGTATTGTACTCAGGTTAACTATCATAGAACAGTTACCAAGCTATGAACAACCAGTATAGAACCGGCTGGACGTGGCTGGGACGCGCCAAGGTCTCTCATGAGACGACAGCGCCTCATCAGTCACAAATAAAGATAATTCTGCTCAAAAGACCCATTACATGTGACTACCCTCAGTCCTCCTACCCCAGCCAACTAAGCAGATCCATGTATCGACGAAATACACCGTGTGCAGATGTTCGGTGGCGTGCGGCTCGGAAATACAGACTGGAGACACTCTTCGATCTGAGGGTTTGAGACCGATTCGGGTGGAGTAAAAAAGAAATATCGGTGAATCTGAGCCTTTGAAAATGTTTCCTAAAAACATTTTACCTAAAACCACGTGTTTTCAGGTCACAAATGTTCCTGAATGCCCGGCTGCCTGCTGCCTTATTCGCTTAGGCAGTCGCGATGAGCAACATTATCGAGCCGCACGCGTGGTCGCCAGCAAACTGTACGCCTGGTAACGTTTCGTTTTGGTGCCTGCAAGAAGGTGTTGCAAGACTATATAAGGGCCGAGACACTCCGTTGATCTGCTTCCTCTATCTACAGGTACCAAGTACAAGTACAAAATGAGCGCCGCCCCCCACCAGACTGAGAAGGAACATAAGCACGCCGAGCTGGCCAAGGACGCCCAGGACATCAAGGAGCACAAGGGCTTCAAGGAGGACATTGCCCACGTCGACCCCGAGCAGCATCACAAGAAGCACGAGCACAAGGAGCACGAACACCACCAGCACAAGCATCACAAATGAACCTGTAAATAGCAATTGATTGTATTTTAGCGAGGGTAGGTTGAGTAGTATGTGCAGTACGAGTGACTGTAAGTAGGACCAAGTATAGTCGATATTTCAGCCAATACGATTTTTAAGAAGCCCACCAAGCTTGACCCCATCAAGCTGGAAACCTCGGGCTCCATTCAACTACAAGATACAGTACAGTACCCTCTGTGAGTCCAAGCTACAGGAGACCGTGCTTTTGCTTTGTTGACGCTGGTTGTGCCCTAGAAGTTCAGTATACTACTATACGTCTAGTTTAATCTGTCTGTCTGGTTCTATATCTCGTTGTAAGAATCCAAAAATCTCTCGCGATATCCGAGTATCACATCCGTCATCTTCACCAGTACCCTAAGTAATCGTAAGCGTTGTCTCAGTAACTCTATATTTATCTAACAAAACAAAAGGTAAATCTTCTTCTTCTTAACTAAACCTTGATCTAGCTAACCCTCCGATGATCACCAGCACTCCACCCACCAAGAAGGACCCGTTTCTGGCTCTCAGGGAGGCCTGCGAGGGCAATCCGCGTCTCCGTCCGGTCTCTGCTGTGATTTGTGATGCGGCCGACGACCTTGCTTTCAAAGCAGGTGTCATCACCATGTTCAATGAGCTCAAGATGCGTGAGCAGGAGGGGGAGAAGCTGACTAGCGAGCTCCAGCGGTTGCAAAAGCTCAATAGCGAGCTCCGAGACAATAACCAACAGCTTCTGAGAAAAAAGTCCGTCATCGCTGCATCCCTGAAGCGCCACATTTCCAGCCAGAGAGCCGCCAGCGAATCCAGACTCGAGTCTCTCCAGGTTCTGTTCGACTACGCTGCGGGAAAGTCCGCTGAGCTCGATTTCGACGTTTAATGAGGACATAGATGGGTGCACGGTGAACAAACAAACATGATCATCGGATCACCCCTCGGACATGTCATCAAAACACAAGATGGTCAAACTACAGTGAATGTACTGTAGGCTACGGGAGCCCTGAGGTTAGAAGGGCCATTAGAAGAAATCCCGTTAGAAGGAACTCAATATCGCCATAAAAACCAATAATCTATCATTTAATAGAGTGTGCGAATCATCCAGATCGTTGTGTGCAAATTGAGCGGTCCATGGCCACCTAGGTCTATGCGATTCGTCACAGGTCTGTCTTATGGAACCGGAGATAGTACTCGAACAAGTATTGTACATACAATACACCACTTCTATGTTCACACCGTTGTACCTATTTTAAATGACCTCAATACATATCATCAACATCAATTGTTGCACTCACGAACATGCACGTCGACAGAGCGCAATCGGCGCCAAAGAATCAAGTTTTCACCGTACTGTAAAGTACTGCACGTAAATCTCCAGGTATGGATGGTATAAATTGCTTCAAATAGTTGACTCTATGACTTGTTGCTGGTGATACCGGTGCTATCTGGTAGAGTACCTCATAGTCTTGAGAGGTGCCTGCTGGTCGTAGACGAGATGGCTGTCCTGTAGATTTGTATCTACTGATGTGCAGCGACAACTCGAATTGAAGCCCAATTGGCGGCTTAAGAGCCCCACAGTACCCAAGAACAGCATCAATTGTCCAACCCCCGCGATACAACTCAAGCGAGAGAAGCCGCGACTCTGCCTCTCAAGCTATCAACCAAGACGAACAGACGTCGCCGCACACTCTGGAGAACGTCACACAAGCAGTTTGAATCTCTTGCCAAGTTCTTGTCGAATTCAGAGCAGTTCGCCGAGATCAGACACATGCAGCGCTGATTTGCGACTAGTCCAGGAAAACCTGGAAGATTCTGGTTCACCGCTCGTCTTGACTAATCCGAAAAACTTAGGAGTCATCTCATGTGCATCATTGCGCCTATATCCAACCGTAGTCCCGTGTTCCTGATCCCTCTGTCTGGTCTTTAATGTATTTCTATATAAAAGTCCATATTTTTTTATTCAACAATTATAGAGTTTCATATTGTTTATTATTATAAAATAAATTTAAATGAAGGACTCCGCATATCACACACTCTTCCGATGTGTGCTTGCTCAGAAAAAAAATTCTAGATCAGCAGATACTCTATCTATAGTGTAGCCTTGTCGTCTGTCGTCTACCACCTACAGTAGCAGGCTCTGATGATTATGTAAGGAATTGGCCAGATATTACCCTACCGGATTTCACTTTCAACATTCATTTTTACTGCATCGAGCCCACAGCTCCCATGCACTCTCTCCACCACGCGACAACTACGCGACAGTCGCCATTAATTGCACTCTGAGGCACCACGTCTAACTATTCGGGTTTATTGAAGGGTTTGATTTCTGTTCTCGACCGGAAATCTCACGCTAGCTCCCTTGCGCTAAACATCCTCTTTTTTTTCTGATTCTTGAACTCATTAGAACGCTTCAAGACGCGTTCCAAACTTTCAAAGTCGTCCTATCACCATGTCACCTCCAGATTGCACTCCGGTGAGGAATATTTCCACAGTAGGGGCAAACTCGTTCATCGACCTCATTGTTGCACGTGTACTTGTCATCCGAGATGGTAGGTTCTTCACCTTGACCGACTTCGGGTCTCGTCAACTGTCAGGTATGACGGCCGAGGTCGTGGTCAACTTCTCCGACGAATGGCGTCCGAGTCCACTTCTCAAAGTCGGCAACGTGGTGGTCTTGAGGGGGTTCAAAAAGATGAGGGGACACAAGAAAGGGAACTCAATGCTCTACTTCAACCGAGCAAAGTCGGGCGTCATGTTCTACAATGCCCAAAAACAGGTCTACGGCAAGCATTTTCTCGGACAAGCGGGGAGAATTGAAGAATTCAGCCGAGGAAGTGATAACCACAGATACGTCGTTAGTCTGATTGACGACTGGAAGGACGATCCTAGAGCAGTTCCTATGAAGAAAACTCCCACCCCACGTGCTGTCAGTACTAAGATGAGTCTTAAGGAGGCTTATGACAGATTTGATACTACGAGATTGGTCACTATCAACGGCAAACTCAACTTAGGCGATGATGGACTGTTCTATCTGACCGATTCCATTGATTGCACAGTCAGTTTGGAGGGGTTTAGAGTCGAAGAAAGACTGAAGCAACAGCTACGACATGAAGACACCTCCTACATTCAAATCACCAATGCCAAATGCCAGGCACGCACAAGGGATCAGAAAGATAAGACAAAAATGCGTGTCAAGATCACAGATATTTCCACCATTTCCACTCTGATTCCTATTGAAAGAAGACACCTGAAGGAGAAACTCACGCCTAAGCCTCTGCCCACTTCTTATCTTGCTACGCCCGATCAATCACTGGATGCCATTTCTTCCTTGGAGAATATCGACGTGTGGGAACCTGAAGAAGATGAACTGGATTCCATATTTGCTGGAGTGACGGAAGCCAAATTTGACAAGTCTGTACCGAGTGAGGCACCGCAGACACCTAAGTCTCAAGTCCACATCGGTTCAGAGTCAGATGAAGACGACTCTTTGGAGAGCTTTACAGACTTCATATACCATGGTCCACGGCCCGACCGTGTGGATCTTTCCAGCCCTCTTGTATCAGGCAGGTCCATTACTAAGAGAAATGTTCCTCCTCAGAGTGGACAGCCTATAATGACAAGCACGCCCAAAGCTCAAGGATCTAGGTCTCCACCACATGATTCGACTAAACAGCTGTTCCAGTGTGTCAGTGGATCAAGTGAATCGGACCCTTTCAGCAGTCCTGTTCGAAAGAGACCCAAGATCGACCGGAGTACATGAAACATTTTAAGGCGACATGTGCGTCTTCTACTGATATCAAAGTAATTATCACATAATGAACTTTGGCAAATTCTTACAAATACCGGTCAAAGGAGTGTCAGTTATGACAAGACAAGAGTGCGTTACCACTCTCGGACTTGTTCCCGGTACGACTTTCACTCCGAGTGTCCCAGGACTGAGGCGGGGGAGCTGAGGAGCATTGTTGACTTATCCCTACGGCACAAGTGTTTTGAATTGAAAATAAATTCATGTTTCCGAGAAAAAAACACGCCTATCGTAGTTGAGAGAATGTGCCAATATGACCCTGGGTGACTACAAGTAAGAAGGCTCGCTCGCGATTACGGAAGTAACCTGAGATGGACTATCAGTAGCAGACTGTCAACTCGTCCGCCTACAATACGTCTCTTTCGCGCGTACAGAGAACATTCTTACCACAGTCTCGAGTCCGTCCTGATTCCCAGTTGTTTTATCTTGTCAGGTTGCCGGTGTCAGCAGTGACAACTAGCTATTGTATAGTAGTGTAGGATACTGTGGTGTAGTATTTCACCTACTACCTGCCCGTCAGTGAAACCCCAAATACTTCACTTGGCCTCGACGGTCAGTCATAGGTTTCGTCTCGACCATCAGCCATGCTCAGTCTCGGCACCGGCTTCAATATTTTCGTGGATAATGCCAACTGTAGAAACAATTGGGGCTTCTGTCGCTCTCAACAAGAATTGGTGTGTCTAATGTCATCAATAATTGATATGGAACTTGTATTGTACAGTACTCGTATAGTATGGCATCGCACAGTACATACGATAGTATCTGGACTGAGCAGTTAAATGGAGCCTTTAATAAGTGACTAGTCAACCCCAGTTGGTGACAAATGGAGTTCATTCGTTCATATATAGCACCAATCTTGTACTGACAGACTTCAAGGACCTTTCCCTCCGACCCACCAGCCTTACAGACCTCCTCCCTCCACTCTCCGACCCTCCTTTCAAGAATGACTGCTATCGGCCCAAGAGATCATAATGACTGGAATCAGCTTATTCTGCTGATGTTTTGTATGGATACCGTGTTATTGGAATACTTGCAAATTGATCCCAAATCAATCTGTAGCCTCCCTTATCCCCTGAACGACGTCGATACGTTGAAGATCATGCGTTGAAAGATAGCCGTCAGTAACGATGCTGATTCCAAACTGCCAACCAGTGCAGACCGAAGAATCGCCTACCAATATCCACAACTTTTTGCGCCACCGCTCTATACCTCCCTTGGTATTTATTTGCAAATTGCCGCTGCTACACACGTTTTGAATTGTGCTTGTATTTATTTGAAATAAGATGCTTATTTAGTTGAACTTTAGTTAAGAGGAGAGAATGCCAGGACTTGGTGCCACTACTCCAGACCTGTTAGAATGGCGAACATATTTGTACTCCGCCGATAAAGTAGATGATCGCCATAAATATAACCAATTCAACTTATATTCTCCTTATTTCCACACGTTTTTCCCGTTTTTTCCGCTATTTCTCTTCGTTACCATCCAGGTTTTACTTAGACTGTTGGGTCAGGGTCTCCACCGCAGAAAAAAATTCTTGCAAGAGAAGTTATAATTAATCAATGTACATGTATTATGCAAAAGAAAAAATGCCTTCCTATAACATAACACTTGAGATGTGCTCTTTATTGAGACTATGACAAACAAAAACATATCTCCAATCAGATATAGTACACATAAAGGTACAAAAAATCTCATTAATTCTCTTCCCGATCTCTGCGAGACCCTGAAACTTGTCATCTCCTCCTGTTTCAGGTCATGCACGAGGCGCGTCTATACTGTACGAGTGATGCGGACGTGTTTTGGTGCAAATATCGACCAAATTTCTCCTTCTCTTGACCGGGGAGCTTCTCACAGCAATTATTGTCCTAATTTAAAGCTCACTGCCTTTTTTTGGATCGCTCCGGACACCCTCTTGAGTTATCTCATACCATTATCGCTCCGCTATTTTAAAAAAAGGTTCGGATCCAATATGAAAAAAATTATGAAAAAAATGAAAAAAAATGAAAAAAAATGAAAAAAAAAGTGTAGAGGGGATTTATGTACTACAGGCCACCCCACAAACATGTCATACTCGACTTGGAGCTGTTCACGTAGTTCCAGTCAGCGCTGAACGTCATGCAGGAACTCTCTGTCATCAATGACTCCACCACCGCCAACCTGACGACTGGTACTCTCGATTCGGTGTCTACAGAAATCAAGCTGGAGATCCTCAAACTCAGCAGCTGGAAACACTGGCGTTCAGTGAATCGTGGGAGTCGTACCGAAAGCTGTGGAGATCACTGGACAAGACGTTGGTGCGAGAAAATGTGCTCAAGAGAGTACTGTACACTGGTTCGCGTTGAACGAGGGATCCGCAGGTCTCACGTCCTGGAACTAGTGTGCACTCGTGCTGGTCGCGCAAACACAGAAAAGTCTCATCAAACAGCCCGATATTGGGGAACGGGATGGCTTCTTACTCGTCAAATCTCTGGAACTGTCTTGTCTGGGCAATGTGAGTTGCTATCGCCGCGTCGATGCAACCGATGAGAGTGAAGACAGCGACCTACGAGAGAACATGAAACCCGTGTTTCCGGACGAAATTTATCGACACCCTGACTCAATTGGACTCTACGGAACAAACTGATCCACAACGACACGCTCCTGGACCTGAAGAGCATGCAGACATCGAGAAGACCGACTACCATCCCATTGGACGACATGGTCTACCCAAACCATCTTCCCGGAAGTGCAGGTTTCCAGATCAAACGGTTCCTTGCAGCACACAATGTTTCCCCTTACTTAGGATACATTGAGCCTACCGAGGACTTGCGCCACATTATTTTTGTGCAGCTCCATGTGCGGATGCTGGTGGATATGATGGAGGAGACAAATTTCACCAAGAATATTGCGCCACCTACAATGGTTATCTCTACCATCTTCACGAAGGCCGTTTCCTGAGGCTGTGGGTAGACATGGGGTACTGTAACAAAAGAAGCCCCTAATGCGTCCTACCATCCGAGAGAAGATTGGACACGATACGCCTCCACAGAAAACCGACACACGAGCTCTGACTGCTATCAGCGCCCTTTTCCCCCAGCTTGGCACCTTTGTCGTCTTCCCATGTCTACAAGATTCTTGGAATTATCCAGGGCGACCAGAATCAGGGAATGGACCGATTTGTCACCCTTCAATGGACGGAGATGTCACCTTCGAGGAGCTCATGGAGTTGTCGTTGGTGATCTGCTGACGGGTGAAGCATCTGTGCAAGAACCACAGGCCGACCGTCAACTGGTCTTTCCCTACTTTATATTGGCAACAAGAGGGGGATGACGTGGGGTCTACTCGTTTTCGACATATATCAGCTCTCGACTAACACACCTCACGAGGGTGCAGGAGGTTGGGTCTAACAATCTGATTAGGCGATATTATTCCATGCTTTCTGCGCCTCTCAATATAACCGGATCACTAGTCCCTTTGTTGAGTTCGACTTGCAAGGAAAGAGGGTCTACTCCCTGTATCCTCGACGAACCTATGCTTCTCAGAGTTGTTTTGTTGATGATCCCCACAAGTTTACAAACATTGACTGCGACGTTGAGTTGGTCTACCAGAAGAACAAGGAGCAGGACTTGCAGAACTGGATTGTGGTTCTATTTGTAGGCGATATTCCTCCGACTGCGACGTTTCCTCCACTGACGCAGACAACAATGAAGACTCCGATATGGAACTGATCAAGCACGAGCTCAAAATCAGACATCATGGAAAGAAGCCGTCCATCTACTACAAGAAGGGCAAGTTTGATGGCATAAGAGGCGTCCTGGCAACAGATATGACAAAAAGGAGTACTGTACAGTACAGTACTTCAAGTTGTACCATGAGGCGTATCGGAGAGGGTCTGGTTACACGGATCCTAAAGACAAACCCCAAGCATGGCTAGTGGTATCATTCTTAACCATGAGAAACGAACCTTCTATATATTAAATTGAATGGTACAGTATATACTGTATCTGACAGATTAGTATCTCCAGTTCCATCAAAAAAGGTGTACCATACGATACACCACATGCAATACCTATATACCTACTTGGCCTCCTCTTTGACCTCAGCCTTGACCTCCTGCTTATAAGGAGAAGCGCACTTTCTCTCTTCCGTCAGGCCAGTCACAGGACAGGCCATGGTCTGCCAGTCGGTAGCGTACATCAACTCTCCGATTTTCGATCGAGCGAACAGAACTCCGAGCTCGTTCTTGGCTGTAGAAAGGTAGTAGTTGGCACCATCTCCGAGAGAAATGACCTGTGCTCGCACGATATCACCGGGCTTGAAACACAGCTCCATTTTGACCTTGTCTCGCTCGGTGGCTCGCACATCAATGGACCGAATGATACCACCGAAGCCCTCACCGAGATCTGATCGAATAGCGCCTTCCACCAAAGAGCCCGCATTTGACAGAGGGTTGCTGTGGATACCGTTCTCGTTGCCATTGAGTCCCAAACCCGCGTCCTGGCCCACTCCTCCCTGGCCCTCCACCACCAGAATCTCCACGTTGGCCTGTTTCGACGTGAGCTTTGAAACTCGTGCAAGAATGTAATCGCCAACCTTGGGCAGTCCCGACGAAGCCGAGGGCGACACATGGGATGTAGTAGGTGTAGTTGAAGATGAATCGTCACCCTTGGTCTTCTTCACAATGTTGACCGTGTAGCATGAGCCCTTGGTATCACGTGACTTGTCGTTGTGCTCCGCGCTCTCCTGTCGTTCGCTCAGCACCACCTTTCCCGTAGCTGTGGCGACAATGGCCTTGGCCTGCGACTTGCCAGCAACCTTGGCCTCGGAACCTTCCACAACTCGAACAGCCGTGCCGATTCCGGGGTAAAACTTGTTGCCGTCTCGGTCGACAACGAGAGATATTAAAATTCCAGGTGTAACGAATCCGGGGATCATGTTTTTGTGTGCTGTAAAATGTCCTTTTGTATGGGGTTTATGTTCGATTCAGCCATGCTGTGATGATTATGCATGGTAGTAATTTTTTAAGGTTGGGTTACCCGGAAGTCATTGGAGGCGGGTGGAACGGGAGGGGTCGCGATATGGAGAGATATAGTGGAGATATGGGATTACAAATGGTGGAATTTGTCTAGGCGGGTGTTTTAGAGATATTTTATATGGATTTTTTGTCACATTTGGCTGCTTATGAGCGTACTTGATGCGTGTTTTTTTTCTGATGCTTATGTTAGTTTGGTAAATAAATAGTTGAGTTTAGTTAGATAGTTGGGAAGTGGAATAGTTAGGCCATTGATTTGGATAGTAGTGATAATACCTGGGTGTAATACCTGTGATATGGATTTTGTTTCCGTATCTTCCTTGGTGCAATTGAGATGGTTGTTGAGAGCATTTTACTACCAAGAACTGCATTACCTCCATCTCCAATCCACCTGCCTTTCATACCAGCTGACAGGATATTTTCTGCGAGTAGAAAACATGCACCCTCATGCTATCATAATAATCGCGGCACCTATTCCCCTCACTTTCTATGGTCTTGGTCTTCCATAGCTTCTCCTGCTCGTATCTCTTCATGGTTTTGCTGTCAACGAACTTGGCCACAAACTTGTCGTCGACAAACCCCATAACGATGTCAGGATTCCTCTGATCCTTTTTAGGAGTAAACACATTGGTAGCAGTGGTGCTGGCAAGATCAATCACTAACACTCCCTCCATGAAGTTCCTCAACAGGAAGCGGCCTAGACCTGGCTTTTCACACTGACGGAAATGGTTGTTCAGGTCTCCGTAACCACTCACATTTGCGACCATAACAGTCTTGTCTCTTCTGGAGAAGAAGATCCCTGGCTGTTGCAGATCCACAAAAGGGAACACCACCAGGTGAGGCCATCAGAGACAGCAACAGGCTGAGCCGTGGTGGTGAAATGATCGCGTATCACTTTGTGTTGGAGGTCGAAGAACTGGTACTTCTCACCTTTTGAGCCGAAATAAAGAATATTGGCGCGATTCTTCAACTCTCTGCGATCGAACCTGTATTGAAGCGCGTTCTTGAAATGAAAGGGCTTGTCCCGCGGAAAGACATAGACCGTAATTGCTGTGGCGGCAGCTTTATCCAGCAGCTGGTTCCACGGTTGTTGAAACTGCTGTCTTTTGGGTTGTCATCGGGGCATCAGTGTAGCGTGCTTCTGCACCAGAAGATTCACAGCAGTTGCACACTATTGCTTAAATGCGGGAACGGGGAGCGGGGGGATGAGGGGCAATTTCCCGCTTGAACTTCTCGTTGAACTGCTGGAAATGAGCTGCTGTGTCTGCTTCTTCCTGTCTGAACGCCGTCTAGAGTCTGTTGGTGCGGTCTTTGCGCTGCTTGAGAGTACCGGTGTCGCCCATGTCGGGAACGACCTGTTGTTGTTTTTTTGGTGGCATTGAGAAGGAGCTATGACGAATTAATGTCGTCGATGTAGATGTCAAGTGTAGTTGGAGAAGCGCATCCCTGACGCGTAAGGTACATGAACGTGGAGTTTGTTTTGGGAGGTTGTTTGGTCAAATAATGTAGAAGGCTGATAGTTGGAGGTTTGAGTAATGACTGGGAGATTGGTTGGAAAGGTCAACTAAACACCAACTAACTAGAAAGCAAGTAAACAACTCATACTAACCGGAAGCGTCGAAAAGGTGCTTTCCACCGAACAGTTATGATCGATCTTCGACTTTTAGGAGTTATTTATATCTTCCCATGTAGTAATTCGTCACCTATTGCTTCTCTTTGTTCCACCTCGTACGGTGATTGCAGAAGCTATTTCTCTAAAATTATCACCAGCTGTATCCGGAATTATAATGGTGGGTGCAGTGAAATTCCCTTCAGGAACGTACTTGCGCAGTATTAGAGTGGAAGTTTTTCTGACAGCAGTTTCTGACAATAAAATAGAATAAAATAGATGTTTTTTTTCCGTGAATTTCCTGTCTCTCCAGTTCTGTTTATTCTCATTGTAATTACTCATATTTTTTTTTCTGGTCTTTTTTCTTTGGTCTTTTTTCTAGTCTTTTTTTTTTTTCACTTTTATGAACAGTAATCATTATACTTACTGGCAATTTTTCTCCCACTCCTATCCGGAATTAAAATGTCGGCAGCGGAATTCGATATGGAGCCGATCTTTTCACAGTCCGAAAGACGCGACCAAAACCGCCACCGATAATCATTACTAACCCTGCGCCTCGCTCGTACGGCGTCCTCGACGTTACGACGGATTTATGTCACCGAAAATAGCGCCGTTTTTAGCGCCGTTCTGCAGCAAGAGAATGTCATCAGGTGGAGATGACAGCTGAAGGGGATCACTGAAGACGGACAGGAGCCCTCTGAGATACCATGATCCCCAATACCAACGACTATCGCTTCATTTCCCCCAAAAAACACATCTAACCATGTGTTTATACTGCCAGTCTACTCTTATCACATACGGCTTCTCCTCCGCACTAGTGGCTAGACTAACGGTCTTTGTTTACACGATATATAGGTGAGGGTGGAGGACAAGCGGTGGAAAAAAGATCATTTCAACCGCTTCAACCGCCATGTCTAGCACAACCTCGTCTGAACGACTCCTTCCACCGAAAACTTATGTGCCTGTGCACCACCCCAAGCTTCGAAAGGGCCACTGGATGGTGGCCAAGATGTCCTTCTTCAACGTGCTCACTCTGGCCATTGCGTTGACCGGAATTCTGCCGCTGTTCTGGGGATCCATGTACAAGCGGTCAGATCGAGCCCACAATCTGAAGATGGCCGTCATCAACTGGGACAACGACGTGGTTGGAAACGCCTTCGTTGATCTGGTCAACGAGCGACCTAATCTGCCCCATCTGGTGACTATCAAGCCAGTGGTGTCATCCGAGTACACATCTCTGGAGCAGATTGAGGAGCTAGTGGTGCAGTACAAGTTCTGGGGCGCCTTTGTGGTGTTTGAAAACTCGACTGCTACGTTACGGGCTGCCCTTGAGTCGGGCAACCAGGATGACTACTGGTTCAAAACCCTGCATTACTTCAACACTGGAGGTCGACAGGAAAGTGTGCATGCCACCTACTGTCAGCCTCAGGTTGATGCTCTTGAGTTTCTCTTCCAGGAGCAGAAGGTTCCTGAGATCATTCGAAACCTGACAGCCGACTTTTCCAACGACAAAATCAAAGACTTGCTCACCAACACGCCGCGGCTTCTGACCTCGCCTCTGGAGTTCCAAAACAACGACATTCGACCCTTTTCCGGCGGTGTGGCGTCTGCTATCGACAATGTGGGTCTCATCTATCTCGTCATCATCTCCTTCTACCAGGTGATGATGTGGGGATTCATTCACAACATTCAGGGCGAGCACATGATTCTATGGCAGTTTTTCATCTACCGAACCGTGATCAACTTGATTTCCATCTTCTTCATCTCACTCTTCTTCTCTCTCGTGTCTCTGGCGTTTGGACAGGACTTTACTCTCCGATACGGCCGAGGCGGATTTGTGGTCTACTGGATGATCAACTTTCTGAGTATGGCTGCTCTTGGAGGAGCCACCGACAACATCATGGCATTCTTCGCCAAAAAGTTCCCCGCTACGCTTGCAATTTGGCTGCTTTTCTGGGTCATTTTCAACTCTGCTCCAGGAATGTTCCCTCTGGAGATGTCACCTGGAGTCTACCAGTTTGGCCACGCTCTGCCGGTTTTCAATGCTGTGGAGGCCATTAGAACCATTCTGTTCAATGTCCATTCCGAAATAGGACTCAATGTGGGAGTTCTCATTGGCTGGATCGCTCTCAACTCGGTGGTCAACTACATTTCCTTGGTGTACACTCGGTACTTTTATGTCGAAGAGCGAGAAAAGGCTGCCAGAAAGGAGTTGGAGAAGAGCCAGGTTGTTGAGGAGGTGAGAGAGGCGTAGTGGGAACCAGTCTAGAGCTCCGAGTGTCTCATGTGCAGTCGAGTGACTAAGGCTACATACTACAGGTGCTGTACAGTAGTCACCATACTGCCGCACTCGCTCTTTTCTACCACCAACACCATTGAAAACAATAATGAGTAGTAAGGCCCAGATTGGGCAGTCCAGTTCCATCATCTTGACAGCTTCCAGCTTTCTACAACACAATATAGACACATAGACTTTCATTGATAATAATACCCCGTGAGAATACCTATTTGGACCGTTGGTGCTCGATTTTTCAAAGCAGTGTCAGGTGGTTAGATGTTGTGTGTTTCCTCAATATTTGATTCGCTGGTTGTTCACACACCTCTTCTCTCAGATCTCTCTTCTCTCGTATTTACATCTAGTGGGTCCCTTCTTGATGTAACGCTAGTGGGTCCGACGACTGGGGAAGACCGAGACAAAATGATTAGCGGGGACCGCCTGTCTTCCCTAAAGAGGTCACATATGATCGCCCGAAGCTTTTTATTCGGTAACGACGAGGTCCACGTGAATATTCCGTCTCAATCTGTATATATCGAAGGTATGGTATAAAAAATGGTATTTGTAAGATTCGAACTGAGGGGTGTTCGATGGTACCAAGTAATGGTCAACTAATGTTCTACCTGAGTAGTGGTGGATTTGGCTTCTCTACATCAGAGCCTTTTTCACCACAACGTGTCACTACAGTACTGTACTGACAATGTACCCAAGAACGTCTATTAAGACAGCAGCAGCAGCCATAACACAAGGACTGCCTTCGCCTTGGAATGGAACTGAGTCAGAGGCTGACAAACTGCTGGTGGTATGTTCTCATCTGCTCAAAGTGAAGGAAGAGCAGAAAGTGATCTGTGAGGACATGAAGAAGATGAAGAAACAGATGGCGTCGGGTCACGCGGCTCAATTATCGACAGCACCACTACCGGTTCCAGCTTCCAGGGAAGAATGTTTCACCGCAGTACAGAAGCTGCTTCGAGAGAACGACGAGTTCAACCAGAAATGGCGCGTGGAGAGAGAGGAGGCTGTCAGGAGGCTGAAAAACTTCCAGCAGACTACATCCACGGTCACCAAAGCGTTTGAGAGGCTAGATCCACATCTCGGACACCCTGTCTTCGTCGAGGAGTATGTTTGGACTCTACTAAACATGCATGCGTGGGCATCGAAGATGCTCTCTAGCCCTCCTCTGGACCTGCAAGACAAGGCAGAAGGCCTGCGATTGCAGACACAGATACATGAGCTGCTCGAGGATCAGGAGGAAAGCCTGAAACGGTCTGTCTGGCTGGAAGCTGTCAATTTTTCAAGGCATTTGGACAGGAAAGAGCCAAAGTCTGAGGTTGCAGTGAGCCCTAAGGACGATGGGAAGTATCTTCCTTATGAAATCGCCACGTTGATCTACTCCCACTGCGATCTGGAAACGTGTGTTTCGCTTAGAGAAGCCAGCTCTTATTGGTACTTGGCCTATACACATGCTGACCGTGATCTGAAGCTTGAACTTGTGAGGCGATTTCCCTGGATCAAGCCAGAAGGAGAAATGAAGACCTGGGGCGACTGTGTGTTGGTGTACGTTTCGCGACTCACCAGCTCCAAGTGGAAAGTTATAGACGGCTGGGATAGCGTCGAAATTCCACCACCCAAGCCGGTGAAGGGAGTTACTGCTTTGGGGCTCAACCATGGAGAGAAGCTGCCCTGTGACTACGAGGGGTTCGATGACCATCGGGATTTCGACTGCTCGTTCTCATGCGACAGATTGCACGTGGAAAACCTCCCGCTGGGTGCAGTTTTGAGTCCCTGGACTCTCGATGCGGTGCCCGAGCAGCCCAGCCAGATCAAGGTGGTTTCCGAGAGTAAGGATGCGATGGTCATCAGCTTTATGGACATTGAAATCACCCTACCTGGTCACATTCGTCCTGAACATCTTCCAAAGAATACTGGTTTCCTGGAACGAGCTCCCATTGTTGTTAATAGTGAGATAATTATGGTCCCCACCACTCATCACCACTACGTGTTCCCCCGAGACCAGCCTCATTACAAGCATGCAACAGTCTATCCTCCCCACATTGACGCTGTCTCCCAAGTTGGAAATATTCATGTGACACGATACGCAAGAAGCACTTATGGCTTACACGACCCTTACACCAAGAAATTGGTCAAGTATGGCACTCCGTCTTTTGCATCGAACAAGTCGTGTCCTGAGGAAAACTACAATGGACTGGTTTGGTGGTTTCATCAAGACAAGTATCTGATTCCAACCTTCTTGGACCTGGACCAGCCCGGAAAGGTGTTTTGTAGACAGGATAAAATCGTCACCTTGCCTGACAAAGCACCCGATGGACTTCATCAGTGTCTCAGACCCCAAAATTCGCAGTATCTCACCGAGTGGACGAAAAATGGAGGTATTCGAATGGTAGATCTTGACAGCGGAGTTATTACAGATGTGGAAACTCCACATTCGTACTATAACCCTGGACGTGATCGAAGCAGAGTCTTTCTTGGGTATGAAAATGGCAAATTTCTCGCCAGATTCTTGTCTCACAATACTGTCCGTGAGTATACTAAGAGCTATTGGGATATGGACTCTGAAGATCTGGACTCAGAAGATTCAGAAGAAGATGATGATGATGATTACCAAGACTATGGCACAGGTGATGAAGTCGACCCTTGGGGTGCTTGGGATGAAGACCATGACTATTCAGACGACCATGACTATTCAGACAACCATGGCTATTCAGACTATTACTACGATGACTATGGTCCTGGCTACAATGCCTGGGCATTTGCAGGCATGCGTTGATCTACATGGACAAGAGACATTACACATGTTCCAGCATAGCAGGTTATAGGCATAGATGCAGTACTGTACTGTAGTGTGACTGGTTCGTGCCTCTTGATGGCTTTTCCAGTACATACCTAACCCCATCCACTAGTTAGGGTCATTACTACGAACGAGTGCCCTGGACTACAGCATGAATTAGATATTGTGTGAAAATCGTAGTGCTACCTCTCTGCAAAGCAATTGAAAGCTGATCTGGGCTGTTTGAGAGTTCTGAGACGAGTACAGTATGTACATACTAAGACGAAAAGTATCTTCCTTGCATGAACAGGTATTACTTAGACTTTTGTTAGGGAGATGGTAGGATGGGATCAGCTTATTGGGGCAAGAAAGATGATAAGGAAATTTGCATTCAGCATGGACATACCACTTCCATAGGTGATGTTGAATAAATGAAGGCAAGTGTCGTACAAAAACTTTCCATTTTTGCGTGTGGAACTTACCCACTGTACATACCATACAGGACATCGTTGGAGGAGAGGTTGGAAGATTGAAGCTCGAAAGAAGACACCAATATTACGACCAATATAATAGTTGTAAGAATTTAGGCAACACTATTAGAACGCGGCAGAACTGCTGAATACGAGTATGCAACTCGCTCCGACCTTTTCTCTCTTATTTCAAAGTTGAAGATATATTCTTCATGTTTAGGGTTCATTGAGATCGGAAGTAAAAAAAAATTGACCAAAGTTTCACAACGTTTTGATGGAGCAATATTGCAGATATTCTGTATGACAACAAATAAAAGGCGGGCAAAAAAAGAGACGGATGCCCGGTACCAGGGTCGAACTGGTGATCTTCAGATTATGAGACTAACGCTCTAACCAACTGAGCCAACCAGGCTTGCCGTTGCAGCTAACGAGGCGTTGGGCGGTTAAGAGGGTAAAAAGACTGAAATATTTTGCAAAAAATAAAAATAAAAAAAGAAACATCATAAAAAAATAGTAGCAAAGAAGAAACAAACGGCAAAAATCTGGTGTAGGAGTAATATGGGGAAACCGCAGAAACTATTGCGATACGCCCTTCTGAAAACCCGAATCCGAGTTTGATTTGTGGTTTGGACACTGTTTGTATTGAAGATCACTAGTATTATTGATGAGATATAGTTAATTAACAACTTACAACCCACTTCTAGGAGTAGCACACACCAGAAGGGTTTGTGCTTGCTCATTCACCAGAAAAGAGATTCTAGATCAGTGGATAGAACTATCTACAGGATGGACATCTCGTCTACGACCCAGCTGATTCCTCTCATCACTTTGTCGTGGCTTCTCATCATTATGTGAGGAATTACCTTCAACAGCTTGTGTGTTGTATTTCTCTACAAATTAAATTCAATAAATAAAAATATATATAATAATATTAAAAATAAAAGAAAACAAAAAACAGAAAAACAAAAAACAGAAAAACGAAAAACAGAAAAACAAAAAACAGAAAAACAACAAACAGGAAAAAAACGCGAAATTCATTTCAAACAAATTGAACTAAGACGCAAATATTACATCTATAGAGATATCAACCAACTACAGTTCACAGGATCGCATCAACATGCATCCAAAATGAGTCGACAATGCATACACTGGATGGGAGATGTAGGGGATACAGTACTGTATATATAAGAGGCTGTAGAACCTCATGATGCATGAAAACCTCTTCCTCAGCTCTATATTTTTCACCACCGACCCACCACAACTCTGGCAGCCACGCTGTCGTGCCTCTCTGTCATCCATGCTTCCCCCTGAACTGGTGGAACTCATCTGCAATCTTCTAGATTTGGCTGACCTCTGCGCAATCGCCGAAACAGAAATCTTTTCCATTCCTGACTCTATTTTCAAACAAAAATTGGAGCCATTATGTCCATGGTTTGAACCACAGTTCTCTTGTCGCAACTCCTACCGAGAGTGTGCTATGGAATATCTACGACGTCAGCAGCCTGGGGCCAAGTTTGCACCCAGACTTAGAAGGGCTGGCCCTGAGGAGTTTGGATCAGTAATGAGACTGTCACCAAAGAACGGAACGCATGCGGCACCACTTGTTACCCCTGCCAAAGAACTGCGAACTTGTGTTTACACAAGCAACCATGGTATCAAGGTGGATTTGTCCAAGGAGAATGAATGGTGGGATTGGGAAGAACAAGAAGAAGAAGGTGGGGACGAAGTCATGTCTGAAATAATATCGCTTCCCCAGATGCTGATCATTACCACCCTTGGAAACTGCCAAATGTATTGTTGCTTTGGGGGAGGTAACGCAACAGTCATTGTCAAGTTCAAAGACTCCCCAGGACTTGAACCTGATATTGTGCACCACGCCGGTGTGGACTGCTTCTTCCTCCAGATTATGGGACCACACGTGTTTCTTTTTGAATTCGCAAGCTCCTGTTTTGGTGCGGATCCATACTGGACGGCCAATTACTTGCACCAGAAGAGGTTTCGAGAGCTTCAGAGTAGGAAAGAAAGTGAAAGCCCATGGCACTTGATATTCTACGATGGACTACTCCAGTACTTTGAACCGAAAAGATACTGTGCTATTCAACTCTCGTTGGACATCGATACAAAGACAATAACAGATAAAGTGAGATCCAAACATGTTGTGCACGTCGATCAAGCCCATCCCCTTGATAAGAGAGACTATAGATACTCAATCATTGAAGGTAAGAACGAAAAATTGTACATTCACGATATCACTACCAGACTTGTGGTGGATGCTAATCAGTTGGGTGAGTCTGGTATGTTGGATGCCGACTTGATACGCAGAATGGACGAATTGGTTATAAATGATGAGTCTTGACTATAGATATTTCCACACATAACCCAATAGTTGTAAATAATGATTGAAATGATCAGTTTCTGCTAGATTCTAAACCTAGCCCCAAGTATATTTAGTTAGCTTTAGACTTGGAACTATTTTGGTTCTTTGTTATCTATCTGTATAGTTGGGATATTAGTTGAGGTTATTTACTTCTTTTTTATTCTAATTCGTTAAGGTGTTTCCCACAATCAATCCACGCTACCCACCCCGAGTCCACAACCGGGTTTCTTGGTCTAGTTGGTCATGGCATCTGCTTAACACGCAGAACGTCGGCAGTTCGATCCTGCCAGAAATCACTTTTTGCATCCTACCGCTTCTTCAGTCGCGTTTCTCGGATGTATTTTTGTGCGCTGCTCAACCTCCTCTCATTTGGGTTGTTGGTAAGGGGAGATGGACATTTTACGGAATAAAAGATGCAGTTCACATGTTGTCGCTTAGATATTTTGTGAGGACCATTTCGATGGCAATCTTGACCGGCAGCCAAATTTTCAGGTCATTCTACCCACCCATTTCTCTCCTGGAGTCACTCACAATCGCCAAAGTTCAGATCGCAACTGGCATATGCGAGGTGTGGGGTGTGCCAAAAAAAAATGAATGTGAGTCCATTTATGGGGGTAGGGTAGGAAAAAGACGACCGCGGAGAGGGTCGAACTCTCGATCTTACGATTTCCGAACACGTGTTTCTAACAGTCGTACGCCTTAACCAACTTGGCCACGCAGTCTCAGATGTTTGCCTGGGGAGCCGAGTGGGTACTTGAGGGTGGAAAAGCGATCCAGAGGCGTCAATGGTCAAAATATCGACATTTAATTGGAATTAATGGCTCAAATTTATTGGTTCGCAGTGGCTCCCGAACTCTGAGGGGCTTCTTTGGGTCCTCTCGATTGAATTGACAGTGTCGGAGTCATCATCGGAGTCGGAGTTATCATCGGAGTCGGAGTCCTCCCCCGTCCTTCACCCCAGGAACACCCATCTTGACCAAAGACTGGAGAGACTGGAAGTTGAAAAAAAAGGAGACTTCTTGGGAGCCTCGCCTCCCTTTTTGGTAGCAGAACCGTTGGCCTCAGGCTTCACTGTAGTGGAAGACTTGAAGCAGGCCTGTCCTCAGTTATAGAACCAGGCTTATCCTCAGCATTAGAAGCGGGCTTCACAGCAGTCTTCGCTTTTTTGACAGAGTCTGGGCAATGGTTCTCTTATAGAAGTCCTCGCTGTCGGTCACTCATCATCCGAGTCAGACTCAGACTCCGACTACTCCTTCTCCCAAGAGAAGGCTGGGACGACTTGGGTGCTGGCTAAACTTGGGTGCTGGCTAAACTTGGGTACTGGCTAAACTTGGGTGCTGCCTGCTTTACTTTAGGAGGAGGTTCAGTGGAAGGCTGCGTCAGTGTACTCTTTTTGACTGCCGGCTTTGACTTGATCTCGAGTTTTCCCCGCAACCAGTCTTCATAGTCAGAGTCAGAGTCCACATTCTTCTCGTCCTCAGCCTGCGGGTCGGAAACATGTGTATCCTGGGAAGAATTGGGTGCGGTTTCTACTGTACCAACGGTTTGTTTCTTGACTTCAGTATTCAATTCAGCAACTTTCTGCAAGCCTCTGCTTCAGCAGGTCTTTGTTTCTTCAGCCATATTTGTCCCACGTCTTTTGCTGCTGCTCAGACCTTTGCTTTGGCTTCCGCTCGGCCTTCTTTGCCTTCCTGGCCTCCTTTGCCTTCCTGGCCTCCTTTGCCTCCTTCGCGTGTTGCTTTGCTTCTCGTTTCTCCTGGGCCGCTCGAGCTCGAACCCCCCATCCTTCTTCAGCCCAACTCGCTTGGTCTTCTCTGCCTACTGTACTCATTCTTGTCTACTTCAGGCTTCCCGGACAGAGGCTTCCTTGGCCATCTCGTAATACTTGATCACTGCATCCTCAGCGCTGAATCACCCATTCAAGATCTCGTGTAAGGCACGTGACGTCCGGGTTAGGGTTCATGTAGGAGGCACGTGACCTGTGACACGGACTCGCGGTTGGGAGAATATATGAAGTATATTGCAGACGAGCAGTATTTGACGAGCGCGGTGTGAGACGGTCACACGCCAGAATACTTACGACAACGACGACCAAGAGACGTGAGCTTGAACGGTTACACGTGGTGGCGAATTCTGGTTTTTTCCGAGACATCAGGGTCACTGCACATCACGAGACACACATCATTGAGTGATCTAACAGGACGCGCACAAGACATCGAGATTGAGCCCTACGTGGAATCTCTTTCCGATTCGACTGAAAGTTTTTTACTACACGCTATCACTGTCTCCCATCTTCTTCCGACAACGCGTTCGTGACTGGAGATTCAGGACAGAGTAGCACCACGTCTTCCGACAGGGACACACATTCGGAGACGTTCGACAACAAGTATTTAAAGCAATACCCACATCCAATATGGCCACAAAGACCCTCCGAGACTACTGCCGGGAGTGCGACATCAAAGACTTCGAACCCAAATTTAACGGGGAGGGAATACGATCCGGTTCCGATGTCCGACGATTCACGAAACGGATCAAGAACAGAATGGACCATTTCGGCATCCCCGAGTCAGTTCAAATCGCTGTTGCTGTCACGGCCATGTGCGGCACAGCAGAGGATTGGTGGTTCGACTTGGAGCAGAAGCCCACGACTTGGAATGACTTCACCAAACTATTGACCGACCGATTCACTCCTTACCATTATTATATGTTAGAACAGGAGTGGAAGAGTCTCTACCACGGACCTGGCGAGGCATCCTAAGACCACGCGACACGATTTTACCATGCTCAACAGGCGCTTACCTGTGCCAGGAGCAACACTGTTGGGGATCAGCGACTAAGAAAATATCGCCTGATTAGTCACCCGTGAACCGCTAATGGAGTCCCGACGGGACTCCGCGGAGACTATGACGAGGGGCCACCATGTGGGCCCTCAGTGGGATTACACTATCATTAATATCGATATGTCAAGCCTGCTATCATGGACAAAGGGTTGCACCGCAACCCTGGATAACATATAAACCCCTGTATCCCATGTATTCTAATATACCTTTCTTGAGAGTGACGGTAGTGACCATACCTTGAGTGTGGCCACCGCGGCTGAGTCATCAGTCTGCTTAGTCACGGGGCCAGGGTTCTAACAAAAAAACAACCTATCCGATATAGTGTAGGGGCTATCACATCACGCTCTCATGTTGAGAACCGTGGAGACCGGGGTTCGATTCCCCGTATCGGAGTGAGAAGCAGCTAGGCGGTCCAGCTGTTTTTTTGCTTGTCTCTGGCTATATTTCTGGTTGGTTTCAGCACAGATTTTTGGCTCCACTAGACAGGATCCTGCACATTTAGACTTGGAGTTCGATATTGAACCTACATATATATATTGAAGTATAGTACATATCATTGTCTTGTAATGATCATCATGATTTGAATAAAACCCGTTAGTCATCGCTGGCTACAACGTGCTTGAGCAAGTACAATGTACAAACAGTCTCTCCTCATAATTCTTTTGTATTGTTCTCCGAGTCGGTTAGAGTTTGGGGATATGCAGGGTCGATGAGCTGAGTGTGGGAGTGAAAAAGTCCTTTAAAAGGGTCCAATGGGTTTAATTTTACCGGATTTTGTGTTCCGAGACTCTGCTTTGGGCTGGGGTTGGCTATTTGTATCCTTTTTTGCTTTCGGGGTGACTGGGCTTGTGTCCCGTTATGCGTCCAAATCCACACCTCTATACTTGTACAAGTACAGTGTGTAGTTGTAGTTGTAGTCCTATTATGTTCATCTACCTGAACTTGAAAAAAAACCACTTTGTTTAAATCGACAACAGACGCTGGCTGAGGGTTCAGAGTCACTACAATATCTCAAGTAAAAGCATTGTACCGTACAAGTCCTTGTATATCCTTCTCACTCTCCCCTGAGACTGCGGTGAGATTTTACTGTAGCCACACAGTGTAAGTATCCAAAAAGCAAAAAGTTGGTAGGCGAATAAAAATACAATACAAGTCAACGTTGGACTGGGAGAGAACCACTGCTTCAGTCTACTGTCAAATTAAAAACAAAAAGAATGGTCCCTAGCAGGATCGAACTGCTGATCTTCGCGTTGCAAAGAGGCTAACTTCTTATTAGCACGACGCCTTAACCAACTGGGCCAAGGGACCGGATTCTGAGAAAAGGACAAATTGAAAAGGAAAACTGAGACATTGGATTAGTCATGAAGACAACTAGACGAAGCGTCGACAAACCAACTGACAGCGCCTCGCAGCGCACACCGCAATGATTCAGAAGTGTATGATTTATTGAACGCCAATAACCCGGCTTACTACAAGTAGGTATATAGCTGTGATGAATAATTAAAAAAATAAAAAATAAAAAACCATCATTAGAATAAATAACGTAGAATAAAAAATAGTAATAGAATAAAAATAGTAATAGAATAAAAATAGTAATAGAATAAAAATAGTAATAGAATAAAAATAGTAATAGAATAAAAATAGTAATAGAATAAAAATAGTAATAGAATAAAAATAGTAATATCATAATAAAAAAAAGCGCTCTTCTGAAAAAACCGAATGCGAACAGATATGAGGATGTAATATTGATTATAGGTTTCAGGCTTCAAGCAGCTGAAAAGTATTTCCCGAGAAAGAGCGGTTCAAATCCATTTGGACGTGAAAAAGTGTTAAATTACTGGCGAAATTACTGGCAAAAAAACAGCAAAAAGCGATAAAACGGCAAATATTAGATATCCTCGTTCAGCTTCTCCTTTTCCCAACCTCATTCCTCCATTTCCCTGACCGGACCGTCTTTCTCTCCCCCCCCATCCTGGGCTTCTCTTCTTACAATTAAAAAAGAATACCTGCTCGTGTTCTCGACGAAAAGAACTTGCGATTGAAAATGGAGCATATCGTCTCCAAGTTATCTCAAACCGCTATCCACCAATTCAGCAGACGCCCGAGGTATTCGGAATATCCCCAATTAAGGGTGAATACGAGCTGGTGGCAAATCTACAGGACAATGGTGACAATGAACAACGGCGACAACTATATAGAAGCTCAGAGTCCGTGGAGAAACAGTCACACATTCCACTATCGTGCCGGTGCAAGTACAAATGCACTATGTACGATACGAAACTGTGCTCGTACTTGTATATGAAGTCATCAATCTACTCTTCCAAATGTACAAGTACCGCAGGTAACATCGACATCTACCCTGACCGCACCGCTGGAATCCCCAAACTGACGACGTCCCAGCGGAGCAGATTACTACCGGGTGGCGTTAGGCACTTGCCACCCACTTCAACTTCAATAAGAAGGGCGATCCCTGGTATGAACACTGAATTGCCACCAAGTGATTTACAGTTCTGAATGTTCAATAGAGCTACTGGTAGCTCTTTGGACGGTGGACAGATAGTCCGCCCACAGCCCCTTCAATCATTGTATCCGGCTGTGCGATACAGAACGGGGGAACTAGCAACAGAAGGTCCTGATCCGCACATCCCTTCCGTTACTGTACATACGCAGGTATCCACAACACATCTCTGCCAAACTAGGAGCTAAGGCTTCTAAGCCGCACTTAGCCCAAGCGGAGAGAGTAATAGCCATTGGGTTAGCGTCGATTGTGAGCCATACCTGCGACGCTGAGTCACTTTGGATCGTGGAGCGGGACGAGAAGATCGAACGATCGAACGCTTGAGCGACCCAACGTACGCTGTGCGACACAGGAGCAGAACACACCCCTACCGTGAGAAAAGGGCAGCTACAGAGCTCCAGAAAAGGAACAACCTTGAGCTTCGCCGAGACAACCCTTCACCGCCATTGGTGTCTTATCTTGCGGCTGAACCTTTTATCCCGCCGGTTTGCTTCCACTTTTCGAACTCGATGCAGAATCGGACATCGTATTGCGAACCCTCAGAGTCTCAAAGTTATCAGGGCTTTGGTTATGTCTGCTTGGAGACCGTGTTGAGCGATGTCTGGTTGAAAGACGCAGCGGCTGAGACGGAGCGCGAATAGCAGAGCACACGAAACGATGGCGCAGTCGCTTGCCAGTTAGCAGGAGTAAAGGAGACATTGGACAAAAGAAATCAATTGAGGAAGATTAGAATTCCGTTGTTGCAGACAAACCTCGTACTTGTATCATATAACGATGAATGTCTGGCAACAACAGGGAAAGCTCTGAGGAGCGAGTCGGAGGCTAATCTGTCTAGGTTCCAAACAAGAGCCGCTAACGATCAGCTCCTCACTCGATAGATAGATAAAGCGGGTCCAGGGTCGTTGTTCTGGTGACCAAAATGTCTGTCCTCATCTCCTATCAGGGAACCCACTTGGATATTCCTTACGCACCAGCAGAAGAGTCCCATGAGGATGATGAAGATTATGGATCACACAGCAGTAACACCACAGGACTAGACGCTCTCTCAGAGACAACAATCTCTCTTCCCCGGTCCGACTCGCCTTTACCTTCGTTTGAACAAGTCATGCAGGAACAGAGATCACTCATGGTGGACTTTACCCCCATTGTCTCAGTGAAGTACACGAAGAGCACGCGGGTCAAAAAGATGACCACTGCTCTAGTGCGTCACATGGTAGTGTCGGAGACAAGGGCTCAAACGAACGAGACTCTGGTCCAATGGGATCTCTTGTCGGGTCGATCCAAGCCTGTTGAAGGGCCCGTTTCTGCAATCTCCAATCCGGTCTCTATCCAAGCCTCCACTCACAAGTACTCGCTTCACTGCTCTCTTCCTGCTGGGCTTCCTGAAACTGCTTCCCACAACTCCAACAAACTGTGGTACACTCTTGACACCCAGGTGAGCTGCCAAAAGCGGTTACATTCAAACTGCGGCCTCATTGAGCATTCCCAGGAGATTGTCATAGCCCGAGGCAGAAAGATAGACGACCAGACTCTTCTCCCCGTCAATGTCTCGGCTCCCTGGCTCAACAAGCTCAGATTCGTTGTTTCTTACCCGCAGAAAGACATTTCTCTAAACGAAGATACCGAGATCCCCGTCAAGATCACCACGACCCTGTTTGAGAAGCCCATTCGACTCAACTCCGTCAAGATCTCCGTGACCCAAACCTGCAATTCAAACGCCAATGACACGCAGAAAACTGGACTCCTCACCGTGTATTCCAACCGATACGCAGATTCGGACGATGTAGAGCATGACGAAATAGAACTCCAGCAAGCCAGGGAAGAAGGGTTCGACGTGAAGGAAAACTTTTTCGACTCCATCCATAGAGGCAATCTTCTCATCCCCGGAGCCGAAGAGACAGTGCTGGATTACTCGCTGAAGTTGAATTCCCGGATCATTGACAAATTATCCGCATCAACCTCCCGCACCCACCCTCTTCACGTGGTGCACAAGATATACGTGTCGCTGCGCTTCTCACAATTGGATATGACCAACCAGCCCAATCAGAAGTCCCGAAGGTACGTGGACCTGTCTCTGTCTGCGCCTTTGGTGTTCTCCAGAGCGCGGTCAGTCTTCGGAACCGCTCAGGTGGACGCTTGCTCTAACCTCGTGCCGTTCGAATATGAAGACTTTTTGCTGTGCGAGTACCCCCTGTTAAAGAATACAAACATGGTCTTCAAAAACGATTACGCCGATGACTCTGCTCCTTCCTACGAGTCTCTAGCACCCCCAGATTACGAGGCGATCGACTCAAAATGGGAAACCAAGGCGGATACCAGGGGAAAGACTGGTTGCATGGCTCGAAGTGGATGTGTGGACCAAGGTGAAATGAGGAACACGAGATGTCGGTGGTTTAGACGAACCATGCATTAATCTTCCTAGCAGATTATTCGAATTACGATATTGGACTTGTCAACGGTGCCAGCACCATCAAGTGTTCTATAAGTATCTCTGCCAATACTTGTCGAGAGACATCTGAAGTGCAGAGAGACTAAAGTCATGGTCGTTGAATGGATTCAGACACCAGAATTGAAGCCGTGAAATCCCTTCAGGTCTTCAAAGGGCTCTCTCAAAAAAGCGGACTAGTTTAATCTCGTCAAATCGAGTTGCAAAAGCGAGTGTTGAGTCGCAGATGTGGAATGTCTATCGTGACAGCTATACCTGAATGCTGGAAGTACCAACTAATCAGACCATAATCCCAACTAAAACTTTTCGCTCCAGCAGGAGAACAGCAAGGGGTCTCAAAAATGCTCAACAGAACCAGTATTTACAGCCACAATACATAAATATCCACAATATAGTACAAGTACACTTTTGTACACGCTCAGAACATGACAGTGATGATCCGTCCAGGTTCGGGTCAATTGCACAACCGTGAGAAAAAGTACTGCTCATAAAGACAATATAGGAACAGTCTTGACCTTAGAAGAAACGGTCTGCAAGATCACAATATATTCCATTATCACACTGCTGGAAGACTCTAGAGTCATAAATCCGTTTGTGCAGTTTTGAACCAGTTTGTAGATCCTTTTTCTGGACTCACAACAGACTTGAAATTACCCATTAGTCCAAACAAAAGCCAGAAGGGTACTAATGAAGTCAAGATAAATATTCTGATATCAATTATAAATCAATTCGCGAGATTTTTGACAATTTTCATGATAAATAATACAGGATACATTTTTTTTGAAAATCGCCTGGCTAGCTCAATCGGTAGAGCGTGAGACTCTTATTCTAAGGTCATCTCAAGGCTGTGGGTTCAAGCCCCACGTCGGGCTTTTTTAAATTAAAATTTAAATATTTTTTTCCCAAAAAATCCTCCTCCATTGGTTCTTTGATGGGGAACAAAAATTTACTGCCTTCGACCAGATTTGAACTGATGATCTCAGCATTACTAGTGCTGCGCCTTACCACTTGGCCACGAAGGCGGCTATGACGGCGCAAAGATGATTATTCAGCCAAATTCCGGAAAAACGAAAGAATAAAATTAGAATTAAAAATTAAATAATACGCCCCTGACTCAGGTGGTACAACCTCACAGTACTGTACTGTACATTTAGTTACACCAAAAGTACAATAGAACAAATCATACTCTTTACAAAACACCGAAAATACTCAATAAATCACTTGTCTAAATGCAACTATTATTTTCGACTCAACTCAACCACTTGACTTTGTGAATGTGCTTCTTGGGAATCAGGACATGCAAAGTATAGTCCAGAAAAGTGTCTTTCATAGACTTGACATCCCAAGAAGATGTCGAAGAGTAGCCCATGAGAGAGGACCGAGCGGTCAGATAGGCCCAGTACATGAGAGCAACAAAAATGGGAAGCCAGAAGAGGAAGAACATAATGTCTTGGTGCAGAAGCGTACGCTTCGACTTCCAGGCCTCCATGACCTCCTCCTCGCTCATTTCTACTGCTCCACAGGAAGCAGCAGACTCATCGGTGGGTGTGTTAGAAGGAGTGGCAGACACTTCTGTCTGCTCCTTTCGGTCCCACGAGCTGGGGGCTGCTGGGGTGGAAGACCCAGCTTCAATGACCGACGACGAGTAGTCGATTTCGGGCACCTTGGAGCCCTCGGGAAAGATGTCTTCGTATTTGGGAGGAGCATGCTCGTTAGGAGACGAGGAAGACGCGGGAGACGCGGAAGACGCGGAAGACGATTCCGACGTAGATGACTCAGCGACCTTGAAGGGCGACTTGATGAAATCATACAGATCGCCCATGTTGGAGCTCCACACCGCGCTGTTAAGGTCGTACATGTACTGAGCGATACCTCGGGGTCCTCGTGCTCGTCGTCGATGTCGACGCGACCGCTTGGAAGATGCGGGCACTTCAGTCTCTGAACCAGAGTCATCCGAAGAAGCAGACACGCCCGAGTACATGAGATCCATCAGATATGACCGGATCTCCTCCTCAGCAATGTCCAGCGCGTAGTGACCGGACTTGGACTCCACAAAGAGGTTGACGTTCTGAGAAGCCAGGTACGTGACAACATCCAGCTTGCCACGAAGAGCAGCGTAATGCAGCGGGGTAAAGCCCGCGTCGTCTTGGGTGTTCAGGAACACGCCCCGAGAGGTCAAGAAAACCACTAGTCGTGTGAATCCGAGTCCGGCAGCCAGGTGCATCATCGACTGCGTCTTGGCGTTGGTGAAGTTGAGGCCCTCGTTGTTTTCAGAGCTCTGCATCACGTCACAGCAGCTCAGCAGCTTGATTACCTCGCTCTCCAGCTGCATCTGCTGTTGAATGTAGTCAGGCTGTTGATGCTGCTGCTGTTGTTGAACCATCACGCCAGAAACGTTATTGACTCCTCCTCCTCCAATAAGCCGACGAGCAATGTCCTTAGCGTCCTCTAGCTTGCCGTTCATCTTAAGACCCACCACCTGCAGAGCCAGCTCGATGAGTTGTCGGTCCGTGTCATCGATATATGTGAAGACCTGGGGGTTTTTGACGGGGATACCAGAGAAGGCGACAATCACGGGCCCGGCAACCTCAGTGGCAGGAAGCTGTGCGACAATGGTCGTATCACTCCAGCACTGGGTTGAGGCAAAGTTGTCACCAAACTTCACCACGAGTCCGTCATGGAAACCCTGGCCCAGCAAGGTGATCTCCATACCTCCCCGGATAGAGCCCTGAGAGGGAATAAGCCGCTTGACGGCAGGGACAGAGGAATCCTCCTCCGCCGCACTCTCGGACCCACTCAACAAACTGGCCATGTTGGTGTATGACTCGGAGAAGTCGGTGGATGAGGGCACAGACGTGAAGAGATCCGTGTCGGGAATGGAAGATGTTTCTGAGACAGAGCCCAGCTTCTGGAGTGACGTGGTCGACGACATGGAGTAGGGTGTGTCGTCGGCGCCACTCTTACGTTTCTTGGTGGTTCGAACCACCTCCATCTCCATCTGAGGACCATCGGGAGAGGGCGATTGCGCCTGTGATTGTGGTTGTGATTGTGGCTGTGACTGTGGTTGTGATTGTGGTTGTGATTGTGATTGTTGCGATTCGGAAGAGACTCGAGCTGCTAGAGAGGACACGTCGCCCTCGGTCAAGGCCTTGTGGTCGTCGGTGATCATGATGGGGGTGGTTTTTGTCTGGGCAACAACACGGCCCGTGTGGTCCCTCAGCGAAATGTAGGCTGTGAAGCCCAGCTCCTCGCCGTGGTGGCGACAGTAGCACGCGATCCGCATGGGCAGATCCAGCCGTCGACCCACCACTCCTCCTTCGGTGGTCACGGGGGACAGCTCGACAATCTCTTTGCAGTTGAAGATGATGGCGCGTCGGTCCCGGTCGCAGTTCCAGTGTGCTTCGTCGATGGGGACACGCACCTTTTTACGCGACGCTCGCTTTCGCTCTCGGTTCATGCAACCAGAACAAATATTGACGAAGTTGCGGGGGTCCGAATGGCACACGACGACCGTCTCCAACATGAGCACGTCGGCGTCGGGCTCGAAGCCCTGTCGCAGCTGCAGCTTGGGTTTGGAAATTGTGTCGGTGGGGAGATGCACAAGGTTCTGTGGTGGCGGCGGGTACACAAACATGGACAGGTTGATTTGTGTCTCCACTCGCGAGCGGGGAGGGAGGTCCTGGACCACAAGCTTGTGGGCGGTGTGACTGCCAATCTGGTCCCAAGTCACCGGGTTGAAGTCCGGCAGATAGGTGGGGGGCGAGCCGGAGTTGTGGGGGCCAGGGCTCAACGACGGGGGGTAAATGATGGGCGTGGTTCGGCCAAACTTGTAGTTGGCCAGGCCGGACTCGTTTTTGCGTTTCTTGGCCTTTTGTGTCTGTGTGGCGGGTTGTGTCGAATGTGTCGAATGTGTCGGAAGCGTTGCCGGAGACTTTTGTATCGGCGTGGGTATCGGGGTCTGTGTGACCACGCCCTGCTGGGGCGAAAAGAGGTCCATGTGGAACTGATCCATGTCAATGTCTAGCTCCTCGTTGAGCCCGTCGTCGTCCTCAAACATGCTCATGTTGAGGTGCTGCTCAATGTCGTAGTCCTCGTGGGGGGCTCGCCGCAGAAAATGCTGCGGCAACATGGATCGTGCAATGGAGTACACGCCGCGTTTGGAATCCGTCTCCATTTTATGTGCTAGGGCTGGCGCAACCTGCTACTGTACTGTAGAACCACTGGTGTATCGGAAAGGTGTCGGTAACGTTCCGGGTGCTAATTTGGTGGCGCTCACACGCTGTTGTGACAAAGCGAGAGTGCGTGTGTGTGTGTGTGTGTGTGTGTGTGTGTATGCCTCTGGGCTGTGCTCTCAAACTTGTGCGGTCTCGTGATGGGGCTCTTGGTTGCGTCGGGAGTGCTCGCTGGCGCAAATGCGGGTTTTGTCTTGCTCTGTCTGCAACTCTGGCGCGCTGCTGGTGATGTTGGCAGTAATACTGTCGTGACTGGTTTTGACCCAGCGGTGGAGCAGTACACTCCTCAGAAACCCTAAATCTAAATTAAATTACCGGGTCTGACAATTACTCGTAGCCTGGTATGAGAAAATCAACGTTAAGATTGGTCAACTTTATACTGGTATTACCAGTCGGGTCTTTTTTGACGGTTGTTCGTCTATCGCTTTCCCAGCACAACGAGGGGAACTGCTAGAGACGCTTAATGTATCATGTGGTTATAAAAAGAGAGTAGAAATCGCCGACAATAAAAGCCCATCGGACCCCCAATCACTTATCTTCCTCCTCCTCCACACACACACACCAACCCCGACCCATGTCCAAACCGCGCACTAAACTAGTTTGGCCCTAACCCCCGTCCACCACTGGTGCCTCTGCCACAACAAGCCCATCTGCCGACCAACCCGGAACGAGCCCCTGACCCACGCTCTAACCCCGGTGTTTGTGCCATGTGGCGCTAGACCCAGCCGCGAGCTGGTGGCGGCGGTTGCTACAGTAGCTCCTGTACGTGCACATGCCCACGTCATCACAAGAGTATCCACACGGGCTTTGTATTTTTTTTGAGTTGCACAGTCAGGTGTGGGGAACCCAGCTGATGCGGCTTATAGGTTTTTGGCCATTACCTGTACGAGGCGACCCTTGCCCTGGGGGGCTAGACACAGTGCCTCTTTTGTGGTTTTTAGGCTTTGCAATTAATCCGAATTACGGGGCGAGGGAGCAGCAGAGTGCAAAGAGAGGCGGGAAAAGCGAGCGGAAAAAGGTGTGTGAAAAAGAAATGACCAAGACCCAAACAAGAAAACGCTGACTGGCTAACATCGAGACGTTGGAGGACCCAGGGAATAGCCCAGGGAATGGCGTGTCCAAACCACCAACAGGGCTACTCACCACTAACGTCCGGGCCATTGGAGCCAGAGCTGCTGGGGTCGTTTCATTAATTAGCAAATGTCCTTAGCTCCTGGTGGCTTTCGAGCCAAGCACGGATCGGACAAAACAACGCTATCGACAGATGGTTATACAACAGATGACATTTACAGCTCATACCAGGGCTGCCAAGATGAGGAGTCCAACAACAGCAAAAAGTAACGACAAGTCACCACAAGAAGCTCCCGACACTCATATCTCGTGGTATCGTTGCATTTTTCCACTCTCTATGTTCAATCTATGATTCCAGCAGTTGCACCTGCTCTTTAGGACCGCTACGATACAACCAAAGTATCTATTGCACCACCTCTCAAACACACAAGATGCACTGCTCTGTCTTTCCCGTCTCCACCACAGACCGACTACAAGTACAGTATGTGCAGTGCAGTACAAGTAGATGCACTTGTACGTCATCACAGCTCCTCTTTTTCCTTCCCACTGACAGCTTTCTACTCCTCCCATGTAGCAACCCTTTACTGTCATACGATCTTTGCTACATGGACCTTGTCCTACCTATGGGCGGTTTGTTTTTCCGTGGCATTTATCATTTATTGCTTCAGTTATGAACGTTACGGCCAACTGTTTTCCACGACTATAAGGCGTCACACTGCCTTGCTATACCTCCTATTCTGCTGAAGTTATGACCACAACCCGTGATGCACTCCCTCCTACAGCGACATCCAAAAACACTTTGCTGTGCACAACGCCCAAAATGTTCCGAAATGTCTCGCGAGCTACGGCAGCAAATGTCTCGTGAGCTAAGTACGGCAGCGAAAACAAATGTCTCGTAACCATCTTTGTTTTTCTTGCTCAGAGACACACTAACTAACTCACCGTCTGTAGCCGGGTCACACTACGGGTGTACTTTGCGATACCAGATGCTACAATTGTAGCCCAGACCAATGTGGACTTGTAGCCTATGCGATCGTGCTACTTGTAGGGGGACTGTATTACACCAAAGTTGTTTTGAAACTGTGATCAATACGCCGCAGTCCATGAGTGTGTCACCCCTTTTTTTTTTTCTTCTTTTTTTTTCTTCTTTTTTTTTCTTCTTTATTCTTTTGATCCCTAGCCTGCTCCAATGAGATGCGCCTTTTTCGTATTTCCTGTTCGGGAGCGTCGTGTGAACCTACGGCGGCATGGCAGCTGCGTAATCATTTCCTGAAGAGCAGATGTCTCCAGTTTGATTTCGACTGCGGACGGATTATTGAGATTATCGCTAGACATGCTGCAAGGGGAAGGTAAAACCCGGTAGGGTAATACCTGGCTAATTTCCTCACATAATGATAAGAGGTCAATAGTGATGAGAGGAACCAGCTTGGTCGTAGACGAGATGTCCATCCTGTAGATGTGTATCCGCTGATCTACAATCTCTTGTCGTGAATGAGCAAGCACACACCCTTCTGTGTGCTACTATCAGAACGTGGTGTCCCTAGAAGTGAGCTGTAAGTCGTTATATTAACTATATCTAATCAATAATACTTAGGATTTTCAATAGCTGACACGCCACCAAGACAGCCCTGGTGAGAACGCAAGTCAACAGAATAAAATGCTGGAGGAAAAGTGTTCAGCTCGACTTTGGCGTTAAAGGCTATCTCAGCCATTTGTGCAAACAGCTATTGATTTTTCTCAATACATTTTCAATACATTAATTAAAACATCATCTAAGAGAATAATTCTTGTATCGAATGTAAGCAAAACGGGTTATACTGTGCAAGAGGAACGAGAGACTTGTGACTCCGGTGGGAAAAAACGGGTGTCCAAACATTTATCGTCTCAGTCCGATCTGACCAGGATTCGAACGATGAACGAGGAAGATTGCCCAATATGATGACTTGACTGGTTTAAAAACCCCAAGTAAGGATAATTACAGCTGGGATATCAGCTTAAAAAATTAAACAATTAAAAAAACAATAAAACAAATAAAACAAAATAAAACAACCAATATTACGGCAACACCAAAAAGGGCAATCTTGTACCAGGCGGAAGTAAAAGAAAGCGAGAATGCACTGGATATCCCCCTCCCCCGACACTTTTTCCAGCTACCTGCATCAACTCCAATCCGCGTCTATTCGACCACCACCGCGAATCGAACTGAAGCCATCGGTTAAACTCTAACGTAAAGCCTATTCCAAAAAATTATGCATGAAGGGTGTTTAAAAAATATATTTCAGAGCATGCTGATCACTAGCTACACAAACCACCATGTCGACGGCAAAGAAACAAACGATACATTTTTCGGGCCACAACAACTTCCGACGGCGGCTCGTGCTCGCCACGTTATCGGGCATGCCTGTGCGAATCGACAAGATCCGGTCAGACGATGTGGAGCCCGGTGTGAAGGACTACGAGGTGTCGTTTCTACGTCTGCTTGAATCGATCACCAACGGATCGGTTTTTGAAATCTCCTACACAGGTACCACGGTTGTTTTCAAGCCCGGAATCATTGTGGGTGGTTCTGTGACCCATAATTGCCCCCTGAGTAGAGGAGTGGGGTACTTCATTGAACCTCTTCTGCTTCTTGCGCCGTTTGGCAAGAAGGCCCTGACCGCCACTCTTCGGGGTATCACTTCGCATTCTCTGGACCCGTCGCCAGACAGTATTCGAACCTCCGTGTTCCCCGTGATGCAGAAGTTTGGTATTGAGAGACAGGAGTTGAAGATCATTCAGCGAGGAGCCACTCCCCTTGGTGGAGGAGAGGTGATGCTGCACTTGCCGCACCTAGTGCTACATCCAAAGACCCTTCATGCCACCACCACACCCACCATATCCAAAATCAGAGGCATTGCATACTCGTGTCGAGTGTCTCCTGCGTCCGTGAACCGACTGATTGATGGAGCGAGAGAGGAGCTGAGAGCCACTGGTTGCGAGACATTTATTTTCTCAGACGTGGCTCGAGGAGACGAGTCTGGAAAGTCGCCTGGCTTTGGTATTGTGCTTGTGGGAGAAACCAGACCCGGATTTTGCATTTCGGCCGAGTCGGTGGCGGTAGCAGGCTCCATTCCTGAGGATCTAGGTCGAGAAACCGCCAAAAAGCTCATTGAGGAGATCAGTAGAGCGGGCGTGTTTGGCCGCAACCAGCTCGACATGGCCATCATCTTCATGATTCTGGGATCCGGAGATGTCGGACGGCTGGTGATTGGAAAACAGAACATTGACGAACGGTTCGTCACCCTCGCCCGAGATATCAAGAAGTTTTGGGGCGTAGAAATGCGTCTCAAGGAGGACGACGAGAACGAAAACGAGATGATCTGCACCGTTAAGGGAGTCGGCTTTGTCTCCGCCAGTAAGAAGATTGCTTAAGTAGGAGGAGACAATTGATCTAACGATAGAGGGATGGTAAACTAATAAATAGACGGAACACATGGCTTGATTAGAGACAATAGCGGGAATATGAAATATGGATGTAGTACTTCTATGGTAGAACCTACTCGTGATAAATGTGTATAAAACGTGTACTACAGTACCTTTAATCAGCTAAAATACATTACTACATAAAACCATACTAATTACAAGATGCAACCCTCTCCATCACAACGAAGACTTGCCAGACCCAGGAGTCCACTCGTCCCACTCAATTACCCGCGTCTCTGCAACACCATACTCAGTTCGAGTCCAATGACGACCTTCCCGCACATACTCAACCAGAGGATTGGTGTCGTAATTGCAATAAATGGAAGTTGTCCGAGGCCCCGAAGTGTCGTCTTCAAGAACCAGCGTGGCGTATGTGCCGTTGGGGATGTCCAGAAGAATCTTCTGAAGATCATCCATAGTCTTGACTGGCTTTGAGTTGACATGGGTCACAAAACATAGATTGTCCTGCTCCAAATCACTCAGTTGAGCCGAATCGGGAAAGATGACCATCTCCGAGGGCCATTCAGTGGCATGGGTCTGCCGAACATCAATCCACGGCTTCTGGAAGACGTTGTCGCACCAGAGGAAGAGCCGAGAAGTAAGAAGTTCACTCGCAGGAGACGTCTTCACCTTGAGAGTCAGCTCCTTGTGGTCACGCAGAATCAACACCTCAAACTCCTCGAGGGTAGAAAACACCACAAAGTCGTCCTCCTTGATGTTTTTGCCCTCAATCTTGAGCAGAATATCTCCACTCTTGAAAGGAGTATCAGCAGAAGCAAACACCGTAGAGTAGACCCCTCCACTGCCGCTGCCTTCGTCACTCGTGCACTCCAAAACCCGTTCCTCGGAAAGACCATTGTCCCGGGCATGCAAGAGGGTAGTCTTGGTGAAGTAGACGTTAATAAACCGTTTCTCAGGAAGGGGCTCCTTGTTTCGAATCTTCTCCAGGACTCGATGCACCTCGTAGACACCTCGAATTCGAGATCTCCAGCCGTTGGGACTTCCGGCCATAGCAATCACCTCGTCAGTCTCGGGACTGGTGATGATACCATAGGCCATATACTTCTCCAGCTCCCGCTCCACAAGCAGAGTGTCAGCTCCTTCTCCAACGTCGGTGGAGAACCGGGTGTTTAGAATCGAGTTCTCCATGCGAGAGCACACAGCCTTGCTGGGGTCAGGCTGGAACGAGTACACCTTTTCGCCAATAGCAAAGTTATTCTTCTTAGTGGAAGACAGCTTGAGTTCTGTTACAGGAGCAGAAATCATGCTGGGATCATATTGAAGAAGAGCAAAGTTCTGCTGCAAGTCAATGTACTTGATGGAAACAGGCAGACGGACCTGGTCGAAGAAGGTGATGTACAGCGTAGAAAAGTGCGAGAAAATGACATTGGTGGTGAGAATGATGCCTAGCTCCTTGTCGATGATGTACCCCGTCTTCTGGTACTCTTCATCAGAGTGATGTCCGCTCTCAACAGCCTCCACAGAGTCACAGTTGACCGGCCGTGACACTGTGACGGTCACAAACGACTGCAGAATGTTAGCGAAGGACAAAGCGGTAATATCCGAAATACTGGAGAGTAAAACTGTGGGAATTTTAGTCTCAGGCTCCTTGACAGCTGCCTCGGAAGAGAGAACGGTCTCAGAAGCAGCAGCAGACCCTTCCACCTCGGTGGGAACTCCTTCGATCTGAGAAACGCTCGTACCCTTGATAACTGACGGAAGAATAGTTGTGTTCTTGATACCGTTAACAATGAGCTTCTCCATAGTCCACACACTGCCAGTCTTTCGGGCCCAGACGAAATCGGGGTAGAAATGCAGATCGAACCGCACCGACTGGTTGTTGGTCGTGGTGGTCTTGATCATTCGGAACTCAAACGCGTAGGACTTACCATGCACAGCGTTTTTGAAGAACTCCTTCAGTTCAGTAAGATTGGAAATCTTCTTGCCGTTGATTTTGTACAGCTTGGACCGACAGTTGACATCAGTGGGGCCTCCACAAGCGACAATAACTCCATCGATGGGCTCGTTGGTAGATCGGACAAGCTGATAAGTCATGTTATGGAAAGTCATGCCTCCGAACTTGACAAACTCAGTGCAAGAGAGAGCATGCAGATCTGCCACTTCCACATCAAACTTGAGAAGAGACGAGTCCCGGAACACTTCAATGGAATGAGACTTGCCCACAGACTCGTCGAGAATACTGTCCAACACAGCGAAGTCGATGATGTCTTCTCCGTCCACAGACACAAGAATATCGCCAACCTGAATCTTCTTGTCGCTCTTGCCGTCCTTGACCACATGCTTGGCAACCAGCATGCCGACATTATCAGGATACTTCTTTCGAATTCGGCCCTCGAGGTCTTCTGTCAGGCCATAATGTGAGCAAATGTTGAATGATGTGTGCTCCCAGATGGTTTGCAGACATCCTCTGGTGACCAGACCTCCCTGACGCACGATATCGAGAGCTCTCTTGACTCGCTGTAAAGGCAGAAAGTAGTCGGTGGTGGAGTAGGTCATTCCTCCAGCTTGGAGCCCGACAGCGTGGCCATCAATGTTGATGACAGGGGAGCCTGAAGAGCCGCCCTTGGCGTTGGCTGCTGCCTGGATGTAAAAGGTGTTGAAGTCGTTGTAGGTGTGGTCTCCATAGTGGGGTGTGTTTCGCTGGACTCGGGAAATGAAGCCAGACAGAATGGACAGCTGCTGTCCGCTGTCGTTTCCGAGAATTCGAATTTCTGTGCCGATCCTGGCGAGATCGGGTCGCAGGCTGATTTCTCCAATGGCGACATGTTTGATGTCGCTGGGGTTGAATTTGAGAAAACCAAAGTCGTGGATGGGGTCGCAGTAGAGCACGTCGACCTTGCACTCCTCGAAGTTGTGGAACTTGATTTTGCCGGAAAAGACGCCGGCCCCAATCACGTGGCGGTTGGTGACGATGATGCCCTGCTCCTTGTCGACTACAAACCCACTGGCTTCGGACTTGAGCGGGTGATCAAACTCCACCGCCTCGTGGTGGCGAAAGTAGACGGACACAATGCATTTGACCGTTCTCGACACCGTCTCCAGCCAGACGGAAGACGAGTCATTGGAGTGTATTAGAGACATGGCGTAGTGCAGAGGGTGATTGGGGGGATGTCTCAAAGTGCGAGTGCAGTTATGTGTGGAGAGAAACGGCGATAAATATATGGTTTGGGGTAGAGTTTGTGGTGAGATGAGCATAATAAAAAAGTGCGAAAAATAAGGGAAAGTAGACTATTTTCTGGACTGGACGCTCGGCTGCCTCAGACTGACTCTGACTCACCGTACACACGTATAATTACGGTAATGATGCTATTTATTTGATATAAGTAGGTATGACTGATTGTGGAGTTTGTGACATGGAATCGTCGGCGTGTCATACACTTCTGATCTGTGCGGCTGAAATGGCACAAGGGATGCATACAGCGAGACAAGGTGTGTTCAGAGAGTCGACACGGCCATTAGCAATACAACGATTGGTTGGTGATTCCACGCATCAATCCAGCCTCATCGGACCTCATTGAATCTCATCAAGTCTCATTTTTTCCTTTCGCGTGTCGGTGGATGTTATTTTTTCCCATTGTAATTTGTTATTTTTCATTTTCTTTTACTTTACTTTTCACGATGTTGAGTTTAACAATGCGGCGTAATATGCGTCCACTACGTCATCGTCGAGTGGACTCAAGCCGCGTTTGTATGTATTTGCGATACTCCAATCGACCCAGACACGTCATGTTTCCCACGGAGCGACTCGGCCCGCGAAAATGCCCGTTTCTGACATGGATGGGGGTTTGACCATTGTCATTGCAAGGTTGGCCAGATAGAAGCACTTTGATCTGATAATCGGGTTGACATGGCATTGAACATCACATTTGGCGAGATCATTATATTCGCGCGTCACCTCACCCCGACCCAAGTCTGTCTTCGCTGTTGTGGAAGTCACATTGTCGGGGGAGTCGCAGAATCCGTGTTCTTGGCCATGACAATATCTTCAGATCAGGTGTTTTTTATTATTTATCTTTTTATGTGATTTCCGCGCGGGGTTCACCACATGCGGCTCCGTTAAAGTTTGGCGCGACGCGTTGATCTAATTAGTGTGCTGCTCAGACGTGACTCTGACACTCACGGCGGTCTGAACGAGGTCGGACTACGCCGAAAGTTGAAGGTATGGGCAGAAAATGGTTGTGCATGAGGTCAGTTTTAGGAGTGCTCGAGTCTGGTGAGTGATGCAATCGTCAGATGTTGGTGTGAGGTGTTTTGGTAGTATATACGTACTACGACTACGGTACTTACCATAATCTACTGCGGATACGGCTAAATTGCGTACACTATGTACAGTACTGTATGTACTGTGCACTTTTATATGTCCCTTGGATTGATTGAGTTGTTATCAAGTGGTTGGATTGTTTTTTATGAGCCGGGTCGTTGAATTGTCGGTGAATTGTCGTTGTGTAGTTCTTGAGTTCTTGAGTTGTAGAGTTGTAAATTAGTAGAGTCGTCCTTGAAAGTCCTTCACGTTGCACTGAACTGTTAAACATACCCACCACTCTGTCCTTCGGTGTGATACGAGTCCAGTCCGCACCCGTACTTGGAGAACAACCGCGATCCTTGCGGATGAATTGATGACTACAATGTACACACATACGATACACATGAAGTGGCTCAAATAGGCCCAGGCTCTGATCCGATAGTTGGAGAATTCAGAGTAATTCACGAAACGGGTTTTAAGAGATCGAACTACAACCCATCTATCGACCCGAGCTTTCTCGTTCGACCTAGGAGAGTGTGGCAACTGGTCGCCAAAAGGTACAAATTTCACCAGTTCGACAACTTCAAGATGTACTGTACTGCTATTTACTACCTAACTCACGAGATTACACCACTCATTAGCGTGAACGAGAGCTGTGTCGATTAGCAGTTACCAGCAATATCTGGAAGTTCCGGTCCCGAAAGGCCATTCATCGCTCATAAACACACTTCCTTTTAGTAAGCAGCAATTCCATATATCCAACCGGACATGGGAGCCATGCTCATACCCTGGACGCTAGCACTAGATTCGGACCTTTCCGTCGTCGACGAGAAACGCGGGGGAGCCAACCGTGAAATGCGTGTGGGGGCTATCGGTTCTCCAAGTAGCAAAATAGACGCCATTGACTGCTTTGGAATGGGCCATTGTCTTCTTTCTCGGGTTTTATCAAGACTTCAATGAAACCCCACATGGAAATTTGTACATTGCTTGCAAACACAGCGGGTCCGATCCGATAACATTCTCTTCTCACAACCATTTAGAAGAGAATGAGATAGCAACATCAGGACAGGAAGCGCTTGCGACTGACCATCTGCGGTTCTGAAAGGAGCAAAAAGGAATGGTCCCTAGCAGGATCGAACTGCTGATCTTCGCGTTGCAAAGTGGCTATTTCTTATTAGCACGACGCCTTAACCAACTGGGCCAAGGGACCTGGAGATATTCCCGTTTTATAACCAGACCTCTGACTAAGCAGACTGATGACTCAGCCGCAGTAGAAAGGAATCATTAGAATAAAAAATAAAAAAAGTAGAATATAAAAAAATGGTGGCCATATTGAAGGTATGGACACTGTCGTAACCGTGCAGAAAGATATATTAGAATACAGGGAACAGAGGACTTTATGTTATCCTTTTTTCTTTTTTTTTTTCATGCTGGGGAAATACATCAGCTACTTGAGTACATCTGTTATACCTGCAAATCGGATCTGGATTCAGTTGTCCAGAAGAGCGCATGGCATTCGTGTATGGTTGTTCACGTATTCTTCTTGTTTCATCTATTGACCGGTAAATATATCAGCAATCATGATTACATAATTCGACAATGCTGACTGCTGAGATTGATCCAAAAATATCGAAATCGCGGCGGATTTAGCTCAGTTGGGAGAGCGCCAGACTGAAGTAATTCTCAGTCTTGAAATCTGGAGGTCCTGTGTTCGATCCACAGAATTCGCAATTATTTTTTTTCTTCAAAATTCAGGAAACCTTATTTTGCAGTATCAGTGTGTAGACCCTCAGATCACGGCCATCATCACCACTTCTACAACAAGCATTTTACCACAACAAGGATGGTGAGTATGAATTTTTTGAGCAGTGGAAATGCTACAGATGATGGATATGCGTTATTGGTAGTCAGGCAGACACAATGACGGGGTGTGAGAGGGACGGGGTGTGAGAGGGGACCATATACTGACGAGGTCTGATGCTGTCAAGACAGGAATGCTGTTTGAAGAGCTGGACCAGTGGCGTACCTAGCGGGGTATTGGAGTGGTTATGGATACCGAGGTATGGACTGCAAGTATTTGTGGTCTTGTGTCTCTGATCTCTCGTTTTGTAGTTGGATTCAACTCAACATCTACAAGAATGGAAGGACGACACGGTGACACTACTGCTGCGTCTAGGCTTGATATTGTCTGCTACGCAAAGCCTTTTCCGAGAAACCCCATATCAAGAGTCCGCCGTGAAAGTCATGCAATTTTTATGTTGTTTGTGTTTGTGTGGTGTGACAGCAATGGAATGTCGTTTTTCTACAACCGTGAATGAGGGGAAAGTGAGGCACTGGAAATGGTCCAATTTGCAGCTGACTCCTTGGCAAGCTCTTGTCTCGCTCGAACGAGGTGAACCGCATATACACTAGTGACATGTGTGGTCTAGCTCTCCTCAACCATGCTTAGTTAACCTCCGCTTCACAACTGATTCGCCCACAATCATCTGTCGTCGCCACGCACATCATCTCCTCTACTATCATTACTAACCCAGTCAACCCCTTTCAATCCCACCAACCCCAAACCGTTTCTGCAAGAACTCACAGGCAAGTCCGTCATTGTCCACCTCAAGTGGGGCAAGACCGAGTACCAGGGCACACTTGTTTCCGTCGACAGTTATATGAACCTGCAGCTGGAGGATGCAGTGGAGTATGTCGACCAGGAGAACAAGGGCGAGCTAGGCGACGTTTTCATCAGATGCAACAACGTACTGTGGATCGGAGAGAACGGGGTAAAGGAGGAGACCAAGAGCGCAACCGCAGAGGTGACCGAAGAGGTCAAGGAGGACGTTGAGATGGCTTAAAAGAAAGAACGGGATGTATTGTATAATAGAATGTAACGCAATGGTTGTAGAGTATCTCCGTAGTCTGTTCGCCGACATATGTTTGCTATATATTGTGAGCTGATTTCTGCTGGTTTACAAAAAACTCAGGAGAAGGTGAGAAGCCCATGGTTCTTACTATATCTACATGATACCAGCAACCAGTACAGTACAAGTGCCATCAAGTCACACTCTTTGGGAGGCATCTTCATCTTCCACTGCGGCAAGTGTGTTCAGTCATTCATCTCGATCCTGCTCGTGTATTCAAACACTTATGACAATCGGCTCAAACAACAGGAAGGCCATCACGGACGAACTATTCTCGGCATCGAATACATCTATCCTCCCTGAAGATCCCCATCAACCTTTATCTATCTTCTTTTCGAGTACACGATGAACACGGCTACAATGTCAAGGACAACGAGAACGGTCCTTCCGATATCGCCATCAAGTCGGAGGACGACAACCCGTCGAGCTCCAAGATTACCAAAAGGCCTTGAGCTGTCGATCTGACCATTACCATTAAGTACAAGCTGCCTTATTTGGTGGAACTCGTCAGCTCGCTCTTGGGATGACAAACAGGCTCGAGTCACCGGAAAGAGACCAGAACATATAGTCTGGTCGTGCTGTACGACGCGAATCAAGACATGCTCATTATTCAATATGGGCAACTGTCCAGATCTTTTACATCGTGGGTTCTGGCAATGACAACGGGGCATCTAAGACACCCCCGCCCCAAGTGCACGGCAGTAGGCTTGCTGTGTATCAAATAAATGTGCATGTATTGATGCCGTTGCGGCATGTATGTAAGTGGTTATTATCGTGCGATAACGTATGTGTCGGTTGTGCTTTTGCGCCAGGTGGAGAGTGTGTTTTGACTGCAATCAGGGCTTTCTGCTTGTGACCTTGACCACACGTAGCTGCGTGTTGAGTATGTTCGCATCTTTCAGTATGGCATCTAAATGTCCTGTTGCCACGTTGTCCTTCTCGTCTTCTACTCATCAGTTCTAATTCTTTTGTTGCCCTCTTCCTCTGTCGCCTCGGTTTCCGACTCTGAGCTGGAAATATGGTCCTGGTCGTCCTGGGCGCGTACAACCTTGTCCTTCTTCCTTTGTGCAACTTCCTGTTCGAACTCGTTGACACTCTGGGTCACACTGGGCACAAACTGAGCCAGATCAACGTCCTTAAGGGCCACGAAAACGTCCTGGGGCGTTATCTTCTTTCGGCCTCCAGCCTCGGCCGACGCGTTTCCGTGGCTCGCCATGTACGACACAAACAGCGTGGCAGCTCGCTGGATGGCCGTCAACGCGTCCTTGGAAATGATGGCGTCATCTGGCAGTGTCTCCTTGGCCAGATTCTTGATGGTTGATTTGGGGTACAGGAGATCGTCGATCGAGTACTTTTGCTTGGCCTGTATCGTGTTACCGGCCGAGTTGACGGGTCGGAAGTCGCCGTCGGCGGTTTTTTTGTGTCCTTTGGGCGGCATTGTGGAAGTGACGGTGTGAGGTGTGGTTGATGGACGAACAGAGATGTTGGCGCATCAGCTGTATCGTGTTGCGTCACGTAATTTAAATTGGCCTGTTTTTGGCGAGTTTATTTGTTTTTTCAGGATTGTTGTGGGAATTGGGGAATAATGGGGGAAAAAAGATGTCCTTGGCACGAGACAAAATAAGCGGTATTAAAACGGGTTATATGATGTATCCAGTAGGAATACAGGAACAATGTACGATACGAGTGCGAGTACGAATGCCGCACTACATAACACATTGTACTTGTACCCTTGTCCAGAAGTGAAGGCAACTACCGATACACAGTATGTACGTACTTTACGATACTTGAATCAACATCTACTTTGAATGTTATATTTTCGATTCGAAAACTACATTGATGAAACACAGATATCTACTCGTATGTACATACTTGACTCAGTGATTGTGTTTTTGTGACTCGATCTGATTTCTTCTCTGTGACTTGATATGATTTCTTCTGATTTTCCGAAAACATTCAAAAAAGTCATCATATAATCACTAGATTCTGTTAAACGAATCAACTGATTAAAAAAAAGTGCACCACTCCTGACCACGATCGCCGACCTCTTCATACTACTTGCCAAATACCCCACGACGCTCATTTCTGGACACCTCCCTTGGACACCTCCCTTTTCCCTTTCCATTGGTTGCTGAAAAAGCCTTACGTAACACCCAGCGTAAGTGTTCGTATTGTCCATCAAAAATTCAAAAACCTTCTAATTATCGTACATAGTTGAACAAGTACACTCCACTACAATCTCTATAACTTGCCCAAAAATGCACGAAACAGACCAATTTTTCAACTCTAGTGTCATCCGCTCCCAGTCTAAGCCCTCTGAAACACATCCCCCTCACCCACTCCTCAAATTGAACCGCATTGTTGGGGGATCCGAAATCTTATTTTGAGTAGTCCTGTTTATCCGAAATTTAGTCGGATGAATATATACACTGTATTTTAAACGAGTTTTTACTCCAACTCGTATTGTATAATATTGTAGTTGTAAAAGAATTCAAGTTCAAATACCATGAAGACGTGTTGATCAATTCAAGCCAATTGACCCTCAATTCCTCTACCACACCCTCCAAACAACCTCTCCAGACAAGTCCCCCTTGTCATATTATTTGCTACTTGTATTGCATGGCACGGCACAGGCTGGATTTCGTGTTTTCATTTGTTCTTTTTTTTTTTTGCCTTCCTCACAATTTAAGCAAATAAAATAGCCTCAAAGTGTGCAAGTCTGGTGACAAGCCACACGTTAACGGATAGTGGCCCTTGATGACCAATCAGACAAGGTGTTCAAATAGCAAGTAACGGGTGAAGTGTGGCCGAGGAGCCGGTGTTTGTGCCATGTGTCGTCTTCATTTCTGCTTAATAAGCACGTTTCTGTAGCTTGCTCTTTTGATTTACCGGAAATATGTGTGGATTCGGCTTTCTGCGGCTTCCTTCTATTCCCGCTCTCGAGAACAATAGGCTTAAGTTGGTGTTTTCAAGAAATGCATATAAGATGACGAAAAAGATGTGTAGAAACTTAACAATGTATTTCATTGTGTTTACCATCGTTTCAATGATTTATTCTTTTTTTTTTCCCCGACGTTTTCCCTATTATTGGGTATTTAATTTCAGTTATATTCCCCGTCCTACCCGCTCCAGATCACCGTTATGCAAGGTTAACTTTGCTGGTCAAAATCTGACACTAGTAATCTGTAACAACACAGAAACGTGCGGTATTGGTTCACCGACCTCGAAAATGAATATTCTGCTCATCGACTCGTACGACTCGTTCACCTTCAACCTCACCACGCTGATTGAAAAGGCCGTGCCCGGATCCCGGGTCATTACCATTCACAACGACTCGCTGCCGGCTTCTGAGTTGGTTGACAAGTATCTCAGTGTGTTTGACGCAGTAGTTGTTGGACCCGGTCCAGGCTGTCCTCAGAACTCCGCCGATGTCGGATGTGTGCCCCAGATCTACTCTAACAACAAGAACGTGATTGTGCCTACTCTGGGAGTGTGTTTGGGCTTCCAGTCTCTGTGTTTGGGTAACGGGCTCAATGTGGACCGACTGAAGCTCGTCAAACACGGCCAGGTGGCCCAGATCACCCACAATGGCGACAAACTGTTTGACAACGTGCCCAGCACCTTTGATTCGGTCAGATATCACTCTCTGCATGTGCCGTTGGAGGACGGAGAATCTACTGCGATCCAGCCCTTGGCCTGGACCTCAGACGACATTGACGGAAAGAAGGTGGACATTCTCATGGCCGGAAAACACACTGAACTGCCATTCTGGGGCGTCCAGTACCACCCTGAGAGTATCTGCTCTGATTTCGGAGGGAAACTAGTGGAAAACTTCTGGAGCCTTGCCCAGGACTATAACAAGTCCCGTGAATACCCTGCCAACAAGGACACTCTCCTAGCCGATTTCACCGCTAAATACTCCATCAAACCCGCCCCTCTGACCAAATCGGACCAGAACCTGTCCATTGCCAAGCCTCTGGAAGAGACAGCAGCACAGAAGGGCGAGATTTTGTTTGAGAAGATTGCTCTGGATCGATCCAAATTTTCCAAGGACGCATACCCTGAAACCATGGTTTGTCTGGGAGAGCATCTCAACGACAAGAACCAAAAGTTTGTCATGCTCAACTCTGCTGCCATTCCCGGACGATGGTCCATTCTGGGCTTTCTGGACGAGGGAAAGACCCGATGTATCACCCACTACACCGACTATAAGTCTTCTCACGCCTTCATGAAGACCTGGGGAAATGATCCTCACGAGCTCCACAACAATCACAGTGAATATCTTGTTAAGCTTGGCGATGACGGCATTTGGGGTTACCTCAGTGCCTACATGAAGCCCAAGATTGAGAAATTCAAGTCGTGCAGAGACGTGATTGACGACTGTCCGTTTTATGGAGGTCTGGTGGGCTACTTTTCGTATGAAACAAATGAAACCAACAACATTGAGTCTCTGGTCAACCCCACTCCGGCCGATAGACCGTTTCCGGACGTGAATCTCGTCGATATTGAGAGATCTGTTCTTTTTGACCACCAGGAGTGCTGCCTCTATGTCATCTCAGTCACTGATGACGACCAGTCTTGGATCAAACAGACTTCTGAAGAGCTCAAGGATTATTTCTTCGCCCCCGATTTCGAAGCCAAAAAAGATAGACTCTTTTCGTCCATTCCCTCCACTTCTGCTGCTCTCACTGGAGGCTCCCCCAAGGTGTCTATTCCCGATCAGGATGACTACATTAAGCGAGTTGAAAAGTGCCAGGACTACCTGCTTGCAGGAGAGTCGTACGAGCTTTGTCTCACTGCCCAGACTAAAATCAAGGTTCCCAAGAAGCTGAACCCCTGGGACCTGTACAAGATTTTGTACACCCGAAACCCAGCTCCATACTCGTGTTTCCTCGACCTTCAGGATGCTACCCTGGTGGGATCTTCTCCCGAGCGATTTCTTTCGTGGAGCAAGGATGGTGTTTGTGAGTTCCGACCTATCAAGGGTACTATCAAGAACACTCCTGAGATGACTCGCGCAATTGCCGAGGAGAAACTCAACACCCCCAAGGAGCGAGCTGAGAACCTCATGATTGTCGACCTTATTCGTCACGACCTCAACCAGATGCTCAACAACGTGCGTGTCGACAAACTCATGACCGTGGAGGAGTACAAGACCGTGTTCCAGCTTGTGTCAGTAATTCAGGGCGATCTTCATGGTCAGTATTCCGGTATCGATGCTCTGGCACACTCTTTGCCTCCTGGATCCATGACTGGAGCTCCCAAGCTGCGATCCGTCGAGATTCTCAGAGACCTCGAAAACAACCACCGACGAGGCATTTACTCGGGAGTATGTGGCTTTTGGTCTGTTTCCGATCAGGGTGACTGGTCAGTCGTCATTCGATCTGCATTCTCGTACAAGGATGAGTCCGAGGCCTGGGAACACGCCGACGATCCCGCCTCCATGGAAAGTTCGGCCCATGAGTCGACTGGTGAGTGCCAGATTTGGCGAATTGGAGCTGGAGGCGCCATCACTGTGCTTTCGGATCCTATGGAGGAGTGGCTTGAAATGAAGACAAAGTTGGAGAGTGCGTTGCAGGCGTTTGTCTAAGGGACAGCGAGCACAGTCCATGAGAGCAACGAACGAGCTGTACTGCCATCTTGGTAAAGAATACAGGACCAAGATTATCAGCTCAGTATGGACTATACTGAAGGCAGACTGCTGCCTAGGATAGGAATTGTAAATAGCTAATGAGAGATGATTATACAAAACATGGGTTTGAGCCGTGTTCAAACACTAGCTGGTCGTCCCTGGAGACGCTAGGAATCTCGGATTTCGGGTTTCAAAAAAGCTCTCAGTGTAACCAACTGAGTAAAGATACCATCTACTGTTGTTCTTACACCTCTTCCTTGGACCCTCATTCCACAGAGAAGATGAATAGGAAACAGTGTGAAAGAAACATCCCTGAAGATGAAACAGTTCTCGGATCATTATCGGCACCGCAATACCAATTGATTCCGTCACAATGATCCCTCATGTTCTATTTTGACCGCTTTGATACCCGACAGCTACTCCTATAGACCAATACTCCCTGAAGCGCCGCCTCTACACTCCAGAACTGTACTGATACATGAATGATGAGACAGCATAATGAATATCTCTCTTGGAGTTGTGTTTCTTGACTCCTTTTACAGAGTCCACGCCTCATGATTATCGTCCTACAAGTACAGTACATGCATACTTGTACTGTGACTTTTTACCAAAACATTTTCAACATATTTCAACATATTCAACAACAATTTTTATTTTTTTTCAACCCAAATCTTGAATTACCAGTACATACTGTAGTACAGAATATTTTTTAAAAACATAACACATTAAAACTATTTAATTTAAATCTTTCAAACCAGCCTTATTGGCAACTTCTGGTACAAGTATTTGGTGCGACCATACGTCTGGAGCCATCAATTGAGGTCATCTCTGAGAATATTGAGGCACAGAAACCCTTTTCCTACAGTACAATAATAATATCCTGGTCAGCCTCATCCCTCTGGTATATATACTTGGTGATAACCCGCAGTATACCTACTGTATCTCTCTCGCACTCAACCTCACCAAGTCAGAAATGGCACCGAAGATCTTTTACTGTATGACACACAAGATATACCTGAGCCGTGTTCAGAAAGACGGACATAAGGAGTTTTGCAGCGGACCCTACGCTTCTGCGAGACAATAGATGTGGATGAGAAGAGAATACGCCTGCTCAAAGTCATCTGAAAGGCGCGAAGTGCTCGTACTTGTACTCATACCTGCAACCACCCACCAGTGCAACCTATTCTATGCATCTATTGAAGTTGTTATATGCTATTTGTGAGCTTGTAGTATTACTGTACGTTGTGTTTCGTACTACTGGTCGCGTGACGATGGCTTCCATCTAGAGATTAAGTGCAGCCAGGATATCGCTACCCCGAACTGTCGTCGTGATTGCAACATGCAACATGCGTCCCCCTCCACTGTAATCGGACCGGTGAGTGCATACTTTTCGACAATTGGATCCTTCTGGAGACCCAGATCCCTCCGGCGGGGTACCCCTTTTCAGGCTCGCTTGTAGTCAGCCCATTACAGGAAGTACTCCACCGGCCTTGGCAATGGCAACGAGTTCATCTGAGGATTTTCAAACTCCTGCAGTATGATCTGCTGATGCTCTTCGTTCTCGGGAGCGGCATCAAACACATTGAAGAACCTCTCACCAGCCAGGTTGACCTCCAACACCGATGCCAGATTCGCACATCTGTAGCAGTAGTTTGGTGCCGACCATACCGTGGACAAGCGGTCGTCAAACAGCACCTGGTAGCCCTCCTGGCACAACTGGTGCGCCCGCAGAATGTGTTTCATGTCGTTGACCTCCAGAAACTTCTTGACCACGTCAATGCCAAACGTATACCCTGCTCCTCTGGGCGATAATGCGAAATCTGCTCTCTGTTCATCTGGATCCGACCACACAAGATCTGCAATGGGACCCTCGTGGGGAATCTCACGGAACCGGTCAACCACCTTGATTTGGTCGATGGAGTGGATGGTCGGCGAAAGACCACCGTGGACACAAAATATGGAGTTGTCGATGACCACAGACAGCGTCAGGTAGTCAAAAAGGTCGGTAAAGTACATCCACACGTTGCCGCTATCGTATTTGCGAACGCACTCGGTGTAAAAGCCGTAGTTTTGTGTGATACCTCGAGACTCGTGGTTGCCCCGAATCAGATTGATTCGAGTGGGGTACCGCAGCTTGAGACACACCAGCAGAGTGATGGTTTCGACACTAAACAACCCCCGGTCCACGTAGTCGCCCAAGAACAGGTAGTTTGTGTTTGGGCAGTATCCTCCTATGCGGAAGATTTCAATGAGATCGTGGAACTGACCGTGGATATCGCCCACCACCGTGACCGGCGCCTGAATGTGCACCACGTTGGACTCCTTGACAAGCAGCTCCTTGACCTTGGTGCACAAAGACTCCACCACCACCTCTGGAAGCAGCTCTTTTCTGTACAGTCGTTCTATACACTCGTCCAAGTCGAGGTTGGATGTCATCTTGTGTGTGTGTAATGCCTAAGCGAGCGAGTGTGTGTGAGAGAGAGAAAGAATGTGAGCGTTGATTAATGTTGTGGATGTCGTCGCCGCTTTCGTCTATACCTCGGTCTATGCTGTTGTGTTAATGGTTCTGGGTGTCCCTGTTCTCCTGCTGTCTATTTTTGGTGATGTTGAAACAGTGTTTGGGTGGTAAGGAGACAGAGTTCACGCGTTTGGTGGCAACATATACGATTCCTGCGGAACCGCTCTTCCGATCTGGAGCGGGGCGGAGAAGGTCACGTGGTCGGGGGCGGGACCCCGAGTGTGTTGACTAATCAAAAGAGATGAAATGCTGTTGGTATTTCGAGTCATATGACGTTCTGGTCATTATTTTCGCCGGTTCTCTACGTGCTTTGTTTACTCCGCTACTCCACGTTTAGCATGCCAATCTCTGCATGCACATCTGATACGCTAATCTCGGGAGCTAAACATGCCGTGGAAAGGGTGTTGCTGAGGTCCGATTGGATTTCTAGGCAGTTTAATCGATTCAGAAGAGCCGGTTTTAAGTACAAAAGTGATCTTATTTCTGGAAAATACCTGCTCAGACAGCGGTTGTAGTGACCCCAACAGCTTCAACCCAAGTTGGCCCAAATCAGAGTTGCATGTATAGAATGTGGTCAGAAAGTCACCGTCTGAACGAGTACAGTATGTACCGGTACAAGTACAGTATGAGTTCGTACGAGTGTGGTACGGGTACAGTAAGAGTGGTCATACTTACTTGACAGTCCTTGCCCAACTCGAATCAGAGATATTTGTGTTGTTTGAATCAGCGTGCCTTTCGGTATACTGTACTTCCTTTTATCAACATACTGTACTACAAGTAGTACATACTGTATGAGTTGTACCAGAATGTATGTATTTGTACCGTAAGATTGATAGTAGGCTTGATTTTCTGGTGTCCTTGCAATACCGGTCCAAATGCCCTCTTTTTCCACTGTTATCGTGCCGGTACAAGTACTGTACTCGTACTGTACCCTGCTGTATTGCGTGTTGTACAACCACCAAGTTCCGTCCAAAAACATTGTTCTGAATGTAGCAGACATCAAGACAAATAGTTACAAGAACGTATTGGTAGGTATTTGCATCTTCAGATATTGGCCTAACAATGACCGAGTCTTCATCCCGGTCACGTGATACCTAGCTATTTTTTTTCTGCTATTTTATTTTATTTTTTTTTATTTTTATTACTTAATTATTTTTACTTTAATTTAATTTAATTTAATTTATTATTTTATTTTTACTTTCCTCATACTTAACATCCGTGCATGGAAGCTAAAGAGGGGACAAAAAAAAGTCCGTGGGAAATTTGAATTTTATTATCACGCAGGAACGAGGGGGAGGGGAGGAGCATCGGCGTCTTTTTGTACAAGCATAGTATTGTACGCGTAAAAACAGCCGAAATTTCCGTCCTGGCTGCTATACTTGTACTTGGATGGAGTTTATTTGTCCATAATTTGTTTTAGATTTTTTTCCAATGCAGCTTCAATATCTTGACCCTTGTAAACGAAATCTAAGATTTCATCTCTTCCGTCTTTTTGGGACGATCTGAATTTTGCAATATGGTGCTCCAAACGTGTACTTCTTGTACTTGTACTTGTACTTGTAGCCTCGTACAGTTCGAGTATTTGCATAGGACGGAAATCAGAACCACTAAAAGTCCCCCTTTGTACATACAGGACAAGTTGTGGTTCCTTTTCCACCCTGTCACCCAGTTCAGCAGCTGGTCTGTCGGTTGGATCGGTTGGTTATACAAGTAGAGTACGATGAGGTAGCTACTCGTTGTCGTGCTTGCGACCGCTGAAATTGTACCTGTTCCAGTGCTTCATAGCATCCTTCCTGCTGAATCTATCTTTGAAGCACTTAAACTTGGTAACATGGCTGTGGGACGGGTTTTGACAAACCTTGCAATTTGGATATCTCTTCCCATCCATCACAAAATAAGACTTCATTCGCACAGCTGGAGTCGAGCCATTAACAATGGATTTATCAAGAATGTCCATGCTTCGTGGCTCCGGTGGGGGTGGCGGTTGGCACTTAAACCGTTCCTCACGCGCCCGCAGTTGCTGCCACTCCTCTGCATAGACTCCCACGGTGCATGCTTGTTCCCACTCATCATCCGTCATCTGCTTCGTGAGATGGAAGAGCCTGTAACGGGGATGAAAATCTCTGAGTACCAGACGGCCGCCTTCCCTGGTCTTGGCGATGTCGCCAACAGCATGGGCACAAGGAAGTTGGTTTCTTGACTTGAAGCTCCCACTGCAATCCTCTTTCATATTGTCGTTATATCTCAGTTCATATTGGTCGTGAACCTTTTTCTTCGCTATTGCTGATATCGACTTTTGGATATTATCGTCCAACCAATCGTGATTGCGATCCATGACATGTGTTGACATTTTCATTGCATGTCGGTGGTTCATATTAGCCAACAAACCAAGGTTAGTACGGATAAGAAGCCGCCCTGATGCGAAAATCGACATTCTCCTTGTTCTCATGTACCGCCTGTAGTGAGCGTGAACGCCCCCGACTCTAGAGCTCGAGAGATTGAAGAAGTCCGACGACTTTTCAACATGAAACTTGACAATCTTGTCCCGGTATCTGTGATCGTTGTCATCACCAAACCAGTACTTCGAATACTCCACGGGAGAGTACTTCCGAATCTCCTCTCTCTCATCATTGTCCCCCATCTCATCTGGGCTTGCTGCTTTGCTGGGGCCCTTGACATTCGCGAATACCGTCGCGAACTCTTTGTAGAGCTTGTCAAATGTCTCAGGGGAATCGGCATCAGTCATTTTAGCAAATAGATGCGTGAACTTGGTGAATTTCTCACCACTCCGGGAAAGCATACAGCCTTTCCTCCGAATAGCCCGGTTAACGTGCCATCTGCACAACTGTGGTGTGGTGGTAGGCTCAGGGAACACATTTTTCAGTGCGTTGAGAATAGCACGGCAACAGTCAGAGAGCACCACTTCGGGCATTGGAATGATGTGCTTATCCATGAATTTTTTGAGCTGCTCGAGTGCCCATTGATAAGTGTCTTCGTCTTCCCGTGTGACGTACGCATTGGCGATTGGAAAGCATCTGTTGCAGGAATCGATTCCAATAAAATTCAGCTGTCTCATGTTGTTGCTGTTTGTATTGTAGCTGCAGTCAAGGACAATGACCTCAGGATATGCTCGAAGATACTCGACGGTTGCATTGTGTATGAAGAAAATGTCTGAAATGTACTGTTCCGGCTGTTCTTCAGTACTGGCTGCATCGTCGTTGTGTTCAACTACCGAAGAAGTGACAATTCTGTGTTAATATGGTTGCAACGAGATATCTTCACCCCTAGTTAATACCCACGCTGTTCCAGCATCGGCACCTTGTTGCTCGTCAGAATTCTTCCCTTTCCCTTTTTTTACCACGTCGTCAGCATCTGGCGGAAGGTTCTGCTTCCTGTACTCGACGAAGAAGTTGTTCTCTGCTCCTTGAAGCATGCAAATAAGCGCATGCGCTGGATTCAAAGAACCTGTCAGCTCTTTTTCACGCTTCTTGAGCAGTTCGTTGTAGTCGTCGTATGTCAGGTGATAGGCCTGTGCTGAAAGAGTCCTCAGCATCTGCAATCCGGTCGATGGTGCAATTTCATGCTCCATAATGAGGTCGAGAATATCAATATCATGACTCCCATTTCGGATTTCGCTTAAGACACGATCACGGTAAGGCTTATCAATTGAACATGTTGCAGCGGGTCGATGGTTATGACAATTTTGTCCATACTCGTCGCGTGGGTCATCTTCTGAATGTTCCACTCTGTATCGTCCACGCCAACCCCTGGCGAATTCATTGTATGGTTCCTCATAATAGCGAATTAGAAATTGAAATCCGCAACCAGTCCTCTTTGATCGAAGAAAGGTGTTTTGACGCATTTTGCTACGAGCACCTAGGCCCTGTTTATCACACGCAATCTTCCACTTGTTTTGTGGCGGCATTTGGTTGTAGTAGTCGAGGTGCTCATTGTACATCCTCGTGTACGCCGGACTGGAATTGTCGTCTGGAACGGCCATCTTCATTATATTTGCCGATCTCATTTGGTGCAAGTTGCGATAATGACTATCACTCCACCAGCCCATATCCATGCTGAAATGCGTGTTGTTTGCAAGACTCCAAGGCTTCGTCGAATGTGAGAAAACTGTCCTTGGTGGGAGGCCTGAAATTGTCGTCGAACACTGCTTTGATATCTTCTTTGGGAAGACTGTACAGGCAGCCCCTGAGTCCCAGCTGTTGCCTGGTTTGCTCGTTTGGGCTTACATCCTCCAGAAACTCGTGGGGCCTCTTACGACTTCCTCGCAATTCAGCAAGATCTTTCTCCAGATACCTGGTGTCAGGATCGACTCCAACACCTGTAGTTGGGGATAAGGCGCGGGGTATGAACTCCATGTTTATGTTGTTATCGTTGTCATCGTCGTCGTCGTCGTCGTCGTCGTCGTCATCGATTCCCTTTCACTTTGAATCCCCGAGCCCTGATCCTCCTCCGAATCGGTATCTGGAATCCTATTCGAATTCTGATCTGACGTCTCGTCCATGGTCTCTCCAAGATCTTCGGGTTCGCATCCTTCGTGGGGTCTTCCTGAATCGTCATCGAACCCTTGGAGTTGGGCTTCGTTGTCTTCTTCTTGGTCATAGATGTCTTGTTGGACTGCGTCAGCAAGACAACTCCAATCGTCCTCCGGGATTGAAGCAGGCTCTGGTTGAGGAGGGGAGGGGCTAGTTGGAAGAGTGGGTGGTTCCTGGCAACGTTGTGGAGCACATGGAATCACAGGATCTTCGGCACTCGTTGCTTGGGCATCAACCCATAAATTTCGGAAGTGAGCACTCCATCTCCCTTGCTTCTTATTGTCGTCTCCCTTGAGAGGAGCTTTGCCCAACGGCTTCGCGTATCTGTTGTGATGCATTGGGTTCTCAATCACCAGGTGGATGAGTTTCGAGTGGATGTTGCCAATAATTGTCCTTGGAGGCACCTTGAAATACAACTCCTTCTTTCCTTCGTCGAATTCCTTCACACCTGTGCTGAATTTCGTCCTAATCTCCATCTTCTCCAGTACGAATTCGAGTTGTTCGTCGGCATCTTCGCCATTCGAAAGGCCAGGGGAGTGATCTGGCCCTTGATCCGAGCCCATATCCGTTCTCGCATCCATCTTGACTATCTGCCCTTGGCGTGTGTAGTGGCGGCTCCCCTGTCGCGCTGTATGGTCGTTTTGGTATCGACGCTTTTATAATTAGTCAAGTTCCATTTATTGGTGATTATCTGTTGAATATCTCTAAATTGAATTTAGGAAAACCGCCAGACATCTCAACCCTTATACAAGTACAGTACTTGTACTTGTAACGTCGAATATGGACACGAAAAGCGGTGAGTATTTGTAACATACTACAAGCAACTACAAATACTTGTTGTACTTGTACATTGTCAAAGGGTTCGCGAGTTATGCCGTAAACACTGGTGGGACTTGACATCTGAACAGGCGTAAATGTATTGCAGCTGGAAAATCGCATCATTATAGAATAATGACCAGCAGTCCTCAAATGAAACTTGGAGAAATGACTGGAACGGGCCAAAAAAATTAACCACAGACATCCACTGACTCATACAATACGATTCATGTCTTCGGCTCTAGAACACATCATCTAGCCGTGCTCTATGATCTCCTTCACCTCACCCTTCTCTAAGTTAGAGGACATTGGAATAAATGCCGTTATTGTCGAGACAATTGCGTGGACCTAGAGAATACTTCCCTATTTACCGATATTCGGGGCTACTTAGGTCTCGTCATTTCCCTGGCCTCGTCAATTGAAGAAAAACATTGTCTTGGGCTGCCTGCAGAGAGATCCGTGGGCCAATCGGGGGTGTTTATTGAAGATCATAAGTATTATTGATGTGATATAGTTAATTAACAACTTACAACCCACTTCTAGGGACACGGCGTTCCGATAGTAGCACACACCAGAAGGGTGTGTGCTTGCTCATTCACCAGAAAAGAGATTCTAGATCAGTGGATAAAACTATCTACAGGATGGACATCTCGTCTACGACCCAGCTGATTCCTCTCATTACTATGTGGTGACATCTCATCATTATGTGAGGAATTAGCCAGGTATTACCCCACCGGGTATTACCTTCAACAGTGTTGGGTTTGGTAATATTGTAGATATTGTTCAGCAAAACCATGAGAGTTCTTGAAGAATTTGCGAGAACAGCAATTGCCTGTATTTGCACCATTCGACTGATTTTTTTATATATTTTTATATATTTTTATATTTTTTCTTTCTTAATACATTCGATTAACTAAACATCTGTGTGAAGAGATTTTTTTTTCTTTTCTTTGAATTTTTTATTTTAATTATCGAATCCAAGCAAACAGGGTTATACTGTACTTCTCCAGTAAGAAGCAACTGGTGGTCCAAATGTTCTACATCTCAGTCCGATCCAACCAGGGCGAACCAGGAAGACGAGGAGGCGCGCATTTACCACACAGCACGACACAGGACCTAACGCTGCGCGCCATTTTATTCACGGTTCGGGAATACCTCCTCTCCTCTCACATCCCAACTAACGCCAAGTAACTCAATACACGCGGTTGACGAATTACTTACCACAACCTCAGTCAGTGAAACCCCTCATTCAACCAGGCGTACGGGAACGAAACAGATGAAACAGACGATATAAAACCAACTCCACACTCTACCAGCGCGAGTAACAACTTGATCAACAGCACTTTGATCCTACAGTACTTGTCCATTTTTTTATTTTAATTTTTTTCCCCTACAAGTATGTACATACATAACTACATACTGTACTGTAGTCCATCAACAACCAACACCCAACTTGCCCCCCCAGCCACCTGAGCTGACTAAGCAACTCTCAAAACAGCCCATCTCTTGTTACGGGCGTATTTAATCAACTACTTATCCCACAGTCATCCACTTCGCTTCTCTGTTCGCCCCCCAAGCCGCTCCCTCCTCCCCGTGCTTGCACACCACCGCCATCGCTCATTCTCTCAGCCTCGCTTCTGGAACTTAAAACTGTCGACACAACCTAATTGCTGCAGCAGCGATATCTGGACGTAAAATCCACCAACAACATCACACATTTTTCGACATGGACGACGGCAAAAACAAGCCTGTTCGGACCAAATCAATGTCAGACCACCCGGAGAAGACAAGCGTGTCTTCGGGGGCGCGAAGATCACCACTACACACCCCCATCCACTCGCCAGCTCTCCCCCAGGGAGGCCTTGTCGGAGCAACATCGACGACACCTATCGTGACATCTCCACTGTCAGTGCTGCCCAAGACTCCCGGAGCCGACAAGATCATGTCAATGCCAAATGTTTCTGCGCCGACGCTTGCAATCCCCGAAACGAACGGAGCTCGGGCCATTGGAGCTGCTTTGGCTGGAGCCACCGCGGCAGGACGTAAACGGTCTGGGTCTCTCGACGCGCCCTCTGCAGCAACCGTGACGAGGGGAGGAACCACGTCGCCGCTGTTGTGCAATTCCGCATACAGCCCACATCCAGGAAGCTCTTCCCCAGGCGGGTACTTTGACTCCAATCACAATCTCAGCGTCAGAACACTCTCCACGCCAGCTTCACCCAACGACAATGCCTCGGTGCACCCCGTGACCCCACAGACAGTGCCTGCGACAAACAATTCAAACACCGTACGACCCAAGAGCCCCTCACGACAACCCTCCAACACCTATGCTCCTGCGCGACATCCGTCTCAAAACAACCAGCGAGGCACTCGCAAGACCAGCCAGGGAGCTGTCCCTTCTGTGTCGGGCTCCAAGCCGTCGTCCAACGCACAGTACTACGCCCAGGAGCGCGCATACCTGCAGAAAATGCGAAACAACCTTGCAGACGACTACTACACGAAAGGTATTCCTGCATCCGATCTGGATAGATCTTCGGACGAGGAGTCTCTGAGTGAGTTTGAGGGCGACTTTGTGGGACTCGGAGGAGTGGGCACATTTTTCGACGACTCTGGAGCTATTAGCTACCCGTTTCTGGAGGCCAAGTACAATGCTGATGACGCTGAAAAATCAGAGTCCATCAGAGAACGGCTTCAGTGGCAGAGCATGCTGACGTCTGTGCTCACGGGAGAGGTGGTCAAAAATGAGAAACAGCGTCTGCGAGCACCACCGGAAATGGACAAGAAGCTCGTGGCTGAAGAGTTGTGGATGGGAGTCAGAGCAAAGGTCTGTGGCCGGTCTATGGACGAGCAGCGGAGGATCATTGAGTACTCGCGAAATACTAAGGACGGAATTCTTCTGGAGGTGGTCAATTTCAGAGCTAAGCCTGCAGATGAGGCGGGAGGACGATCGGCGTCTGACCAGGTGGAGGACCTGCTGAATCGTTTGGACAATTTCGAGCAACTGTGGCGCTCGTACTCGCTCATTGAGACGGACAAGCCTTTTTACGGCAGCCAGGAGTTCCAGGAACGTCTCACAGCTCTGCTGACATGGTCTTCTCTGACCTGGAACATTGGTACGGAGATTAGACTTCTCCAGCAGTGGATTGGAAACGAGGACATTGATCTGACACGACCGGCCGAGGGCAACGATATGATGGCCGACAAGTCGCCGTTCATTGAGCGGCTGCTCAAGGGACAGGATCTCAAGAACATTTTCGAAAACCGAGTGCTGGGACCTCTTTCGCAGCTTGTGGATCGAGCTCGAACCTCAGCTCTGGAGTACCACGACACCTTTCAGACGCTTGGGCTGCCTGTGCTTTACGACCACATTGGATCATTGGCACGTTTCCCTTCACTTTTGATCATGGAGGTGATGCGAACCCGGCTCAACTACGCCAGAAAGCTCGCCAACCCTACTATGATGATGATCGACCAGACTATGGTCGACATTAGAGGATACATTGAGCTGTCTCTCAAGGCCAAAGAGAGATACATGTTTTTTGTGTCTCCCACCCAGGATGGCCCTTGGCCGCTCAAGGACACCATCGGTGATGCCTTTGACGAGACTCTGATCGACTGTGTCTCTTTCTACTTTGATCTGCTGTCTCGGAAGTTTCTCGAGTCGTCCAACGCTGTGTTCCGAACATTCAAGGAGGGTGAGCAGCTCGAGTTCCAGTACAAGTTCTTGTCGAAGATTGGCGAGTGGATTTCCGGCGGCGATTACCTTGTTGCCGAGCAGTTTTCCTACCTAACGTCGAAGTTGATGACTAAGCTGTTAGATTACTGGCAGGATTCACTCAAGGGTCCTGCCTCTGATCAAGCTAACGAGATTGCCGCTTTCTACTCCGAAACCGCCGAGCAGATTCGATCGTTTGAGCGGAATCTTATTCGGTTCTACACCTCCATGTGTTCCTCTTACGAGAATGCTTCCGAGTACGCAATCCAGCCCTCTCGGTTGGGTGCCATTGTTAACTCAGTTCGTCGAGCCAACTACTTTCTTGTCTACACTGGAGTGCTTGAGCGAGACGGTATCTACGTGTTTGCGGATCCTTCTCTTCGAGAGCGGCCACACAAGCTCAAGGAGATCATTCGTGGATACTCTCGTTACCGGCGACCTGAGGAGGACAGTGTGGAGTACGATCACATCGCACATGTGCTGATTCTATGTTCGGAAGAGCCCTTTATCTGGGAAGGAGAGATTCTCAACATTGACATGCCATCTTTTGACCTGGAAATCAAGATGGGTCGAATGCGAATCGTGTCCGAGGGAGGTACACACATGCTGCAGCTTGCCAAGACACAGTTTGCCGAGGTATGTGAGCGAGAATTTCTCAACACCGTGGTTGAAGCGAAATCCAACCAGTTGCGTGTCGATCATGAGTTCGGACGTCTTCGGAAACTCTTCTTCCGGCTCTCCATGTCGGTCATTGACAACGTGGCCACCATCAGACACACTCTCAAGGGTCTGGGATGCCAGGACACAGTGCAGAACATGTTCGTTTTCGCACGTGAGTTTGGCCAGCGAGGTCTGCGGTCACTGGAGGGACCCAAGAGAGGCTACGTGACCATGAAGCTCATCAATCTTTGTATCGAGTGGGTCTCCTTCGTGGTTGACGACTGTACTTCTACGGAGTACCGTACTTTCCGTTACACGGTGACGGCTCTTGAGTTTGCGTCTGTTATGACATCTGGCGTTAACATTCTCGCCGTCAACGAGGAGGCGTTCTTGCGGCTGCGAGTCAAGGTTGCCGGATGCATGTCTCTCTTGATTTCGCATTTCGACATTATGGGCGCTCGGTCCAAGGCCAAGGCCCAGCAAAAGGTCGAGGTCACCTCTGCCCGTCGCAAGAAGATCTCGCATATGTCGTTTAAGGATGACACCGAGCTGATGGAGGCGTTCCGAAACGACGCTGTCAAGAAGCTGGAGGATCTGGAGCGAAAGCGAAACGACCTCGAGTTCGAGCACCATTACGTGGGTCGAGTTTTGGACGACGGGTCTGCCGATGACCAGTTCCTCATGTCGCTGGCGTCAGCCTTCTCCAACGTCACCATGCGATGGCAGCTGGGTCGGTTCATTGGTTCTGGAACCTTTGGAGACGTTTACTCTGCTCTCAATTTGGATAATGGTGAGATGATGGCTGTCAAGGAGATTCGTCTGCAGGACGCTCAGTCAATCCGAACTATCGTCAAGGCCATCAAGGATGAAATGACAGTGTTGGAGATGCTTCACCATCCCAATATTGTGCAGTACTTTGGCGTGGAGGTCCATCGAGACAGGGTCTATCTGTTTATGGAGATTTGCCAGGGTGGGTCCATTGCCGATCTGCTGTCGCACGGTCGAATCGAAGACGAGCAGGTTATTCAGGTCTACACTTTCCAGATGCTTCAGGGTCTGGCTTACCTGCATCATGCTGGTATCGTACATCGAGATCTCAAGCCCGAGAACATTCTTCTGGACCACAATGGTCTCATCAAGTTTGTTGACTTCGGTGCAGCCAAGGTGATTGCCCGAAATGGCCGAACCCGGGCTGCCCAGACTGGAACCCGTTCCAAGATAAACTCACTGACAGGTACACCCATGTACATGTCTCCTGAGGTAATTACAGGTTCTAACCCTGGTCGACAAGGGGCAATTGATATCTGGTCTCTGGGTTGTGTGGTTTTGGAAATGGCTACTGGCAGACGACCATGGTCCAACCTGGACAATGAGTACGCCATCATGTTCCATATTGCCTCTGGACACATGCCCCAACTGCCTAGTGCTGAGCAGTTGTCCCCCGAGGGTCAGGCGTTCCTGCTAAAGTGTCTGGATAGAGACCCCAACAAGCGAGAGAGCGCCATCGAGCTGTCCAACGACCCCTGGTTAGCCCGAGTCAAGAATGATCATCTGGAGCAGTTGACTCCTATGGGAGAGGAGTAGAGGAGGAATGAATGACGTTAATTTATTGATTATTATGATATATACCGAGTGTGTGTTTGCAATTACATTGTACTGTAGACTGAGAAGAAACAATCTGGACGTGGGACTCACGGACAATTCTTTTAGTGCGAAGTGTTTTCAAGTCAAGATGGAACTCCTCTTCATCAAGGACCAGTAGTTCACGTTTCTTCTTGTAGTCCATTATGTCTTCCTTTCGAGCATTGAATCCATCAAAGTTGGTCGGTCATCTAAGAGCCTTGCAGTCTGCTTCTCGACCTTCAACTCGTTTCTTCTCCTTACTTCAACCTGTTCAAGTCTGTAGTTTCCCACTTTCTACTTGAAAGACGCTTCACGAAGACCAAAGCTCAGTCCCTCCAAGTGGCTAGCTTGCCGCCAGGTTGCATTCATGAAGACCACCGTCTGATCTTGTCCTCTAGAACACCCCCTGCCTGCTGGAAAAACGTGTACCAAAAAGAATTGATCTCTCTGAGCTAAACGCAAGTTTTCAGGTCTAAATGAGTGTAAATCAGGTTAGCCAGGGCGACTATTCGTCTGGTCCAAGTACTCTGAGAAAAGTTGTCGCCTTGACCAATCATTTCACAGACTCTTCTTTCTGAAAAGCCTTACCAACCAGTGTATTGATTCGCTCTTGTAAAATTTGTAAAGCCTCCACCTTGAGCTTCGAACACTCGTTTCACCCAGTGATATCAGCCTGCCTATCAATTTAATGGCGGGCACAGCCTCGATCACGGAGTTGTACTCCCGCCAATGCGTCTCGTACCAAACGCCCTATTTTGGTGGGTCCAAAATACAAAAGGGGCTTGACTTGCGCAGTTCCGTCCGCAGATTGGCAAACAAGATCTCACAGCCCTTGTTGTAGTCGTCGTCGTCCTCTCTGTGAAACATCAGCTCCAAATCGCCCAGGATATACTGAGCCCTTCTGACACGCGCGCTCAGTTGCTCGTCTGCCGGACCAACGTATTCTTTCTCGAGAACGAACAGAACAGTTGCGATTGGTGTGTTCTGCTACACCGGTCTCTTACCAAGGAGCTCTCCGTCTACGGAACCAAGGAGAACCGAATCTCCATTGCCGGGGGCTTCCTCTAGAAGTCTCCAAAAGAGAATAAAGAATATGGGGAGCTTTTGGTTACTTTAGATACAGCACTGTAATTACAGTTGACGACCTCTGACCTGAGTGGAGATGAGATGAAGAACAGTAATCACATATCGTTATATAACATGCTGTACTAGTATGTACAGCAACGGCATACATACACCCACATATCTTTTAACTAGCAACTTGCTCATCTAATTGACATGAATCTGCACTGGCCAAGTTAAGGAACCCAGACACATGCGGTCTCCGAGCCCATCTGCCAGTTTCATCTTGGTCTTTTCAAATTGCAAAGGCTTAAGCGATTCGATATTTACTCCACCCGGCCCTTCAGGCCTGCGACGCAAGGCTCGTCGACAACTTTTGCTCCACATCAGGGCGACGAGAGAAGGACTGAGATCTTGCTTCATCGTCTCCAGCCGCTCATCCAAAAACGCTGGGACTGGGCCAAAGCGGGAGCGGGAATGAAAGTAGGGACCTTCCCACGAAACAATGGGATGGTCGAGACGGAGCGCAGCCTCCGCTGTCACGGTTCCACCGGATGTTCCTGTCATGTACCCGTAGGGAGGCCTACGAATCCCCCTAAGTTTCCTCTTCAGAGTACCGTACTTTGTGGGAGAGGCCTTGGAGGGACTCGTGCCAGGCTTGGCAGGGCTAACATTCTCCTTGGAAGGACTCGACTTGGTCTTGACAGGGGTGGCTTCGACGATACCGGCGCTGTCTGAGTGGCTTGTGCTCGGCCTTTTGTTCTCGCATTTATCACCGCGGTTCATCGTCATCAAAGGCGTGTCTGGGAGATTATCAGGCCATCGGACCCCTTTCGATACCGGGCGGTTATGCTTCTGAGACGGCTGGTCCACAAACGGACTAGGTTGATCAGTAAAGTAGCCCTCGAGGGGCTCCTGGTGCTGTTGGTTGGCAATACTGTGAGCAGTCTGTGGTCTCGACGTTCCGTCCCTTCCATTCGTTCGGGGTCGAGGGGGACCCTTATTTGGGTATCCATGAGCTGATGTTTGACCGCCGTAAGGAGATCCCTGGCCAACACATGGCGAGAAAGCTTGATTGTAGACGTGGTTCGGAGACGGCGACTGGTAGTAGGAGCTGTGAAGAGGCGGCGTCCCGTGGTATGCACTGTGAAGAGGCGACGACTGGTGGTATGAGCCATGACGAGGTGGTGTTGATTGGTAATGATGGTTAGCTTGCAAATGCGGAGGTGGCGTGTGTTGCATAGGGAATGCATGCGAAGGTGGAGTGTGTTGAATTGAATGAAGCAGAGAAGGAGGGGTTCCAGTAGAGGGCGAGTGCATGTTGGGATGCAGTTGCTGTATATGGCCAAGAGGAGCCATATTGAGGTCGTGGGGACTCCTGCGGAACTGTTGGAACTGAGACTCACGGGAGGAAAAGTCCTCCAAGCTGGCCTGTAGTTGTATCGCCTTATCTTTGGTATCCTCCAGCTCCTTGGCAATGGATGTGTTCTGCTCCAGTGTATGGTCCAGTCGGGCCTGCAGGTCATGAACCTCATTTTCCTTACTGGTCAATTGGGATCGCATGGTCTGTATCTCCTTATCCATTTGGGCCAGCTGAGCTTCGGCGTCAGACAAAGCCATCTGAGTCTGGGTGGCGTCGGACTTGACACGGCCCAGGACTTCTGTCAGCTCCTCATCCTTGGATACCAGTTGCGACTGTAGCTTTGCAACATGATTGAGCGCTTCGTCACGTTCTTTTGAGACCATGTTGAACTTGAGCTCTGCAATCTGCTCGCTGGCCTTGAGCTTCTCAATCTCCGCGATCGCTTTGATCTTGTCGTTGTTGGCGTCGCTGAGATGCTGCATGTGTCTTGCGAGATGTTCTTCGTCTGCCAATTTGCGACTCTCAGACATATTCGAACCCGCGGTTTGCAGATCTTTGAGCTGGTCACGAAGAGCATCGACTTCGGACTTGAGATTGTCGCACCGCCTGCGCTCCTCGGCTAAGGCGGCCTTGCCCTTTTGGTAGGACTGCTTGAACGTGGCCCATTTTGAAGCCCACATCTGTCGCTCTTTCTCCAAACCACGCTGCTCACACAGAGTCATGATTGTGGTGATGGTTTGGGTCAGAGACTTCCAGAGTGCGTCGGGGACATCGTGCAGTCTGGCCTTGGCGCCGAGTCGTTTGAACTCCGCAATGGTCGGTTCGAGGATGGAGTAGACATCTTTGAGCTTGCCGTTGATTTCTGCCGTGTCCACTTCATGCGAGATTTTGTGTAACAAGACTGCCAGGTCAGCAAGGACGGTGGTGGCCATGGTATCGGTCCGTCGGTGAGACGGGTGCGTATCGAGCAAGACACGGAAGTCGCTGGTATTACTGCTTTGACAGATGAGACAGTGTCACAGATAGGTCTCAGAGCGGATATCACACCAGGATATCACACCAGGGGTGTCACGGGGAGAAGTCGGTATCAAACGGGGGTATCAGTAGCGATGTATCTCAATGAGGGTATGCTTTGTTAGTGGCGTTAGTAGGCGGCGGTTTTCAATGACGGGAAACCGAAAAGTCGAAAAGAAAAAGAAGGAGAAGAAGAAGAAGTTGAATACCAAGATTCCGAGATTAACTAGTACAGTATACACAAAAGAGGTGAGTTTGTGGTCTGTGTCTCTTATTTCGGATTTAAGGTTTCAATACTACTCAGCCCTAACCCAACAGGAAGACTAACTCTAAAAAATGTGCAGGTTGATGCATTATGGAAGAAAATTCCAAAGGGCAGTTTTCCTAAGCACACGACAACATGAGCAAACAAACGAGCAGAAAAGGAAAGAAGGCGTGGAGAAAGAACATTGATCTGGAGGATCTGAACGCCGGTCTAGACAGCGCTCGAGAAAACGAGCGGCAGTTTGGCTCCAAGAACCTGGAGCAGGCTGGTGATGCTCTCTTCACTGTGGACACAGCTGGAACGTCTGGCGATGTCGAGACTTACCATAGCAAAAAGAAGGAGAAGCGTCTCAAGTCGGACGAGATTCTTGCCCGGCGATCTGCTGTCCCCGGCGTGATTGGCAAAAAGACCAAGAAGGAGAAGAAGATGAGCAAGGAGCAGCTGGATATGCTGTTGAAGAAGGCTGGACGACGAGATGTGGACAACAAGATGACCGAGGCTGCTCTGCAAGCCGACTCTGTCCTGGAGACTCCTGTTTACGACGCATGGGACGAGGCCCCCGCTCCTGTGGTTCCCAAGAAGAAGACCATTACTGCATCCAAGGTGGTCAAGCCCCGATCCGAGTTCCAGGGTTTCCCTCAGAGTATGACCAAGGTCAAGAATGCTGGATCTCGGGTTGCATACATGCCCAAGTCTGCTAAGCCTGAGAACATCATGCGGGCTACTTTTGCTAACGGTGATCACAGAGAGGCCACTTCTCGAACCCGAAGCACTGTGCGACCTTCCACTCTGGACCACAAGCCTCTTGTCTTTGGAGCCACTGACAAGGCTATTGAGGTTCCCCACGAGGGTCGATCTTACAATCCCTCTCTGGAGGCCTGGCAGGCTCTTCTCAAGGAGGAGCTGGCCAAGGAAGAGGCATTGGAGGAGGAACGACTGCAGCTGGAGGCCGACCAAGCCCGTGTCCAGCATCTCATGGACACCATGGAGGACCACGAGGACAAGCAGATGGATTACTCGTCCGAGGAGGAAGAGGAGGAGGCCTCTGATGAGGAACTCGAGGGCGGTAGCGTCGGTCTGTCTATCAACGCGCCTGCCAAGGAGAAGCGAAAGAGCATGGCTAAGCGACGACAGATGCGAGAACACAAGGAAAAGGAACGAATTCGAAAACAAATGAAGATGGAGATGAAGAAGATTCATGAGAAGATGCAACAGCTCGCCAAGCGGTCCGAGAAGTCCGAGCAGGAGAAGCAGGATCTCAAGGATCTCATTGCAGGAGGCGAGGCTGCCGAGAAGGTGCGAACCCGTCGGTACGGCAAATACGAAATTCTGGAGCCCACTCTCGATGTCAAGCTCTCAGGCGAGCTCACAGACTCTCTTCGACGACTCAAGCCCGAGGGATCGTTGATGCGAGACCGGTTCCGATCGCTGCAGCAGCGAGGAAAGATCGAGGCTCGAAAGCGACACAACCTCAAGCCCCGATACAAGAAGAAGGTGACCGAGAAGTGGTCTTTCAAGGACTTCAAATAGATGCAGATGGGATGGAATTAGTGAAAAGTAATATATTTTGGATTATACAGGATGTCAAGGTGAGATATTGGTATTGCGATACGACTACTGTATGTACAGGTACAGTGGTAATGGGTCTAATCATTTATGCGGAGCGAACGAGTTACTGTAGAGCAGACAATCTACAATTAGGACGGAAGAGATCTTCTACACTTATAAATCTGATTTTAAATAAATGCAATAAATATATAATACAGTAAACATAGTCGTGCAGTCACGATTTTTCGCTCTAAAATCCATACTTTGCTCCACTCTCCTTTTGGGTAAGGCGATTCTGAGAGTATGACGCCTCCAGCTGCTCCTTGTTGTCCTGGGCTTGTCGCAACAGACTGGTGATCTGGTGCTTGCCTCCTCCAATGGCCGTAAGAGGTCGCTTGTACTCGTCAAGCTTTCCTTCGGCCTTGAGTCTTTCCGATTCCTCCGTGAAAGCGTCCACTGAGAACTCGTGGATGTTGTCATTCGCCAGATTCTCAAATTCTCGATCTTTGCTTCGATTCTTGGGCCGAGGCGCTGCATCCAGCGTTTGGGCATGTGTTTTTTCAGAAACTACAATAATCGGTGGCTCAGCCACTTGTGTAACATTGTCCCCAATAGCCTGTGGCTTGATGATCTCGACCTTGGTGTCTTCCCTTACTTCCTTCTCCTGCTGGGCTCGCAAATTAAACAGGTTTCCGAGGCGTTTCGGAGCAGTTTGAGTCTCAGTTGTCGTTGAGTCCGCAGCCGCATCACCAGCAATAGTATCTACAACCGCAGTCTCTACAACCACAGTCTTTCCATCCGCCCCAACCGACTGGCCCTTGGCAGCTCGCTTTTCGGCTCTCAGCCGTTTTCGGACCGAGTTGGGCACCATTGTCTGCTTGTAAGATGCAGCGGTATTCACGGGGGACTCTGTCTGAGCCGGAGTCTTTTCCACCGCAGTTTCCTCTGTGCTAGTCTTGAGCTCTTCCTCTTTCTCAGTCAGCTTTTCAGGAACAGCAGTCGGGGTGTCCGTGGCGGAGCCCGCTCTGTCTGGAGACGCCGCTTTCTTAACGGGCTTGTTTCCCAACGCGCTGAACCGTTTCTTGTGTCGCAGTTGAATTTTTGCCATTGTCGCACTGATTCAGGAATCTTTTCAAAATCTTTTGGCCCATCACCACATATCCAGGAGAGCGCATCCTGTATGCAATGAAGTTACCCTACCTGTTCGCCTTGTCTCCAAACTCAAAATCTCATGAGGTCAAAATCTCACCACCCAAGGGCTCATATCACACACACCCACACATCACAGAAACATGTCTCAGGATCCCCATAACGGAAAGGGCACCTTTGAGGTGCACAAGCAACCCCAGCCCGGTCTCAAAGTGTGAGTATCACGACAATCGAGAGATTGACACGCCATGATATGTGTCGTAATCAGAGACAGGAGGTGGCTGCGACACTCAGGCAGTGTTGGCGGTGGAGGTTGGATTCGGGTGGCTAATGGTGGACGGGAGTGTGAAGAGAAGTTGTGGTTGAAATGGGCTATTTGAAGAGACGTGTTTGGTTGGTATTCCCCAAAGCGACTTGCAATCAAACTACCAATCTCACTCTCTTCAAGACACTACAGCTGCGTGCGACGATCAGAGCCACTGATCTCTCAATGCAACTCTGGGTTCAGTATCTACACGGACATTTTGTGACCAGGACAACACCGTGAATGAGAAATGTGTCTCCTTCATCCTTCTCTTCTCCAGAAAATCTACACGTTGTCTTGCTTGTGACAGACCCGTTTGAACTCTGCATTGCTGTGGCTAGCCACATGCCGCAACCAGCCAATCAATTGCTACAGCAAGCAGCACGTCGGTTTTATCACAACTACACCCTCTAAACTTTCGATGGTATCTTGAAGGACCTACTCCTGACCTCTGACCTCTGACCTCTGACCTCTGACCTCTGACCCCTGACCTTCGACCATGCTCGACCGTTCCATTCTAACACAGTTTCCGAAAGGGCAAGTACATTGACCCCAAGACCTTCCAGATGTCCCCCGCTCTGATTCGGGCCCGACGACCCTTCTTTGTGCGAAACATGCTCGCTCTGGCCGGCCTCACCGGTTTTGTCGCCGGTATCTACGGATACACCATGTACTCTCTGCGTACCGACGACTTTGGCGATGTGCCTATTCCTCCTCTTGATCCCGAAGAGATCAAGAAGCTCCAGAGCAAGTACAGCGACGACTCCAAGGCCTAGGTCTTTTGTATATATGTAAATAGTAAATTATTCTGACTGAGCACTGCGGGACTGACTGACCGTAATCAGGTCAGAAGTGCACCCAATGAGCTGTCTCATTGTGATTGTAGGTACGAGTAGACGACAATATAAGAACTCTACTCGTACCGGCACAACTGCGACCAGATACCATGTCCATCAGTTCTACTACTTGTAGCTGCCTGAAGATATGGTGCATACTGTAGAGCATGTAGGCATGTAGTGTTCGCTAGAGTAGGAACTGGACCCACTAACGTGGCCAATTGTAGTCGATGAGAGTTATATTGAACGAACAAGTGGAATTAACCACAAAATGTGTACTATCCTATCACCTCTATTTCATGTGAATGGTTTTATCTTGGGCGGTCGTCCAAACAAATATTCAAGTATCAGGTCAACTAAAAATTCCATAAAGTCAACTAAAATCCAAACTTAGTTTTGGATGACTGCTTCGTGCTAAACCAAAAATAGACTTTGAAAAGCAAGCTGGACCCTTACATGAGAGCAAAAGGGCGAGGTGATTGGGAGCGTCATTTGTGGCAGTTTTTGGACCACAAATCTTTTGAAAAATTATTTTGTGAGCTATAATCATGTGACTAGAATTGATTTCCGTTGTTTCCCCGATTGTATCGATTAAATCCAAATTATTCGCACTAAATAAGTGTCTTTAATTTAGTGTCCATTAGCCTCACACTAGTATCATACCAGTAATGTCAGTGAAAGTTCATGCATAGAACACGATCACCACTCTCATAATGACACTGGCTAGTCGGATAAGACGCTCTCGACGCGTTATTATTCTGGCCCTGGCGGTTGTGTCTCTTCTGATCATGGCGTTTATCATTTCCAAGCCCGATTTGGCCATGAAACTCGGAGCAGCAGCCACCGAGAGCACCCGATCCAGACCCAGCGCGTTCTTCGACCGCACTTTGGACTTTCCGGGCGTGGAGAGTGACACAGATCACCTGGTCATGGTGCCGTGCCATGGTGTGTGGAAACAGCCCCGAAAGAGCAGCACCAAGCTGCCGGGACTGGCGTTTTCGGACTGGGTTGCAGGCCCGTTTCTGGAGGGCAAAACCGACATTCTGCTCAAACACATCACCGAGGGAGTGCGACGAGCGTCAGAAGACCCCTCGGCGCTCTTACTCTTCTCTGGAGGTCAGACCAAAAAGGCTGCAGGCCCCATTTCCGAGGGAACCTCCTACTACCAGCTGGCGGAGGCTCTGGGATTAGACATGTCTCAGACAGCAGTGGAGGAGTACGCACGTGACTCGTACGAGAACCTGGCGTTTTCGATTGCGAGGTTCAGGGAGCTGACGGGCCGGTACCCAGTCAGAATCACCGTGGTCGGCTACGAGTTCAAAAGAGCCCGGTTTGAACAACTGCACCGACCAGCCGTAGGATATGATTCTGACAAGTTTGAGTACGTCGGCATTGATCCTGTTTGGGGCGAGGACGAGCTTCCTGATGCCGGTGAACTGGAACACGCTTTTCTGCCGTTCCAACGAGACCCTCATGGATGTGTGGAGCAGGTTCTCCTGAAGAAAAAGATTGAGAGAAACCCCTGGAGACGCCAGCACCCTTACGCACACACTGCTCCGGAAATGAAGCAGCTGTTGCTCGCCTGTAACCAGAGATAGTGGTTTAATGGCCTAGTACATACATAGACATTGCATATAGATTTGATTGATTGTTGGAGGAACCCAGAGGAGGGTTGATAGTGACCCGACGGTGCTGTATAGTACCAAGAAGTCCAGCATACTGTTTATACCCTAGTGTTAATGTGTAATGAGTATACTATCTTTACATTAGTTACTTCCTTCCCCATACACTTGAAGTTGGAGTCGCCAGCAGTGTCAACTCACAAACACATGCAAGTAGAACATCTCCAACATGAGCCGGTTGACGTGCTTCTTCTTGTGGACCCATTAGTCTCTAAAAGCACCAAAATCACAAGCTTAGAAGCTGTTATCCTCAAATACAATATTGTATGTACTGTGTACTGTGTACATACTGTATCTTGAAGGACAACCACTTTGAATGAGATAATTGAATAAAATGGGAAGCAAGACTACCGAATGAGTTTTATGGAACCCTCTGGTTAATCTGATTCGATTTAAATATATATAAACGCGACTCTCGAACGCTTGCGCTCACCAGGATACGTACCATACAATGCTCCAAGCGTCTGTATCCAACATCAACAGTCATATAATACCAAACCTGCACAATGTGTTCCGACTTGATAGCACACACGTAGGGCCTAGCTCTCGTAACTACTACTACTAGAATGTAAACCACAATGTCATAAAAAGCTGCTTGGTCAACAGGGCAGCTGGGGCACACTACAATTCCTCTATCAGGCACGTAGATTATCGGCTACCATACCAAGAACTGCGTACTTCAGTTTGAAATCACAATCAAAAACACCCAATGTTCAAGTTCTCCTCCATCCTATATATTCACCTTTGAAGAGATCACACGACTCTTCCATAGCTTCGGTATTGCTTCCACCGGAGGAGTAAATATCTGAATAGAGATTATCGCCTTAGAAATGGGATAATGAAGTTCCAACTGAAACTCATTCCATTTCACCCTGTCAGAAAATCACCTTCTACAACAAGTTTCCTAGTTTTTTCGTATTTTTTCGTATTTTTCGTATTTTTTCGCATTTTCTACCTTTTTTTTTATTCTAATGATTCATTACAGCTATATACCTAGTAAACCGGGTTTTTTTTTTTTTTATCCTAATGACGGGTTAATGACTAATCAGTCTTCCGATAACAATGAAAATGTTTTTAAAAATTCGTATAACCAGCCTTCGTGGCCAAGTGGTAAGGCGCAGCACTAGTAATGCTGAGATCATCAGTTCAAATCTGGTCGAAGGCAATTCTTTTTTTCAATTTTCCCCATTTCCCCATTTCCCCATTCTTTATGGGTTTTTCGGTCACACAAAGAAAAGGAAAACAAAAAGTTTCTCCATATTAAGGTTTAAACGTTAATATTTTTTGGAATAAAGTTCCGAGAAGATGAATAACCGGATATTGGAGCATAGAGGAAAAAGGAGAATACCGAACGTCAGATGTGCGAAAAAAGAAAGCCCGACGTGGGGCTTGAACCCACAGCCTTGAGATGACCTTTGGATAAGAGTCTCACGCTCTACCGATTGAGCTAGCCAGGCGAATTGTTACATTTTATGGATTTTGACATACAAAATGTGGATAAAGCTGACTAACCGAATCATTAGAATAAAAAAAAGACTAAAAACACCGAAAAAAGAGTAAGAAATGAGCAGCGGGCATATGGGGTGGTTTGATTAAGGAATGAGTCGCCTATACATGAATTTTAACCACTTCAAATGACAATGGCAACTCATCTGGGCACTCTAATTGTCGATTATTCTTATGTAGTTTCATTGGATGTCTTTGGGCACGGCTGAATAGTTATTAGTGTCCGGATAGGTAATTGTAGGGTGGCTTTTCGCTCATTCTGCAGCAGTTTTGACAGTATATAAGATCATCACTGAGTTGTATCTTGTAATAGACGAGTGGGTAAGTATTCGAATCATTTAGGATGTAATGGAAGACTTTTTACAAGGCGACAGTGCTACAGACAAAGGCGACAGAGGTCTTATCGAGCTTTTTGTTACGATTGATATGACTTGGGTATCACTCAGTTCACTAATGCAACGTTTTTGTCGCCATTCCGTTATCGGGACTTGAACATGAGAGAATGTACTAGTAGGCAGTTTGAATGATCCTACCAGTACATACTGTACCTCTAAAAGTACGAGCAGAAGTATAGCATGTACTCATACAGTGTACACACACGTCGGGTCTACAAAGCTATTCCCCCGATCATGATGTCTCCAACATACCATCCCCAACAAGCTGTCACTTTCAACCCGATCTTTCCCGTTCGAAGGAGTGTTTCAAATGTTAATGAGGGGCGTGTAGGTTTTGTTTCCGGCACCGAAGCGTGGTTGCAGCATGGTTCTGGCGGGTTTGGAACTTGGTTCGAGTCTAGGGGCGATATTATTTCAATTTGACACTACCGAAAGCCCCTGGAATGGAGCGTCGATGGATGTGCCGGAAGGAGTGGGGTAGGTGCATTTCCGAGGTTTGAAACTTGTAGTTAGAGGCAAAAATTGTGGGTTGAACGAGCCTGGTACAGTCTGCAACGTCCTCGGTGCTTATTAAGCCACTACTTGGGCCCTTTACGTCTCGTGAAGTCGTCACATTCACGGTCGATAGTTTGTACCTGCATCTATCCAGTAAGTGGAGAATGTGAAAGTGAGACAGTGTGGACGCTGTCGTGTGGTCAGGGGGCCGAGTCGGACGGACGTGTGGGGTAGAGCGGGGCGGATCCTTTGTTGTGTCTACGGTTGGCATTTCTGACGTCTTTGGACTTTTCTGACGGACTCTGGAATATTTATTTTTTATTTTTTATTTTTATTTTTTATTTTATACCACCAACCCATACTAAAGCCGACAACTTAATTACTGTGTAAAACCCACTAAAAGGCTGGGCTGTCGGACTTGCGCTTATTTTGGAACGTCAGCTTACTGAAAGGTGAAACAGTAACCATCCATAACAAGTGCAGGTAGCAATGTTGCAAAACACCCCATCGCGACTCGCCAAACGTAGGGGGGTGGCCACGTGACCACCGGCGTCGCGGCCCCGTGGGACTCTCTCGTGGGACTCGATTTGATTCCACCCATTTCTCATTATCCAGCCAGCAACGAAAAGTCGCCGTGTTTTCTGTTCAAGGTTGGTTAGGTCATGAGTGGGCTAAGCCATGTGCACCCAACGGCTAAAGCTTGCTCATATATCTGAGATGGCCCGCCTAAAAATCGGACACTCAAAAAAAAACCAACAATCCAAATTCCGACTCGCAAAACATTGCCGCACCAGGTCACGGACAGTCACTAACGACATTAGACAAACACTCAATCTGGCCACACCAACAAAAGACACACAAGACAGTCGCTCACAGATCGCTCCACAATAACCAATAGCTACACAAACGAACCAGGATCCGACTCTTCGCTCTTGGGTATTATCGCAAACAGCTCTGTAATAACAACAACTACAACAACGACAACAAGAACAAGAACAAGAACCAAGTCGCCGCAGGTGTTCTCTCAAATCCGCTCAGATAATTCGGCCGCCATGTCCGTCTCTTCACACACCTCTCAGCAGTCCATCCTCACGACGGGATCGAGACCCTTATATGGCAACAAGACCGAGCACGACTACGTGTGGGACAAGCTGGACGAAAGTGCCACCATCAACTCCAACCGAGTTTGGAACCAGGCCAGTGCAGATCCCGATGTGGGCGAATCGGTCATGAAAAACCGACAACGGCTCCTGTCCAAGGCCGGTATGGCCCCTCCGTCCCAGACCCAGAAGAAGACGTTCCAAATGCCCTACAACGCCGTCTATAACGATACACTGCCACCGCAGCCAAGACGGGAGGACTCCATGTCGACCTCGGCTGACGTGATTCAGAGCCACAAGGTGCCTCGACTGCTGAGACCGTTCAGATCGATCAAGAAGGCTTTCACAGGGTAGATGCAAGAGAGACAGACAGTCAGAGTGCCTTCCTCTGCCTCTGGGTAAAGATAATTTATAGCTATTAGTAATACAGGATGGGTTTATCAATATCGGTTCATGTAGATAAAAAAAAATACGAGTAGTGGTATTGATTTTCTTTTAATATTCTAGAAAATTCTAGAATTATGCGAGAATTCTGGTTAAATTGGATAAAATTCAAGAAAAAATAACAATCGTACGACAAATCAAAGGTACATCCTCTCATACACGCTCGAGGCGTACATACACGTTTGTTCCTTCATTTATCCTGCTGTCGATGGCCAGTTTCTCCCGTCTAGCCGATTTTCTTTATGTCACTCAATCTGAGACACCAACTAAAAGCAAGTCCGTGGTGTAAAATGTCGAAACTGAAACACGTGTTGACAAAGGGACACAAATCAGAACAAATTGGGTGAATTCTGGTACCAGTACTTGTAAATTTTGGGTAAAAATTCGCATGTGTATTTTAATCAACTGACAAAAGGGTTGCGGTAGATAATCCGAAACCAATAGTTCTAACAATTCAATAGCGTACAGTACCATACTCTATAATAACATATAATATTATTACGCTATATATTATTTAGACTAATACAGCCTGAATTCTTCAACAAAGAAACATATCCTACAGACGTTATGGTGAAACAAGGAAGATGATATCGTGCAGGGTTATAAAGCCTAACAAAACAATAGCCCTGTCTCTCCAGTGGTCTCCAGTGGTCTGCAGTGGTCTGCAGTGGTCTCTCCTGGCTCTCTCCATTGTTGTGATGGTTCGATGCCGGGGATTAGTTGAGATCAATTCCGAGCCGCACCGTTTTATTTATGCAGCTCGCGCATATTGCAGTAAAACACCATCACCATCGACCTGGATACATGACCATGTCAACATTCAGCTCCCGCGCTTTTTCACAGAAATATCCGTGTGAGGGCGAACATCCTTCCATCAAGAACAATTCCGTCCAGTACAGAGAGATACCAAAGAAGAATCGGAGTCCGCATCCAGACCAGTACGGGATCGATACCAACAAAGCAAATTGGCCGAAGTGAGGAGACAAAGGGCCAAGTGGGAAGTGGGGAGGGTGTTTTGCCAATTGACGACGGAAGAACGACGCAAGAGGCACCAATCTGTTCACGGTACGTTTGACGGTGCGTTTGACACACTTGGGTCTTGAACGGTGGTTCAATTGAGTGTTTCGAACGTCCAGTTAAAACACCATGTCCCTGCTGATACAAGTGTGTAGTTCACCCACCTCACCAAACCTGGAAGATGACCCAGTCTGACCCTGATGATACCTTCCAGTACCGTAGTTACCCCAAATGCACGCAGATCGGTTCAGGTAATCAGGAGTTCGGAGATTGTGTTGAAGAACTAAGGAGCGATCTAAGAAGACAAATCTTTATGTAACTTCTGAAATAAACGGTCAGCAATTCTCTTAATACATGTCTAGACCCTTGATAAACAGATGAAGATCGGTGAGCGAAATAGTCGATGGGATACACCAGAGACTGTTTATTTGCGCTGTTATCTTGAGGCATAACACTCATGTTAGTCAGGGTTATCACATTTATAATTCTCTCGATCATGGAGAATATGATAAATAAGAGGGATTGTAAGACTTGGAAAGACTTCCAAGACTAGTCATATGAAGTAAGAATAAGCATCATTGACTGTTGTTACTTATCTTTGATTAGAAGGATATCGTAGGAAATGCCTACTTGAATGTACAGTGTACATTACTGTACTCGTAGCAAGTCCCGCTCGACTTTCCGATCTGCCTTGGGCATGCCGGATAAAAGTACAGTACGTACTTGCACTTGCTAACATTTTTTCGTAGATAAACTGAGAAGATGAACCGCACCAAACTTGGTTCCTGTTGTACCGTATGTACATGTCATCCCATCTTCAGCTCAATGACCGACAATAACATGGACCAGGTTCAAATCAAGCTAGAGAGCCTGGAAAAGAACCACAAGGCGAGGTATGCAATTGACCTGCATAAAACAGCTTACCTATGCTCCGAGGGAGAAACCGTCATCTTTTCCGTGTACGACAACTCTGAGAAAACTATCAGCAGACATGGCTCCTTCACCCTCCAACAATTTTCGGGAGCAGGCACCGGAACTAGTATGAGTACTGTCCCTTGGAGAGCCCTTCAAATGAAGCTGGTAGTCAAAACCGCTTCAAACACTTTCCTGATGAAGATGTCTAATGGTTTGATTTTCATCATCAATGGAGATGCGTCGAGCCATTTGATAAGCAGCATTGGTGAAAAGCTTCTCTGTGAAGTAATGACTCTCCACTACTCTCAGAGACTTGTGGGCTTATCCAAAGTGCGGTTAAACGGGGACTTTGACTTCACGCTCGTCACCAAAGAAGGAACCATCCCCATCCACTCTGTCGTGTTCAAGGCCTCTCTACCCTTTTTTGCTGCAATGATCGACGCTAACATGATCGATTCGCGCGAGAAACGGCTTGAAATCCCATATCCACATGCGTGGGTGGAGGTCATGGTGTCGTATTTCTACGGGGAGCCGTTCGAGGCGGAGTTTGAACAAGCTACCGGGTTGCTGGTCCTGGCTGACGTCTATGATATCCCCGAACTGCGACATCTTGCAGTGTTCAGGATCAAGACCGAGGAGTTGGACATGACAAAGTGTCTGACTGGGTGGAGGAACGCGTTTGAAGCACAGAACGAGCAGATGCGGGAATATTTTGCTGCTTTTGCGAGAGACCAGTGGAACGAGTTAGAGCATGTTGCTGAGCCCTTGTATGGAATGCCCAAGCAAGAGGTGGTGGAGTTCATGTTGGATGTTTCCAAGGCCAAGATTGATAAGCTGGGTCTGAATGATTGACCGCGCGTGTCGTAAATGAGAGTCGGGGTTGGCAGAGAAGAATTATTGAATTGCCCTACGGTAGCAGTACAAGTAGCCCACGTATCACAACATAGCCAATGTAAGAGACAAAAGACATATAAGACACGCTTAACCCCCAATGGCCCTCTACCCCACCAGCAATGACAACATACAAATTGAAGGTCACAAAGTCAACTCCGTACCTCCGCCACAAGTTCCCCACGGTTAAATACAGAGACCTTCTCGAATACGCCTCTGCGTCGCAAGATCACACGGAAGATCTACTTCGTTACATGGATATCATGCGACAGGATTTTGAAAGTAACCTGGATACCCTCCGCTCGTTTGTCTTGGATGTTCCCGAGAACAATGTTGCCCTGAACCAGCTCCAGGCCGAGTACACAAGCGTGTGGAAACAGCAGTATGCGGTCTTGCACAGTCTCCTTGACTGTCAAGGTGATGATACTATTGTTGAAGCTGTTCAAGATACTGGCAAGTGATATTTGTCAAAACTCACTTTTTACAGTATCCCAAGTCCCCCATAGATTCAACACGCTGCACCACAGTACACACAGTACAGCGTACTTACTGTAGTGCTCTTGTACTTTACTCATAGATATTACCTATATACTCCGACTCTGGAGTGTCTTTCTTTCTTTATCGTGTTGACGTACAATCAAACACGATTTAATCGTATTGTGATGTAGGCCAAAACACTTGGTTGAAATAACCACCGGATGTAGATACAATTCGCAAGCTCGTTGCATCTAAAGCAAGAAAGGAACCATGACCTTTCTGTTTCGAGGGTACCGGTCTCCAAACTCCCGCTTGTATCGTCGGTGCTTCTGGACGGCCCAGACGTACATCTGACCGAAGCCAATGGCAGTAAAGACATAAGCGGACCAGTTGCCACACATGAGGGCAATTGCGATCCAGCTGACAACCTCAAAGAAGTAGTTGGGGCAGGAAACAAGGTTGAAGCCGTAGCCAAAGGGGATCTTGTGGTCCTTGGAGCCATCGTTTCTCAGAGAAGCCAAGTTGAAGTGGGTCCAGAAGTTGGAGGTCTCTCCCCAGAGCCACAGGGCGGCCATGAGGTTGAGGAACAGAGGGGTTCGCTCAAAGAAGCCAGTGGAAAAGAGGAAACGCTTCCACAGAGGAGCCTGGGGAGAAGAAAAGGAGGCGGGGGCATAAACGAAAAAGGCAAGGTTGAAACCGGCAATGAACCAGTAGTAGCCGGAGTTCTTAAAGAGGTTGAACAGAGGCATGGTGGCGGAGGAGAACTTGTGGATGTAGATGGTCTCAATCTCTCGCTTGAGGAAATGCAGCATGCATAGAGTGAAGACCAGCTTCTGAGCAAACGTGTACTCAAAGCTCTGTCGGTAAAAGAACTTCTGGCCAAAGAAGATGATGGGGTGGGCCAGAAGAGGTCCCAGGTACTCGAGAATGAAGACGGTTCTCCAGGGGATCTGGGGGCCCAAGTCCTTCACAAACACCACAGGAGAGTCGGAGAAGAGGTAATCGCCGACAGCGTGCTCGGGCTTGAGCACAATGTGCTTCTTCTTGGCTCCGGGAGCGCCTCCATTCTCCTCATCGGCCACAGTGAGCCGAATTCGGGACTTGGACAGTTTGGTGGCAGCGCTCAATTTCGCCACCACAGAGGCCACCGTGTCCTCAGGAGACACCTCGAGGTTGGCGGGCAGACCCTTGAACTTGGCCTTGGCAGGACGGGGACGCAGAGACAGATTGACCATGGTTGAGAGTGTTTTGCGGGTGGGCAGGTTTGGTGGTGACAAGGTATGTCGTGTGTGTGGGAACAAATAGAGTTACCTCCGGGTTTGGGTTGCTTCACCGAGGTGGGCAGTTTGGCGGCTGAAGAGAGAGAATTCGCTGGTATCTCGATCTGGAAAGGGCTGATTGAGACTCCAAATTATGGATGACGAGTTTTCCGAATCTTTTTGGCCCCGGTAACATCGAATTGAGGGGTTTTGACACCTATTGCAGAGGTATTACTTAGAGTTACTTGGAGTTTCAACAAAACAGAAGTGGTAAATGATATGTCCCTACCTCCCGCTAAATAAGGGCTATAATCATGGAAATTGTACCATTATGAATCTCAGCCAAAGAGGAGTCTATTGGTGTAATTTTCATCCTCATTGAAGACCTCTCGGCACCTCTTGAAGAGACCAAATATGCCGAGGTATTGCTAACTCTATTTTACTGCTGCACTACTTCCACGACCATCTCCCAATATGACAGCCTTCAGAAACGTTGAGAGGGGGGCTGGGGGTATGTATCGTATCGCATGTACAAGATGCTTGGTTTAACAGCTGCACAATTTTCGCCGATTGATGAGGAAATACGACCAACAAGTATAACTTTCGAAAGCAGACAATCTCCTGAACGTGATCATCGTATCCACTTGTTTTCAAAACTTGTATCTTCGGAGATATGGTGTTTTATCCCTGTCGAATTCACCGTATCCAGTACATACCGTATTGTACCTGTAATACGACCAACTGTCCACTAAATTGGATATTAGGCGTATTTGCTAACCCCAGTCGACAGGGAGTACATACAGTACAAGTTCATTACTGTACTGTATGTACTGTAGCGTATTATCCCCCTTGCTCCATCCTATCGTAATTACGGCAAACCGCTTATCTCCGTTCGGGTGCTAATTCGTTAGGGTTTGTTGGGATTGTGGGCACGTGGGTGTGTGTAAATATGGGACAGGAAATATTGGAATTTTTATTGGAATTTATTTTTTATTTGTATTCGGAAATAAATGGAAATAAATCGAGGGAATTCAAGGAGGGGTATATCTGTCTTGTGGCCACGAAAACTCACGTGATCAAACAGATAAACCGGAGTAGAGCGACGCCAAATCCACTGGACTAGATCACGTGACTACGACCCACGAGTCTCTTAAAAGAGCTGATGCGAGTTTGTACTGGAGTTTGTACTGGGCGTGTACTGGGCGTGTACTGGGCGTGTACTGGTGCTTGTACATGCACCTGATAAGTGTGTGCGATCATGAACAGGTTATGAGTCAAGGAGGGTTATTATCAGTGACGGGAGTTCAGCATTGTTGTCGTTCTCAGTCTATCCCTTGGGTATTTGAACTTGTCTGCTCCCACCCATTCTTGCATTATTCTCCATCCTTGCTTACTCATCAGATTGAGTTTGGCAAAAACACTGCATCATATCTGGAAATCGTCTTCTCGATCACCACAGCACAAAATGAAATTGGTCAGGTGAGTATTGAGCACTGGCGTCCCCGCGAGCTTTGCTAACACAGATTTTTGATGAAACTGACCTCGGAGTCGGTCCAGATTGAGCTGAAGAATGGTGAGTGCGGAAACTAGTGCAGAGTGCGAAGCACGTCTGACGAGCGAACAACAGAACGAAAGAGCGAGAAGCTCGAGTTGATGGCGGAGGAGAGCCCAACAACCAACCACATTGTGGCACAAACAGCTATCCAGACACGTGGCTCGATCATGATGGGTTTGTTACTATTGTAAGTCTGATCCACTATGAACGAGTCAACATGTACATGTCGACTAAAGTTGAGGGAGGCGAAGGAGCAGGCGAGAATGTTGACTGATGCGGGCTGACATTGCACAAACGGCTTTACAAGCTGTGACATTCTTTTTCCACTCAAACGGTGACATGGCGGTTCATAAGAACACTGACTATGGTACACGGAAGGTTGATGGGAGACTGGGTAAGAGAGAAGAGACACAGACAAGAGAGGACCGGGAGTCTGGCTAATGGTTTCGGTGTGATACTGTGACAGCTGATAATGTATATGGTGTTATAGCGGCTTGCATTGCTGTCTTCTCGCGTGTATACACGCTTGACCCCATCAGACGCGATTCGCAATATGCGAGATCAACAGACAGTGGTCAGACGCATTGACGTTAAGAGGAAATGACGTTATTCGCTGCGGTATCATCAGTTCACACGATCCGTCTACCTCTATTACAATATTCTGGCTGATTTCTCATGCTCTTCTTGCCTGTCCGCCTTTGATCAAGACCATGGAACATCACAGTCACGGCCTGTTTTACCCTGGGGTCTGGTAAATCAATATGCTGTCTGCTGAATACAGCTGTTCCTACTTCCACAGAGCTCGGTCTACTCTGGCTCTATCAGGGTCTTCTGTCAGTATCTGTGTCTGCATCTGTCACTCCCTCTAATGTGCACATGGCGGCCCCCTTTCCCCTACGTCATTACTAACTCAGGTACCGTTCTTCTCGGAACAGTCATGTCTGTGTCCAACAATATGAACACGACACTCAAGAATGTGAAGATGACCATGAAGAACCGACCCCCAACCTCGCTCGACTACATCAACATTCGAGGCAACACAATCCGGTTCTTCATTCTCCCCGACTCGCTACCCTTGGATACTCTTTTGATTGATGATACTCCCAAGGCCAAGAGAAGAAAGGTTGAGCCTGGTGCTCCTGGCGCGGCAAGAGGTGGACCAGGTGCGGCTCGAGGACGAGGCGGACCTATGAGAGGCCGTGGAGGACCTAGAGGCCGAGGTGGTCCCAGAGGACGAGGTGGACCTAGAGGTCGGGGACGGTTCTAACCGAATAGTGTGCAGCACTAAGAAATGTCATTGAGAGTGTGTTAGTGTGTCTCCGGTACCTAGAGCACGCTGCCGCTGGGATTGTAAAGTATGGATGGGATGCAATTATGATTTAATAAAACGGAAAATGTATGACTCTGAATGAGAGGCTTTGTGGGCTACTTATAGCTATTAATCGCCTGTACGTCGCTCTTACTGAAGGAATTGTTCATTTCCTTCTCTTATGTTAAAGGGATGTAACTAATGAAAATACAATACAGTCTTGAACAATTGAGCGGTCCTAGAGATATGTAGGTGCAAAAGTATTGTTGAGGTAACCAGTTGTTCCCATCATTTGTCTTGATTACGCACAAAACTAGTGGTTGTAGAACTCAACCAGCACCTGTACGGTATACTACTGTTGAACTTGAACAGTACATCTTATCCATTATGATTGCTCTATAAACTCCTCCATGTTTTGGTCCGCATTGAACTTCGGCTATTCGCTTTCTAGTTCTTTCGCTTCTTTCTCAGGGTCTCTCCAGCAGTCTGAGGAGCCACTCCCATAATCTTGTCATGCGACTTTCCATCCAGAACCATCTTGGCCAAGTTGATTCCGTTAGTAGAAGTGATGTATTTGGACGAATGTCGTCCCAGAGGCTTACTAAGTAGCTTCTCAAGCTCCTTTCGAGTACGAGCCATCTGGTCCTTGCTCATCACCTTCATGCCCTTCTTGCTGTTGTTGCCTAGCTTGGTTCGCACATGGCTCTTGTGATCGTGGGTATCGTTCTCAAAGTCGGAAAAGTCGACTCCAAGGTCCTCGGCAGCCTCCTTGAGCCACGAATCCTGCTTGCCAACCTGTGTGGAGTCCAGAACCGAATCCGCCAACTCCTTGGCAAGCTCCACTCGGGGCTTGATCTGAGCCAGCACGTCGTAGTTCATGGACAGAGGTTTCAGCTTCGCAAGAGCATTGTCACGTGACAGGGCAGCTCGCAGCTTTCGCAGAGGTCCCGACGCTTCGTCGGGCGAACACAGGAGCACAGAAACACCCTCGTTTCCCGCTCGAGCAGTACGTCCAGATCGATGCACGTAGACATCTGCAGTTCGAGGCAGGTGGTAATGCACAACATGGTGCACATTGGGGATATCCAGACCTCGAGCTGCGACATCAGTCGCAACCAGAATACCGTTCTTGTTGTCTCGGAACCGCTCTAGGGACCGCATACGGGCCTTCTGGATCATGTTGGAGTGCAGCTGCACAGCGGGGAGCTCGAGGTTCTGCAACATGGGAGTGAGACGCTTGACAGAGTCGATGGAGTTGACAAAAATGATGGATTTGCCGGGGTAGGTCAGCAGGAAGTAGTATAGGTATTGGTCCTTCTCCATGGCGCCACACTCGACGATACTCTCCAGAACCTGTCGAGCGACAACTTCGGCAGGGTTGGCGTCCACAAAAGTAGGATGGAACTGTCGGAACTTCATCTTGGACACGAGGAATCGGATGGTTTCCTGATCGGTGGCCAGACCTGTTCTTTGCTTTCGCTTCTTGTCCAGCTTGAACATGAGCGACTTCTGGAAGGTGGCTGAAAACACACATGTCTGTCGTTTGGCCACCTTTCCTCGTCCAATGAGATCCAGGGCCTTGTCAAGATCCTCATAGTGTCCATCCTGAAGCATTCGATCGGCTTCGTCCATTACCACAGTCTTGGTTCGCTTAAACACATCAACCATGCCGTCGGTATCGGTGATGAACTCGTGGAATCGACCTGGGGTGGCGACAACGATGGCAGGGTTCCATTTCATGAGACGTCGCTGCTTCATGATAGACAGTCCACCGGTCAGAGCCATGACTCGCGGTCCAGAAATAGGACAGAACTGAGACACGGCATTCAAATGGTCGGTGATCTGATGAGCAAGCTCTCGGGTGGGGGCAAAAACAATGGCCTGAGGAGGCTTAACAGAAGACATGTCTCTCTCCACCTTTTCGGTCTCTTCGTCCATCTCCACCTCGTTTTCTCGGTCTTCTCGCTCCTTGTCAAGCACAGGAAGGTCAGCAGGTCGGTCGGAAATATCAAAGCGGGGCTCGGGAGCCTCATCGTACATATCGAATCGCTCTTCCTCTTCCTCGTCGTCCTTCTTTTCTTCCTGTCCGGTCATCTTGGTCACCTTCTTAGGTCTGGGTTTGGTAGTACACTTCTCAGGGACCTCCTCCTCGACCTCCTCCTTCTTGTCTGACTTCTCAGCCTCCAAAAATCGATGCAAAATCGGCAGACCGTACGCCAGCGTCTTACCACTACCGGTACTGGCCTTTCCAATCACGTCATCACCCGCCAGAATGGGTGGGATCGACTTCTTCTGAATTTCTGTAGGAGACTTGTAGCCAAGAGCATACAGGCCCTGGATGAGGGAGTAGTTAAGCTGCTCGCCGTTGAGAGTCCAGTCAGGGAGATGAATGTCGTCGGGCACACTATTGAGGGCCTCAAATGCGTTTCCCTCGGCCTTTTTCTTGCTGTTCTGTTTAGGTTGAGTCTTGGCAACCTCCTTGCCGTCCTTTCCGTCCTTGGCAACCTTGGCCTTCTTCTTGGCTGGCTCAGAGGCATCCCCAGACTTATCCTTCTTAACTTCGGCCTTCTTGGTCTCTTTCTTAGAGTTCTTCTTCTCAGGCTTCTCCCCTACAACAAAAGTAGGAAGGCCGTTGTTGACCACAATATCAACACCGTCCAGCTCTTCAAGTCCGTAGAAACCCTCAAAGTCCATCTTCTTGTCGCCTAGCTCAACCTTCTTCCAGTTCATTTTGTTAATGTCGAGAGGCTTTGTTCCGGGTGCAGGAAGATCGATGGTTTCCCCACCGTCTGAAAACTCGGCATCTGACCAGTTGTCCATTTCTGCGTCAGATTCGGGTAAAACAGCAGCCTTGACCTTAGTCTTGACAGTATCCTTTGTCTTAGTGTCCTTTTTCACATCCTTGTCCTCCTTCTTGGCAGCCTTGTTAACTTCCTTCGCAGGCACAGAGACCTCAGCCTCTTCACCTTTAGTGGCTTGTGCGAAACCCTCAATGGCGCTGTTAGTTTTAGCATCAGCCTTCTTGACATCCTTTTGGGTATCCTTCTTGCCAGCCTTCTGGACATCCTTCTTGACACTCTTCTTGACATCCTTCTGGACATCCTTCTGGACATCCTTCTTGACGTCCTTCTGGACATCCTTCTTGACGTCCTTCTCGGCCTTGCCACCCTTGTCTTCCTTCTCCTCTTCATCATCGTCAAACTTGGCGAAATCCTTCAACTTGTTTTCGTCTTCGCTCTCGCTGGCACTCAGATCAGCAGCAGAAACAATGTCCATGGCTGCCACAGTCGTACCCTTGGCCGCTTTCGCTTTTCGAGGCTCCACAAAGCCGTTTTTGATTTTTCGAAACACCTTCTTGCCGCCAGCAGGCTTGCCCCCACCAGGAGGCTTTCCACCTGGCTTGCCAGGCTTGCCGCCCTTTTTCGCATTCTGTTTGATAGCCATGGTGTGAGTGTGTACGGAAATATTCAGCCTGGAAAAATAATTTTTAAACGTGCATTGAGATGCATGGAGGTTAGGGCTAGATGGTGAGCAGAATAGGGAGAACCAAACCACGTCGTAGGATGCGTAGGAAGAGTCCCAGGGGAATGATAGAGGATATGGTGTGGTTTGGAATGGTCTCTTTATGACAATTTGTCTTGTTCATATTGCCTTAGTTAGATCAATGAGTTCTCTGAGAGATCCCTCCGTTAATAAAAAACATAACAAATAAGTGCGCTTGATTCCAACTAATCTTAACTAATTGTCTGAGTGTGGCATTCCCAATCGGTTCTGCTGGATCGAGTGGGTGTGTACAAATGAATGGAAAAGATGGTCCCAATTCGTTCTGTTCATTCAGTTCTACAATCTGAACACTTTCTTTGTCATTTCAGGCTTGAAATTCCCCTAGTATTTCTGAAATATATGTTAAAAAATTATAACTTGCGGTATCACAGAACACCCTTTCCTAACAAACATTCAACTAAAGAGGATTAGCCTTGACACAACGACTGTCTTTTATGCACTACAGTTTTCAACGTATGACACTCCAAACGGCCCTGAAACTACACGGCACTGACGAACAAGCTCTTCCCCTCTTATCAGATGACGTTATCTGATCGGTGCGCCGTGTCTCATTCGGCTGCGCCACTGTGGCTTGTGGTTCCTTGGTGAGTGCTTGTAGCTCCGCTCGGACTCCGAGTGCATGTTGCTAACGAACTCGACAAAAGAAAGGAAAAAAAAAGAATGCACAAGTGACAGCCTGACCAGAACAGTCGTAGGCATACAGCCACGTGCCAACCACGTGAACTCACGTGGATTCGCATTCACAAACAAGGTCTTTCGGGTTTATAGTCTTTTACCTCCTTGCAACTAACTACAAAATACAACCCTGTTGAGAAGACGATCTGGACTAAACAGACCCACCGTAGTTGCACTCAAAGTGGCTAACGGGGACGCAGATAGTATGCAGTTGAGGGTGGAAAGTCTTGGCCGCACGTGACTAATGCGGATAAAAAGGAAAGGAGAAACCCCGAGCGCCGTTCTAAACCATTGTCGCGCATGTTTAGTGTATGTTCTGTTGCAAGAGTGCAGGGTATTGCTGTAAACTTTGGCAATGCCTAGTTCTAGTCTGTGTCTGTTTTGACGGGGTACAATGGCAATATTTATATATAGAAATGGTCAGCGAGGGACAGCAGATGTACTGAAATTTCTGGCGGCCCAATCGGAGCTCAATTGGGCAAGTTGTGTGAGTTCTGTTGTCGGAGATGAACATTCCACTTTATAACGGAACTCAGGTGCAAGGTAGATTCGCTCCGAATCAGTTTCGGTGGAGTTCTAGTTGCTTAATAAGAGTCCAATGTGGGAGAAAAACATACCGTTTTTGATTGGCTCGTTCTGAGGAGTCGTTCTATGCCACTTGTGCTTTGATCGGACTGCGCCAAACTTCTCTAAATTGATTCCTCCATACACTTCCAATTAGCCGCAACGTGACGATGCTTCCCTTTTGCCTTTTTGTTAATGAGCCGTGCTAGTCAAGGGTTATGGGTGTGTGGGGTGGCGGAGTGATGGGATGGCGAAATAACAGGGTACCAGGAACCCAAGACGGAACCCTGGACATCATGTGACGGGCACAAACTTCTCACGTGACTGTGAGGAATTTTCGCCTTTTACTTCCCGGTTTGCGACGATTCTGGGAGCTGTTGCCACCGTTTTGTTGTTTCCTCCGTTACGGTTATACGCAGAAAAATAGGCTCCGGATAATTAGGTTGTGCAGTTATCAGATGGAGCAACATCAGATAAGAGAGGCGTTTAAAGAGCTATAGGGACGGCCAAATTGAACGGGAGATGTTTTGAATCTATTTATTGTCGCGTTAGTAGTGGGATGATCTGTTTTTTGCGTTCAAATTCCGCCCCTATAACCCCCGATTGCCCCTTGATAAATGTCCACCACCACGCCGCCCAACTCTAACCCCTACGGAGCTTATTTTGAAAAGTCGCTTTTAATTACCAGACTCACTCTTTCCAGGTTGTACTCCACAACACAACATGGTCAACTACGCGGACTTTTTCGAGAATTATTTCTCGGTTCAGGTCTTCTTCATCATCTTCCGAGAGACCATTGAGACGGCGATTATCATCTCCGTGCTTCTGGCGTTCCTCAACCAGGGTCTGGGCGATAATGTGTCCCAGAAGGACTTGCAAGTGTATCGACGGCTTGTTACCCAGGTATGGCTGGGTGGAATCTTCGGTCTGCTCATCTGTCTGGCCGTGGGAGGTGCGTTCATTGCCACCTTTTACATCTACGGACACGATCTGTGGGGCATGACTGAGAACGTGTGGGAGGGCGTCTTCTCCATTGTCTCGTCCATCATTATCACCATCATGGGAGCCGCCATGCTGCGAATCAACAAGATGCGAGAAAAGTGGCGACACAAGATTGCCAAGATTCTGGTCGAGACCCACGAGGGCCACGGCGGCTGGGGCCTCAAGTACCTGTCTCGAAAGTACGCTCTGGCCATCCTACCGTTTGTGACCACCCTTCGAGAGGGAATGGAGGCCGTGGTTTTCCTCGGCGGTATCGGTGTCAACCAGCCTTTCTCTGCTTTCCCCCTTCCCGTCATCACCGCCATTGCCCTTGGTGCTTTCATTGGTTACGCCATGTACAAGTATGGCAACGCCATCTCCATCAACTACTTCCTCATTGGCTCCACGTGCTTCCTGTACCTGGTGGCCGCCGGTCTTTTCTCCCGTGGAGTGTGGTTCCTGGAGCTGCAGCAGTTCGTTAACAGAGTTGGTATGGACGTATCTGAGACCGGCTCTGGACCCGGCTCCTACGACATCACCAAGTCCGTGTGGCACGTCAACTGCTGCAACGGTCAGACCGATGGAGGATGGATGATTGCCAACGCGCTGTTTGGATGGACCAACTCGGCCACCTACGGCTCTGTCATCTCCTACAACTTTTACTGGATCTTCATCATTGTGGCCGTCTACGTGTCTTTGGTCAAGGAGAAGACTGGCTACAACCCCCTGTACCCTCGAGCGTGGCAGTCCAAGAAGTTTACTCGACTTCCTCAGAACGACGACGAGGACCGACTCTTCCAGCGAGCCTCGGCTGTTTACTCCGCTGATATGAACGTTGAGGGCCAGGGCACTAACAAGAGCTCCCAGTACGGCACCAACAGCATGCCCAACTCGGCCAACACCGCGGCCGAGAACCGAGAGTCTGTGGACTCTGACGCTCCTCTTCTTGCCAGCACTTCTTAAGTGGGATCAAGGACTCGACCATGCTGAATGCAGACATGACCAACCACTGGTACTTTTTTATATTTTGAGTACTTGTGACACAACACCGAACTCCGGTGCATGATAAATATGAACATATGATATATACACACCCCTGATGAGTACTCCTCAGTCTGTAGACAGCAACCTTACAGTTAGAATACCATCGCCGTTGCATGAGCAAATATCTAATCGACCTAAAGGTTGAGATAACGCAGACAGATAATGTAGGTATCTGAGACGGTTGAGCAATTATTGAGCAGATATGAAGAACGCAGGCACATGAGCGTAGATCGTGAGTGCTTATGGTTTCAACATGTCTGGTAGAGGTCTATTCAATGAGTGTACAGGTAGCTACGGGCAACATACCTGGCATGCGACTCGGGGCACGACCGGGGCACGACCATCAAACATGGGAAGAGCTCCATGTTGGATAAATCCGCTTGTCGAAATCCGCTTGCAGATAGTGTTTTAAATCTAGATACAGCCTTGTCGGTTGTTCTTTGGCGGGTCCGGGTTCGAGTCAGTGGGTGTACTTGTAGAAAGTGAGTAAACTGAATAGTTCTCGCGAATGGTCTGAAACTCATCGAAGTGTAGGGTAGATCTACCATCTGTGTATGCTGGCGTCTCTTCCAACTTCTAGGAAGATCGAGTTCCATGCTCAATCAAGCTGTTGTTTTTTCAGACCGAATAACTACTATGAATGTTTCGATATCAGTATTAAAACATACCCAACTATGTAGCAACCAACTACAAGTACATACGATACTTGCACCTGTAGATAACCTCAGCTAGCTGGTAAGCTTTCATGCTGCCCGTGTGAACATGTCTACAGTACCGTTTGCCATAGCACAGTTTGTCTCCAAGATTCTCAACAGCCCTGGACTCTTGGCTAGCTTCTCCCCCACTCTAAAATAGTCATCATTCATCAATTATATGCAGTTAGTTGTGCGCGGTACTGAGGGGGGACGCCATACTATGCTGTTATCATTCGACCTACAAAGAAGCAGGGAAGGTAACAGTGGTAAGAAGACAGGTGATGAGATCGTCATCAACGGTGTAGGCTCGGGCGACGGCAACGTACTTTCCGGGAGGAATCTCGTTGGGCAGCTCAATTTGCTTGTTGAGCTTGAGGTCGCCGGCCTTAATGGGGCAGGACCAGTCGACCTGTTCGGACTGCTCGCACAGGTCCAGAGTCTGGCTGATGAGCCGGATGTAGCCGTATCGCACCTCGACCTCGATGTAGGCGCCCTCCTCAACGTCCTCGTAGAGGTATCCGGACGCCTCGATGGTGAGGTTCTGGCCCTTGGCCGGGGGGTTGGGGTCGATGGACAGGTGTTTGATTTCCAGCAGCTGCTCGTATTCGGCGTCGCACAGCGAGATGGGCGAGTCTCCGGGGATGTCTTCGTCGTCCAGGGTCTTTGCAATGTCCTTGAGTCCTCCCTGGGCAACCGACATGCCGAAGTCCTTGGCCTGGTTCATGAGCTTCATGGAGTTTGCATCGGGCGCGGGCGAGGCGACCACGGCCGTGGCGAGGGCGATCAAAGGCAGAATGGACAGTTTCATGGTGTGGAGTGTGATGTGATGTGTTGTTGTGGAGGAGGAGAAAAAGAGGCTCATCAGCAATGTTAGCACGTCGAATATGCAGCGGTGGCGTTAATCTAACTTTATTAGCGGGGAGAGGTGGGGGTTCTAATGGCGGGAAAACATTTTGTATTAAATCACAAAAATTTCCCATAAATTGAGAGCGATGTTTTCGTTCATATTTTAATTTTTATATATTTTTAAAAAAGTTATAAACTCCTCCTTTTGGCCAATGAATCCCCCTCATGCAACCTCGTCCTAAAGTTCCTCCATCTGATATCAGCCGAGATAGGCTGTCTCAGACCCAGATACAGCATCGACAGGAGTATAAGAGAGGGAGAAAAAAGGACACCAGCGATTAAGAGCGGGTTTAAAGTGTTTTGCAACCGTGTTGGGGCCGATTTAAACCTCGCTAGACCTCGCTTTGGACTTCAGAAGTCGGCAAAAGCCCTTTCTGGTGGTCGCTTTGGTACAGTGTAACTACTGTAGGTCCAAATCACCTTGGGACGGCTGTGCTGAGATACATGTCAGCCTCATAAGGCGAACGGAACCCACGCAAGGGGCTGTTTTTAATGAGACTGGTGGGGCTCATGTGGTACCAAAATGATCACGTTTTCGAGGGGATTTCATCGGTTGAACAATATTGGTATGGTGTCACGGTAATATCTGCGTTTTTGACGGTATAAGCCTTTTGGAGTCTACGAAGTTGCAGATATGCAGGTCCGGAGATGAAGTTGAAATATAGGTGATTGTAAGGGAAGTGCCGTATCACGTGGGCAGTGGAGAGAGAACACAGAAGGTACAGAAGAGAAGATATATCCAGTGAATACCATCCATGGCGACCATATGTCGGACATATCGATAGAGAGCTCTCCCCAATCCCATTTCGTATCTTCTTTAATTGCGGAACTTTTGAATACTGAGTCTCTGGTCAGATTCCCTCGCCCTAGTCTACCTATTCTCAAGGAGAAGTCGCTTTCCAATGGTGTTGCGTTCCGCGGGACTTTAGTCGAGATTCTGAGTGACCCTGTTCATAATATATGTCAACTTCTGCGGTTACTCTGACATTTTGCTACTCTCACATTCTGCTACTCTGACATTCTGCTCCTCCTTCTCCACTTATCATGCAGTTTCAACGGGCTGAATGATTAAACGTCGAATGAAAGCGACCAAGGACGAGATGCTGGATTTGAATAAGCCTACTCCCACCAAGCCTAGCGGTTCGTTCAAAGAAAGCCACGAAAAACAAATGACGATCCCGTGACGCTTAACAAGTTCTCTTTTACAGCGAGCGCAGCTCAGATAACGGTTTCGACCATTTCGGCTCGGGATTCAAGAAGATGATCCGATTCGAATTGATGCTGTGGGAACCTGTTCAACTCTCGCGTTCCTATGTCGAGATCTGTGCCGAACCCGTCTCTGCAGCTTCTGGTGGAGAAGTTTGAGTCCCTGCTCACTCCCTTGCTCTGTTGGATTGATTTGATGAACATCAAGTCGCGGGCCTTGGTCAAGGCAATGGAGGACATTGAGCGATACTGTTAAAGACGTTGGGGTCGCGCAAACGACGGAAGGAGTCCATAACCGCGAAGTAGCAGAGGGAAAGAGAGGGAAAGGCAAAGGATCTAACCTGCACTGAAGATATTCAAGACGGACGTGATTCTAACGAGCATTAATACCGCTAATGCCTCCAGTGCTCCAGTGCTCCAGTGTCTTTAATGCCTCTATACAGCCCCAGTCACCTCCAAGCTACTTTCCCCATTCTACAGCAGCTTCCAGATCGCTGGCGCATCCTGTTAACCGCCAACTACAAAGTACACCCCTGATAGTCCAGTATCGTACCCGTACTCGTACTCGTACTTTACATCTTGTTCAAACATTCGACCATTTGTATCTCTTCCTCACCGTCGTAAATCTCACCCAAATGACGTCATCCTCGCGCCTAATTGGGACTAATTGAACTTTGACGGAAAGGGAATTGTTAGGGAAAAATCGAGTAAAATCGCCAACAATTTAGGAAGCATCCAAAGCGGCGGTAGATGCAAAATAGCGCCACCAAAAGGTCCCCAAAACCAGTGTTATTCATTACTTTTACCTTTCATTCGGAATTTCCCCATTTTACACCACCCATTCGCTCCAATTGCCCCCACTCCACCAACACTAAGGCGTCATATATTAGATATTAGCCCACTCAACCTCTATCTACAAGTAGCTCCACATTTTCTGTAAATCCCGTCAGCTGACGCTTATTGTCAGGTGGGGCCTTTGGCAGCAACTTTGGCAGCAACTTCCTCTTGAAGACGGGTCCTCCACGGTAGTTTAAAGACCGGTGCCTTCGTTTCCACCGCAATCTTTCCCCCATCAACTGCGGTTACCCTGCCCGATTGCTCGCCTCCCGCCAGCCATGCGCAGATCACGCTATCACACATGGTTGCTGCACACTAATGAGGTCCTGAAGCTTATGGGTGCGGTGCAGACACATCGCCAATAAATCGATGCCAAAACAAATAAGTCATTGTGGCCTTAAATTCGGACTAGTCGACTTTGTAGCTATCGAACGATCAAACTTTCATCTCAATACGACTTGTCCCCGCGATTCTCTCCGATCCCCATCTGCACAACCCTCCCAGCTTCCTCTTTCCGTCCCACCTTCTCCATCCCCATATTTTCCACCAACCCCAGAAACTGGCAGTAACCAGGGGCATACGACTCATACTTAACAGCCTGCCCACAGCCCCTTACAGCCCCACGCCTCTCCAATGCTTGCTCTGCCGCTCGAAATCATACACCAAATCGCATACTACGTGGGACTGGACAACCCCCAGGAGATTCTCAACCTGATGCGCACCAGCCGCTATCTCCACGCTGCCCTGGTTGACAGTCGCGAACACTACTCGGGGCTCTCGACACATTTGTTCCCGCTGCAAAACCCACATCTTGAGGGCCGACCAGATCATCTTTCAGCGGCCAAGCTGAGGGTTGAGACCGCAATCAGAAAATCCAGAGCCTTCAGACAGACAATGGACGTCCCCACGCCGACAAAAACACTCTCGGAACATGTGGACATTGTCCAGCATCACGACCAGTACCTGCCGTTGGACACAAACATCAAACAGCTGTTTAAAGACTCGGATGCCGCTCCTCTCAACAGATGGGCCTCTGAGGGCTTGAGACTCAGATGGTGCAAGACTGTGGGTGTTGGCGAACGACAAACACATGTCGTTTTCTCCCTTAATCTCATTACCGGAGGTGTCCATGTTGAAAACACAATCCCCGCAAACACACTGTTAAGACTTCCCCACGTGCTACAGAAGACGGAGTACTTCCACATGAACCCTGATCGGGACTTTCTGGCGTCCTCACGCCAAGCTCCCGTTCTGGTCTTTGATATTGCTGATCAGAGACTCAGTTACCAGCTCACGGGACGAGATGGAACCCCTCTAGCTCTCCGAAGAGTCGGTAGAGGTAAAATTACGGATCTCAAGCTGCCCAGATGCTTGACAGATATCGACAACTTGAGAGTGGCGCAATTGTGTGATCGGTTCTCGCTCGTGCGCGTTTGGAGATTCAAACTGGAAATGCTTCTGCTGTGTGACTACGAACAAATGACATGCAGAATCATCAAGGGAGGACCCACGGGCCATGTGACCTGTGTGGCTGTCGTCAAGGGACTGTTGTGGCTCACTGTGACGGAGGAAGACGACATGAGCGAAAACACAAGCATCCAAGAGTGGTATCTCGACACAAAAAATGCCTCGGCCATGTACATTCGAAACGTGTGTGGGGACGGCCCTCAAAAGGATCTCTTTTCGCATGCCACGAGCGACATTATGACTGGAAGATATATCAAGACCCGCAACCGGTTCCTGGACACAGAAACGCTATCTGTTATGTCTGTTAAGCCCATCTCTGTGTTTGGAGTCATTGCTGGCCAAGTTCACTGTTGGTCCTTCTCCAAGGCTTGGTTGGACCATCAGGAGATGAGAATTGACAACATGATCAACAGTGGATGGTCTGCCATGACTGATACTGGTCTAGGGGCCATTGGGGCGACAGATATGAGCGTCATTATGGGTCCTCCACGCCCGCGAGAAGAAATCGCTGCCTCCTGACAATCCGAGTATCTGGTGGTGAACCTGGAGGTTTGCGTCATGACCCTAGTCAAGGTCCTGGAGGGTGTCAAGGAAGATGAACCTGACGATGACGACTTTTAGTTTGGTTACGAGGACGTTTTGATTAATTTATAGTATTGTAGTAATATCCATGCATTGATAATGACGTTATATGGGCCAGAGTGGCTCAGGAAGGTGTACTATACCTATCGCATGCCAGAGTCAAGTCTAGGCACAACTCTTGATCTGGGTCAGGAAGTAAACTGCTGGATTTTGGAATAGTGAACAGGGTTTTATTATTTCGTTTCGTATATACCTGAAATTAAACAAAAAATTGCTTTTCTTCAATGCTAATGAGTCATTTTTATTCGGGATGATTCAGCGCTGACTAATCGAATAACCTCAATATATATAAAATTCGAATTTTTAACATTAAGTTCAGACTTCGTGGCCAAGTTGGTTAAGGCGTACGACTGTTAGTCACCTAAATGGCCGCCATCGTAAGATCGAGAGTTCGACCCTCTCCGAGGTCGTCTGAATTTTTTTCATCTGTTTTTTTCCTTTTTTTGTATTTTCCATGCGTCAATAAATCTATACCTCTATCAATCAATAATCCTTGAGAATTTGTCGCTGAAACTCATGGCAGTAGGGAATGTGCTTGTCAAAGATGTGAGGAGGAAAAGAGCCCAAGCAGACTTGGCATCTCAGTAGCGGCGGGATACTGACGGCAGAAGAGTAGGTTCCAGGAGTGCGTGGAACGGCCATTTTTTGTGTGAATAATTGTTGTGTCGAAGTAAGAGGAAAGTTGCGGATCTGCTCCTCCTTATATTCACGATATTTGGCATTAAACGCCAGTCGACGTGTCATGTCTCTGTCTCTGTATCATTTGTTTGGCCTCATGTTGCTGAAGTTTTTGGGGCGATTTTGTGAGGCGGGTTTTCTACGGTAGGTGAGTCGAGTGTTGCTACAGAAAGTGATGATATCGCCAAATCTTGGTATCGTAACTCGTACTTGTACCAAGGTAAACGGCTCGCCAGATAATTGCAGATTTTGTCGAATAAATGTATTCATGGCCGTTTTCTGTCATTATTTGTACCTGTGTCAAGATCAATCCAAATAAAATCGAATGATATACCTAACGTATTAAATTTGATAAATAATAATGTATTTATTATTTAATTTGATAAATAATAAATTAATATTCCATTTTATCTAAAAAGTAATCATATTTTAATTCATCTTTTATCAACCTTTGTTGATGTAGTTTGATTATTCCTTTACGTTGTTTTCTATTGATGAGGAACATAAATTATTAGAAAAGTTTCCAATAAAACCATCACCTTCAAAAAAACCTACAAGTTACTGTACATACCATGCAATGTCATTTCAAGTTCAATCCTCACCTCCATCATGCATCATTCGTATGGACTTCCAACACGATCCCTAGTTCCAACCCCCTTCTCCTTCAACATATCTCTGACTTCCTGAACCGATTCACCTCACGTGAGTGGTTTTCCCACGACTTTCACGTTGGAGCTCCTTCATCACACACTCCTCCTCATATCATCCTCATCACTAATGCGCATGAGTCAACATCTGGCCGCACGAACACTGCACGTCTCTGCAGCTTCGTACTCCCTTCTTTGCCAGCAGCTTGGACGCTATTATGCCCTTATCCTGCTCAGACTTGAGAATATGCTTCAGAGTGATCTTGTCGTTTCCAGGCATGGCAGTGTTCTGCTTCAGAATCTCCTGAACAATGTCAGCATTGGCGACGGGCTTTCGCTTGGCGTTCTTCCAGCCATTTTTCATCCATCCTCGACACCACACAGTCGTGCTGTTAATGGCAATCAGGCTGACGGTTCTGATCTCGTACTTCAGGCCGTCGTTACGCAGCCGGATCAGCTTGTACGCCTCCAAGAGAGCCACGAGAGCAGCCCGGTTGTTGGAATGCTGGTATCCAGGCAAAGGCTTGGACTGGTTGTCGGGATGTTCAACACCTGCAAACAGACCAGTGCCAGCAGACGCAATAGACGATGTCTGGTTGTCACGACAGGCTCCAGACACATAGATAACCACCCGGCCGGTGTCTCTGTCTAAAGCATGGGCAGTAGATCCCTTGGGTCGGTTGGGCTTGGTTGATGGCGTACGGCCATTCTTTTTGGCCTCCTTAGCTCCTTTTTGGAAGGAAACTTCTTGCCATTCATGAAATCCTCCGCATCGGTTCTGTTTGCGAAACTCTTGCACGCTGCGGCCGGATATCCCTTAACCTGAACCAGGCATTCGTCCCATGTCTTGTAGATGCCGGGCTGGTAGCCCTCCCTGACGGCGTAGAATTTGGTTGCCATGACGAGTGGATGGGTGCTCGTTAATGCAGAAGTGTGTGAATTTTCACATCCGAAAGTTTGCACCAGAAATTAGCTTCTGACAGTGGCATATTTTTGGAACGGATGAGATGGAAAGAGAGGGAGGTCGAGGGGTCGAGGGGAGCGTCGACGACGTTCCATCTCTGAAGCGCTTTTCGATGTTCAGAAACCGTCCATATATGTAGTTTGAGAGAGGTGGAGATCGGAGGTACTTTTACCAGCACCAATAGCTACAGGCTATCAATTGGGACTTTTTTTGATCTGACTTGTTGATCTGGGGTGAAATGGAGTCAGAAGTGGAGTAATCTGCATTTGGGTATCTTTGTTTGGTTCCGTAATGTGTCCTTGTGTACCTTGTGTACACTTCGTGTCGTCTTTCGTCTTCTCTACGGAGGTTTTCGACAACCCATTCTTTAACAAAAAGTCCCAACTAAAGTCAACTGTGAAGAATTACTTTGAAGTGGAAACTTTTGATCCAAACGTAAAATTTTGGTGTTTCTTTTAGTCCAAAGAGATCATAAAGAGGGCGATTTGGCGGTCAAGAGCAGTTTCCACAGGTTGAAGAGCTCGTACTTTTATCTCTTGGTTTTCTTGGGTTTCTCTTGCACATTGGATTTATCTCACATGTCCATTGTCAATCTCTTGGTGATATGCACACTAAACTGCCTGTGGATAAGAGAGTGAGTGATGAGCCAAATATTTCCGATATTGGCCCCATTTGTACAAGTACAGGTACAAGTACAAGCAGAAGTACAAGTACCTGGACAAGTACATCTTCAGACAACCACAGAACCCTTGACAACATGGCCTTCCTAAAACTCGTATAGTACTTGTACCAATTCGGCACTTGTCTTGACATGTTAGAAGACTCTCAAGTAAATCATAAGTACATCTAACAAAAACTCAACTAAGTCTCCCATTCGCCGCCACTGAAGCTGCCAGTGCTGATTGTCATTCTGCATTGCCGAAAAGCGAATAAAAACCCAGAAATCAATTTAGTTCGACACAATTGCCAATTTGCACCAGCAATTAATGCAATTGTCCAAGCTCTTGAAGAGGTGACACCACACTAGCCACAACATACTCCAGCGCTCACCAAACCCAAAGCGTTGTCTCATTATCACCACCCCATGACTACCGACCGACTGCCTCTCAAGCAGCGAATGCTCAAGCTGAAGGACATTGGCTCGCTATCGATAGACCAATGCACATACAAGAACATTGAGCTGACTGTCACCGACAAGCAGGGCCACGCCCGGGTGTGGAACTACTCTGCCAAGAAGTTTGGAACCGAGTTTTTTCCCGGAGGAAAGCGCTTCTTCAGTGCTAACTACTCCAACAAGTGGTGGTACGAGCGGGAGTCGAACTGGCTCGACTTCCACATGGTCCAACAAGACACCAAAAGCGTGATACTTGTCATAGCCGGGCACCCTTACACTCTCCAGGTACCAGACAAGGGCAATGTCCAACCACACCTTACACGAGCCCCAGACGTGCCTGCACCAATCAGCTACGGTACAAAGGCACTTCAAGAGATTTACAAACATCCGCAACTGGCTGATTTCAAGATCATCGACGAAGATGACAAAACACACCTCATTCATACCCAAGTCCTCATACCGCTATGGCCCTACCTGGCTACAGTGCTGGAGAGCGGCATGACGGAGTCTCGTGATCGAACCCTCAAACTCCAATACCCCTCCAACATCCTAGACATCATCATCGGCTTTCTCTATGGAACAGTAACCAACGTATCCGAAGAACTGGCTCTGGAGCTTCTGATTCCGGCCAAGGTATACTTCCTACAAGATCTGGAACGGGCTGTGGAACGAGCTATCACAGGTTCATCTTTGGAAGGCGACAGGTGTATAATTTCCTGGCAGACCGCCAAACAAGCTGACAACCAGGTCATCCGAGATTACTGCTCATGTTACTTCCTGGAACACGTTGGACACCAAGCTACGGCCTATTTGTGTCCCGATCTTTTACCGGAGGAACTGGCAGAGTTCCAGACTGATCTCAACAACCAGAGAGCGAGACAACTTTTGTATGAGGGCCAATAGAGAGGATCAGTCGTGGTGTAGGAGCGGCGGCAACTATGAATGCATTTTAAATAATTCATATCAACAAATCATTCCTTTAATCATCGTTCGTTTACAAAAAATAATCGAAATACAAAGATTTAAAAAATGGACGACACCGGAATCGAACCGGGGACCTCGCGCATGCTAAGCGCATGTGATAACCAACTACACCAGACGCCCTCAAATTATGATTTATTTTTGACCTTCGTCTACAAAACCGGAAGCGTGCTTAGTCATGCTCAACTCATCAGAATAAAAACAGAACACGGCGAAAACTAGAAATCTTGCTGAAATATTGAGACGATCACGTGAGAAACAATAATGATACGTGGTAAATGAGTAACTGAAATTATGGGAGCTTCTCATGTCATTAAAACGTCTCTATTACGGTGAATCACACACATAAACAATATCCATGCGACTCAAACATCTACCATTATGTCACTTATCAAGCGTCGGAATAAATATATAAATACTATGCTAAGGCGGAGAACTTCTTCCAATGTTTGGGAACATCTACAGGATCGTCATTCAGCAGACTCTGTAGATAGTTGTTCAGCAGCTGGTCTTCCTGAGAAACCAGGGACAGGTTGCGTTCAACAGCATCAATGAAGGCGTGATGCAGATTGACAATTCGCATGAAGTTGGACGTTTTGTGGATTCCGGTGTGAAACCTGTACCACTCAACATCAATGATCTGAAAATGGCAGTATTGCAGCTGGATGAGGAAGTGGAAACTGAATCTGTGTTTCAACTGGAGAAAGTAGACACATCGGGCGAGTTTCAAAAGACGCGCGAAGATGCGTTGATAGCCTTTAATGATGTGTGGCATGAAGATGTACTTGAGTTCCTCGGGTGGAGTGTAGAAGACTGTAATATACTCTGTCGCCATGATTGAGTCGGGAGCGAAAGACTCCTCACCACCATCAATGTTCTGAGGAGTTCCAAACCATATTCTGATGTCTTTGTCTGGAAGCAGGTCCGCAACCAAATCTTCTGTGATTCGCAGATCCGAGTTCAGAGGAGGCCAGTTCAAGGAAGATCCAATTTTGACAGTGTTGTCTTGAAAGACGAGTTGACAGAGATCTATGGCTCCCAACCCCATCAGGAAGAATCGCTTAGCACTTTCTAAATGAGTGAAGAGGTACTTCTTGACGTGAGACATGAGTGAGTCATTGACCGCTTGCTGCTGTTGCTCAATCGATACCTGGAAGTCCTTCAGGGGGTCATCTGACTCAAACAGGGAAATTGATTCAGCTTTCTCGAGCTTCAGGAATGACAGCGTATCTGTGAACAGCTGAGCGGGCGCTAGGAGACTCGTTGTATCCCTTTCGAGACTTGATTCAAAATCCAATGGGGGTATGAGTGTTTCTTGAGACTCTACCTGAGGCATAACCGGCTTGGAATCAACGTTCGTATCAACAACAGTGGTGTCTCCTAGAGAATAAAGGATATGCAAAGCCGTGAGAATCTCCACACAGATTTGGGCGTCTTCGGGACATACAAACGTCGGTAAACGGTCCTTGTCGGTGATCAAAAAGCCCGAATTTGGTTCTTGAACAACAAACATCTCTGGATCCACCATTTTGGACGGGGTTTTCCAGTACGTGGAACCGTTCAACCCAATGACTCCATGTAACTTGAACATCCAAGGGCTCAAACACCGCTTGAACAACTCAGCGGTCAGGATATACAGGTTGATATCCGATGTTTGATAGATGGAAAGCCGTGTATGAAGCTCAGAAAGCAATTTTACGGGGTTCGGAAGGCTCTGAAGAGACAAAGCTCGTGAAAGATCTCCACAGCCAAGGATATTTGCCAGCAGATGTACGACAGTAGAAACAGGTCTCAGGTGGACTAGTAGCGGGAAAAGAGACTCGTCACTGGCATCCAGACTCTCAATGTAATGCTGAATAGCAGCCAGAATGTCGGTGAGAGCGGACCTGAACGCAATCATAATGCTGTCTTCCAACGAGACCATTTTGGCGATATCTTTGGCTGTGTTGGACAGACGAGTGAACAGAGACCCAATCTCCAGGCATTGGTCGACCAGTCCCTGAAGAGCCATTGTGGAGACTCCGGGCACTTTGATAGGCTGTGCAAAGTGTTTGGACACAAATCTTCTCGAGCTCCATCTCCAGATGAACATGATCGATTCTCGTCCCACCAGCACGTTGACTAGACATGTTAGAAACAGGCTGGTTGGGATGGTGGCGCCTTCAAACAGCGTGGAGATGGTCTGCTGGTCATGTTCGCACAGTAATAAAGGCGTGGGGGCCTGCGTGTGTCGTTTCAGCTTTTTCTGGGTCTGATGCTCGATGTCGGATGTTGGTGACGCGTCGTTTTCGCGCTTAATTTCGTTGAAACTTGATCCCAGTACGCAGAAGGACTCCAGGTCAATCTCCTGCGCCTGTGGCCGGTTAAGAACGGTTTCGTCAACTTTCAGATTCGTTATTGAGAACATGTCGTTGGCTGTGCTATCTCATGTTGCGTCGGTCAACATGTGTAGGTGCAGGAGGTGTACAACTAGGTGCAGGACGGTGCAGGTGGTGATAAGCAAGTACAGTACAGTATGCAGAGTGAAGATGAACAGTGATGTGAGGACAATGGTAGAGAGAACATAGAGTATATATAACAGTGGCTGGATCCATGGAATGTCCAGTCGATACAAAAAAAAAGCACCTCAGATGTACGAAATGGCCAACCTCCACGCTCTTATTAAGCTGAGACGACCAACTTGATTGGCTGAGACGCCTACTTAGATCGAGTGTAGTAGAGACTGTTTCCAAAGATACGACATTTCATTATCCCCACCAGCTTCGCAACAGTTACAAGTAATTCAATTGCTCAACGAGTCTTTGGGGGTGACTATTAGTCAAGATGAACTCATTAGTAAGCCACATGGCACCCTCAGCCGAACACATCAACTGTGACTTTTCCATGCGATAAAGAAGTTGGCCAACTACAAGTAGCCACCGGTGCTGTACAGTACTTACTGTAGCGACTTGGTACAATCAATACGTCCGTTTGAGCTATCTTGACCACAGCCTACCATGCTCAGAAACCGAGCATCGAAGAAGAGGAAGCAGTACCGCCAGAGAACCTCTCCAAAACCTGCTTGGAGGTGATCAGGACCGGCTCCATTCACAGGGAAGCTGGCCGCCAATGGGGTGTTCCTCATCCTATCTTTTCATACAGAATTTCACTACTTAAGGAAAATGGCGCTCTCCGACCTGGCTGGGTTGAAAGGCCGAGGGCCCAATACCAGGAGACGGTTCTCAAGCGGAATGTCAGCCTTCTCTACAATAGAAAATTGACCGAGGCACACGAGGAATGTCCCGCAGAGCCAACTACCCCATATCGACATCTGATGATTCAGATGACGACGATTTTCAGGGTGCTTCCCCATCTCAAGACAGGGACTCTCTGGAGACAGACACACTTGGCTCGCTGCAGGCGCTCCACAACTTTTCCAGCGCGCACCCGAAATTCGACAGTGTCTTGAGCAGGGTTTCTGCAAAGAATTGTATCCACCCATGGTCAATCCACCTAGAAGTGGTACCGCCCTTCAGAACTGGATCCACAGCATAACCCCGGTTATGCGAGACTTCCTCAGCCATAATCTGAAGCATTTGCTGAGATGATCGATGAGATGGCGGGCGATTTGTATCTTCTGCAAGAAGTTCAAAAAGCGGGATATAGAGAATTCTGTCGTGAGAAGCAAGACCAAGAGAATCAGAGTGTACTCGAGTGATCCGGGTAGGTCAGTCTGTATCAAGGATGCTATGTCAGCTCGCTTGAAAGGGACAGAATAGGACAAAGCCAGACAGCAGCGGGTCGCACAGTCGGAACAGGACCTGCCGACGCAGGGCCGTCAACCCAAGTTCAGTCGACTCAAGAGCAGTCCTCAAGTCGCATGCCTTGACAAAGGGCTTCCTCACGTGACGTGTCTCGACAAAGACATTCCTCACGTGACGTTCCTTGACAAAGGCAGGCCACACATCGTGCCCGGGCCCTTCCATTGGCCGCTACAGTACTTTTGTTTTTGCAGTCAGTCGTCTAACTGAGACCAGCTCGACAATGCAGGGAGAGAGTCCCGACTCCTTTGCCTGTTTGACTATGTATATTTGACCAGTTGGTGCAGAAGGCAGTTGTGCCCATGTGCTGTTTTGCTACTAAGAGTATTCTGTGAACAAACAAAAATTGGGTCTCGTCATGGATGGGGTTTTCGTAGGTAATTGAAGCTATGGCAATCTGATGACGTTATTTGCCACCTGAATGGAGATTTCATTATTATTCACCTGTCCAAATCTAACCTGTATGCCAGGGACGATCACCAAGTGCTGGGTTGCCCTTAGTATGTAGGCCGTGTTTATAGTTGAGTAATTAATGAAAGGATAAGTAGAATTATAGTATCTACTTAGATTGGTAGTTAACAGTGGATAGCGGGGTGGTTTCAGTCGGAATAAGTTCTCCTTCTGTACAGAAGACGATATTTGCAGGTTAATTTCGAGGTTAATTCACAGCGCAACAATGTTCTCAGTACAGTACAGTACTTGTTGTATCCCCCACCTCTCGTGGAAACATTCCTTGGTATCTCAAGTCAGTTAAAGCGTCTATCAGCTCCCTCAGGGGCTATGAGAATTGCACTAACCACCTCAATGAGGGCTATCAAAAGGTATGTACAGTAGGTACTTGTATCAATCAAGATATCAACGAGTAGCTTCCCAAGAGCCTGAAGTACTTGTACAAATACCACAGGAATCGCAGTAGTATGTCACTGTGCTTGAATACCATTCGTACTGTACAGTAAACAGATCTTGTAGAAACTCGACGGTGATGCGCATCTTCGCTGGCGATACCAGGTCGGTATAGTGGGATAGTTGGAGAGTGGGAGAATGGTCCGTCAACAATTGCAATATGTATACAAGCAGTCTCTTTGGACTCGATTGCTTTCCTCAACCAAAATTCCATGTCTCGATCACATGAAAGACGTCCATGATGCGTTGCAGACCCAGTCAACAAAACGTCATTGGTCAGCAGTGACTTCCGGTTCCAGTTTGATTTCGCAAAGGTGTACTGCAACTGGCGACCGCATACCGAGCACGACTTGAATGCTGCCTTCTCTGATAATTCTCCCCATTCAAGTATAGCTCGACGGCTTGGGTACAGGGTCCAGCTTTCCAGATTTTGTTCGGATAGCCTCTCAGATGCGAAAAATGGGGAAATGAGAAACGCGCTGTGGAATGTCTGGAAAAGCGCGTCTCTCAGGCTCTTGCTCTCTCAGACGACCAGCACATGGACATCATTTTAGCTGTAGTGGGAGATCGACTAGGACATCAGTTGATTAAGAGCAGCGCAAGACTACAGAACACAACCCCAGTCACGTCGAGCTGTATTCTTCTACTGTAGCCATCTCTTCAGCGCAGATCACCACTCTTCATCCCACACAATCGCCCCAAACGTACACGGTCCGCTTCCGAGGTGCCGGTTGACCTGGGAATGACAACCTCTTTTGGGAGATGGGCACCGTATAAAGTTGGCGATAAAAGCGAGGGTGATTTGTGGGGGCCTCGAACAGGAGACAACAGAGAAATGGAAGCCCGTTTGGGGTGGCGATATGGAGCTCGGCACCGGCGACTGGCGGGAAGGTCCGGTCAGAAAGACATCTGTGTGTCTATTGCATCTGCCAAAAGTCATGCCACCCCGATCTACAGTGGGCATTGGAGCTAATTTTGTCAGGTCAATGTTTGTCAACGTTGGAGAGGTCTTGACGTTGACTAAGCAGTACGAGTACCACTTGGTAAGTAAAGTTCCGAAAGAGTCCTTGGCAAAAGTGACTTTGCAGTCCGCCAACGATGTGTGTAGCAGGCTCGCCTCTCCCAAAGAGCCACCATTCATCGGCGTGTCCCCAAAAAGACGCATTTATAACATGCTTAAACCCACAGTTTAACGCCGTGCGCTTTGCTAGCAAGCTTCCGCGGTGTTCCAGCGTTGAGGGCGACACACTGCATCGAGTGCTGAGTGACTTTGCGTGCGCGGAGACAGTTATTATTTGTCGCTTAAAGGACGATACGAGTACGAGAGCACACAAGGGATTACATGTAGTTGGGTCACGTGTTCAGTCTACCGAATCAAGCTACTACAAGTAGCACTTCCCAGACCAGGCATGATGGCTACAAGTAGCTACAGTAGCTACAATCCAATAGTCTACTGTATGTGAGACATCAATACAAGAAAAAGAAGCTCGTGGTTGTGAGCCCGAAACGGCATCAGGGCGGCACGGGAACACGAAAAAGAGACGTGACGGAGGTGTGGCTCCGGAGATGGCGGCTTACATAACCCAGGTACGTCTCAAACGCCGTCCCAAGCAGAAGCTCGTGCACACTGAGCTTGTCCCGAAACCCATTCTCGGAGCCCAGATTAACGCAATAAACGAGGGTGAGACCGGGCGTAGGGTTTGGGTTTCCGAAATAACGCGTGTTAACTCCGGTCTTGGGGGACGATGGAGGGTCCCGGAGGACGTGTTGAGGGCGGATTGGCGAGATAGTTGCACGGATTTAACCGCCTGGCTCTGGCGAGTCCGCTCATGTCCAAACCCGCCCCAGCCAGCCACCGCTCGCGGGTCCCCATCGTCCCCTCTCAACCTTCCTTTTGGGCTTGCGACATTTAGCGGAGACCCGCATATTAGCCTTAGCTAGCTTCGCAGAGACAGCACATAGACTCTGTACACACCGACAGCCAGCTGACTCGCCTCGACTACTGGCCTTGACTTGACTTGACTGCACTTTGACTTATTGCATTTGTGAGAGTGGCGGCAAAGGAAGACTCCACCAGCCCAGACAAGTGACCCCAGACGACCACGTACACACAGACGACCAGGAAACAGACACAGCACCCAGACACAAGGTTCCACAAACATCCAACCGCTCTGCACAGCCCATCTAATTCACACCAACCAACCCACAAAGATGGTAGACGACGTGTTTAAGCGAAACCGGTCGACGTCGGCGTCGGCAGCCCTCACTCTAGGTCCGGGAGACGACACCACGACCGCCAAAGACTCGGGCAAAGAGATCACGTTCCCCCAACGGCTCAAGAGCTTCTTCAAGTTCAACAACACAAACAGCCCCGTGGCCAACTCGGGCAACGGCCCCGACGAAGAAATTGCATTCCCCAAATACGACCCCACGCCCACGATCCATGTCCAGGGCGTCCCGGGCGCGTCCAACACCTCGCCTCCGCCTGACGACAAGGAGACCAAATCGTCGTTCAAACAGCGGTTTCTGCGGGGTAGATCGCCCTCCACCCCCTCCACCAAGGACACAAACACACCCGACCAGCACAACCAACACCACGGCTCCGTCCCCACCGTGCCGGACATCCCTTCCGAGTTTGCCCCCAAGTTGCATTACCCCAAACACCTGGCAGCACACACCCCGGAGGACGAGGCCGTCGACCCCATGGACTCCACCAAGCCTGTCCCCGTGGTCGACGAGTGGCCCGTTCAGCCTGCGCATATGAGCGGATCCGCCTCTCCCAACTCGCCAAACTTCCACTCGCCTCCTTCCTCACCCTCCCCCAACAACAATAGCAACAACTACAACTACAACAACAACAACAGCAGCAACTACGGAGGTCTCGGCGTGCCCGGACAGCATCCCCGTAAGAACATTCGACGGGTGGCTTCAGAACCCAACGTCAAGAATGCCATTTCCAACTCGCATTCTCACTCCGGTGGCCACCATCAACAGCATCTGCCTATTATTCCTGCCGGCTCGGAAGATGTGCGTCTGCAGGACCTCGTGCGGGAGGAGCAGCAACATCCCTCGGACCCCATTACCGACAGAGACCGAACCCACTCTGCGCCTCTCAACGACGGCATTAATCACGGAAACGGCAGCCACGGCCAGAACAGCCGCTCCGGATCAGCCACCCCCCAGTCGCGATCTCGAACCAACTCAAAGTCGTTTGCACGAACCTACTCATCCAACTCGATAAAGGTTTGTGATGTGGAGGTGGGGCCCTCGTCGTTCGAGAAGATCCGACTGCTGGGACGGGGAGACGTGGGAAAGGTGTACCTGGTCAAAGAGAAGAAGTCAACCAAACTATATGCCATGAAGGTGCTATCCAAGAAGGAGATGATCAAGCGAAATAAGATCAAGCGAGCATTTGCCGAGCAGGAGATTCTCGCTACATCCAACCACCCCTTCATCGTCACCCTCTACCACTCCTTCCAGTCGAATGACTACCTGTACCTGTGTATGGAGTATTGCATGGGAGGTGAGTTTTTCCGAGCGCTTCAGACCCGCGAGCGAAAGTGTGTGGCAGAGGCCGACGCACAGTTCTACGCTGCCGAGGTGACTGCTGCTCTGGAGTACTTGCATTTGATGGGATACATCTACCGGGATCTCAAGCCCGAGAATATTTTGTTGCATCAGTCTGGCCACATCATGTTATCTGATTTCGACTTGTCCAAGCAATCGGAGCAGCTTGGTGCACCAACTATCCAGAGCTCCACCAACGTGCCCCAGTTGGACACCAAATCGTGCATTGCAAACTTCAGAACCAACTCGTTTGTCGGCACCGAGGAGTACATTGCTCCCGAAGTCATTCGGGGTAACGGACACACTTCCGCGGTGGATTGGTGGACCTTGGGCATTCTCATCTATGAGATGCTGTTCGGCATGACTCCCTTCAAGGGCAAGAACAGAAACCTGACCTTCTCTAACGTTCTGAAACAGGAAGTCAACTTTCCTAGCGGCTCGGGATACCAGTCCATTTCGTCGTCGTGTAAGAATCTGATTCGAAAGCTGCTGATCAAGGATGAACACAAGCGAATGGGCTCCAAGGCTGGTGCATCTGATATCAAGAACCATCCCTTCTTCAAAAACACACAGTGGGCTCTGCTACGAAACCAAACGCCTCCCTTGGTTCCTGTTCCTAGTCGGGGAGCTGATGCTGTCAACTTCCGAACTATGAAGGATTCTTCGTCGGTGGACTTTGTGACCGACAAGAAGCAGGACAAGTCGATATCGTCGGTGCTGTCGGTCAACACCGACCGATCATCAACCAATTCAGTGGCGGGACCTCGAAGTTACGGGCGGGAGGGCGATTACGACCCCTTCCAGAATTTCAATTCTGTCACTTTGCATCACGTGGGAGCAGACAGCGAGGGCGAAGACGACGACGGAGACATCACGATTACTAATCAGGATATTCCACATACTTTCCAGCCCAACCCGGCCAAGAGTCCCAACATGAAGAACAGTTCGGGGTTCTTCTTTGGAGGTCAGAAAGATAAGCTGTGGAAGACGAATCGAACGTGACAAGGAGTACGAATGCAGCGTGCTCCACAAGCTGGAACGTTAATCTGAGATGCTCGCATCTTCTATAAAAAGTCAAGCATAAGTTATAATACATGGTGATAACGTTGAAGTGTACAAGTAGGTACGAGTACATACTTGGATGTAATGTGAACGCAATAAATATTATCAAGTATTTTTCAGTAGTAGAGACAGATGTCTCACCTATCTCTTCAGGGAACTGTCCTTCAAAGCTTCGATGAGCTCCAGACGTTTGGCCTTGGTCAGATCAGCCTTGGCCTCTTCAAACCCTGCCCACTTTCGCTTTCGGTTTTCGGGCCACACATCTGCCAGGTTCTCGACCTCCATTTCGTAAAAGTGGAACTCCGTCTTGGGAATCAGGCTGTCCTTGTACTCGATGGGTTTTCGCATGTCGTCGTACTTGCCGAGGTATTTTGAGATCTTGCCCGTGACTCCGGCCTCTTCCCACGTTTCTCGCACGGCAGACTCACTGAAATCGCCCTCCACGCTCAATTCGTCCTTCTCCACGCCTCCCTTGGGAAGAATCCATCTGTTGGGGTGGGCCGCCGACGAAATCATGAGCACCTGAGATGAGTCATTATTGACACAGACACAGCCAGCCACGACCCGCGACCCCGAGGCTGAGTACACCTGGTTGTCTCGTCCCTCTCGGGCCTTCATCGACTTTTCCTTCTTTTCCTTCTTGTCTTTACCGTCTTTGGCCTCTTTGGTGTCTTTGCCCATTGTTGCTGGTGATGGTTAAGATGTAAAAAAATCGATTATGCATGCAGATAATTAAGCGAGAGTATATTTTTTGGCCATGGGGGGACGCGATTGAATGATTGTGAGGGGTATTGATAGAAAGATTCGTATTATTCTGGAACGCTCGAAGCACGTGTTTGTGGGCCCCCAGACCAAGTTGCTTAGTCATCGGGTCTTTCGTCTGTGCAAGAGGATTGTGCATGTAGCATGCAAATATGGTAACGTTGGTACTTGGCCTGTTGAAACATCTTGAGCACACAATGGAGGTGAGTACTAGTGGCAAGGGGCACAGCAACTACTCAAGAACGGCTCTAACACAGCTCACATCGTTTGGAAAACAGCAGGAGACGTCCAATCTCGACCACAAGCTGAGCCTTGCTCTTCGTGAGGACTTCAAGCATCGAAATCAGCCAAAAGGCCAACAAACCGATGACGATAACGACGATGACGACGACGGTGATGACGATGATGACGACGATGACGACGACGAACTCGACGAACTGCCAATATCACATGAATTGTTTGCGAGCATCTCGAAACAGCCAGTCTCGTGCCTTGTTCAGGAGAAGTCTGGCAGCAGATTGATTCTGGCCACCGGACGAAAAACGGAGTTCTATGACTTCCCCACTCTTGATAAGCCTTTCAGAGAGGTGGATCAAGATGCCCAAGTCACTTGCCTGGCACATGATCCCAGCAACATTGTTCTGGCCGTTTCTGAGACGAAGAAAGTCAAGATCTACAGTAGAGACGGACAGGAACTGGCAGAGTCTGTGGAAGGTGACATGTACCTCGTGACGCCTCAGAACACAAAGGGACATACTGCGACGGTACTAACGGGTATCGCACTGGGCGGCTGTGAGTTTGTGACCTCCTCACGTGACCAGACAGTGCGGATTTGGAAGTACACTCCTGGGTCTCTGAAGCAGACAAATGTGATTGTGACCAAGACCAAGGGGGTCAAGAAGGTCGCTGGTGACGATTCTGGGGTGGTTTACCATCTAGCAGCGTTGGATGGCCTCATCGTTGCTGCTACCAAGGACTCTCTGATAACCTATAGCAAGTCCAATGGCTACTCCAGATCTATGTCTACTCTACAGGTGGAGGTGACCAGTTTGACATCCAATAGTACCAACCTGGTGGTCACGACCACCGACAAGTCTCTGAAGATCCTCTCCAAGGATCTCAAGGTTCAACTGGAGAACAACCTTGATGAAGTTGTTACCAGCACTGCCTATTCACCAGACTCGAAGTACATAGTTGCTGTTTCTGACTCGTTACGGATTCTTGATAGCAGTGACTTGGCTGAGGTCTACAAATGCAAGCTTCGATCACCTGCCAAATGTGTTTCTTGGCACGCGGGCCTCAATCAGATCTGCCTAGGACTCGAAAATGGGCAGTTACAGATGCTGTTCTCCCCTGAGCTGTCCTCAAAGGGGGCCCTGGCGGTTCTTGAGCGAGGCCATCGAAAGCGAGACATTGACGATGTTCTTCAGACCGTCGATGTATCGTCCACGTCGCTCAAAACTGTCAACCCCTTTGCTGACGACTTCCACAAAGACAACCAGAAGCGCAAGAAGCAGGCCGCTAGTCACCACCCAGACAATAAGCTGGATGTTTGGGGAACCCCTGACCAGAAGCATGTTGATGCTACCACTGACAAGGCGTATCGACAGGACCCTAGAGAGGAGCTTTTGAAGTATGCCGAAAAGGCCAAGAATTCGGATATTTTGGAGAGGAAGTAGAAGAGACAGGGTCTACTTCATGGGTCACTCAAACATTGTATATTAGTAATAATTGATCTAATCATAGACGAGCTACAAGTACCAGTACTGAAACCCATGCAGATGATTCCTATTATCTCCAGAGAGAATCTGCTGTCTAATCCATGACTCTTACACACAAATGAAGAGTCAGATCCAAAGTCAGTATCTATAGTTAGATCCACAAAGTAGTCTTGTGGGTATCTGGTGGAACAGCGTTATTACACAATATATCAGCAAATGTACATTTTTTTTCTCACGTGATGACACACTCACATGTGATTTGCACGTGACTACATAAACCTTGCGTGGAAATAACTGCCGCGATGTGTTTCATGTGTTTCGTTTCCCGATGATCATTTCCATAACAAGGTTCGACATGCATCGGAATATGCAACTAATGCATGATGCAGATGTAACCCCACAACGACACCTTGATATGGCGATAAAACCGACTGAAAACATGGCTGAGAGTGCCATTCCGCTCGAGATTGCGCTCGCCATATTCTCATTTTGTGAGATTGAGGCCTGTGTTGATCTCCGGCAAGTTAGCTCTTTCTGGAACGAGGCCTTCAAACAGGCCGATGAGATTGTCAAACACAAGGTGCTGGGACGAAATGCTGTGATTCAGCCAGGAGAAGCCGGATCGGAACTAGAGACGTGGACAGATTGTGCCCTGGTATTTGTGGCGCGTTTGCGCAGCTCTAAATGGAGGGCTATCGAGTCAGTTGAGCAGGTGGACACCCCTCCAGGGAAAAAGTCGGAAGCTCGGATCCTGCCTGCTATACAGGTATATGGACGTCTTCCGAGCGATTTCAGAGGTCTCCTAGTTGGTTGCGATCACTCCAAGGTCAATGAAGAGCTCATTTTGAAAGACAAGTACGCTATCGATGGACGGTCTCTGAGGGCTCGTGAAATCATTCCAGGGAGAGATGAGATGGGCAGGATCGACTCAGTGGACGGCCACAAGGTACAAGTGACTTACAAGGACATTTCTGTGGTTCTACCAGCAAAAATGGCCGAATTGACCAACATTTATATGAATGACGCTGTGATAGTGGCTCGTTCAGGAACAGAATGTTTTTTGTTGCCACGTGTCTCAACTGATTTTCGAGACGGCCAGGGATTTGGGTACAGCCAAAAGTACTACGAATCTCCAGAGTTCTCCAACAGATCAAGTTACATCTCGACTTACTACCAAGATGCTCCTCAGACATCGCGAACGTTTCGTTTGGCTGACTTGTATCACAAACGCATGGTTGATCTATTTTCAACGTCAGCAAATATCGACGCTGTGGCCACTTTCAATTGTTTGGTTTACAAAGTGCACAGGAAAGGGCCTGGCCTATATACCTGTGTTCCTGGACGGAACCAACATGTACTACCGCAAAGACCGAATGATCCATGGCATAGATGGTCGGTTTTGGGGCGATCAGGGAAGTAAATCACGTGACGCACAGCGGTACACGTGCTACGGAACCGAAGCAGGAGCTGAAATCATTGATTTGGCTAATGGTACCGTTACTGATATCGAGACGGCCGATGATGCCAGTCACATATTTGCTGGCTATTCGAACGGCGAGTTTGGAGCATGGTACTTTTCGTCCAAGATGATGGAGGGGCTAAAGAAGATGTTGACAGTACATACCAAGGTTGATCCTGGAAGGGCAGAGTATGATCTGTCGAAGAAACCGGAGAAGGAAAGGTGGTGGAAGACTATGAAGATGGGCATGACGAAGAGTATCAGCTAGTTCAACATAGCTGAAGGACCACACACATGACAGAGACTCCTTCAATGCTTGGAATGATTCCATTCATTTGCTGGTGAATGAGACTGTCCGAATTCAGCAGCGGTCACATCAGTATTAGTATCATAAGTCCTCAGTGACAATTGCAACTATTACTACAGGGTACAGTATTACATAAGTGATTAACAGAGCATCCACGGACGTCCGATGATCTACAGAATAGCAGCTACAATACGCAACACTTTGCGATTTAAGCCTGTGTGCAATGTGTATAAATAAATTCAACGTCTATCAAAACTTTTCAAAACTTTTGGTTGTTGTTGTACCCATGGAGATCCTCGAATAGATTCTGCGGAGGAACCGACTGGGTCATTTCTGCCTCGTTGACTCGGCCAGGAGCCAACATGTATCCACTGTTGCGTCGACGCAGACAAGTAGCAATGATGCCGATGCCCACGATGAGGAACATAACACCGACAGCCACGGCCAGCGCCACCAGCACCACAAAACCCCGTCGCATCTTCTTTTTCTTGTGAATGGGAGAGTATGACCTGGAGCTCTGTGAGAAAAAGCCGTTAATGGATCCCTGTCCCGACTTACTTTGTGTCACCAAGAAGGGCAGTACCGACTGTCCGTCAAACAGGACCGACGAAAAGTTGCCCTGGTTGGTCTGAATGTCTCCTGAGATCATAAGCAGCTGATCAGTATCCAGTGTCACCACATTGTCTCGCTTCTTCTTACCCCCAGTCTGCAACAGCTGTAGGGATGAGATGTACGAAGTGTCTTCCAAACCAGGAATAGACACCTCGTCCCACACAGTACCGTTCCAGTGCACGAGTTTCTGGCCAGACGGGCTCTTGCCAACCACATACACATTGGTAAGATCATCGTTTGTCATGACAATCTGCACGGCCTCAAAGTCTGTCTGGTTGCCGTCTATGATGGACGAGAACTCGCCGGTGGAAAAATCAAACTGTGCCACGGAGGCCGTCTGGTCGTCGAACGTCATGTTTCCGCCAAGAAGAAGAACATCGTTGGACAAAAACTCGAGATAGTTGACGACTCCGGAGATGGACGACGAGGGAGAATTCCATCGAGCAGCGTCAAGATCGTACAAGCAGAAGGCTGAACACATAAGAGAACCAGCCATGCCGAACGATCCAGCTGCAACAAGCGTCTGAGAAGACGCTCGGTACTCAAGGCGAGTCACGTTGCCACCAGTGAGTCCCGGTGGCTGCAGAGAGGCGTAGCCGTTGTTGTCGAGATCATAGAAGGCGAGGTTAATCACCTGAGTCGATCCAATGTCGGAAGAGAAGGCACCACCAATAAACAGCATGTTAGACGAGTTGGAAGAGGCCAAGGACGTGATATTGGCAGGGTAGCCAAGCGAGTTGGTAGGTCCCACGTTGATACCATCCTGCAGAATCGTCAGATCACTGCCTCCAAGCACAAGAGTCGATTCGTTTACATAGTGACCGGTGTAGTAGGAGGCAGTCTGGTTAGAATCGGACTCATTGGACTGTTGTCTCTTGGTCAAAGTAGAGCTGTTGCCTAATTTCGCGACGGGAACTAGATTCAAGTCAGAATCAAGATAAACGGCACCTTTGGCTTCAACCTGCGACATGGAAAGCATACCGAGATAAACAGTCACAGCATCGCTGCTGCCTCCAGCTCGAAGATAGGCCGACACAGGAAGCTCAGTTTTCTCCCACGTTGTCGAGTTGAAAAACACAGAGGTATTGGAGTTGTTGCCGGTGGCTGCCCAAACGTGCCTGGTGTCGTTGAAAGTGTACTCCACCAACGCATCCACAGAGCCGGGAACTCCGTCAATCCGACGAAGAGCATTTCCATCAAGATGAAACAGACCGGACGAAGTCCCGACAACAATGGTGCCTTCAATAGATGTCAGAATGGTGATGGGACCATCAATATCGGTCTTGTTGGCGGAGGTGGAGTTGGGGAACAGAGAAGACTCATTGCCCACCTGAAGCAGGTTCTTTCCAATAGGAGAAATGAAGTCACCAGCAATAACAACGCCGTCATCAGATTCAGAAGTCTCAATGAAAGTCAGTCGACCGTTAATCAGAGGTCCCAGTCGGTTGAGAGTAGTATTTCCAACAGTCTGGTTGGCGGTGGAAAAGTTGCCAGGCGAGTACTCGAAGATGTTGCGGATGTCAACAATCTCGGAGCTGTTCACAAGTCGAGATCCATTCTTGCCGCCCAACAAGGTGTAGTTGAGGTACGAGTCACCAAAAATCTGTGTCAGGTTAGACACCGACGTCATGGTGAACTGAAGACGGTCAGCCACAAAGTTTCGAGGAATGGGACCCTCTGCGGAAGGCTTGAGAATGACTGAGGGATGGAAACCAGACGTCACGTTGATGGGGCCAGAAAAAATGGTGTCGTACTTGTCCTCGTTGTTGGTCTGGAAGAGAGTCATGGAGTGACTGTCAGAGGGAGAAGTCTGCACAGTGACATCAACACCACCTCGAGCATCACAAGAGTTGTCCTGGATACATCCAGGGGTGAAAAGACGCACTGTATAGTTTCCGGAATAGGAAGCGTTCGGTGAAAAGGACACTTGTGTGTCGTCCAGTTGCTGTTGAGAGTCGATGGAAGATGTCAAATAAGTGCCCTGGGTACTGAAATCACCCTGTGCGGTGGCATTTGTGGCCTGCGTCATGTTTTTAGAGCACCCGTTACCTTCGTTAAGCTGGTTGTCAGCGAAAGTGAATCGCTCAGCATGGAACATTTGCACCCCAGAAAGACCAGCATGATTACCATAGAAGGATAGTAAATCGAGTTGGAAAGAGTTCATGCCAATATCGTTGACAAAGGTGAACTCACGCGAGCCTCCTTGCGGCATAGGACAAAAAGCGTCGCAGTACTTCTTCTGTCCGTCCTGGTCCACATAACTGAGGTTCATGATACCGTTCAGAGGAAACGCCAGGAACCGCAGCATCTCAGTGCCGCCTCCAGACGACTCTGGAAGATTATCAATGACAACTGTCGACGGTGTGAACGAGTAGGGAAAGTTGGCTCGCCAGGTGCCCTGTCTGTCGGGAGTAAGAGCCCACGAAGTGGATCCTGGACAAGAAATATCCTTCGGGTTCACATCGCCCGCTGTTCCCTCGGCTTGGATCTGTGCAGATTGGAAGGAGATCTGCTGGGGTGCGTTGATTGTCTGGTTCACCTTTCGAGCAATCTCCTGGAGAGTTTCTGACGAGTTAGAACCATTCTGGCCATTTGAAAGCAGTTCCAAAGTGGTCTGGTTGGAAGCCAGACCGGTCAAATCAAGATCGGTGATGTCGGTCACGTTGTGCTGGACCGTGTGGTTGGTGCCCTTGTCGTTGACAATGCCCTCAAACGAGCCTGTGAATACCAGATTGTCGCCCAGTCTGGTGATGCCGGTGACAGACCCATTTTTGAATCCTCCAAAGCTGGGAACCGCAAAATCCTGCTTCTGCGTGTCCCACTGCGCCACTCCTCCTTCCATTTCTCCTCCCACAAGCACCGAGCCCTCCTTGCTATCGCAGAAGAGTGCGTGGATGGTACCATTCAGGCCCGTGATGATCGAGTTGACGGTTCCCTCGGCAATGTCCACCGTCCACAAGCCCCTTCCGTCCGTCATATATAGATTGTTGTCAAGCTGGCACTGCTTGATGGTCTGGTTTCGCGTCAGTTGCACCTGGGCCAGACTAATCAGCACAGACGAATTGACCTGCGCTATCACGTGCGGTGAGTCGTGGCCTATTTGTGCCACCTGCGAGCCTGAGAACGACGAAAAGTTCTGCTGACCGCCATATTCGACCCGCGAAATGCCGTCATAGTCGCCCAGAATGCCCATCTCGCCGAAATTGTCCGTGTTGAGTTTCGGCAGCTCCACCGGATGCACCGCGTACGCTGCCCAAGCCGGCGAGCCCAGTAGTAGTAGACTGGACCACCTCATTAGTTGTGTGTGTGTTTGTGGGGGGTTTTGAGCCGAGTCGTGCGGTTTTTTCTGAGATGTAGACGGAGGTTGGAGTGGTGATAGTTTCGTGTATTACAGTGCTCGTGTACGACTGAGTTTATTTTCACTTTTTAACGTTTGGCACTACTCCTATTTTGATGTATCCCGAACGGGTGTCGACAATAATACACTGGCGGAGACGGGAGAAGGGAAGAAGGGGCCCGTGGACTCATAGACGTCACGTGTTGTCCCCTCTCTGTGTCTGTCTCGTTTTCCGAGTCGTGGTCGGAGGGAGCCAGCCCTCGGTCACGTGACCACCGTCTCGATTTCTCAGCCTAAGCAACCCTCGGGCAAATGTTCTTCAACTGGGCACTGTATAGCGTACCTCTCAGCCGTGCGAGTGAACTTTAGGCTGCTAGTGAGTGTGGTCCGACTGTCGTTTGGCGGTTAGGGTAGGGTGGCGAAATGGTGTTGTCGTGGTAATATGGGGGCATTTGCGGCTGATTTGTTGTTTGTTTAGGTCGATTTCGCTGCCTTTGGCCGTGTTTTGGACGTCTCCACCACCAATCAGCGATGCGGCTAGGGTTTCTCGTTTCGGAAAACGCCAACAGCACGCGCACAAATTCCAGGGGCAAAATTTAAAAATAACCCAACTTTGTTTGGAGCAGATAATATATTGTAAGTGTTTTTTGAAAAGAGCTTTTTTTGGTCTAATTTCGTACAAGTGCGCTCGTACTACAAGTAGCGGCATCTGAACCGGGATCTAAAAGGGGCTCATATAAGTCTGGAGAGAAGGGGAAGGGCTCGGAGTTGGGGTATTTAGGAGCGGGAATGGGCTACAACTCTTGGATGTACCAACTCGTACCGCCGTCTGTTAACTGTACGATAGAGTGATTGTCTCCAGCGTTTTTTATGGGCGTGGGCGACGGAGTCAATGTTATGCCAGTTGTGTTTTTTATATAATAACATGTTTCGTGAGTCTGAAGGAGATAATAAAGGGACAATGGACGATGGACAATGGACAATGGACTCAAGACAAGCAGAAACAGACTGTGCTGTCTTGACAGAAGAGCTGGGGGCGAGTTCAAACTGTTTTTCGAGCAGCAATGGGAAGACCATGCGGTGTAATGGTGATTGTAGATGGTTCGTATGATTCCATACAACTGTCCCTACGATGTTGTATGAGTAAAGTGCATCACACTTGTTCAAGTACAGTATATACAGTACATACTCGTATGACGATTCGTACGATACCGGACGTAACCAAACTAACACCTCCTGTACAGCACATTCCAGAGGGTAATATCGCCAATGTCTGTGTTTATTAGTATATGGCTGGTACGGAATACAATCTCTTCTCCTGAAGCGTTTCAGATAGTTTCCAGATGTGACACGCAGACTGCAAGTGTGTTTCATCGAGGAACGGGCCCTTCAGGGAGTTGGGACAAGGACAAACTGATGGAGTAGTCGCGTTAGGTGAAGTAGGCCCGTTGGATACTCAGTCAGTCTTCTAAATGTCTGGATCAACCGCCGTTCAAGCATGGTTGAGACAGATCCATTACTATGTCCAAGTACGAGTGTCGTAAAAGTAGATGCTTCTCGCTTGAAAAATTGCAATTGAGAGGCATAGGTTTTAAGTGTACTTTGTTGGTGAGTGCTACAATGCGACATCATGTAGATGCTGGATACTGGCTCTGAAATGTTGAAACGGACTGGCTTAGAGCGTTCAATTGGAGATATTGTACTGGTACAGTACTTGTAATCTGATTGGATTCACTCCAACATACAGTAAAGTAGACCATAAGTTGGGTGTCCATTACATCATCATGTCTATACGGCCTACCTGTTGTTAAGCTACAACCCATAGGATAAACAGATACAACAACCCAGTGACAATAGACTGTGAATTGCGGTTGTTCACGTTCCCTTTACGTCCTGTTTTCCTCCTATGCCCCCTTACTTCCAACCATTCTCTTATCTCCATCCCCTCTCCTATTTGTAGTCCTTTTCTATCTCTAAGACAGTCTAGTTGTTCGGTTTCCCCTGAAAATACTCATCGATACACCGGATAAATGGAATTATCTCTATACAATCAATTTGATGGGCCCAAGCACGAGACCAGGCACTGTACCCCCATTGCTGCGACTTCTTCCTTCCAGCTCTGTCTGAAAGCCAGGAAAGAACTGATTCCGAAGAGAGGATCCTATCAACTTTGGGTCAAGTGCACATCTCCTTCCTGACCATTACTACAGCTACACATCTTTGGTCACCTGCAACGCAGACTCTCTCAGAAGCTCGTTGGTCAGCTCATCGAACTGCTGACTGATATTGAACAGAGTGTTCTCCTCGTGTATCTCAAACTTCTCGTTGGGAAACTCCTGCTCCATTCGTTCCATGTACACACTCCACGGCCCCTGGTAGACCCGGTAGGCAGACAGCTTGTTGCACTTGGACTTAAGGGACTTGTACTTCTCCATCATTTCTGCGAGTTCCTTCATTTCGGCCTGCGCGTCTAGATAACACTGCTCCATCTCCTCAACCTTTTGGCGCACCTCTTCAATCGGCTGTTTCCGAAACCCGTTCTCAGGATCGTAGTATTCCGACTCTGGATCGTGGGAGTCGTAGGTGTCGCTCGAGGCGGTGTCGCTGTTGTCCTCGACGTCAGATGCGTCCTGAGCATCCACGTTCTCCTTCCTCTTCTCTTCAGTCATGGTGGTGAGAAGAAGTCAAACGGCACTTGGCATCATACATGCACCTATGAGTTCGTACGAGTACCGATACGACTACTGCAAGTGGTGGCAATGTTAGAAGATCAGGACACAGTCAGTCACGAGATTGTTGTACACGACAGTGGAACTAGTTACACCAACACAACTCCATTGAATCGCCATAGCCTGGCATATCAAGATAAAACGGCGTTCAAGTACATACTCGCTGATTGTTCGCGCCGAAGAACATCTACGTTAAAAGAGAGCTTTTAAACGCCATGAAAAGTGATAACGGCAGAAGAACACAGCCTATGAGACAAAAGCACAGCCCACTCGCCACGCCCAGGGACTGGTCGAAGCGGCAAAAAGATTACAGCACCCAGGATTCTCGTATGGTCTCCCACTACAATACTAACTGGGCTCTCTGGTGCTTGACTATGGCTGATCGGACGGGAAGCCGTATTTTCACCAGGATATGGCCGTAACCAACCTGCGCCGACCCGGAATCGAACCGGGGGCCCATCGATGGCAACGATGGATTTTACCACTAAACCATCGGCGCGTTTCTTGGCTTTTGTTAGGAACCAACCTCGAAATTACTCAGCAGTTTCCTTAGGTTAGGGCGGAAATCGAGTCTGGATAAGACGTGGAACGATTGATACGATTACTTGATCTGTTAGCAATGATTCACTACCACGAGACCACGACAAGAATCACGACAAGGACAAGAACTAGACGAAGCGTCGACAAACCAACTGACACGCGCCTCGCAGCGCACACCGAAACGACTCATAAGTGTATGATTTATTGAACACCAATAACCCGGCTAACTAGTTATATAGCTGTAATGAATCATTAGAACAAAAAAAACACCTTTTTTGATTTTTTCGAGATGCAGGAGGTTTCTCCTCACCAAAGTAATATAATTAGGTAGCTAGCCGCTAGTTAAGTATACTTGATCCATTGACATGAGTTTCGGATCAGGTATTGTTGGCAATAGCATGTTCCAGAGCCCCTCGAGGTGTTCGATCACATTGTTCGGTGTGAGGTCGGTAACGGTGGAAACAAAGTGGTCTCTGTTTAATGCGTTAAGGAACAGATTTGTCGTTGGTTGTCCCAGTATTGCTGCCTGAATATGGACTTTTGTTGTTAGAGATAGGAAGCTCCCCGTATGAGTGTTCTGGTACCATTATTGATACCAACACTTTAGTAATAGCTCTCTCTCTCTCTCTCTCTCTCTCTCTCTCTCTCTCTTTCATGCACTGCCACTTCCGACATTAAAATATATCTAACACCCTCGTTTACTACTATATCGTGGATTTGATTGATAAGCCAAAGAAAACCTATCACTTGAGGGCTAAAAAGGTTGTACTTGTAAGTTGAGATACGACAAAGATGTATCGATAAAGCACTAAAAGCTTGCTTGACTCCTTTTTGATACCTGAAAGAAAAAAACTCGTGTGCCCTTCTGACTATTGATGCAAAAAGAAACAAGTGCCCGGTACCAGGGTCGAACTGGTGATCTTCAGATTATGAGACTAACGCTCTAACCAACTGAGCCAACCAGGCGACGTTTTGTGCCCGAAAACGGCCCATTTCGTTTTTCCATGATATTCATCGAAAAATAGGGCGAAATATATTCCGTCTGAATCATCTCTTTAGATTCCTAGAATGACTCTCTATGCTGTTCTGAGCCCTTGCTGCAAACTGTGAAAAGCTTCGGAGACCAACATGTCAGAATTCGGCGGTAGACCCAAGTAATGTGTTACAGTGGAGTTGATATGATGTAATTACGCGGAACTCGGACCGGATTCAGACTTCAATCGCAACCATTGGTGTGCTTATGTTGTTGAAAGTGTTTTCTAAGACTTTTTGGACATGTTCATCAAACCTGCACTTAGACCTGTAGAGAGCATGTCAACTTTGAGATCTGAAAACAGTGCTTATAGAATGATGGAATGGTACAAGTACAAGTAACATGCGTAAAGATCACGTGATCAACATTTACCCCTTCTTCGCGAGCCATTGGTCTCTCTTATTGACTCTTTCCATGTGCGAGTACTGCGACGGATCATCATGTCTACTTGAAGCGACTTAGATGCTATAAGTAGTATGCTGGACTTCTGGGAGACCTGTAACAGCCGCGAGTGGATCATCATGGTGGTGTGCATGGATTCCTGCCGAGAGTCATGAAGACGACCGTTGTCATCGGCGGGAGACTCGGCATCATCGGTGAGTCTGAAGAGTCGGGAACGGCAAGAAATCGTGGCAACTTCATCAGTATTGCATCTGACAGTCTGTTTTCTGTTGATAACCAGTATTGTTGGAATTTACAAGTAGTTATTTACTTACAACAGTCATATAGACCCAACACACAGTCCAGAACTTGGAATGGTGCACCGGAAGACTCCCGAGGTGATCAATTCAACAAGTAATAGCTGGTACACTAGTCTATGGGATAGAGCCTGGTCAATTGATGTTCTCCTAACTATGTTTGGGTCGTCTCTGGTTGTATCACTAAGATACTGATACCACCATATGACGACCTTCAACTCGCCCAAAATTGCCCCGATAAGAAATAAGTAAACGGAAATGAACTAACCAAAGGAAATTGAATACGTTGTAATATATAAGTTTGGCCATGACTCCTCTATAACAAGTGGAAACCTGCTCCTGTTGCTATCCTTCGTTAAAGTCTTGGGCGAAAGAAAAACAAGGTAAAAGTACACAGAAATAGCTCCAAAGAAGAAATTCTGCCACGTGATAGTTCTTTACAATACTCGATGTTTATCTTACAAAAATTCCGCCGTCTACGCTGTTCCATCTACGTCTGTTCAGGTGCATAGATAAGGCCTGATTATGCATAGTATCCTTCGTTACTTCTTATATTTTCATTAATACGGATAGTACAGGGAGAGCCGGGTGAAAGACTCAGTTGAGCATGAACAATGGCGGCGAATAGTGGATCAACAACTTTGAGATGTGATTTAAATGCCAGTTCTTGTATTGTACATAACAGTACATACTCGAATATAGACGACTGTCTCAGCTCATACGCTGCAAGTTTCTGTTGCGGTTGTGTCTGTCAAAGACCATTAATTTTGCCCATGGAGTTTGGTGATGGAGTTTGGTGATGATTTTGTCATGATTTTGTCATGATTTTATTTTATTCTCCATTATGACCTTTCTCCACGAAGAATCTTCATATCAGCGACAGCAAAAGGTCTATGGCACAACGGACACTCTCTGGTGGCTCCATAAGCCAGCTGTGCACACTCATGAGAACCTCCGTCGGTGGAATTTTCCACATGTCTGAAAATCACAAAGTCCGGATTTCGCAACTTGCCATGTTCCTCTGCAATTTCGTGCAACAAGTCGCCATTTTCCATCTCGCCCTCTCTCCATGCATCAAAGGTCCATCGTCGCACACTTTCAGACACCTGTTCGATTATGCTTCGAGAGTCGGTGCGGATTTCCCACGACGGCCAATGGTCATATTTGTACGATGCAGCGGTGGCAGGATCGGACTTGGAGCTCTTGGAAATGACTTCTTTGTAGAAGTGCAAGATGGCCTCTAGTCTGGCCCTACTGAGAGTCTTTGAAGGAGACAAGGTGGCGTGGTTGCAGCGGTTTCCGGAGCCCAAAAATACCGCAGAGCCCAGAAGACCAGGTTCTGCCCCCTGGCACGCCGTGATATACACCAGATCTCGCTCATAGCCGATCTCATCGTAGTCAACCAGACGGGCCATATTGCCGGCACCATTCTGCTTCATTAGCTGAACGGCACCCTCCAGCCGTGCACATCGGTCACGTCCGGGGTACGAGTAGCCCGTCACCTGATTCTCGGCGTCCTGCCAGTTGAAAAAAATTCCCCTTCTTCGACCACTGTAGACTGCGTAGTAGGGCATGCTGGAGAAGAGGTCACGATAATTGCTGGTAAGGAGAAAGAAGTTCTACCAGCGGAAAAAGACTATAAACAGCATCAACAGGACTAGCCAAAGTGTACACGGGCGTTAGATTCAGCTAGTGGAAGTTAATCGGGGTGGCGCAATTGGAGTTAGTTGGAGAGTTTGGCTGGTTAGTTAATATTGGGATTTTAGTTGGATTATTAGTTGGAACATAAGTTAGATAGTTGAGGAAGAAACCGAAATGACAACAAAGAGACATGATTATCATAGGCATCTACAAGTACAACAAAAACGAGTCACGTGACTCGGATGGAAAGATAAAATTCTTCATAATTCTTCAAATTTCCTCTACGGTTTGATAATTACTCACTGTCTGAGCACACTCACATTTCTCTAGAAGTGGGAAAATAATCGAGTAATAAGTTGAACAGTAAAGATTTGAAACACCCGAAGTAGGAGGAACAAAAGAGGCTCAGTTGTATTTCAATCATGTGTAAGTGTATAGATATTGACTGAAAGAATATACCAGAGTTACAGTACCATTGATAAATGGGCCTGCCCCTACCATGTTATACTCTATGAGTATCATGATGTTGCTTGTCGTATCAGTCAGCATGGTAGCTGTAATGAGTAAGGAGATAACTGATTCTGCGAGTTGAAAAACAGAGTCGAACCCCGTCAGATGGTTGGATGACGTTTAATTATCTATAGGCACCAATCTATGGCCTCATTACGATGACTCTCTAGGCTAACTAATACTTTAACTAAATGTCGTAAAATCCAAGTATCCGTTTGCGGAACCTGGATCGAAATGTTTCTAAACTTGACTAGATGATTTCCAGGACTAAAAATAACAGTAAGAATATAGGTGGGGAAACTCCACTATAAATACAGTACGAACAATACAGTACGAGCGTGAGTACGTGCTCTATCCACTGTGCCTGTACAAACTGGTCCCGAAGGCGTCAATTGGACAAAATATCATTCGGAATCGACTTTTCGAATCCCATTTAACAAGTCTCTTTATCACACTAGTCAGGTGTGAGCAGGGACAAGGCGGCTCCAGGAGTAGCAGAGTAAAAGTAGCAGTCCAGAAGTAGTAGTGCTGCTATAACATCGACACGCAGTGGCTAATTGTTCGCTGTTAGTTATCCAGCTAGCTTTTCGTATCAGCTTGTAGCATCGCTAACACTGTCCAACCTCTGTCTCATATTGGCTCCACTCTTTCCTGGACCCCAGATATATCCCCGGTTTTCTTATCCACATGGCTCGCCCTGTGTTTCAAACATTCGGGCCCGAGCTCCGCTCTGGCTGTCGAAAACACGTGTACGTTCTTACCGGGCTTGGGTAACTTCATGCTCGCTGCAAAGTCCTCGGGGGTCTTGCATAGGGCGAGTGGAACTGTCCGCGCCCGAAATTTGGTGTAAAGTAAGGTTCTTATCTCATCTGGTACCTGCATTATCGACGCTAGAGTCAGGAAAACATCGTCAGCCATGGTCGCTTTCATTATTTATTGGAAAAGACGAGGAATTCAGTTGAATAGAGTCACTTCCCTTCAGTTAATTTCTGTTTATTTCAATTCTTTGATTTATTCAACAGTTTGCCCATGGCTCATTACTTGAGATCAAAAAGATGTTCAAATTACGAGCATTGGGCAAAAACTCCCTCAATCATATAAGATTCCGAAGACCATCTAGTGTAAAATTGATTTATCATGTCAGTATGGTCAGACTTTTTGTCGTCATTAAACTGCAGCTCATAGGGATCAATGGACGTGATCGTGAATCTCCACATTGCCTAGTTCAGACACTTTCTTCGCATTCTCTTCATAGAGTATATTCGGTAAGATTATTTTTGAGACTTCTCGATCGATTGGGTCTGTTGCTGCTTCGTCTGAGTTCATCAATCGCGTGACTGGTTGTCGCTCACTAGTGACGAGGATCGCATTCAGAGTCTTGTTTCTTGGAAGTGATGAGTCCAAAGGCCTGATAACCAGATCCCCAGTCTGGAAGAGGTTGAGTTCCTCCTTAGTGGTGTTTATCTTGAGCTTTTCGACAAAGTCACGCTTTTATACGGGTATAGAGAGCCATGCGCTAGTGAAGTTCTTGAGACAGACCCTCGGAGCACAGCTCCCAGGAGTCTTGTCGGATGGCTATGGTAATGATGTTCTTGTCCAACACAATATTAGAGGTCAGCATCAAATTCGTGGTTGGTTTCGTCATCGGAGGGGCCTCTAGCAGGGACGTTACTCGCTTGGCGGGCTGGTCAGAGTGATTCTGTTGCTCGAAAGACTTGCGCTTGGGTCGCTTGTTATCCTTGTTGTTGGACTTCTTTCCAAGTCCCATTCGGTAGAGATACCTTGACTGCCTGCTGTGTCACAGGGTCGTTGAAGATACATGAAATACTCACCAGATCACCAGCTCGGAATTCCAAACTGTCTACAGCGGGTTAGGACAGTGCCATGTAATGTGCCAATAGCTACAAGTAGTTCGTAGACCCAGCGTGAAAGACTCCAAGAAACAGCTGGTCTTCGGCTGGAGTCTCTCCAACAAGACTGTCGAGAATGTCGAGGGTTGTATAGTTGTATCGGGTCGTAACCCTTGTCAGTATTGTATCCAGTTCTTTGTTAATAGCAACTATCATTGAGTGGAGACGAAGGACGAATCGCTCGGTCTCTATGGTCCTCGAGGTTGGAACTTCCCAGCACGAATACCCTCACCTTCAAGGTAATAGTTCAATGGTTGATACTCCGATTGGCAATATCCCAGATCCATAAGATCATTATCCAACTGTGGAATTCGAAAGAAGCGACCTGGTGCTGTTCTGACTGTACATACTCTGTACCGTGTTTTACCGACAACACTCGGTAAAAGAAATGAATCACGACGCAAATAACGAGACTGCTTTTAAAGAAATGAAAGATAGATTGATGGCAGATCAGTACACGAAGATCAAAAAAATTCACTTACTATGAGCAAAAAGTCGAATGCCCGGTACCAGGGTCGAACTGGTGATCTTCAGATTATGAGACTAACGCTCTAACCAACTGAGCCAACCAGGCGTACTCGATGCTATGAAAGGTGGAAAAATCGTTTTCGCTCGCAGTTTGTGTGAATTTTTGGCAAAAATTACGGCGAAAAATACGGATCCTCCTTGATATATACTGAGCTGCCTACTTGCATTCCTGTGTTTCTTGTTTAACTTTTTTGGTTGATATGCAATGCGAGCTTACAGAACACATCCCCGGACAGGCTGGGCTCCTCACGAGAGGACTCAGCCGCAAGGAGTGAGGTGCGATGGGTGAACCTTTGAACGCTTGGGAGCCAGAGATCGGGTCCACGTTTTCGATGCGAGTCTCACAACGGTGTCAACCGGAGAGTGGAATTCGACCCCTCAGGGAAGAAAGAAGGGGGAGTCACCCGTAGAAGAATTCAGGGCGTTGATAGGCACACACCAGCAGCGGGAGGGGATCGATGAAAGCATCCTCAGGGGAACCATTTACTGTCCAAGAATGCTCTTGAGACGTAAAACACTGATCTCAGCCTTATCATTTGAATTATGGTGGTAAGTCAAGGTGGTGAATGATTCAACGCCAATACAGTAGTGGCAAAGGTCGGTGTAATCGGCAGACTGGAACGGAGCGGCGTGGTCCGAAAACAGGACAGAAGGATAGCCGTTGGTAGACGCCCACAGATCAAGGCGGCGGCGTAGTGTATCGAGTGAAATGGCAGACACATCAGCGCTGGAGGTAAGAATGGGAAAATCAAACCAAAGCCAGAGTAAGGGAGCGGAACGAGGGTCGACTACGAGGGCACCGACGTGGTTGTCAGAGCCAGAGGGGCTCTGAGTGTTCTCAGTTAAATAACGTACGTTACCGGCCTTATGGTCCTTCGCTAGCTGTCCTTACCTGAACCAGAGTTGTCGTTTCATGTACTCTGCCGGGGCCGATAGAGATCGTTGGTGCCGCTGAAAAAATGAGCATTGAACTGGGAGGGATCCGGTCAGGAGAAGTGATTACCGGAGGGCACCTAAACAAGGTAAAGACGGGTTCGACACCTGGAGACGGTGCGAAGGTGGCGCGAATATGCACATCGTAAAGATTGGGGAGAGCCTGTGGCAGGTTCTAGAACATTCGCTGAACACGAGACATGGCGGCGCGGGGACTGGTTTTGTAGATGGGACCCAGGAGGGATTAGATGTCAGTCAGCAGAACGCGAAGCTTGCCCTCGGGGGGGGTTGGCTGCTTTGCATTTCTTGTTAATCCACCAAAGGAAGTAACGGGAATTCTCCTCATGGTCCAAATGGACGTTTATCGTGGCACGATCGCTACCTCATAAAATTTAGTCCGGAGAACGTCTCAGTGAAGGGAAGAGTGCACATGGCCGGCGATACCAGCTTACACTGGGTGGGAATTGAGTAGCGGGCGTGCTGATTAGGATCTTTGGAGATGAGAGCTTGAGAAGCATGCAGTTTAAACCGGCCGGAGAAAACACTAGCGGGCTTGAGGGAGTCAGCTTGACAGCGCAGCGTGATTTGAGGGGTCATCCAGTAGCACCTCGAGACTTTTGGTCGCAGAAGCGGAATGGCGGTAACGTAAGCCGGGGCTGCGGCGGGAGGAGGAACTGAGAACAGTGGCCAACAGCGCAGCAAATCGTTCGAAAAGGGAGAAAATCACCGATTCTGGCAGAGATGCATCCGCTGCGCTGAGGTCCGTCTTGAAGCTCCGATAAATCTCGAGTGTATCCATCGTATGTTGTTTGGATGAAGTAATATAGAGACATACTACTAACATGATTATTAATAGAGTGCAATCTCCAACAGAACTCCATTGATTTTTTATCAAATTGAAAATAAATAATAATAAAATAATAATAAAACCTTTAACAGACAAATACTAACTCTTTTTTGAACATATACACAATGAAATATCCAGAAATATATCCTCCTGTCTATCATCTCTTGCTCATGTCTAATAAATGCAATTGCCTAATTAGGGCTGTATAATAACGGGTTGTATTCACCGTTGCGCCAATTGTAAAGAGCTTTGGCCACTCTGTAGTGTCTCAACCTGCCGTGAGGAATGTTGAAAATGCCAGGGGTGTTTTCTCGTCGCAGCAGCTTGAGAACTCGAAGAGCGCCGGAATTGGTGAAGTTGGCGTCGTCGGTGTAGACGGCAGCTCGTTCGGGGGTAAGCACGTTGAACAGGCTCTTGAGAAACTTCTCCTGCTCCAGATAATACATTGCTGCCAGTCGCATCAGCTTGGGATCCTTCTCGCTCAGCCAGTGAGACCTTCTGTTGTAGTTGGAGCACCGCACAAACATTTTGAACATGACCTCGTTATCCTCCTCCAGAGCCTCCACCTCCTCTTCATTCCCCACGTTTAGCAAGTACACGTTGAGGGGGTTCTTCTGTCTGTCTCGACTCCCCTCGAACCATCGCGTGAGCTCCAGTTTTTGTCCGGCCGTGCCCTTGAAGATCTCGTCTGCGGCGTCTGGCGTGCTGTGGTATTCCAGATGCTTGATGAGGGCGTAAAAGTCGTCCGAAAACTCGGGGAGCTTGGAGAGAGGCGTGTTCTCTGCGACCGAATAGAGCATGATGAGTAAAGAAGATGTGGAAGAAAAATTAGTGTCTGGAAATACCTAAATGCCGCGGGGTGTAACGCATATGAGATGCCTGTCTCATGCAGAGGCCGGAAATTACATATCATAGCAAGGAGTGATAGAATGGGCCAATTGGCTCGGAGTTTTTCGGATATTTTGGCCACGACATGGAATTATTGTTTGAGCACTTCTAGATACAGGATACCTTTCCGTATATCGCCTTGTAGCGGAATCCGTCAATCTACAGCGCCTGGCTTATCGAACCTTATGGCTAGAAATCCTTGTTTATATCCGAAATTTCCCTCAAATCCGAATTAAAATAGCGCATCTGAATAGGCGCCGGATCTGAAGGTGGTCTCTCATGTCTGGCGTCGGAAAGGTCTTTAAAGTGATCCCGGAGAACTCCAACTCCATAAATCCAATATATCGTGGTGTTTCAAGCTCATCGGATCTACCTCTATTCCGGTTCATGCCGCCGTTTTAGATTTCAGGCACGGGCTCTTGTGGCGTATTAATCCGTAGTTTTTCCGAATTGAGCAGATAGGGAGGAATATAAGTGTATGTGACGAGATCAGCAGTCTCCTTGGAGGTGGTGTTATACCCTGTGTTCTCCTTGAAATGGTCAACACATCAGGGACCATACTAAGAGGGCCGTCAGTGAGTAAGAGGGTCACCAGTGAGTAAGAGAGCTATCGGTAAGCAAGAGAGACTCAGAGAGTTTAATAAAACATACCAGGGGGTGTTATTTCGTCTATAAAGGAACTTGTGTGTTCACGCTGCCTATTCTGTCCCATCTCTTTATCGATTTTTCACCCTTCTCGCACAAGGCTCGCTTATTAATCAACATGGATATCTTCCGATATAGTGTAGGGGTCATCACTTCCGCCTTTCACGCGGAGAACCCGGGTTCGATTCCCGGTATCGGAGACGGCTCCTTAGAGCAGCTTCTTTTTGTTCCTCTTCTTGTCTCGGTGCTTTTCTTCTCCGGTGAGTCCTCTTGCATGGTTTGAGCTGAGGTTAGATACCTGACGTGAGGTGGTGACGTTGCAAGGAGACAAGCATATATGGTTATATACGAGGGCGATGCTGTAGTTGTTCAAGTTCCTGTAGCTGTAGTTTTCCTCCGACGCACTTGTGTGTACAGTACAAGTACCGATGCCACATGACAAGAGGGTGAACTGAAACGTCTACACGTAGGTACATACAAACCAGTTAGTACGAGATCGACATTTTTAGGCATATCGGTTCGGCTTGTTTTTTGATAGTGCACTTGATATGTCGATATCCTGGGTCTGTTGAAGCGAAATCTCCAAATCTGAGAAGCAAGTGAATGTGACTGTGCAAGTAGAATCGACCTCACATAGAAAATATAGACGGAACTGAAAGGACGAAGGCAGGAGAGACAAAAACAAGTGTTGAAACAAGACCAACGAAGCATTCCAATGGACACTGTATCGTGCAATCCTTTCTTCAGACACACTCTAAGTCGTCGACTTGTACTTGAAGATTTGTGTATGTACAAGAATGTGCATACTGGTGCTGGTACCATCATGATCACAGAGTAAGCAATTCAAGATTTCCAACCTATATTGACAGTTTAGGGGCGCCTGAATGGAAAGAACAGATGAAACTACCTGCTGTCGTCCGTTTATTCCCCCTACTACCTCCCCTGCAACATTTCCAAATATTTCCATTTTGTTAATAATTACTTATCAACTCAACTAAAATAATCTCAGGACACGTGATGCACCCTCCAGGGTTGGATTCCAAAAATCCATCACGTGCACTATGGGCGCGTTTCGTGGCCGAGTGGCAACTTGCCGGAGTGGTTAACGGGACAGATTCGAATAACCGTACTATCTGTTGGGCTTTGCCCGCGCAGGTTCGAATCCTGCAGTTGTCGATTTTTTTGGCATTTCAAAATCCGATTCCTGGCGGTTTTGAGAATGGATCTTTGCGTGAGGCTCTTTTTTGCCCAATTACCTATGACTGCTTGCTCCAGAAAAAGTGTTGTATTGTTGAAAGTAGCGACTATGAGGTTTTTTTTTTTATATTTGACCAAACTTCCTGAACTCCTGAAGTTTGGGTGTAGATGACGGACTGTCCCGTCAGAGATGGGTCTTGACCTTTTTGATATCCTGATCATAAACGGTCTCTGAGGATACAGTCTTTGATGATACAGCCTTTGATGAGACAGTCTCTGATGATACAGACTCTGATGATGATCTCCTGGATCTGCTGTACAACAGGTTACTTCAACTATAGTGTAAGTAATTTGGACTGATGGAATCTCAGAAAATCTCAGATATATCAAGACTTTGGGAGTAAAGTGTCAATATTCGTACGGTGACTTCAATTGAAGTTTCTCTGGCTACCTGATAATATGACTAAAATCTCAATAGCGCCTCTGGAACATTGATTTTGAACCCCCAGCTGACTTTTTTCTTCAAGTAATTGTCAAGTAATGGGCCATCCGTACCAATATCCGAGAAAGATGGTCAACCCATGAGAGAGCGTCAATTAAAACCGACAGGAAAAAGTAAAAGTACTGTAAATACAGTAGTACCATTGATGATCTGCTCAGAACTTATCAGGTGAGCTTTTTCTCATGTATCTATCCCTCTGAGCCGTTAACCACTACCACCAACTGACCATCTAACATGTAGATCTATCTAGAAGATCAAGTGAAGTTGCCAAGTCAATCCTCAAAAAACAAAACCGCAGCACTTGATGCAAATCACAATTGACTTGATATCCTGTCCAATAGTCTCCCGCCTACTTCAGCACATCAATCTCTCTCACCCGTACAAAATCTCGTCAATCCACCACTCTCCTCTCTCCTCTCATCTTGGCCATAAAACCAACGCCCCTGAAGTATGTACTGTAGTTGGGAAACCCAGTCCAGTAGGGCCTGAGACTCTCCAAGTGTTGATAGACAAGTGCATGGGGAAAACTGAGACCGAGTTGTTATTCGTATCTCTCTTCCGACTCCTCTGATACAACTTTTATCACCATTCGTCGGGGGTTTCTTTTTTTTTTTTTTTTTTTTTTTTTTTTCACACCTTCGGCTTCAACTAATCCAATTGAAGTTATACTTGGGTTTAATAGACCAAAACACGTCCGAGACACATTCCGAGACACGAAAAGCCACCTGAAAAAAACAAGGAAAGCAGTCAGGTAAACAAGACGTTCAAATACGGCAACGTGATGACTCACCAACACGCAACAACACTCGTTTCGTTTCGTTTCGTGAGTCCATTTTTCGCGGCGCCTTTTTTCCTTGTCTGCAACCTCCTGCATGTCAAGACTGTAGCCGGCATATTTTCGGTGTCCGTTTCCGGTTTGGATATATCCCCCCGAGATAGACGGGTAGATCTTCTAGGCACATATCGCACATCCTGTACCCCACGCGCGCAGCATCGCGATGCAACCCTCGGGCCCGGTAGTCTGTCTCACTTTTACTCTTTAGCCCCATTGTTTTGAAAGGGATGACAACCGCCCCATTGTTCATGGTTCAGGCTCTGTTATTTGATTTGATCCTGGGCGCTCTGCACGTGTGCAACGTCGGTTAGGATCAGCTGATTCGGGCTAATTGGCTGTGCGGTGGCCACTTGCAAGAGACCGTGTGACGGAGGGTCCAAAGCGAAGAAAAAGACAGCAAGAAAATCGCCGCCTGTTTTTTTTTTATAGTATAAGTACAGCATGTACTCGTGCCGTTCTCGTCCTCGTACTGTACCTGTATTTGGAATGTTGGTGGGGACAATGTATTGTGACGTCACTCAGGGCCAACCACTAGCGTATCTGTGCGAAAAAACACCTGCGTTCAGACATCGGGGCGACAGGAGAACCTGCTCATCTGTGTCGCACCATGTAGCTGGAGCCCTGGGTGCCTTGTGGCGGGCTCGTACCACACGAGATTAGCATACCCAGCACAGTAAGCAGACACTCCTCCAGCCGCTTGAGCTCATTTCAGATAAGCATTTTAGTGCGGACGGCATGGCGGGCTTGTGGGCTTGGGGCGGATGAGGAGAAAGGGACCCGTAGGGCAACTTGTTGTTTATATACCGGCCAGGTGGTCGGTACAGCTGTCGAAAATCACGCTCTTCGCAACATCTAACCCTCGTCTACAGGACCCATCTCCTGAGCCGTTGCCACTTTAATTTGACCCCCTCCACAGTTTAGCTTTAAGGCCACAGCGATATACATTAACTCCGCTTGAGGAAAGAGCCACCACCTAAACAGCAGCAGCGCCCCGAACACTGTCTTGTCAGCAGCGTTCCAAACCGACCTACACACGTACACAGCTCGCTGTGGCTCAAGAAGAGCGTCCGACAAGTGCACTCAGCTCTACTTTTAACCCCGACACACGCCACCGCCATGGAGTCGATGGACGCGAAAATCGTGCTGCTGGGCGCCCAGGGAGTGGGCAAAACGTGTTTTGTGACCCGCTACGTCAACAACAAGTTCCAGGCCGGGCAGGCATCGACCATCGGGGCCTCCTTCTCGCGCAAACGGGTGGTGGTCAACGACACGACGGTGCGGCTGCAAATATGGGACACGGCGGGGCAGGAGCGATTCCGAAGCATGGCCCCCATCTACTACCGAAGCGCCAGCTGTGGGATTCTTTGCTACGACGTGACGAGCCGCGCGTCGTTCGACGCCATGCATCTGTGGCTGCTGGAGCTCAAACAGAACCTGTCGTCAGACATCATCATACACATTGTGGGCACCAAGGTGGACCTGGTCAAGGACGAGCCCAGCTTACGCGAGGTGCCGTTCGAGCAGTGCGTGGAATACGCATCCGAATGGCTACAGGACGATTCGTGCTGCCACGAAATCTCCGCCAAAGACGACGAGGGGGTGGAGGAGGTATTTGAGGTGATCATCACAAAGCTGCTGGACAAGCGGGAGGCCGACGAGCAGCAGAAACACAACAGCCAGAGACAGAGACAGAGTGTGGTCTATTTGCATACAGACGAAGACGAACAGAAGAGTAGTTGTTGTTGATGACACGCAGCTATGTACTAATACTAATGAGAAACTGATTGTGATCAACGGATCGCGAGAAACGTGTAGTAGGGGAACTCATAGAGAATGGATTTCTTCACTGTAGCCATTGCATTACGAGTGCTGTACTGGTGTGACCCGTTTTATCGTATTATAACTTGTAAACTTGGATTGGCTGTCTCAATGGACATCAAATCATGGAAACATATCTCCAGTATGTAAAGCTACAGTCTTTCGAATCTCCAAGGCAGAATAGATAAAACATTTTTGACAAAACGACTTGCATTGGTTAGGAGCTTTTATTGGCGTGCTTTCGGTGACTAATAATTGATTACGCCGTCAAATGATAGAGCTGGGAAACCCGCTGTAATGTGGTGGAAAAATAAAGACGGAAATGTATTTGGGAGGATTCGAACTGCGGTGCCCAGGTCCGTGAGAGAAACGACCCGACGGGGAGATGAGAATGAAGAAGAAGGGAGTTGAAACGGTGAAGGCTTAGATTGAGATAGATCACCGTGTTCCTCGAGCGGTTCAAGCGTTGTTTTCCTACTTTGCTACTTGTTTTTCACTTTCAATTAGCTGGAGTGTATAATTAAGTACAATATGTACATGCTGATACCGTACATACAGTACATAATGTACCCGTGTGTTAGTAGTCGGATCTGTCTGACAGTCAAAGAGTTTGAATCAGGTTTCATACGTAACAAATGGAGGATGAACCAACCTTGTTCTTGTGATACCGTCAATTTTTCTCAATCTCGCGACTTTTCCCTATTTTTCCCGAATTTACTCGAATTTACTCGAATTTAAACCAGTTCTGTCTCTCCAGTCACAACAGTGTCCAAATAAGGTTGTTCAAGCCCTCTCACCTCCATCACACATCACCAACTTTGCGTCTCAACGATGGATCCTCTTACCGCCCTTCGAGACGCCATCAAGGCCGGATCCGCTCTGTCGCTCGACAAGGACGACATTGCCGAGGCGACCGCTCTGACCATCGGCTCGCAGACGTTCCCCCTGAGCGACACGACCCGAGTGGAGATCGATGGAGTGCCGCAGGACCTCAAGTCTGTGTACGCGTGCTGGGACAAGGCCGGAGAGAACATTGCGCAATACGTGGTCTTTTGCAACACCAACGGCATCACACATTTCCCGTTTCTGCAGCGCTCGGACGTGATCAAGTGGCTCAAGGGAGAGACCGAGAGCGTCGACGCCATCAAGGGAGGGGCTAACGACACAAAGACCGATGCCAAGGAAGACAAGGCCGGTGGCGTGGACCCCGATGCCATGGACGTGGACGATCCTCGGTTGGAACGAATTCTAGCCAGCGAGGTGGCTCCCTACGACCACAACTCCATGCTGCGAGGCACCAAGCCCACCGACTTCTCCTCGGTGCAGAAGGACTGCTACACTAATATTCTCAAACACAAGGGCAAGCCTGCAGCGACCCACGAGTCGTCTAAGCAGCAGAATGCGCATGACCGAAGAAAAGAGCCCATCATCCTGCTGTCTCCATCTGCGTCGGCTCTGCTCACTCTTAGCAACGTCAAGGAATTTTTGGAGTACGGCAACTTTGTGGAACCTCAATCGGCATACGGCATTGATATGCTACGGCTCAACCACACTAACCCCTATATGGGCAAGCTCACATATGTGGTTGTGGACAGCCACGAAAAGCTGACCAAGCCGGAGTACTGGGACCGAGTGGTGGCGGTGTTTACCACTGGCCAGGAGTGGCAGTTCAAGTCGTACCGGTGGTCGGACCCCAATCAACTGTTCCAGAGAGTCAAAGGTTATTGCCTGGTCTACAACAACGACCCTGTGCCTCCTCCAGTGACCAACTGGAACGTGGAGGTGGTTCGAATCGACAAGACACAGCGATTCAAGGATAGGGAGATTGTGGCCCGGTTCTGGGAGTCTTTGGATCGGTTCATGATCAACAGAGGATGGCAGGGAAGAAAGTAAGGCACGCACACGTGCAGGACGGTATGTATGTATTATAGGCATTGTTAGAGTGATGGGTGTAGACGTAGGGAGTTAGGGGGTGTGCATTTGGAGATAAGTTAGTCTTGTACATACTGTACTCGCTCTCGCACAGTTCTCGTACCATCAGCCTTAAGAGTCTGAGACAACAATGGAGTCTAACGATGGTACAGTACTGGTCGTGTGAGTGTCAAGTTAATCTGACACAAGTCTGTCACCAGTTACCGGTACGAGCACTGCTTGTTTGGGGAACAAATGATCCACATCGTTGCAGGTCTCCCCCCAGCGGCTACAGTCTCAAGGCCTCATTGGACGGCTCTATCAGAGAATAACAGCGTCAATAGAAGCATTGGTTGGGGATGACCAATCCGACAAACCATGACAATTACTACAAGAACGACTATTCGTACCTATCATAGCGTATCGCGTGTATTCCCGTCTTTACAGTTGGCGTTTCTTTTTCGAAGTATCATAGTGGGGGTAGAAGGGCGGTACGGTGAGAGTAGGTACGAGTATAGTACACCTAGAGTACAGTATTGTCTGGTGTCTGAGAGCTATGTTCGTCTCGGTAGCTATCCGTGGTCGAGACCGAAGGGGCCAGCTCCTAATCAATGCCCCTTACTCGTACTGTACACTACTACAAATCCCGCTCACCCTAGCATAAATGCCCTCTAATAATACACGCAATACTCGTAGACTTTCCGTGGATCATGCTCTTGAAGCCGTGCCACATCGATGCACTCCTCGGACTCTCGCAAAGTTACTGGTGGAGTACAACATTTTGCACCTTCTCTCCAACGACGTGCTCTTCAAGCCACCTTTAGTGGAGACTGAAGGTACCGGTACGAGTGACGATTTGTACAGTAACATCGGAATGAGCTGTTAGGGAATGAGCTAGAAAGCCTTGTGCTACTTGTATACCATCTACTTGTACTTGTAGTTCAGGTAGTACCCACCCACGCAGACTAGCGCACTGTGCAGGGTGACAGCGGTATTGACGACCTTGTTGTTGTTTTGCGATTGCTATCACCTCTGCATCATTGTTTCATTGTTTTTGTCACCACGCTTGTATTGAAAAATGTGCTGCTGCTTCGCCATGTTCATTTCCAACCAGTGTGTAATCCCCCCTCTTAGTTATTTCTAAGCATTAGAAATAAATCGTGCTGACAAAATTCGAACGCTAAATCCCCATTGGGAAAAAAGTGCGTCACCGAAAATCCGCCAAACCTCATAGTGGAGAGAAGTTGCGTGCTACCGCTAGTTTAGTGTCAGATTAAGCAGCGAATGAGGGGTTTTACGGGCGGAAAAAAAGCCCGGATTTATTCCTTCCGCCGCAGCTTGGTTATTATTGATTTTTTTTGCCTCCGATTTTGTCCCCTTTTTACTCGCAATAAAATGGTAATAGCTACTGGCCTGCCATAACTCGTACTGTAACCGCGCTGCCAAAGTTTGTCTTTGCTTTGTCAGACAGCAGACAAGATTTGTTATCCATCTGGCATGCTGCTATTACGCGATCCCGACGATGACCGCGACAGATCCAAACTCAATTGGAGCCACAAGGGCGTCGGGCGTATATATAGCCATTGAGAGGCTCCAGACAATGCTCCCCACAAACATCTGTCTCAGACACCAATCCACCAACCAACACCAACACCAACACAATGACTACAGTCGCACTTGTCGGAGCTAACGGAGTGCTCGGAACTCCTCTCATTAACGCGCTGTCCGCGGCCCCCGGATACAAATACCCCATCATCGTGGTCACCCGAGACGCCTCCAAGTCCAAGAACACAGACAAGGTCAAGTACGTGCAGGGCTCGGCCGATGAAAAGGGCTCGCTCGAGGCCATCTTCAAGGGCGTGGACGTGGTTCTCAACATCTCGTCGGTCAAGGCCAACTGGACCGGCATTCTGGACGCCGTCAAGGCCGCCGGAGTCAAGGTCTACGTGCCCTCCGAGTTTGGAGTCGACTACACCCAATTCCCTGACTTCCACTTCCTGGATCTCAAGAAGAACCACCTTGAGGCTGCACGGGCCGTCAAGGGTCTCAAGGTTGTCGCTGTGCAGAACGGAGTCTTTGGAGAGTTTGCCGTCAAATACCCCTCCTTCCTGCGACTCGACCCTAAGACCAACAAGGCCAACCCCATCAACCCCGACGCCAAGTGGTCCGCCACCTTCCTCGATGACATTGCCGCTGCCCTGGCGGTGGTCCTGTCCAAGCCTGTTAACGAGATCCCCGACGTTCTCGAACTGTCAGGAAGCGAGGTGACCTTCCGAGAGTACTACGAGATCTACGGCAAGAAGAAGGGTGTCAAGGTGGAGATTGTGCCTGCAGAGTCCATCGCCGAGGCTCGAGCCACCGTCAAGAAGAACGAGGAGACCCACAACTACGACGACGCTGCCTTTGGACTCTACCTCCACCTGCTACAGGCCGAGAACAAGGGTCAGGTCAATGGATCTGGAAACAAGTACCTCAAGAAGTTCAAGACTCTTGAGGATGCTGTCTTTTAGCTGTACCCCAGTTGAATAGTTAGATCAAGTAATGAACGAAATTATGAAAAAAAACAAGCTGATTGTACAAAACAAATGAAACAAATATAGAGAATCTCATGTGTATCTAACTGCAAACGAGTTGATATTGATATCCAATAAATCCTCTTGGATTGGAGAGTTTAAGGGAATTTCCTTTTCCTGAAAAATCCAGAAACTACATTTTTTTCCACCTCTCGATTCAAGGCCAAGTTAATATTGCATTGATAGTGCATGATAGTGCAAGGTCTGCAGATATTGGACATTCCATGATAGAGATGCAGTCAATGATTAAAGTGGTAATTTTCATCCAGTTGACCATTCAGAGTCACCTCAACTTGGCCTGTTGACACATTAATCTTCTCAAATCACACTTTCGGAAAATTTTCGCCCACAGGAAGCTTCTCCAAGCGACGTTGGCATAAAACTTCCTCAAATACTCCCACTTCTTCTTCAAACGAGCCATAGTGGGAAGCAAAGGCAGCAACACCAACGAGAACATCTGAGAGCCTTCACAAATTCATGTTCCTCTTGCCCTGAGATGACCTTACGTTGGTATGTACGCATTGTAGCTGCCGAGGACAGCCAAAACTGTCATGCCTAGAATCTACATTCTGACCGTCGCCCTCCAATGCCAATTCCTCCCACAGGGAATGAATCAGATCCCATTGGCTCGTGAGTGTATGGAACGTATGGTGCACCGTTCGTATCAGGTTGTATGGCACAGGCTTGTCACCTCGCACAAAGTTGACACGGCTTTCGAGACCAGGAGTAGATTGCCAGAGACGCAGGTTACAATACTCAGACCATGTGACCAGCTGGAATTCTCGGCCGTCCACCTTTTTATTGAGTCCATCTCTTGCCCACCACAGAAACTCTCGAACCACATTTTCATGGCCTCTGTACGTATAGACAGGGTTCGTATCGATCACTCCCCTCCATGTCCTTGTAGTTCATTATATGCATGAAGCAGTGATCAAATTATAGGGCCCACTTCTGTGGAAATCGATGCAATTGACCTTGCCCTGAAGTGCCTGGATATGGAACATGGGCTGGGACTCCATTTGCTTGTTCCATGTCCATGGACGAAGCGAGTACAGTATGTACTGTACGTCTGAGTTTGTTCTGCTCCATTTCTGCCGGCACCGGCAAACCAGACTGCAAACGAGTCTGCAGGTTTCTGTGGCGACCGCAGGTCCCACGTGTGCCCAAAAGTGTCGACTGAACATGTGGCGAATCACTCTGGCTCGAACAGGTGGAAATTGATAGGTGAGCTCTATTATGGCAATGTGGGATGCCAATGTAACGCCGCCGACCGAAAGAAACGCACAAAATCACACGGCTAATCTCGTGACTGTTCCTTGGGCCATGTGCTGGGTCTTATGACATCTCCTCTGTTGAAATGTAGATGTTCAAGGGGTTTATTTTCTGAGTGAGAGAGGTTGTGAAGCTGGTACTTGGGAGGTGAAGTAAGGTTGTTGGAAGTTGGAAGGTGGGGGATAGTTATCAAGTACTACAGTGCAGAAAAAAAATACAGTGAAGTACCTACAAAGCAAAGTTATAATTAAATGAATATAAATGCAGAAAACTCTACAACCTACACGATCCGTAGACGACCACGAATGGTCGTTTCGATGGGGGTGAATTTGGAATGGGCAGGCTGGAAAAGTTCTGACATTGGAGATATCATCATGACTACTGGAAAGCACTTTTCGGAAATGAAATATACTTATTGTAGGTCGTGACGATCGAAACTGATCGGCGGCCTGGAGCGCGAGCTACAGGACGTTCAGTATAGAAACACAATGAACATTGCTTTTCAGAAGAATAAAGAAGATTGGGAAACAGACAATTTACCGATTCCAGATTTCAAATAACTGCAACGAGGGCATTTATTTATGGTCAGTAGCGTGATATGTTTCTGTAGGCTCCAGGGTCTTTCTCGAACCAAGTAAACATCAGCTATGTACAGTTTGTATTTTACCAAGTAAAGATATGCAACTGAGCGTTCCAGTCTTCTCATAAAATATATATATCTATATACAGTATATTCCAGAGAGTTTAATGTACTGTACTGTATATGATATTAAATGAAAGTAGAGACCATCTGACTCTCTACTTTTTTTTTTTTATTTCCCTTCCTTCATAAATTTCAACTACTTTTCACTCCCAGGTCATCTCAACAAAACTCTCAACAAAAACCCAACTAATTGATACTAACCCACATAAAATGCTGTACCACCCTTGTCAACTGCCGGTCATTTATCTTTCATGTGATTCTCCACATAAATCAGCCAAGCCACATACATCTACGCAACTCGCCAACCGTCAGTCAATGTTTCACCATCATATATTGGTTCATGTGTTCAAGGCTATCCAGTGAATGAATCGTCAACTCGGGTACAACAAGATACAAGAAGCCGTCTCGAGACGGAATTTTGACATGGGTTTCCTCCATCATCGCCAACAGTCTCGGCTTAAATCGATAATAAAAACCCGACAGTTCTAACTTCTCGATCAGGTATGGGATCGATGTGTATTCCACACACAATGAACTTTTTTTTTGAACATGGCTCATGCATGAGCCAGAACTGCGCGAAGTGGGTATGTTCATGCACTACAACAGGCTACTTGTAGTACGACCAACACAGTATTCACCCAATGGGCGGGAAAATAAACCTTCTGGATGACCTGGAACACAGTATAAGATCGACAAACAGGATCAGGTGGCGGAACAAGGCCGCCTTCGAGAACAGCTGGTGACCCAGCTGACTACGTGCTGGAAAAATGAAGTGGCCGCCATCCCTGCCAGCGCCGAGAAGACAAGATGGACGTCGCTTTTCGGCACGATTCTCAAGGAGTTCTCCGAACGGCTGGTCTACGAGCTTGACGACGAAAACTACGCGGCTCTCGCGTTCAAAAAGCGACTGTCAATGAGCATAGAAAGCGCCATGGCCCGTCTAGTGCCGTTCCAGTCCATCACAGACGTGTACAAGCAAATGGAGGAGTCCGGAGCCGAATTGGGCGATGCAATTCGCGTTCAGAAATTGAGACAAAAAGTGGACAGGGAGTTGCAAGAAGACCCGACAACGGTGACTAGTGCGGTTATCACACCAGCACTACCCCTCAATAACAGCCACAACAGCAATAACAATGGCAACAGCGGGCACAAAATCAGACGTCGAAGCAGCGTACAGGAAATCGACCAGGACTTTGACTCGGGGTCGCCTCTGTCGTCTCCTCCACCGGTCAAACGGAGACGACGAACCAAGGAGGAAATCGAAAGAGACAACAGAAGAATAGCGCAGGGGAAAGCACCAGAATTCAGATGGACAACCGCAACACAATTACGACTTAAACCTATTGATCCCAGTTCTCCGACACTTTGTCAGGACACTTATAGATGGTACACCTCGGAGACCATCTCCGGTAAGAGCATCAAAACCATGTATAAGCCGCGAGTGGAGCAGAATTGGCTGTCAAAAGATCCACGCAGCCAAAAGCTGTTTCCAAAGTACATCAAATTGATCACTCGCATGGATTCCATCCTCAAACACGTTCTCAAAGAGTACTCAGCTTGGCCTGAAAGTCAGAAGGATCAAAGGTTGAGAGACGAACTACGAAAGGAACACCTGCTACAGTACTACGATAAGGTGTTGGACGCAGATGAGGATCTGAAGAGCAGTTTTATGGCCCCGTACTCTGCGGGAGCTCTGGCTGTGATTGCGAGAGCCGCTTTGAAGCTGTACTTTTTGGATTACCACCAGGGATTGGTTGATTAGTAGCCGAGCAAAGCCAGCAAAGGAAGACAAGATGCTGAATTAAACCTTGACAGCAAACAGCTTGACGACGGGGTCGTGTATTTATATTGTTTTGTAATATATCTGTAATATAGTGGATGGTAGAGCAGAGCTTTCCTACCACCTGGGTCTTATGCCGAGGTAACCGTGCAGGAGTAGCAACTTCTAGTCAACAATGGGATTATTGCGTGGAGATCATTGTACAAGTACTGTACAGTACATACTTGTATGTATATCTGACTTGAATCTACGCTCGGACGGATCTTCACCTACTTGAAAATGAATGGCGTATGGTTTAGCGTGGGAGAGAGCCGTCTGAGTGAAACAAGCAGTGAAAGTTGTGTGTTGGTTGTGTAATAGGGAGAAAACAGAGAGTTGTCGTACAAGTAGTACAGGATGTACTGTAGGTAACATATGGAGCTGTTTACTTATCACTTGCTTTTGACGACTTTGACGGGCTCCTCGAGATGAACCCGCCCGAACATCCACTAGACGCAGTCCTCACTAGCGTGCGGATCGGCACCACAACCAGAAAGATAATAATCGTACCAGGGAGAGAAAAGGTGGCAAATATTAGTTTAGCAGCCAACATTAATTTAGCGGCAGATATTAGTTTCGCAGAAAAGTATCTAAATACAAAACCTGAGTGGACAAACGTATAGTCGCAGTTTTGGTTGCAGTTTGGGTTTTCCGTGTGTAGAGGTCTGGATGAATATCTAAGCAGAATCACCAAGGCTATGCCCAGGGTTCGAGAATGTTCTGACAGAAGTAAAATATCTTTAGAGGAACACAATTGCAGCTTCAGGGGCCAATTGGAGAGCATTTTCAGCTCTTGAAACCGTCATCGAACCTAGAGTGGTTTGTAGTTTCAACTGTGGACACGCGTATACGGGAAGACGTTTTGAATGTAATTTCCACATTGGGTTGACCGGAAGAATCGGTTTGTGACAGTGGTACTGAGTGGAGCAGTCATTGGGAAACTGAGTGAGTTTCACTTATCTCTTGTTGGTTGGGCGAGTATGGTTTAGTTTTTGATCACCAAAGGGTTTTGAGTGACTCTGTAGATTGATATATAAAGAGGCTTGAATACCGCTGACCCGTTTTCACCGACTCGCTTTATCACTCTCGTCAGCTATGTCTCTTGACTATCTCTATGAACATCTGTTGGAATGGGATCTAAGCAAACTCAAGCACGAGCATCCCAGGTCAGCTCGGAGTGAAGATGCTCTCGACAAGTACAAGTCTTCTTTCGAGTATGTGAGAATCATGGAGCCTCTGAATCTTCTGGAATGCTACGCTTCTATTCGTCAAGTATTTGCAGAGTTCAGAGACCAGGAGAAGGCCAGACGTTTCGGAGGCTTTCGTTTCAAGGTGCAGGCTACCAAAGAAGGAGACGACAACGAACTCTTCACCGAAATCTGCATGGGAGCCACCCAGCAGGAACTAGAAGAACATGAGCTGTTCAGTTCGACACTCGTCGTCATTACGGTTCCGGGAAGTGGAAAAGCCAAGTGTCTTGGTAAAATCAGTGAGATTGTCTGGAACAAGAAGACTCGAGAAATGGATGTGTGGATCCGAACGCGACGTGCGGACTTGAGAGAAGGGTCGCTATGGGAGTGTTGTTATCTCACCAACATGGCCACCGCTGAACGAGAACTACTGGCTCTTTTGAGCATTGGAGATTTTGCTTTGAAGAACGACATCTTGTTTGGCCAATGTTATTCATTTCCAAAGGGCCCCGATTCGGAAATCCAACGATTACAAGACAAGTACATCGGCAAGCTCAACAGGTCTCAGGCTCAGGCCGTCTATGGCTCACTCAATACTCGAGGTGGGTTCTCCTTGATCCAGGGTCCCCCAGGAACAGGTAAGACAAGCACCATTGTCTCTATTATTCGCGAACTGCTGGAATCTGGCTCCAGACCACTCATGTTCTGTGCGCCTTCCAATGCAGCAGTTGACGAGTTGACCAAGCGACTCAAGAAGCACTTCCTGGACGAGAAACTGGACTACAAAATTCTTCGTATCGGACGTCCGGAGAATGTTCATACCGAAGTTGCCCATCTGACACTGGGAGGCATGATAAGTGCGTCCAGTGATCAGGAAGCCACCAAAAAGGCTGAGTGTGACGCCCTCACACTTATTCTCCGACCTCTGGAAAAAGAAATGGACATTCTTTACAAGTCCAAAGACTCGCTCTTCAACAAGCTCAACCTGCTATTCAAGAGTTCTGGCTCTACTGTTCAGTACTCTATCAATTCCACCAAGTCGAAACTGACCACAGTCAAAAAGGACATAGATGGCCTTCGCTCACAGGTTATGGAGCTGAGAACAAAGATCTGGTTGCTCCGAAATCAGATCAAAACTAATCGAGCCCAGCGCATCGCGAAAATTCTCAACAGAGCGATGTTTTCTGTTGCACCTTGTCAGGGTCGGCGAGCACCGACGTCCAAAGATGCGGCAGGTTATTCCCTACTGTCATTATTGACGAAGCCGGCCAGTGTACCGAGCCTTCGGTGCTGATCCCTTTGCAATATAGATGCACCAAGGTCATTCTCGTGGGAGACCCCAAGCAGTTGCCGCCCACAGTTTTGTCAACTGAGGCTGGAAATTTTGACTACGACAAATCGCTGTTTGTACGGATACTCAAGGCTCATCCCGATGCCATGCACATTCTAGACACCCAGTATAGAATGCACCCTAACATCTCTCTGTTCCCTAGAGCCTTCTTCTACGACAACGTTCTCAAGGACGCTCCCGGAATGGAGCTCAAGACTGCCAGAAAGTGGCACTCCACAGAACATCTGCCTCCTTACATGTTTTTCAACGTTGAAGGAAAGCACAAGTTTGGAGACAATCATTCTTTCTGCAACACCGCTGAGATTCAGTTTGCCAACAAACTAGTTTCCGCTGTTTTGAAGTGCGTTGGAGCAGGCGAAAAGCTGGATATTGGCATTGTGTCTCCGTACAAACAGCAGGTTGAGAAGCTCAGGCACCATTTTGAACAGAGATATGATACAGAAAAGGAGACAATGACGCTGGAAATCCAAACTGTGGACAGTTTACAGGGTCGTGAGAAGGACATTATCATCATGTCGTGTGTTAGAGCCCATCCCACGGCCCACACGGTCGGTTTTCTCGCCGATGTCAGACGGATGAATGTGGCCATCACCCGAGCCAAAGCGTCCTTGTGGATCATTGGAAATGCCGACACTCTCGTAAGCAACGAGAAATGGGAGAGTCTTCTCAGAAACGCAAACGAACGCAACGTGTATTGTGAGGCGTCCGACTTCCACACGCGAGAGGGCGTCTATATGGACAATCTGGGCATCTCTTTGGAGGCTCTGAGTCTGGAGTAGTTTGTTATTAATGAAAGAGTCGTAAATCTATACCATATAGAGTATGTGCTCATGTGCCGTTTTCAAATGGTACCTGAGCATATACTCTACCTGGTATATTACTGTACATACTGTACCGTAGTTGTAGACAGTGGATGGGAGGTCTACTTCAACACCACACTTCTGACCACTCAACGTAGAACTCCAAAAAGCGAAGAAAGCATTTGGAATTTGGAATCAAAGAAATAATCCTGGTACACTTCTGGGATTCATGATACCCATTATGTTATGATATCATCTCTATTCAGTCCGCTGGACCAATTTTACAGGAAGTGAATGGTTGTAAGAACTCAATGAAAGTGAAGGATTGAAGAGAGGGGACAGCTGAAACTACAGGGTAAGAGCAGCTTTTGGTGTGATTAAAACGGCTATATGGCCTATTCCTCCAAAAGCCGACTTACATTCTGTACTTATACATGAGTCATTCTGAGAAAAAAACAAGTCCCACATGAAATTAAATTATTATAAATGTGGGGACAAGTGGGGGTTGGAACTTTAAAAAACTAAACTTCCAAACTCTAAAAAAGTGGCGATGTAATGTCTCCAACCTGTACCAGAACATACGGCTGTAAGATGGAGCACAGAAACCAATGGAAAAAAGAATTGCGAATTCTGTGGATCGAACACAGGACCTCCAGATTACTCTGACCGAAGAACGACTTCAGTCTGGCGCTCTCCCAACTGAGCTAAATCCGCTTGCTATGAGTTTTCGGGGTGGTGTTGGCCGTTTCGAGCTGTAAAAAACACGTTTTCCTCCCGAAGGTCGCCCGAATTTGCGCGTGTTGGAGCTCTAGTTGACATGTTGAGTTGTTTCCAGTGTAGTGACTGACCACTGAGTGTAATGAGAACCATCATTTACTGTACTACACATTGCAGAGAGTTGCAGAGACTGTTTACATCACCAATACCCAGGTGTATATGAGAATGACGATTTGCAGATCGAGTGTTTTATGGATACATGTTGTTTTTCTCTTCTTTCTTCTTCCTTGTATGTTATCTGTTATCTACATACGCATATAGTCAGAAGCGTGCAGACGTGTAGGCTGGGCAAACCAAGTACAAGTACAAGCACAAGTACATTCCAATACAAGTACGAGTATAGTAAAAACTTCTACATTGTATCAAGACAGCTGGGGTAATCATTGTGAAGAATCTGTGGTTGTCATTGAAGTACTTACTGTACATACTGTACTTGCACCTGTTCTTGCACCTGTTTTGTTGCCACGTCCGACATCAGAAGCCATCTAAAAGAACAAAAAGAACAAGGACCACTCTACACCCCAAATTGAATGAAGAATAAACAAGAACTCAAGTCTTCCTTCCTCTAACACCCCGATTATGGCCATTTATCACCAAAAACTTTTTTTACACTTTTTCAAGCATTAGTAAGCTCAAACAGGTATGAAAAATACCTCTAATGCGCCGATGGTTTAGTGGTAAAATCCATCGTTGCCATCGATGGGCCCCCGGTTCGATTCCGGGTCGGCGCAGGTTGGTTACGGCCATATCCTGGTGAAAATACGGCTTCCCGTCCGATCAGCCATAGTCAAGCACCAGAGAGCCCAGTTAGTATTGTAGTGGGAGACCATACGAGAATCCTGGGTGCTGTAATCTTTTGCAATCTGTGATTGTTTTTTACATTCGAACTTCCCTACAGTATGTATGTACTCGTACTCATATTACTCAGAACCCCAGCGCTCTTCTGCTTGTCGTACTTAGCCTATGATCTTCGGCGATCTACGATGGGACCTGCATTTTGCGCAAGAGGCACGAGAGAAACATGCGGTAAAACTGATTGGGAAACGATACCAGAGTCATATGACTCAGATCATGGAGTCACGTGACCCTGAACCGCCAAACACGAAACGCCCCCACGCTGATCCGAGACGGCAATGTACATGTCAACATTAATGGTTAAGGCTCAAGTATTTGTCAACAACGGGTCAACCAATGATACCTAACTCTGCTCTTGAAAAATGGGAGGCTGTGACATAACAGTATGGTAAAGTGGGATATTTTTGTATATCTGTTTAGATCATGGATATCCTCTATCTGTTGATACAATCTATGTCTTGTTACCATGCCGGAAACCCTGAAATGTGTACCCCCAGCACCATTTTTCTCCAACTATTACCAACTAAATAATCTTAACTAGAGGCAGCGTTATTTTTATTTTTTTCAGAGACTGTAAGCCCTGCAAGAGAGAGAGAAATTGCACGATGCGAGTGCACTACATGTGTAAGGAGTGGTACTATTTTCGTGTTATTAATCATAGTTACAAGTAATGGCACAGATGAACGCTAAGAACGTGAAAACAAGGCCCAACTTCTCACCGCACTACAGACTCGATCAACACCGACTCAGATCATCTCGAGCCTCTGCTTACAATGTATTTAGGAGGTCTGGGAAAGAGTCAAAACAATTGACCACTGACGTTAACAGACCCAGGTGGTTTTGAATGGCTTGGTTGGAACTCATCAACTTGACCTCCAAGTGATGAGGTATATTTTTCCGCACAGATCTATGGTGACGTAGTTCCATTCGGTGTTCCACCACATGTTACGAACGTCGGTTGACTGGCTAAACCATTTTGGCCCGACCAACGTCCGATATCTGACCAAGAGGATGAGATACGTATCTTGGTTGGATGAAGATCTGATTCTCTTGATGTAAGCGTGGACTGACTTGAAATGAGGGAAGGGTATCGTTCTATTGCTCTTAGTAAGCAAAAATTTGAGGTACACTGCCAGATGGCGTAGGTCTGTATTGATTTGTTCTCTAGATCAGAGGTGGGAGATGAGATTCATAAACCACCGGAAAATCACAGAAGATATTCGTGTAGAGAGAGTGGAAACCTCGGAGAAGTCATAAAACCCGCAGATGTCGCACCCTGCCCGAAGTTCAAGTCACAAAGTAGGGTCTCCAAACGTATGGCGACTTCCTAGATTCTCCGCCCAACACGATATAGTGGGAGTTGACTTTCGGGGAGTGTGCAATGGATTGAGTGACGGATGGTGTTGGAGTTTTCAGTGATTTGACTCTTATTTGCGCCTTTCATGGAGCCTTTGGAGCGTTTGGAGCCTTTGGAGCCTTTGGAGCCTTTGGAGCCATTCATGGAGTCCTTTTTGCTCTCGTATAAACATTGATATCCGCGAGTTCGAACTCACGCTTCCAAAGACTTGTAGAAAATAGGGATATACGAGTTGTTATTTTATTTTTAAAAAATCCCTTTACCCCAGATCCCACCTCCGGTTCTTGGTCCAGTTAGACGGGGCATCTGCTTAACTAATTCCTGAACATTTGATCTATAATACAAGTAACACGCTCGCACTTCAGTTTTGTTCAGTTCATCCGTTGCATTTTCAATCCTGCCAGAATCAATCTTTTATTTTATTTTATTTTATTTTTTTTTTATTTTATATATTTGGACAATTCTCTCCGCCCCTTATGCAGCCGCTTAGGTTAGGTTTTTCTCACCCTGTGACGTAATTGTCCCGATCGCGAAACAGAACCCGCCTCGACGGCCTATCGACACAGAGTTAGGCGTGTCGGAGACCACGTATGCCGTATTTTCACGTCCCTCTGTAGTCTGGTGACCCTGTATCCGCCCCCCCAACAGCTCCCACTCCACCTCGCGTTCCGCCGCACCCGGGTTATGGTTGCTGTCCGGCTGGTGAAAAAAATGCAGGATCGATGCACGGCGTACATGCTTGCTGTAGCGAACCCAACGGCTTATTGGTTCGGCAGTGGGCCTTGACATTCTCCTGTTTGACACTGTCCCAACCCGAAGCCGATGCTGCCGCCAGAACTGTTGTCGATGGTGTGCACCTACCTGGAGCCCCGGGATCTTCTTGCTCTGGCGGAAACGTCGCGCTCACAGCACGTGGCGCTCTCAGACATCCGCAAAATGCTGCTGCGATGCCCGTATTTCAGCCTGGAACACAGCGACTGGAGCTCGTGGCAGGCGCTAGCAGACAACTACAACAGCCACAAAGAGGCAGTGGCTTTCACACACATCCAGATGGACGACCACTACAACAAGCCGCTACCGGACGACTTCATCGCTCTGCAGGGAGACATGCAGCGCAAGTCGCGGTACTGGTGGAACTACTGCGACAGAGGAATCTACGACCAGACATCGTCATCGTTTGTGGATCTCAGGACAGACTCCGGCACTGACACATACATGTCCAAGGAAGAAGCCCGGTCCTTCTTCTTTGGAAACGTGAGATCCGACGATGACTACATCCACTACCAACACACCACCGACACCGCCACAGTGCTGGCGCGACGCGGCAAGGAAGTGGTTCTTCAGATCAAGTACCGCGGTGAAGAAGACTACCACGAGTTCTTGATCAGCTCGTCGTCGTCGTATTTACACTCCTACGAGTTGCAACAGATTGACAATGTGGCGTTTGTGTACCGATGCGACAGCGACGAAGAAAACGAGGGAACATACTGTGTTGCTCCAGGCCGCGGGCTTGTGCCCGTAGAAGACGGTGGCGGGTCCACTTCGCCGCCTTATGGGTGGTTGCATTACAACGGGTGTTTATACAAGGGCATCTACAACGAGAAGAGAGATCTTCAGATCGTCTCGGCCCACTATCAGGACAACACCAAAAGACCAATGGGAGGGTACGAAATCTGCCACGATGAGAGACATCCGCGCTACGGGATTGCGTATTCTGCCGGCGGACTGTTTCCTCTGTTTGTTGTCGACCTCAAACGGCATCTGATAACGGCTGTGCATCTCGACAAGGACCACCTTCCTGTCATTGGCATTTCCAACGGACGCATGGGAGTGTGGAAGTACACGCATGACTATCTGGACCAACAGTGCTGTGAACAAGACAAGCCAGGAGTTCAGAAGGTGATGGATGAGATTTTTGAGGAACTTGAGCTGTGCATTGAGGCCATGAATGAGGTCGGCGACGGCGATTTCGATCCAGTTTGGTTTTAGATGGTGGGACTTATTAATCGGGCAACAGCAGGGAATGCCAAAACAAACAATATCTGAGACAGCATAATGGAGCTGTTTCGTTACGACCATTACGACAATTACGACAATTACGACAATTGACGACCCGTTCACATATTATGGACTACAAGCAGGAACAACCTGGCGTGTGAAAGAGTAAACCACGTTTGTTTGTCAACATTCATATTTGTATTCTAGTCCTGGGCCTGGGAGATGACTGAGGACTTTGATTACACCTCTGAACGAAGGAGAACTCTTGTTGAGACGAAAAGGCGATATAATGGCTTATATAGTCCAACCGAGACTTTTTGTGAATCGGTTACTGTCATTTTAACAACTTCCAAGGCAAGATGTAGACCCTCACTGTTGGCTGCCAACTCTGGAAACGCTACCTGATTTCCAACAACTCGCAACAGCCTGTCTGTTGGTTGGTAGGGAAATTTCAAAACAAGGGAATTCACCATCGGCGGTTCCACGTGTTCCTCGAATCTCACCGGCCATCATAGTATAGTGGTTAGTACACCACGTTGTGGAGTGTACTTCAGTTCATAACAAGCCCGTGGAAACCTCAGTTCGATTCTGGGTGATGGCAAAGCCGTATCTTTTTTGTCTACAATCAGGAAGGGAAACATTGTTTGTTCAAACCAGTTTGCAATGTCTTCTCGAACGACGACTTGTAACATGATACTCTGATACGCCTATGGACGGTACATACTGTATTGAAGGAATGGTATACTCTATTGCACTGCTTGTGTTGGAGTAAAAGGAATGTGGAAAAATCTCTAGATTGACAAACTATTCGAAGCTGGCGACAAATCCAGCCTGGTAATGGTCCGGCTTGTGAGCAGGTTTGGCGAGGTTGAGGGTGTTCTTTTTGAGGTCAAAGACGGAGTAAAAGTTGTTGAGAAAGTTGGATCCAAGAACATTGGAGTCTCCGAGATTGTTGAAAGTGGAGCTTGCGATGCCTACAAAGCAGTTTTCCTTGTCTCCGTTGTTCAGAACGTCATTGAGGGGGATTCCAAAGTCCGCAAGGGTCAACTCAATGGCCGAGGAGGGAGTGGTCCATCGGAAGGTAGCCTTGGCTCCGTCGGCACACGGGTAAGTGGCCAGAGTGTCCTGGGACAAAAGTCGGATTCCTGCATTGTGCAAAAGAGCTCCAAAGACAACCTCGTAGGTCGCCGGGTTGAGGTATGTCAGAGTCTTTCCGGCATCTACGAACCAGAGAGACGAGTTGGAGAAGGGAGCGCCGTTGACATTTCCGCCGGCCCGAAACACAAATTGGTCGGGATCGGCTTGTCCGAATATCTCCTTGAGGTCTCCCTCATACCGGCCAGTGTTGACGCCTCCAAAAGTGATCTCACTGGTGAGAGAGCTGTTGGCAGGGACAAGGGAGAGAGCGTAGGAGCTGTTCTGGACAATCCCGGCGGCAAAAAGCTCAGAGGAGTACTTTCGGACATTTTTCTCCACAAAGTTGTAGCCCAGCCGGGCAACAAACTCTTCGTTGGACACCTCGGAGCCGTTCTTGACCCCGGATATGGGGTGGGTGAGGGGGATGTTCACGTATCCAGGCTTGGTGGGGCAGCCACAGCCAGAGACAAGAGACCAGTGAGAATTGTGGTAGAAAAGAGCATTGAAAGGTTGGTGGTATGGATTGAATTGAGAAGAGAAGGAAATCAGATGGTATTTATATGTTGCTTTTTTTTGAATTTCCGCACGGCTCCACTCTACAAGGGGTCCATGGACGGATACCGAACTGTGGCACTTGTCCACTTGGTGTGTGAGTCAGGGTTTGCTGATCCGTGAAGTGTGGTGGGTGGTTCTTTCATCGACTGGTGGTGCAGAGAAAAGGAGAAGGTCAAGGTGAAGAAGAGAAGTGAACCAGAGGAACACTTTTACGAGTGCTCAACCAGAGCTATTCAGCGGAGAGATTGCATTCCCACCTGGAATTGCTTCATTATTCCAGACTCTGCTCCTCTAGAAGATCTATTTTTACACGCCTTTTTAACTGTTCGGGTCAATGGCTGCCCCTAGGACCTTGACCTGAGACAAATGTGTTATTTTTACACCAATCGACCCAAGACGGCCACAGGCAACTTCCAGAAGGGGATGGTATATTATAGAGACTAAAAGATGGGTAGAGAGATACTATTAGATACGTACAGTACAGTATGTTCAGTAGAGAGTTACTACAGTATGTACTTGTGGTCTAGTATGGCTTGTTCCACTCGGTACTTTTGCTACAGATTATACCAAAAAAAGACAGCGAGAAACAACACAAGATCATTTTTATTCATTTTGGACCGTGTATGAAACGGCTCACGATTAGTTTGTCCATCTTGGTCTTTCATCCTTTCGCTGAAATAGTTCATCGACAAATGCGTCATATATGCACAATCGGAGATATTATTGCAGATAAAGTGCCGGATAATTTCAAACCTCGGCGTCTTTGCAGGAGAGACGCATGTTGGTGCATGAGTGTAAAAATCGTGACAATGGTAAGGTGGAAACCAGTAAGCGGCGCACATGGTCTAGAGGCCTCTGAAACGGGGCCGTAGACACGTGTTTGAATTGATTTCGAGGCTCAGCGAAAACCCAAGTTGGGTATTAGTGTCATTCAGAGCGACTACGGACCAAGGGAGCTAGTCATCAGATGTTGATTGTTCGTGTCTGGAAACGAGTTACACAGTTCCATAGGAAAAAAACGACAACTGAGATCTGATTACCAATCGTATTTCCTCTTTGTAAGTATCGACATTATCATTAGATCAAAAGATTCCAACTCGGGTTGCTATGGACGGAATTTGGTCGCTCATCATGATGGTATAAATGCGTTCCTATTTCCATTGTAGAGTTTCTTGTCTCCTTTATGGTACACTACAAGTACTTCATGGTAAGAGTGTATTTGTAGTGTTGTAGTGTGTACTTGTACTGCATTCTGATATTGCTACATTTACTTATACATTCTTATATCTAATGCTCAAACCAGTATAATTACTATATATCTACACTATAAGTACAGTATGTACAGTATGTAGTGCACATTACAGGTAGTTGATCTCAACATAAATAATCATAATAATTTATATCTCTACCACTTCAAGTTATTACAACATTCTAAACATTGATTACCATTTACTTGGATAATACTGTACAGTTCTCAGATCTTTACATGTTCCCTAATCATTATAAATACAGTCGTATGATCAAATGACAGACCGAAAATCACCCACAATCCGTTATAATACAATAATCACATTGATCTTTGTTATTCCTCCAAACACAACTAGTCAACGGCATTCTCATTGTCAGAATACTCAGACTGATCCTTGTAACGGTTTACTGGAGGTTTAATCCTCACACAGTAGAGTGTCCAATTGAGTGTCTACAGCTTTGGTTCAGATATACCGCCATGGAAATAGTACTACCGTATATCTGATTATGGGTCAAACTTTTTATTCAGGTGGTAAAGTACATACTGCATAGTTCCCTTTATGATGAAAATCGAACACTCTGTATCGGGTTCCTATGATCTTCTCAGTTTCCTCCTCAAAGATTAATTTGCTGAGTTTCACTGGGGAGACGGTGCGAGCGACTAATTGGAACACAAATATGTTCGAAACGACTATTGATTTCCGAGTCTCTATTGAATCAACAGTTCATCCCAATTCTGAGACTGTCAGGCTCAGTTCAGCTACTGAGTCTGCACCCTAACGGTACTACTGCTATTACTTCCGGCGACGATCCTGGTAGCGGTGTTTTTTTTTGTTGTTTTTTTGTGCATTCGGACTCCCTGACTCTCTTCTGAACCACTTCTAGGGGCACAATTCCGCTAGTAGTACACACGGGAACGAGCTTGATCATGATCCCTAAAGCGATTCCAGATATATTAGATAAACAACATCTACTGGGTAACCGTATACAACCAACAGATATATCTCGTGTATATGTGACCCATGGCACGCGGTCTCTTGACTAATGTCGGCCTCTCCAATCAGGTCGATAGATGCCAACTTGAGAACGTTTGCATGAGAATGTACTTCCCTAGAGTGAGCTTTCCTGGTCGACTATAGCCAAACAAAAGAACACCTACTTAGAAGCTGGGTGCAGTAGCACCGAATGACCATGATTGCATAGTCAGAATTGGCACCGATGTGATATTCTTCGGGTCCTTCTCCACCTCCACACTCGAATCGATGGAGTCTGAGATCCATGTCAGAACATACACAAAAAGAGCACCTACGGCTCTTGATTATTTTCTGGCCATCTAGCCATGCCTCACTCTCTAGAATTCGCAATTCGCCGTTATTTTGCCGCATTTTTCCACATTTTCGAGGTCTTATACGCCCACCCGTCGCGGCTCCCACCATCCGATATAGTGTAGGGGCTATCACATCACGCTCTCATTCCGAGAACCGTGGAGACCGGGGTTCGATTCCCCGTATCGGAGTAGACACGTGACTTGGAGTTGCTTGAATTTTTGTTCTTTCTTTCTTGGGCTATCCCTGAAGCTGCTGACGAGAACAACGGCACAATCACTCATTCTCCCACTCCAGCGGAACCCCCTTCTGGTTCTGGTCGTGGGGATTGGGACGAATCACGCCTCTGCGTTGTTGGCCCTTCAAATCTAGCCTTGCCTCGTGCTCTTCGCCACGTCTCCGTTGTAGAAAACAGGCCAACTTGTGATCCAGGCTACCAAACATGTCGGGCCAATTCGTGTCGAGGTGACACAGGTAAAAGACTGGAAGCTGTTGAGCTTCATCAAGTCCAACGATGACAAAGTCCTCCCACCGCGCATTCTCGTCGGTACGGTTTCCGGTGCGTACAATATACGTCTTCTGTCTGCTCAGATCCACAATCGTACGTCCTGCGGTTGTCTTTTGCACGGCCCACCGTTGGTTTTCAGACTGCACAACTCCTTCAGCATACCACTCCAGTGGTCCGTCTCCAAACGCGACAGGCTTCTCCTTGGCCGCCAGCAGCAGGGTCTTCATGTCTGTTCGGAGTCCGCCAAGTGTGTGCTGCGACGAGTTGAGCAGCCCGGGTTCGTCGACAAAGTCGATCCACAAAGGAATGAGATATCGCTGCCGCCACTGAAAGTATAGCATTCCTCCATAGGTGACGATGAGCTGCCTTCGAGTGCCTTGAAGGCTCATTTCGTTGCCCAGTGTTTCAAAGATATCGTCGTTTTGTAGAGGAAGCGACACCAGCAGCGTCTTGTCTTGATCGCTGGAAAGATTATCGTAGAATATCCACAGCCCTTCATCTTCCAGATACTCGAGAACAATGGCTCCTTGAGAGTCGGGCAAAACGTGAAGCACGGTGTATCTGCTGGGCGAAGAGACCCGGGAGCAGTTCTCGTGAGTGTGCGAGTCGAAATACAGGTATTTCTGTCCATCTTGTTGAACCACGGTGCGGTCCTTGTCAATGACAAACTTGGTGGACGAAACCTCTCCCTCGACGCCGCCACTTTGGCGAACCACCACCCACTTGGATGTTTCTTGCAACACAAAGAACAGCAGTCCATTCCGGTCAACCACCCGGACGTCGGAGTTGGGAATGATGGCTACACTTTCTCCCGAGGCGGTTATTTTACTCAACATTGTCTTGGTCAAAGTAGCCGGTTTGGGGCGCGGATGGGGGTGAACGTGGTGGTACTCGCACGTGGTCAGATCAATGTACCTGGTTTCTGGTTCTTCATCGTCCTCGTGCTTGTCGCTCTGCACCTCCATGTACTTTCCAGTAAGTCCTCCGCAGGGAGTGGGAATTGTAGTAGAAAAGACGGGCTTGTAACTCGAGGGAAGGGTATCATATTCCTGACCTGGTCCCTTGTTGTTCAGCTCTATAGGTTCAATGTATACCAGGTCAATGTTCTGGACAATCCGTCCCAACAGACCGCCGTATCTGACCGTATCTAGCCATTTTTGCGGACAGGAGATCATGGATTGTCTCCGAGCAACAATTAGACGAGCACAGTCCATCCACGAGCTCAATCCGGTGCCAGGCTGACCTATTTCCATCCACGGGACCCGCTCGGTGACTTTTTCTCGAATGACAGAGCCATCCAGAGATGCTAAAAGGGTCCGAAATTCCCGGCACGCGTCGTGGAGAGCGACCAACGACGCCAAGCAAAGGTCCTGCAAAAACATCTGCTGGATTTCTGCAGGAACCCGCAGTATTGACATGGTTGTGGGTCTTAATGAGTTTCGTGTTGCGCGTTTTATTTATAATACTTCCAATTTATTAAACTTTAATTATGTTTTTTTTTACAGTTTCGGATTTTTCTTACTCAGCAATAGAGAGGAAAAGAAATGGATACAAGTGCGATTGGACTTGCCAGAAAGGAATGGAGTCACAAAAAGCACGGGAGACGCTGAAAAGAAAGGTCGTACCCGGACTCGAACCGGGGTTACTGGAAGTCAACTGCAAGTAGTCAGAATCCAAGGTGATAACCACTACACTATACAACCTGGTGATGGGTTCACTTTTGGGTGGGTGACTTTTATGGGTGGAGATGAAAAGTTTCACCGGCGATTGAGGACTTCACAGAAGTAACAAAAGATATTTCAGCGTTCCAAACGATTTTGAACCACAAGAAATGTATATTTATGTACTTTTTAATTGTTTATGGAGCCTTCCAGTCATTTGGGAGAGTTCTCAGAGGCACTACTTGGAGAGTATAAGTTTTCAGGATATCTGATTGAACATTGTGATGTCTAATTCAACATTGAAATGGTTAATCGAGCATTCTGATGGCTGATTGAACATCTTATTTTTCTGGGTGATCTAATTGTCTGTCGTCTTCCTCAGGCGTATATAATACATGTATTTGTCAGACTATTTCACCAGTATAAAGTTAAGTAGAGTGTCAAGTAATATTCCACATTTGTTGATCTTTATTTGTGTGTAATACACCACCAAAGAGGAGCTCCACGTCACCGACATTCCTGGCCAGGGCGTCGCCCTATCACTATGGAGCTTCATTCTCTCCGACGATAGCGAAACCGTGTTCGTAACTGTCTCGGACGACTGGTCCAAACGAAGTACAATAGCATATATCACCGACAAAAAAAAGGAGTCCGTGGGAAAGATGCTGACTGGTCACACTACCATCCAGGAATCTGGCCTTTCTCTGGTGAGAACGAAATGCGCCCCAAACTTCAGCATCAAGGGCTCAGATGAAGAGACAGTGGAGGTCTTCACACCGGTGCTGACGGCCGTATGGCCCTTCTTCGAGACCATGCTCAGTTCGGGCATGCGGGAAGCGTCGGAAAACGTGGTCGCGCTGGACGCTCCAGAATCAACAGTCGAAGCCATGCTGCGTTACCTACATGGACAAGACTTGAATCTCCATTTTGACGAAGCGGTGGAACTGGTTATGGTAGCGCAAATGTACCAACTTCCCGAACTATTGGCGATTGTCGAACGGTTCTTCAGAAGCTTCGACACGGCAATTACCCAAGCTATGATCCTGTGGCGCAAATGCTGCGCGGCTGGAAACGACGAATTAAGAGGCCTGGCTGTGAGCCAGATTCAAATGCTGATGTCGAACACGCTGAGCTTTTCCGAGTCGATTAATGAGCTCTCAAGAGATGAAATGATGCTGCTTCTCCGGGACCTTGCTGCTGAAGCCAGCAAAAGGCATATCTGAGCCGTAGTACTGTCATCATATCCATCTATCTATCTATCTATCAAATGACTAAGGGCACACTCATCTCCGACTGGTCTCTGATATTGGGCTGCACCACAGTGTATCTATGGGGAATCATTCTGAAATGATTATTGGCAGCAATCTCGTTGGGGTCGCGAAACTTGAGATAACTGCCCGTATCTTTGATGTTGGAAATTCGCCCGTAACTCTCATCCAAATCTTCCCACCCGTCAGCATCTTGTTTGATACCATAGGCCATGTGGCACCTGTAGAACACAGGCCGCTGCTTTAACACATCTAGCCCGACAAACACAAACCCCGGGTTGGGCCACTTGGCCTGTGGTCGAATGATGAAGGTTTTCTGAGTGGCTAAATCTGCCACGATTCTGCCACAACTGAGGGTCTGCATTGCCCATCTGCCGTTTTCAGACCGAATGATGCCGTATGTTTGTTGCAACGAAAGCATCTCTCGCTCTGGAGCCAAAAGCAGAGTCTTCATGTCTGCTCGCAGACCTCCAATCACCACCTTTGAAGATGTGTGTGCAAATGCTTCAAACTCCGAGAACCGATCGTCATGGGGATGACAAGCCTTGTCATCCAGTTCAACCCACAACGGAACCAAGAATGATTCGCGAATATGCAAATACAGCATTCCTCCATAAGTCACCACCAGCTGACGTCTTGTGCCTCTTTCTCGCAGTCCCTCCTGGCCGTACTGAGTTGAACGCAACCTTTCTGCAAACTCCTGTCCTTGAAAGTCCAAAAATGTTAGCAGAACACGGCCCTTATCCCCAACAATGTCATCGTAATAAACCAGTACCATTTCTCCATTGTCCTGAAATACAATAGCCCCAATAGATCCCGGAAGAAGATGAACAAACGTGAGTTGAGCGTCGGGGTAGACACGAGCATTATCGCCGGAGTCTGTGTCGAAATAGAGACGGGTCTCGCCGTCTTCCAACACTATATTCTTTTTGTCAAGCAGGTACTTTGTGTTTCGAAACCGAATCTCCTGCGCATCTGGGTCCTCGTAGTCGTCTTGAATCTCCACCAATATCCACCTCCCGGTCTCTTGCAACAGGTTGTATCTGTGTCCACTTTTGTTGATGGTGCAGATGCCTGACATTGGCGTCCTAGCCGCTCTTTCGCCGTTAGCCATATTGAAGCTCGCGCTGAGGTTACCAGTCCAAGTCGATGCAGTTGGAGGTGGATGGGGGTGTGCTCTGGAGTATTCCAATGTCGTCAGGTCGATAAATCGGGTCCCATCACCCTCAATCTCCTCCATGAATTTACCCGTAAGTCCACCACAAGGTGTAGGCATCTCTGTAACAAACAAGGGGTTGAAATCAGTCGGTAGATTCCTCCCCTGAGGTTGCATTTTGCCGTCAATCTCGATAGACTCGATATAATTGATGTCTGTGTTGTGCGAGATGCGTCCTAGCATGTCGTAGTACTCGGTGGAGTCTATCCACTTGTGGTTTTCAGACACAAATGACCTTTTGCGGCCGACAATGCGCCGCGCCGCTGTCATCCAAGTGTCTAGATGGGTCCCAGGCTGTCCAATTTCCATCCACGGTATGCGGTCCAACACCTTTTGTTTGACAATGGTGCCATCCAGACCCTCCAGCACGTTTCGGAGAAGAGGGCAGGTTTGAGAGAGTGCGACAATTGACTCCAGCGAGGTGGAATCATCCCGTAGGATCAGACCAAGAACCTCGTTGGGGGTGTTCACTATCGACATTTCGACATTGGAGGAGGACAGGCGATCCAATCTCGCTTCAAATCTGTATGATTAACTCAATGATCTACCCGGGTGCCTTAGTTCGATTCCCGGTGAAGTTCTTTATAATCAGGTATTAACTTGAAGATTGGACAGGGTCAGATGGAGCGTCATTTGTGTGAGACTGAAATCGGAGATGAATATCAAGCGAAAATGGGCTTTTGGAGGTCTTATAATTTCGCTTAGATCCGGCGGCACGGCGACCAACATGGATCTATCTCCTTGGGCAAGTCTACTGTAGAGTGTATAGTGAAAATCCATGTGATAAAAAAAACAGGACGTGTTGACTTCACTTCCAGATCTAGCGGGTTTCCACGGGCAGTGCTTTAATCATGGAATCTTCGTTCTTTTCGGTTCACTGGGCTGATTATTGCTGTTGTTGTCAGGTTGAATCCTCTAGATGCTTTGCAGAGTCTCGTTAAACAACAGAAGCACGCGGGCAGTATATCCTGGCTAGGTAGGGATACTATTCCATATGTCCAGTTTGCCTGAGTACCATTCCAGCCCAACTATTGTATGTACATACTCTACATACGTGGGTGTTCCAATGATTGCGAGTTTGAGAACAATCACATCCATACCATCGATACCACTCAAAACATTGACTCATTACAGACGACAGAGGAATCCCTGTTGACCCTGTTATCTTCAGGCACTCCTTTGACGTTATCAATGGCCTTGCAGCCTTCACCGACCTCTCCGGAACCAGACGGATCGCCAGAAATAACTCAAGTGGTCTCACAGTGTATCAGCCGCATGCCCAGCCGCATTCCCGGCCCATTCTTGCCGAATCAATTGACTAAACTTAACGGAGAATGGGCAGGACGATATTCCGAGGGAACTCCCTGTTAAATTTCTGGCTTGGGGGTTTGTATGACAACACTCGATGCACCCAGCTCTGTTTTACACCTACACAAGACTCTATCAACTCTACCATACGCCCTGGAATGTCTCAAATAACACTCAATTCCCCGGAATTGCAAATCCTCCACTTTTGGTGGCTTTTTCGTGCCTCATCTCTGGTTGCATCGTTTATGCATAATTTTTTTCTTTCAGTTTTACCCCAACGGGAGCGTATCGATATTGAGCACTGAGGCAGTTTTGAGGGAAGTAAAGCTGGAGATTCTTCTTGGACAGCAATTTTTGCGTAAAAAGAAAAATACTCACGTGATTTTTCCTCCTCTCAAGCACCGCTGGAGAGTCCTTCCGAAGTGTCGTGTTCCGTACAAAGTTCAGGAAGCGATGACCCGAACCGTGCGGCTCAGATTAAAAAAAAAAAAATACACCACTCGGAAAGCGGGAACAATAAAAGCGGCGGTGGATTCCAAACAGGCAATATTGACAGGGGTTTTACCATTTTAGGCAATGTTTTGAAGTCCTCAGACCTCCGTCTCGTTCCGTAGAGGTTGCACGAGGCAGCAGGAATTCTCGAAAAACACGCAGAGAAAGCATGGAGACCAAATACTGGCCATTTGGACTTGCCACTTTTGAAAAGATGATGGATATTCCTTATTGATGAGTCATCGCTCTTGTATTTCCTCACTTTTTCACAAATGGACGTTCCGAATAGAAAGCTATGGTGCACGAGTCATATCCAGAGAACTGGAAAAAGGGGTGGTCATAATCGTAGAGAAGCTATATATATATCACATGAGGGTGAGGGCGATGACCACACGATGGCGATGCTTTTATGAGATGATCACCACACAAGGACAATGTGATTTGGTTCAGACGTCGTATTGAATACCACTGCATTTATTTATTGTACAGACAAACGCCCTGACTAACCCTGATGCGGTAGTATGATATTGCTCGAACATGTAAGGAATCAGCCTCGGGATTACTCAACAGTTTGTTTAGGTCAGCGGAGGAATACGCTGTGCCCTTGACAGTCCGGAAGCTCGTCACATATAACTAGATTCACTAATAAGCGTCATCTTCTACAAATACTCCATCGCCATTTACTCGCTATTACAGCATTTGATCTCATTAAACACATTAAAACCCGGTTGACGGTCAGAATCTAAAGAATTAAGGGAAGGGTGCAGGAGGGCCAAAGTAGCCCACGGCAGGAATATCAAGTCTGGGACCAGCCTGGCCGTCAAAACCTGTGGCAGGGGCATTGTTTCCCCACCAGTCGATTTCAGGAGCCTTGGTTGTGCCCGTTCGGTACGAGAGAGCAAAGAACATAATGATGCCGGAGAGAGCGATACCGCAGCCGAAACCAGCAGAGAGAACATACGTGTACTTGGCCCACCACTTGATGTATCGTCGTCGGACCCAGAATCTCCAGAGAGCACCGACGTAAATTGCTCCGGTGAAATAGCAGAGGTTACCGGGGGCAAACGAAATAATACCAACACAGGCGTTGACGGGGTTGAATAGGTTGGCTCGTCGAGACCACTGGACACATTTTCTAGCGTACTGGGGCTTCCACTTGGCCAACATTTCGGGTCCACCGGTTTGAATGAACCAAAAGAAGGGTCCAAGAGCTGCTCCCAGAAGGAAACACCACTTGAGGAAGGGGTAGAGATGGGTCATGAATCTTTCAGTTCCAATGGCACCAAAGAGAACTGAGGCAGAGAAGAACTGCTGCAGTCCGGGACAGGTGAACTTGGTGGTAAACCGTTGAGCAGGGGTGCAGATACCCTGGAGATGAAGCTGGTATTGCAGAACACCGAGACAGGTGAAACTGGCGAGAACGGCGGAAATAATCTGAGATCGGAACACGGCCCGAGAAGGAACATAAGTGTACAGACCGATTTTCCAGACAGAAGCCATACCCGAAGCTTCAGAGTCAATCATGACACCATAGGCCTTGAGAATGTTCAGGGCCTGGGGTCTACCCTTGAGGGCCACACCGATAATGATTTCAACCAGCACGTTCATGGACCAGGTGCTTCCAGTGTAGGCGGAGATCATGGTAATGGGAATCAGAAAGACGTAGTTCAAACCAAGCACAAATACAATACCCCAGACAGGCGTGTTGGTGGGCCAGTGCTCAACAGTAGCCACTGCCAGTCCGAAGGAGACGAGCAGCAGAGCAATGAACCACCACTCAGGCGCGTCCTTGTAGTTGTTCATGGACCGAACAAAGGTGTTGTCGTGATGAGTGTTTCTGAACTCGTCCTTTCTCCAGAACTGAACTCCTCGTGCAAGATCTTTCATGGCAGACCAGATGTCTCGTCGATACTGCAGCAAGCAGTAGGAGATACCGAGGGTGTAGACGGTGAAGAAGGCTCCATAAGACACCAGACTGCCGGCGGTCCAGAAGGGCGGGGAGTACGCCTGGTACTTCTCCTCGACAAATCGTCCTGCGGAGTTCAGAATCAAGGAGACGTTATAGGAACTTCCGGTGTTGTCGTAGATACCAGGCTGGTTCATGGCAAGGTAGGCAGTATTTCTGACATTGTTGAAGAATACACCGATAATGGCAAAGGTACCGATCCAAACGCCAAAGTACACATTGAGCAGAGTCGACCAAGGAACAACCAGAGGATCACCTGCTCCACCGGTAATGACGTTCCAGTCAAAAGTAGGGAAGGGGTTTATTCCCATGTTCTGAGAGCCAGTGATGAAGGCCAGGTTCTTGTTGTTGGGGGCGATCCAGGTCATCCAGTTGAAGGTACTAAGGGCCTGGAAAATGTAATTGGGGAACCAGAAGTAGATGAACATGAAGCAGAAGCTGGCGAAGAAAAACAAGTAGGCAGAAATGGTCCATCCGTTGATACGTTCTTTTCGCTTTGGCTGAAGAAGAGCTCGGTTAAGAGCAATGGTGGGCATGCTCATGGGCCACATTGCTTTGGCAGGGTAGATGGCGAATCGTCGCAGCATACCTGTAAGTCCCATTCCGATAAGCTGGTTGGAGAGAGTGAGAATCGTTTGATAACCAAAGGTTGCCCAGGTCTCGTGGTAGAACATGGGAAGCAGCTGGACAGGAATGTTTGCGGTGGTAATGTAAGGAGTTCCACCTCCGGAGATGAAAAAGGTGGCAAACATTTGTTCCTTACGAGACCAGGGACCGGGGTTCAGAGAGATTCGATGGCCTCTGAAAGTGAAACCCCAGTCGGGCAGAATGAACTCCAGCAGCTTTCCAGAAGGATAAGACAGCAGCTGCAGAATGTTGGACGGTAGAGAAATGGAGGGGAAGCGGAAGGCAAAGAACTGGTTAACGCCTGCTCCGATCACCATCCAGATGAAACCCACAAAGTACGAACGAATGGTTTCGCAGGGTTCGTTGGGGTCGTCGTAGGCGTCAGTGACGGCTCGCACCTCAACATAGGGACTCCAGTACTTGACAAGTGAGGCTTGGAACCGCACTTCAAGCGAGTAGTCTTCAGGAGCCTCGTCTTTATCGTCGTCGTAAGGGATCTCAGGGTCTCGAGGTCCAGGGGGGTCTCCTCCCATCCCGGGATATCCCTTGGCAAGTTCAGTGATGTGATCTTTGTACTCTGAGCTGAGATTTCCGTCGTCGAAATGGACTGTGTAGAAAGCTTTTAGAATAGATCGAGCCTCTTCATCTGTCATTTCACCCACACGCTGGGCAATGTACCGCACATTTTTGTCGTATCCCTTGTCCTGGTCCACGGCAGCATTCAACTTGTTGCCTATGATGTCGAGCAGATCAGGCTCCACTGCCTCGGCAAGAAACCGATCAACTTCATCTTTCTCTGTATTTTTGGGCGGCTCGTTGTGGAAGGTGGGAACCCAGCCCTCAGGCACAAACTCCGTGAACTTCTTCATTGGTTTTGGAGTGGTAGTTAGAAAACAGACGACTTGCTCAGGTATAAGTATTGACCCCTCGCATCAGAAGTGCACAAATCTCTCAAACGGACTTTCAACAGACATTGGGAAAGTTGGTGCCGTGCCATGAGATGAGGTATCGCTTGCAGAGTAGGTTGGTGGGACAGAGAAGCAGGGTTGCGAGTTTGAGCATGAGTGAGTTTGATCAGCGTGCCTGGGATATTTATGGAAGTGCACGATTCGAGAAAATGAACACATGGTCCTGTTCATCGTCCCTATGACTGACTGTTGACCAAATCTCCATCTCAGTAGACTCCTACGCAACCAAACCCCAACATCCAAACAACAGTATTAATCAAACCACATTGATTGGATGAAGACAAAAGACAATTGCCTCCATCTCGTATCCTCCACCTTTGTGAAGTCTGAGCTTAGAGTGCTCCTGTGGAACTGTGGAGACAAGCCACGCCTAGGAAACCGGGCAAGGGGCCCAAGTTCCGAAATCGGGTTCTTCACCTGGATTTCTTGTCTCCAAATCGTCCTCAACTCGTACTGGTTGGGTTGTCTGTCCGCCAGAAAGACCGTGAACGACTACACTCCCCTATAGCTGTACCTGCAGTGGCTACAGCCGTGGTAAGACGTTATCATACTCACGAGAAAGGAACTTACTTTGGACATACTGACCTTTTATAAATCCTAAATACCGTAACTCCAAAAAATTCTGATAAGACTGGTGTACCGATGATTTAAAAGCACGCTAAATGACGTGCCGAAGATAAGCCAGTTTCGGAGATCCTCTCTCTTGCGTCACACACCATCAGTATTAGTAAGCGAGACAGCCTCACAAATGTACAGTACAGTACGGGAACTGTGCGCTCCCGAATGTCCAGCATGCACGTCTTTTTCGTGCCTTCCCCTGCCACAGTGCCTATCATGCATGTGTTGCGTGATCTGAGCTGGAAGCGAATCTTGATGGCTGGAAGGTTGTGTGGCTAAAGGTGGTGTTCGGTGATGAAACCATACGGAGGAAGAAATGGGGGGAACAAGTCCGGCGCCAAGCAACGCCAAGAGTCCGAGACAAAGGCGAGAGGTGCGTCGCCAAGACAGGCCAAGATAAGAGACAAGACAACAGCCTCCCCCGGTCCCAGATTCCACCCGAATGCCAAGCCTGTACATGTGTCTACCCCGGAGCCAAGAGATGAGCTGTCTTGTTTTTCCAGATAAACCTGTGTGTACTTGTACCGGCTCAATCGAACCTCAGCTTCTGTCCCCACGTGCACGCCGTTTTGTCTTATCTCCTGTCTACCAGTAGCCCCTGGTTGAACCTACCCTCTAACCTAGGGCAGAGTAATGTTTGCTTTTCTTTGAGCCAGTCATGGGTCGCTATTAGCGAGATATCGTGGGGAAACAGAAAGGTAAGTTCCGTCTCCGTGTATTTTGTCGTGTCCATACTGTCGTTGAGGTGACTGTAGATGAGTCTGTCAGTGTGTTTGTACAATACAGGACCTGGACAAGGTGGTACATGTATATCCGACAAATTCTCTTCGAACCGTTCCCAATTCAAATCCGGCTCTCAAACTCGTGGCTTCTATGACGAATACTTGAGTGGCATGTTGGCAGCCACACGGTGCCGTGTGTTGAGATCGAATGTGCAGCAGAAAAGAAACTTGAACGGCCCTGCGGACGGCCCTGCGAAACGCACGGTGAGATGTGGTCGTGATTTGCTGTTTTGCAGGCTCTCTCAGATCTGTACAGTAGATATCCATCTATTCCATTCCATTTCCTTTCCACTCTCTCCACAACCTCGTATTCAATTGCGGAGAGCAGCTGTACGACGACCCCCATTCTGTCCGTCCTACATCCCCACAGATTTTCGGACCCGCTCCGAGAGTGGCTGCTTCAACTTCGGGTAGGTTACCAGCCCATGTCCTGGTCTTGCTCACAGCAAGTATCTGAAGACTGCCCTTTCTCTGCATACAGTCACGGCTTACAACGAACGATTTGAAGCCTTGTCAGTGGATAATTGACTTCAGACCGGATATGCTCCAGTTGTCAGGCCTGTCTTAGTTAACAGCGCACAGAATAAGGACATTGTACAAAAATACGAACGTCTTCGGATATCTCACACTGTATTGTGGCCGACGATCACGTGCTGATCCCATGTGCGAATGTCAACAGCTCCATAATATCGCTGGCTGACGTACGTGGGTCATACAATGGTGGCCTGATGCGGAGAAACACTCGACATTTTCATGGCAAACATCTTCCTGCGTTCTTCACTGGCAACCCATCACTGGAAGCACTTTTCCAAGTTGCTGACGTCTGATGACTGTATACACAAGCGTCAGTCTCATCATCTTCATTACATCGGCAATGATCTGAGTCGTGTACATCGAATATCCGAACTCCTGGTTCTTCTCATCCCAGTTGAGATGGCGAGACCTGTCTCCAAATACTGGTACTCACTCAGCCCGCAGTCGTAGTAACTGCATATGGAGCTACGCCAAAAATAGCTCATCCCCTTGGGTTTGATACACCTTCATCAAGTACAAGCAGTATGTAGCAGCTGCTTCTCGCTAAAGATGAAGAGTTTTGGGCGTGAGATTAAAATGCGGAATATACCGAGGTACTTGTCCCTTGAGTCTGGCGCTTTGAAAGGCACAGCCGAGTATTCTCCTTCTCAAAGTCAAGCACGTTGGCCTAGGGTCGTTTTGAACAACGGTATACAAACATTATGATCACTTGAGACCAACGGTTGGGGCGCTGAGCAATGGATGGTCACACAGTAGGACTGTTGGGTGCTTCTCGTTTGCAACAAGACGAAAACTTGGAGCAGTACTCTGTGTTTTCTCCTTCGTGTAGATTTTCCAACGGCTGTCTTGATCGATATATTATGAAAACGTTTCCATTCTCTTTGCAGATTATCAGTCAGCACACATATCTTTTGAGCACTCAGACTGCACTTTCCAGCAGGTATCGCCCAAGGCTGGTTGGTGATGAATCCTCACTCTCCCTTACAGCTTCATCGGATAAGAAGGATCCCCTCACAAAGGCTGGAGTTCCTGCGGAGTCGGCTCGTCGTCAGACACATTCTCATTAGGCCTCCATCATAGCACGGCTGAACGTGTGAGGTTGAGTGCGCGGTTCGCCAACGTCATTGACGGAGTGGAGGATGTCAGCCACACTCAACCTCCAATTCCATAACATCGCGACCGTCATCAGCTAAAGCTGAGTAGCAAAGCTCTTCACCGAAAGCAACAAAAACGCATATAGAGTCAACCTCAGGATTAGGTGGAGTCGGCAAGCTTGACAAGGGTCGAGATGCTGCTGTTTAGCTGGAGTGGGTCGCGGGTGCGCAATTATAAGTACGAGTAGATACTGTACAAGAACAAGTAACTTCATGTGTAGTTGTTCAGCACGACACGCGCAAGGGATGGTCCGTAGGAGGAACATTTGCAGCTCAAATCCAAAAAGAACCTATTAAGACGAATCAGACTCAACTTCTGTAATTAGTTAAGAGGATTCCAATCCCTACAGTGGAACCAGATCCTAAGTAGCTCGTGTAAATCGAATTGTGAAGATATAAATCAAGTTATATGAAAATCCTACAGATTTCAGGACTGGGCCATTTTTCCATGCGTGCGAGGACAAATAAACATGTGATATAAGGGTCACTTTGTATAAGAAACAAAAAATAGTACAAAAATTGTAAAATGCAAGTGTTATCTTTGATATTTCCGTTCATCAATTACGTCGTTTTTTAAAAGATCACTGACAAAAGAAGGGTTACAGTGTACCACTGGCGTAAAGGGCAGGTACATGGATGGTGTTCTCACAGACAGTACAAGTGATACCAACGAGCTTCATACGAGCTTCATACCTTCTAGACGACACCAGAACGATTCCACCTGTCACAGGGCAGCTCTCAACACTGGCCAAGGTTGTCCAATAGCCCACTGGTACGCGTCGGACACCCCGATGGGCGGCGACAGTGTCATAGTGACCGAAGTGACAGCGCAGCCAACTGCAAAGAGGACATTGTCGTAGTAATCGAAGAGACAGCAAAGCGAACAGCGAAGACATAACAGACACCGGGAGTCTTCCCCAACCCCTCTCATGATTCTACTTGGTGTTGATTCTGACGGGTTAATCACACAGGTGACAGCTACGTCTCGAGCGTCCCCTAAAAACATCAAAAGTAGTAACGGTAGTGACTATCGTCTTCACCCGTGATTGGTAGGAATCGGAATTATACCTGTTAAGGAAAGATTCAAAAGATTCGGATGTGCTTCTCCCAACCGTGCAGCCTTGTACCAGTACAGACACTACAGTACCTGCATCTACCTTTTGGATTCTTCTTATCATGAGTCATCAGGTAATCTTCTCATATTCTATATTTTAATGTATTGTGTTATTACAAAAAAAAAGACTCTTGCATAGATTATGCGCCGAACCGTCCGAATATTGTAGGTCGCCTTGTCTCTCTGCAGTATCGATGCAGGGGAAGTCTGACCCCCTAAACATTAAATAATAACCTGCTGGGCCATATACGGAAACCATGAGATACAAACGACCAGATGAATGCAAGTCTACCAAGTAACAAATTTACAACGTATGATGTCAACTTGACGCAGATATTCCTCTTGTTAATCCATGTGTAGGACCTCATTCTTCCTCTGTAGGAACATGAAGGGGCAAAGTCGATGGAAGTGCTCAAATTTTGAGTGTACAATGAACAAAAATATAAAACAGAAACTACTTCAAAATATTGCTGGGCTTATACAGAAGATTTAATACAACTTCTCAGCCTTTACAGAGGCCCGCAAGCAGTACCAAGCCAAGTATGGATGGTCAGTCCAAGAATTCACTAAGAACTCACATAGTCCACCACCCATCGACAAACCTGACACCTTTTTTTTGATGATTTCTTCAACAAAAAGGAATGGCAATTGCACAATCTAACTACATTCTCTGTAACCTGGTTTCGCTGATTCCGGCGACACTGAGCAGGTTGATATTGTCATGTCTGATGTTGCCTCCAGCAACATAAACTGTAACCTGAGTGGGCTTATGTCATACATCCCTGTTCGGTTATGAGAGGACTTATGCCATATATCCCAGCTCCGAACCTCCAAACCCGGGCATATTTCCAGTTCAGATCTGCAAGCATGGAGATTACCGCCGCCATACCAACGACCATCCATGTGATTGGGACAGTGCTGTCTGGGTACCCAAACACGTGGTTCGTGTGGACTCGGTGAATCGTCTGGGCCTGAGACGGTGTTGGGATCGTGAACTGTTACTCGCATTGGTTTTGTCATGGCTGGTGGCTTTATCAGAGCTCTGTCCGGACCCTCTGCCCCGTCTCATCCAGCTTCTACTCTCAGAACACCGTCGGCCCTTAACGCAAACCAATCACACTTGCTGTTCGTTCTAAGCCATTTTACAGAGTCCCTTTCATGACAGCTGTAGAAATGACAGTGACTACACCAGTTAATGCACCGATATCCCGTCCCGAGTAGTTACGGCCTTTTCAGCCGGCGTGAAGGATATGGTTGCCTTGGGGGGACAAGCACTCATGTGGACATTCCTGTATTCATATATCCCTGTGTTCATGGGTTGCATCACACAACTGGCAAATGTTATCTCCTGATGACTTCTACCCTCATTGGAGAATTTTGTATGCGGGTTTGGCCAAGATACCCGTTAGTGGACAGGGAAAGACACTAAGATGTGTTCTCGTATGAGATTGCTGAGACATCCAAGAAGCCTCGAGTTGTCAAGCACAAGGCTACTGGCAAGGAGAACCAGTCTTCAGCCAAGAAGCAGAATGTGGCGTGATTTGTTGTGTGTGGCAACGTAAAACTCGCTACGAGTGTAGCGGATTTGTAATAATCGAGAGAGTCGCTGTAGTGATGCAATTTTAGTAAGATCCGATGAGATCAAGCAGGTATTCATTTTTATGTGTCCATCGGTGTGTCCGTACAAGTCAGAAACTACTGTAATGTACGCCCAATCACATTTTGTACCTGATATACATTGCAATACCTATATCACATCACTCCAAGACATTCTTGAGGGTCTTATCGAATTCATGTACTGAAACATCGGTGAGCTTGAGGGGCAGCTTGAAAGAAACCAACCGCAAGTCTTCTGGAGCCCTAACCCGGGAGAGAGCAACATAAGTCTGTCCACTATCGATGCTCTCCATGTCCACCATCGTCCGTCGGAGCGTCTGACCTTGGGCTTTGTGAATAGTCAGTGCCCATGACAAGGACAATGGCAGCTGTGTACGTCGACATATCACGGGGTATTTCCGTTCTGCCGCAATCTCGAACTTGCGCTTGCTTGAGTTGGGCTTACTGTAGTCGAGTTCCTCAAACTCATTCGTACTCACTAGGAAGAATTTGTTGCTCTGCGGTCCTTGATTGTCTCCCACTTTGATAACAACCTCTAAGCAGGTGTTGAGACTAGGATTGGCAGGAATTATTGTCATTCCGTCGTAGTTCTGCTTTTGGGCATGAGCCTCTGTTTTATAAGAACCATCAATCGCTACCAGGGCGTCTCGGTAGTAACACCATGGATGTTGGAATGTAATGCCAATGACCTTCTCGATATCCTTAGGAGGTTCATTGTCCAAAGTTTTAATGTCAATGTTAGTTCCTCTAAAGTAATTGTAGAGAGGATAAAGGACGTCGAAATCGTAGTGATACTTTTGGTAAAGGGACATGGCCATTAAAAATGCCACCCGGCCAAGATGACCGTTCACAAGTCCCAGATGTGGATTATTCTTCAGAAAAATAATCTGTGCACCCGGCTTCAGCATAATGACGTCCTCCGCACGGATTTTTTTCTTGAAAAGGGCGTCGATTTCGGATTTACCATATTTCTTATTCCGATAATCATAGGCAATAAACGCCACCTCGGGGCCAGCCAAGCGATCCAAGTTGTCGGCGTTGATCGCTGAAACTTTCTTGTTTGTTCCAGTTAAATAGACAGCCTCCTTTCCGTCGTGGGAGCCCACAAACTGATCAAAGTACTTTTTTATGATTGCGCCATCTGCTCTATCACCAGAGTACTTTCTGAGCGCTTCAAGCATGTTGGAGAACTCGGATCCCTGTTCTTGACGCTTGGAAACTGTGAGACAGAACTTATTGTACTCAAAGAGCTCCTGGAAAGCTGCCGACTTGAAAATATAGTCAGGTCCCTTGACTCGTTTCTTGTTCTTGTTCTTGTTAGTGTCAGCCACCTGCTTTGATGAATTGCCCTCGGGTTGCTTTACGCGATCACAGATGGGTGCTATCTGAAAGAAATCGCCAACACAGACGACCTGCATGCCTCCAAATGGAACATCCATCAGGTCTTTTCCGCACGGAGCATTGTTCTCTTTGTACCCTTGAGGGGCAAAGTTCTTTGCCCAAGAACCTCCTTCTGCAAATTTACTACGGTCCGCTCTAATATGACGAGCAATTGTGTCAATCTTGTCGAACGTAGATGCAGATATCTGACTTGCTTCGTCAATGATGAGTAGATCCGTTTCGTACCAGTTGTAGATGGCCATTCTGTTTTTTGTGAGATTCTGTAGGGAATCGAGTAGATTGTTCTTCATCAGGCCTAGACCAGCCCATCTGTAGATTGTTTGCCCATTGATGTTCATGGCCGCCAGACCAGTGGGCGCAGTGAGTGCACAGTTGATCTTGTTTCTGCTGCACCATTTCTTAATTTCTTTAATGAGCATAGACTTGCCGGTGCCAGCCGGGCCAGTAAACATGAGACTTTGGCCCTCCTTGACCTTGTCGAAAATCGCCTGCTGTTCATCTGTGAGAGTGACTGGAGAATCAGGACTGTCAGAACAGTCCGTCTCTTTGTAGCTGCAGTTGCTGCTGCTTTCAGGACTCAATGGCAACTGAGTCTCCATTCCACTGGGTGTCAGTTGCCTTGCCGCTTGCTGTGTCTTCGTCATTTGCTGTCCTGTCGTCGTTGGGTGTGGCGCTTCGGATTTTTTCCTCACCTTCTCCTCCTTGGGCTTCTGCTTCTTCACCTTGGACATCATGAGCTTCTTGTAATGGCCAACCACGTCGCGTTTGACCAGTCGCATTAATTCCTGATTTTGAAGATTGAAGAGAGCATCTCTGTCCAACCCGGGGTTGGCCTCTTTCACCCCCTGCATTTCCTTCTGGTAACAGCAAACAAATGTCTGGACATCATCGCGTGTCCATCCCTGCCACCACGTCTTAGGTGTGCAGTGACACTCCTGGGCCACGGCCGTCTTGTCAGCTCCTCCATCTTGGCGTGGACGTTGCTGTCGCTCAGATTCACGACCGGGACTGGCGCTTCGTTTCCGGTTAGAACTTAGCGAGTCATTCATCTCTGAGTTTTTGGCGTGCTGTGTAATATTTGGCTGTGAAATATTAAGACGCGTCGGTTGTCCAGCATTGCAATAATAGTAATTATACAGTTATGGTTTGGGACTGAGTACCAGAACAGAATGAATAGTGAGGCCACCCTAACCTGTACGGCTACAACTACTTGTACAGTCGGATGGTCTCCCTTTTTTGTTTTTTTCATCATAGCGAATTCCATTTCATCTTCTCAACAAAACTTGTTCCTTCACTCAATACACTACTTGTATTTGTAGTGGTGTTTAGTGGTGCAATAATTTGGGATATGGTATATAAAAATATATATATAACAAATATACTCTAAGAATTTCCTAAATGTGGAATAAAATGAACTTTATATAACAAATACATTAACGACTTGCAGTGTGTCCTCTTACATATCATGCTGGGACGCGTTCCGATACACCAGACTCTTTTCTCTATCAGAGAGACACCAGGAGAGTCTCTGCATTCAGTGGAGGATTCGACTGAGTCTGCCATCAGGTTACAACTTCTGCTGACAAATTCAGGCGACAAATTCTGCTGACAAATTCTGCTGAGTGAATCCGTCCCTCAGAACGGAAACTACTAGTACAGTAGTGGATTGTCTCCTGTCAAGTTTTACCATTCTTTTTTATATATAACATCACTCAACAGTATAACTAAAGTAAATACATCACTTGTACTTTTACCTTCAATTTTCTCTAATTGAGGTTCAGAAGGTTATCTTGTCTCCCTAATTGATTTTTTAGCGCGTTTGGCTACGCGGTAATGTGGCGACTCAGCGAGAAGTTATCGCATTCCAGTATTGTAAAAACGAATTCTTTCCGTGGCACGACACAGTCTCGACAAAACTACTATTGAATTGAATTGTCGGTGTACGTGATCACCAGAGACTCTCCGATGTCGATGGTATTGCACGCTGATACTCGTGCCCCTCGCTGAACAATCTCCAACAGTAGGGATTATACCTAGGCAATTCCTCAGTCATGAGGGATCAACTTGGCGTAGACGAGATGTCCATCCTGTAGATTTTGTATCTGATGGTGGACCTGACATCTGATGGTGTATCTGATAGTGTATCTGATAGTGGATCTGCTCATCTAGACCTCTTTCTGGTGAATGAGCAAGCACACGCCCTTGGTGTGTATCGTAACGTGGTGTCCGTAGAGGTGAGTTATACTTGTACGTCGTTTCATTAAAGATATCCAATCAATTATACTTATGATCAATACCCTAGACCGGTTCGTTGAGAGTGTCAACGACGTCCAGTATTTGCATTATCCCAATCTTCAGGAGAGTAGGATTAAGAGGAATAGTCCAAACAAGTTGCTTCGTGAGGAAATCAGCGAGTTGGTTCCAGTCTCTATAGAGTTCAGTTAGCCACTTGTCAGTCTTAGTACAGTACCCTCAGATCGTGTCATTTATACCTCCACAGAGAGAAAACCAGAATACTCTCTTGCCCTTGATTTTATTGCTGTCTACCCACTCAAATACCTCGTTGCTCCTGTGAAACCCATTTCCTCGTCCATCGCCAGCAACCAGCGGTCCTTGTCAGGTAGAGCCATGCCTTGCCTATAATTCTCAGGAGCAGATAACCACTTCTTGTGTAAGGTGCTCTTATACGTTGGTGTCGACTCTACAGGGGTGGTGGGTGGTGGAAGGTGTGATTGAAAGCAGATGAGTCGGTGGGGTCTTGGGCTGTTCGTAAGAGTGTAGTTGTGTGGATGAGGTATTGGGTTGGTGTGAGATTTTTGGTATTGTACTGATATGTTTAAATAGTATCATGGGTAAAAAATTACTCTACAAGTACATGAAGTTGAAGTACAGTACATAATGTACATACTGTGTCTATAATGAATGATATCTAGCAATATATCAAGATGCTCTATGGTAATGTCATCATGATCTTCAGTACCATCTGTACAATACAGCAGCTGCGAGCGTTAGCAAGGTGATGTCGCTACATGACCCATGGACTTATAAAGTGCCAGCAATGAAGCGAGACAGTCCATGAAACTCATCAGAGTGTATTAAGAATCTTGCAGACTCTTATCCTTGGTGGGATCAGGCAGATTCAGATCCTCGTTTCTTTGATGCAAGAGAAAATCTTCTGCCAGATATTGCACAACAGACATCCTAGATTATTTTGGTGTTTTTGCCGGTAACATAACCTGTTAAGCCAGTTAAATGGGTTCTCACATTAATTTTGTTAGTTGCGGCCATATCCTGGTGAAAATACGGCTTCCCGTCCGATCAGCCATAGTCAAGCACCAGAGAGCCCAGTTAGTATTGTAGTGGGAGACCATACGAGAATCCTAGGTGCTGCAATTATTTTTTGGCTTATTTTCAATGAGGTAGTACAGTACTGTACCTCTTTTTGCCACCTTCATGTTCCGTTTCCAACCCATGATCTCCATTTTAGTCTTAGTCGTTGTGTCGGTGTGATAGCTTCTACGATGTCATTTTTAGATCAGGGAGAAGCAGGGGTATAAGTACATTACTGTTTGATAACAGGGCTCTTACATTTGAATCAATCAGGTTTTCCCATTATCCAGTTGCACAAGTTCACATATAAGTCATCCATTCGAGCCTCCTCGACATGTGTGCATTCAGAACTCCCACGGGCAAAAAACAGCTATTTGGGAACAAGAAGACGTTTTGTTGAGGGATTTTGGTACATACTTCCATCCAGGACTGGTCTCTTCCGAAATCAAGTTTCAGGCAGCGTGGGTATCATAGAATATTCTCCGCTATTCTTCTCTGGTTTTTTTGTTTTTTTTTTGCATAGGAAGAGGGCTGGTGCATAGGGTTTTAGGATATTCAAGGGAATGTCATGTCTGGGGTCTACGAAGTAGCAGGAAAATTGATATGACACTATTTGAAAGGATGAAATCATTGTTTTGCTACCCGAATATGCCATCCTTTCCATAATTATTTCAAAATATCTCTACCATCTCATTCTGGAGCTTTCCATGTGATTCTGTCTTTTTCTTTCTCCTGCATTTTAATGGCTGGTCGGCATATTTCACGCATGAATGATGCACATTTTTTCGCCACTGACCGACCTCTCCAAACCTAAACAGTCTCGACCAGGAATACATAAACCCCTTCTGCGTCCCACTTTTTACACCAGAATCAGACCAGTTCACTCTGAGTCGTTCTGGAGACGGAAGGTGCCTTTTATAGCCTGCTGCGATGCAGAGCTGATAAGCAGACCTGTCTCGTAAGACAGCTAACATGGATCTGTCTACAACGAGGACGTTTTCATTTTTTTGTCGTCCGTTTGAGTTGTTTGGGGCAATGTGGTGAGATTCCAGAACCCCAGTGTCGGTTAAGAAGGCAATGACGCGTTTATCGCATGAGCCTAGTGCGAGAGCTTCTGTTTGGGCGATTGAGCTGAGAAACCGGCGAGTTCAATCCAGAAGCGAGTACAACCGCCTGAGCCAAGTGTCTTAAGTCCGTAACCTTTTGTGTCCGGTTGACCGCCATGAGCTGAAAAAGTGCCATGAGCAAAGAGGGAGTGATTGTGCCGGCTGAAAAATGTCAGAGCCACCTCCGTGCCTTGTGAGAGTTCCCGAGGACCACATGTGCAGCCGCCAGAGCAAAGAGCTAGAGCCACTGAGCGCGAGCCACCGACAGTGAGATACTCAAGGGTGAAATTCCTTTTGATAGACTCCCATCATTCTCACAGGTGAAACTCCTGTGAGAGAGCCGCCTAGAACTGAAGAGCCAAGCTGAAATGCCAGAGCTGCCAGTCGCTGAGGAGCCAGCTGAGACGCTGAGCTGAGACGCATTACTAGAGCAAAGATCTGCTTTGACAGACGCCATATATGGTCAAAAGAGCAACAGATGCCTGAGTCAGAGCCAATAAGACCCACAGGGGCAATGAGTGCCAACCAGAGCCACACAAGTGCCAGAGCTGTCACGTTGGTCACCAGAGCTGAAATGCCAGAGTCGAAGCGTAGCCAGAGCCGCCGAAGAGCATAGCCACTAAGTCCAACGAGCAATAAGAGCATTTACCAGAGCCAGTAAGTCCGGAGAGCAATAAGTGCCAAGGCCAGAGCCACGGCTATTGAGCCAGAGCCATTACCATTGCGAGCAAAGAGCCAGTAAGTCCTACAAGGCAATAAGTGCCAAACGCCGAATGAGAGTGAACACCAAAGCCAGTGAGTCCTGAACGGCAATAAGAGCCTTTCGCCTGAGCAAGAGCCAGTGAGTCCACAGATGCAATAAGCGCCAAACGCCAGAGCACAGACAGACAGAGCCGGGAGAGCCAGGGCCATAGAGCTGAGGCCAGCCAGTTGCCAATAAGTCCAAAGAGCAGTGAGAGCCAGAGCACGAGCCAAAGTCATACACTATTCAAGGAGTAGGCGGTGAACCTCTTAGCCGGAGGACGTAACTGACCGAACCTGTTTATCTAGTTTGAGAGGAGTAGGTGAAAATCCGAACCTCTTGGGTAATAAATCATGGACCAAAGAGTCCCACCCGAATATTTGAGTCGTAGAGAGTTTGTAGTTGTAGACGCTTGATCTTTTGTAATTATGTTCAGGTAATACTGCACTTGCCGTGTATTTATACTTGTCTGAGAACATCTCAATTCATTTAAAAAGATACATATCCATCTATAAATCACTTTTTATTGACGCCGTGGTTGGTTGGAAGACGACTCTACTGGTCGTTTTTTCTCCTTTTGACATCAGTTCGATAAAAACCACATGGAAGACAGTTTCAGAATGTTTTCTGGTATCGTGACATACGAAACAATCTAATATAATACTAATACTAAAAATTAAATAGATATCTACCCTTGATGAATCGAACGGAATACGCAATCTCTTTTGTTTGATGAAAAAATTTGGAGTTTGTTCACGTGGCTACACAAACGGTTATCATTAAAATGCATTCTATCAATTACTCATTAAAATACTCCTCCTCTTCCACTCGGGCCTTCTTGGTGGTGACCACCTCGTCATCGGCTTCCTCGTCGTCCTCGACCTGGTCGTACTTCTTCTTGAGACCCTTCATCTTACGGGTCTGCAGCTTGCCCAGATCCTGCTTACCCACGTGGACTCGGCCAATCTTGTCACCCATGTTGTCCACCTCCACGTTCTTCTTGGTCTTCTGTCGCAGCTGCTCAGGCACTCGCAGAGCCTCCTTCTCCACGTCAGGAGCAGCAGCCTGTCGTCGGCCAATCTTGAAGTCGAATCGGGGGCCGATTTCTTGCAGCTCGATTCGAGGAAGCTTCTGGCCAGATCGGAAAGATCGGATCTTGTAAACTCGGAAGTTGATCAGAGGCAGAGGCTTGTCTTCCTGCACCTCGCCGGCAGAGATTGAAATGATATATTGCAGACCGGCAGCATCCTGCAGATCGGTGGTATCGCCTCGGAAGAAGTCCAGAAACAGAGACTTGACATGCATCAGAACAGGGTCGGTTTCAAAGCCGGTACCGTTGAAGGTAAACATGGGCTTGAGACCCACACCCACAGTCTGGGCCTTGAAATCTCGTAACAGTCGGTGGTTGACAATCTGCAGCTCGATCATGTCGAAGAGCTGGTATCCAAACGTTCGGATCCAGGTCAGGTTGTTGGGTCGCTTCTTGTTAGACGACGAAAAGACCAGCAGAGATGTGTCGTTTTTTTCCGAGAAGAATTCCAACGAGGACACATCCTCAAAGGGGTTGATTTCGTTCTTCTTGTTGAATCGCTTGCCATCGGGCAGCTTGAGAGCACAAAGATCCACCATGGCATCGTGAAGAAGCTGGTTGGAGGTCTGGCCGGGCACAAACAGCGCCTGCTTTGTGTTCTCGACAATCTTGGGCTCCTTGGCATCGACGGCTCGCTTGGCCCGAGCGTTTTTCGGTTTCACTTGTCGCAACATATTTTCTTGCTGTACCTGTAACTGTGGTTCGGTGTAATGTCTGCGTAGGCGAAAATTTCACCGCCTGCATAAATTTTTTACAGTTACGGTTGCCCTTACCCTGATAAGATGGAGTAGTAGAAATGTCAGTAGACGGAGGTGTTTGGACGACTGTGCGAGATGATTTGGTCACGTGATATGAAAAGTGATTATTATGGTCATGTGACACCTAATTTTCAAAAAAACACGCACACTTTTCGTACGTCAATGGCTACTTTTGGGTGTCTTACTATTGAAAACCTACTGAGATCAGTTTACTAATCATCGCCACTATTGTGAGTGGCAAACAAGAGGATTGGGAGAAATAATTTGTAGCGAGCATATGTATATGAGATGAAGGTATGAGTTGGGTATAGTATCTATTACAGCTTTAGTTTCTATCAACCACCAACTTGATTGAAAAGGGTTGAGGATTTTGTTAAGAATGATGGTGATGTTACAATCACATACGATAGTAAAATGTATAATCCAATCTGGTCGTATTAATTGACGAGTTAATAACTGATATATAGCTATATCTTTACTTTCCTGGTTCCCAGTTGATGTTGTTGGTTTCAGAAAGAGCGAGAATGTTGTTGAGGGCCTACTTGACTATTAGTTGGCCCGTAGGTTGTGTCAATTTTGTTAATCCTTTGTTGTGAACCTCGTATTAGTTGGTATTTTACTTAGGGTAGTATTTGCAAGAAGAACGAGACAATAGAGCGTCCAAAGACACAAAACAATAACAGGAGTCGCCGTGACGGCACTATCAAGGGTTTAAAAGTCCATTGTAGTTGGTTCTTTGTGCAATTACGACAACCATCATTCCACAACATAATCCACCTCCTGGTAGACCCTAACCCTAATGCAGGCAATTGAGAGTTGCACAAAAAGATCCAAACACAAACACAGACACATCCATCCATGTCGCAAATTGGCAATATTCGAAAGCTGCGGCAAAAAGCGGTGCAGCAAGAACTCAACCGAGTTGTGCCTGCGACGCTCTTCAACGACGATGTGACGGAAAAGTCGTTCACCAACCTGTCGGCTGTGGAGGACAGTCTGGCGGATTATGGCTCCGAAATCACCCGCACGGCCATGTACAATGTGACGCGATTGGCAGCAAGACCCGATCTATCAGGAGTGGAGATTGCTTTTGATTCCGGTGAGCATGTGAGCTCATCGCTATCTGACGACTTTGGGCTGGTGGTTGTGGGGAACAAGGCACATGTGTGGAAGTACACATCTCCTGAGCCGACCCCAGAGACCTTTACACATAGTCTGGGAGTCCAGGATAATGCTCTGGGTCACCTGATCCCCGTGACGCCGAGTTTCAAGGACGTTGGACATCCCGGTCTGGTGCTAGTGGGTGTCAATTCTGGTTTGTGTGTCTTCTGGGAGTCAGTGGGAGGTGCAGCTGCTGAAGGGTACCTGCGAACACGACAGCAGGTGGAGACCCAGATTAAGCTATACAGTGGTGAGGTGATTGAGCACGTGAACCGCATGGACGATGTCACGCTGGTGCTGTCTCTGTCCTCGGGCCGTCTCATTGGCCTCTCTCTTCGAGATAAGGACGAGGCTGCTCTCAACTACTGGACTCTGCGAGACACAAAGGCCGGCCTGTTGAGCAACATTCGATCCGCCTTTTCCGTGTCTTCCAACAGACGTGGAATCACTGGAGTCCGAGTGGTTCCCTCTACGAACCGCAGCTGGCGCATCTACGTAGCCACCTCGGAGTGCCATCTTGGAGTGTGGGAGGTGACAGAGGGTGGAGATGCCACCATTTTGGCAGACAAGGACCTGAAGCCCATGCTTTCGGCTGACGTGTCTACTCTCTACAACACTTCGTCTATCTACCTGCATGACATTGAATACGTTGCCGAGGAGGATTATCTCGTGGTGCTGACTTCCATTCTCGTCGACAATTCCATCTTCTACATCATCTACACCATCGATCTCCACAAAGACAAGGTTGTCAGTCGTCACAGAGTGCAGTCGTACGTTAGACCAGGACTGGACAGGGGCACTCCTAGACTAGCTCGACCCTCTCCAGGCGATACGCTCTATGTGGTTCTGGACCATGCCGTGGTGCTCATCGACATGGTCACGCGATCTAACCTCAACTTTGTGGAGTACGGCAAGTGGGAGGATTCGATTTTGCTGAAACCCACTGTGTCGATTCTAGGCTTTGGAGCCGAAGACAAGAACCGAAGTCGTGACTCCGCCATTGTGGCCATCACAGACGCGGCCGGCGTGCTGAAAATCACCCGGTTCCCCGAACAGGACGACAAGGAGCAAACTAGAAGCTTGAACACGCTCGAGCGTGGCATCTGCAAGTCACGAATCGAGCAGGGCGTGTTTTTTGCCGGTGGCGACTTTACGCCTCTGCAGTTTGCTGCCACTGGAGAGTATGATGTCAAGTTCCCCGATGACGTTGTCCGACGTGCACTGTTGCAGGTGTCGCATGAAATCTGCACGTCTACATCGTCCCATCTGGAGGGCCGATTCCCTGGACTGGGCTTCAGTTTGGAATTCCGAGTGGACCGGCTGCGAATCCTGAACCAGTACGCCTACGACAACTTCGCGTCCCAGCTCGACGTTGCTACAAAGCTAACTCTGGCGTCCAATGCCGAGAAACTCGCGGCTTGCGAGGCCATCTGGGCTATGCTGGACGTCAAGGACGGCTACATTGTGCTGGAAAACATCATTGTCAAGAGTGTTGACAAGAACCAGAACACGGACCAGGACCCCGTGCAGGATTTTTTTACCAGCCGCACCCTTGAGGCTGCCAACCTGATCTACGGCGTGTTCGACAATATTCAGCAGCCCAACATGGGCTCCATCTTCGCTGCTACTGTGGGGTCTGCAATTAGCGCCATTCTCACTGCACGAGAGGAGTCTCTTTCTGCTTTGCGTGTTTCCAACGACGACACTGGCGAGAATTGCCCTTGGTGGTGTGAATCTCGTATGATGGAGACTTGGGACTCACTGTTCCGGTTCATCGCCAACAACACGAACGATCACAGACCACTGGGTCCCCTAGCCCAGTCTCTGTGTAGCCAATCTGTCGTGGCTATCACCTGGGCCCGAAATTCAGGCAACGACTGGCAGGCATACGAAAACACATACCACCAGCGACGTGGAGACTGGATTAAGGCAGTCGTTTCGGTGGGTCAAGTGAGCCAGGCGCTGCATATCTGTGAGACGTTCCGTCTGTACCGATGTTTGGCCGAGATTCTCGACCACGATCTGCGAGTGGCTATCACCAACAACAATAAGCAGAGCGAGAGCGACGCGGAATACGCCATTCGAAAGTACCTGCATAACTTTGGCTACGACTTTGCTTCGCAGCTTTACTCGTACTGGATTGAGACCCGCGACTTTGAGAGCCTGTTCACCCGGTTTCAGGACTATCGGGAAATGCTGAAGCAATATTTCCGGTCCAGTAACCACGCCAACATTTCGTGGATTCTCTCCCTTGGCTTGGGAGAATACCAGTCGGCAGCCGAGGCTCTTGTCCAGGCGGCCAAGGAAGGCCAAGATACCATTCCAGGAGGGGACCTCCGAAACCGGCTTGTGCAGCTCAGTATGGCCAAGCTTGCATTCATGCAAGCTCGATCTGGCACCAGAATGGATCCTTCGCGTGAGCAGACCGAGGTGAACAATGAGCTCAATCTCAGTTTGATCCAGAAACGGCTTGCTGAACACATCTCTGGCCACGTGCAGGGCACCCAGATTTTCAGTGAGCAGATTCTCAGCCCCCAACTTCCAAAGGGTGTGACTGATGCCGCTAAGAAGCTGGTGACCAAGGTGGTTCAGAAGAAGGTGCTGACCAGCCTGGAGCTCGTTGAACTGTGCAGCTGTGTGATTGGATTCTCAGAAGAAGCTCTGCAGGCCATTTCTGACAGCAATAACGCAAAGACCAGCATCATGAGCCTCACTGTGTGGGTTCGGGTTCTTCTTGAAACGGACTGGATGGAGGTTCTCGACAAGTCAGACCGGACAGATCAGGAACAGGAGGCTCTTCTCCTTGACACTCCTCTTTTCCAGCTTCTCAAGTACGCGTTTGACACTGGACTGATTGGTCAGCAAAACAGTCCTCTCCAGGTGCCCAACTTTGAAAACTTGCACAAGCCCAACTCGGCCACCTTGGCTTCTGAGGAACGGTTCCGGACCAACCTCGATTCCGATCTATTGAGCGAGTTCGATGCGGCTCTCAAGGTTTTGGACACGGGTGACACTCGACGAAGTGTGGTGGGGCTGGTCAACCGGGCCAAGTTGGACGCCCATAGCACGTAGGGGTATATAGAAGGATGTCATTAATGTATAGTATTGGTTGATGTGTGTACAAGTACAAGTACTTGTATTTGACCGTCTCTTGAAAGTTTGGGCTTTTTGTTGGAGTTTGATTTCTATTGATCCATATGGAGGGTCCATTTAGCGTGTTTTACCAGAATGTTCATGTCGGAAGGATATAACACATCTGAAGGATTGATACTTTGGGGACTTATTACACGTGTGAACCATTGCGATTCTGTCACTTCTTACCCGGCGTTTATTGTTCCCACGATGAGTTGTTTGAGTGTTGCAAAGTTCCGCCGTTTGACACTCCCTCCGTGCGGCTCAGATTTGAGTAGCGAAACGTGGAAATTAAACTTTAGGCGCCACCTCCACAATGCAAGTCCAAAACAACTTCTCACGACATTTCACTGCTAGATCATCATAACATGTCTGTGACGTGGGAAGCGACGCCAACGTCGTTCAACTTGACTATCAAGTACAACCGGCCTATCAAGCGGCAGGTCGGGCGGCCGCGCAAAACTGTCACGGGTGTTCCTCAGCCCATCATCGAGCCCCGAAGACGCAACCGCCCCAAAAGCAGCCCCCGAAAATGCACTCCTCCAGCGGCATCGGCGTCTCCGAGACGCAGCCCGGTCAAGCTGCGCATCCCAGTGCCCAGACGCAACTCCAACTCCAGCGACAGCTACAGCACCGACAGTGGCGACGACAGTGACGACTATGGTCTGAGAGTGAGGGTGCGACGGCCGCGAAACACGCGCGAAACCCGGTCTAGAAGCGCGCAGATCCGAGACAGAGGCCGTGAACGTGAACGACGCGCCACAAGCAACGTCCCCCGGTTAATCGAGTCGCCCGATTCGTCCACGTCTCCCGGTCCATCGCCACGACGATCGCCATCGCCCATCAACTCGGACTACTCCTCGTCGCCTAGCACACCGATTGAAACGGAGCCTCCCTACAGAGGAGCTCTGGTGGGCGAGGACGCATCGACAGCAGAAACCAACCCCAACGCCGACGACATTGCACTCTTCTCAAAGACTCTCAGCCTGGCCGAGTCCAAACGGTCTTCCCGAGGAGATGCGTCGCTGGGAACCACCAAGAACGCCAACATTACATGCATCCACTTTGGCGACTACGAAATCAACACTTGGCATACAGCGCCATACCCAGAAGAATACGCCCGAAACAAGGTGCTACCGCTGTGCGAGTTCTGTCTCAAGTACATGTCTTCCGGACACGTGCGCAAACGCCACAAACTAAAGTGTGCAGCCCGTCACCCTCCCGGAACAGAAATATATCGCCACGGCAACATTTCCATCTGGGAAGTTGATGGTGCGCGTGCCCAGCTATACTGTCAGAACCTGTGTCTGTTGGCCAAAATGTTTCTCAACTCGAAAACGCTTTACTACGACGTGGAGCCCTTCATGTTCTACGTTCTGACCGAAAATGACGCGTTCGGATGCCATTTCGTCGGCTATTTCTCCAAGGAAAAACAACAACCCTACAAAACCACAGGCACCAACAACGTGTCCTGCATTTTGACTCTCCCCATTTTCCAACGAAAGGGATACGGACAGCTGCTGATTGACTTTTCGTACCTGCTGAGTCGAGTCGAAGGTCGCCCAGGCACGCCTGAAAAACCCCTCAGTGACCTGGGCTTGCTGAGCTACAGAAAGTACTGGCGGCTGATGATCTGCCGGTTCTTTTTCAATGCTCGCGAAAAGGCGGCCGACAAGAAAACCATCCCAAACTTCTCCGTCATGGACATCACCAAATCCACCGGCATGACACCTGACGACGTCATTTCTGCTCTTGAGTCACTCGAATTTCTGGTCAGAAACCCTGAGACAGGCAAGTATGCCATTCGCTTGAATTGGGAGGCCATCGATATGGTCGTCAACAAGTACAAGGCAAACAACTATGTGCAGTTGGAGCCATCAAAGCTGATTTGGGCTCCGGTGCCGGAGTGGCCGTTCACAAAGGTTCCTACTAGAGAGGACTTGGAGCCTGGAATGAGGATCGTCGAAGTGGATGACAAGGACGGTGATGGGGTCAAAGAGGAGGAGCAGAAACTCGAAGGGGACAAGAAGGATGATGACAGCGAGAGTGATGCTGGCGCTGACGATGTCGATTCCGAGGTTGAGTCCACAACAGACTACTCCAAGTTTGAGACAGCCTACCCCATTCCTCGAATGGTCACCACAGTGGAGAAAGCCGCTCCCCAAAGAACCACGAAATCAAGGTCCAGACGTCGAGACCGGCGATACCAGGGCGGCGTTAGACGTCCTCGAGGTCGGCCTAGAAAGTATCCTCTGGTTACAAAGGCCTGATACATGTATTTATTGATTAAATTATTATATATACAGGCAGATAGATTGTATGTGCACCATTATTAGATGGGATTCATGTCCGATGAATGTGAGGGATAATCAAAAGGTCTGATATTATAACTTGAACTAATCCTACTAATACGCTTGGTGCCGTAGTGACGGGGTGGTCAGCTTGAGAGCGGGCTGAGGGAACCAAACATCACCTCCGAAATTCTGAAGTTGACCATTCTAGACCCTCGCCACGTCGGTAGTTGAGCTCCTTGTCGGTCTCGGCTGACAGACCCTGGTAGTCGTAGTAGAGCATTTACTTGGGGCTAAAGGGAGGAAGAACTCGAAGACCGATTCCACCAACCCAATGGTACTAATTCGACCACCTCAACGGTACCAAGGACTTACCCTCAATCTCGTAGGGTAACATCTCCGTCTCAAGCCATAACTTGCTGAGAAGGCACGAAGTTTTGGACCAGAACCGGAATGGTCTTGACAAAGCGCTTGGCAAAAGACTGGAAATTGGAGCCGGTGACCTTGAGAACGGCAATATCTCGCTTGTTAGCAGCATCAAGGTCAACGTGATCTGATCTAACTCGGTGATTCTGATCTGGAGCTTCTTGGCTTTGACAATTCGCTCTCTGGTAAGTAGCCGGATGAAGGGGAGAGAGACGGCATTATCAACACCAACAACTTCCTTTTCAATAACAGGGTTGGCTTGGAAGAGTGGTAACAAGAGTATGGCTATAGTCCAGTAGCAACTTTCGGAGTCAAAGCTCGTTTTCAGCAACCAAGAAGCTGGGTTCGTCAACGGCGGGGAGCCGGCGAAGTAGAGTAAGAAGACCTTCATATTTGTTTGAGGGTTAGTGTTGATTGACAGGACTAAAAGGGAACTGTGAGAACCCTTCAATACTTTTTGATTGATTTACCAACAGCTAGAATGGATCAATTATGCGTCGCCATTTCTGTCTACCGATGCCCTCCCCTTTCAGAACACAACCAGAGGGAGGAGAAGCAATTAAAGGATTCAAGCTGAGCAAAATACTGATGTTTAATGAAAGCGCACTACAGTGTAATTTCAAGTCTGTCTGATCTTTTTGATACTAATATTTCTCGCTTACCAGATTTGCCCTGTGTCGGCGTGAATCAGTAGATACAGTGAGACCTCAGAGGCTGTCTACAGTAGAGGTCTTGTACTTAGTTTGCCTCAGATTGCAAGAGAACCAACGAAGACGGGCAAGTAGCTCTTCATATAATCAATACTTGGTGTTATCTATCGCGTTTCAGTACAGCAAGGTGTGCAGTATGTACAAGTATCAGTCCAGTACACTACAGTACATACCACTAGTGCTTCGGATACATCTACAGCTTCGGTCTTACTGTATCGCTACACAGCGTACGTTAAGCATAACAGTCGCTCATTCCTTACTCGGATCCTTGTATCGTCAATCTCCAATCGTTAATCTATACCTTTTAAAACTCGCTGGGGGGAATGGTGGAACCCTCCTTGATGGAACCCCATCCGATAAGTCGCCAGTGCTTCTCGACTCGTCGGGACAGAGCAATCTTTTCGCCGAGCTCAGTGCATGCGGGGGTGGTGAGCACCAGCTTGGCCATATCGGCCTTGACGTTCATGACACGGGCTCCAGTAGTGGTGGAACCAATGTTGACCATGAGAACCTCGCCTCGCGCCAGCTTTCCGACCTTGGTGAGCTTCTTGTCCTCGGTCTTGACACCCAGAAGTCGTCGCAGCAGGAAGTAGTTGATTTCCAGCTCGATGTAGATCTCGGGAAGAGCGTTTTTGTGTCCCAGAACGTGACCGACCAGTCGATCGGCTCGGCAGAGGGTGGGGTCGACCTGAGTTCCGACACCGATAAGGCCACCGGGCACGGCGAACTTGAGGTCATTGTTCTCGGCAAACAGGGTCTGGACTCGGGATCGGATGACCTTGCACTTGAACTGGCCGTTGTTTTGCTTCTCGACAATACCAGGTCGAATCTCAATCTCGTCTCCGAGTCGCAGGACACCGTTGAGAATGGATCCTCCAGCAACACCTCCCTTGAGCTCGTCGATCTCGGCTCCGGGCCGGTTAACGTCGAAAGATCGAATGACAATGAGACGGGGAGAGGCAGCAAAGTCTCGCACGGGAACGGGAACCCGGTTGACAATGAACTCGTTAACGGCATCAATGTTGTACTTGAGCTGAGCGGAAATGGGGACGATGGGAGCGTCTGCGGCGGCGGTTCCCTTGACGAACCGCGAGATGGATCGCTCGTGCTCCAAAGCAGCATCCTCTCGCATCAGGTCGACCTTGTTCTGCAGAATAATAACGTGTCGCAGCTTCATGATCTCGATGGCGGCCAGATGCTCAGAGGTCTGGGGCTGGGGACAGGGCTCGTTTCCGGCAACCAGCAGAAGGGCGGCGTCCATGACGGCAGCACCGGACAACATGGTGGACATAAGAATGTCGTGACCGGGACAGTCAACAAAAGACACGTGTCGCAACAGCTCCATTCGGCCGTCACAGCCGGGCTGCTCACACTTGGGGTGGATTTCTCGGTCCGATCGGAACGATCTGTAGTTGCCGGGTCGCTTGCAGTCCTTGTTTTCGCATCGGTAGATCTTGGCGTTGGCGTATCCCAGTCGGATGGTAATGTTTCGCTCCAGCTCGTTCTTGAATCGCACAGTCTGCACTCCAGAGATGGCCTTGACCACAGTGGACTTTCCGTGAGCAACATGACCAATAGTACCAATGTTGATGGTGGCCTGTCGGCCAATAATCTCGGGCGAAACACCGGTCATGTTGGTGAAATCGGGGTCGCTAGGCTGCTCGGGGAGCCCTCCTCCCTCCTCAAACTCCTTCTTTCGTCGCTCCTCATCTGTGAGGCCATCATCGGCAAACTTGACGGTCTTCTTGACCTCGGAAGTCTCCTCAACAATGTTGTCGTCCTCGTCCTCCTCCTCGTAATACTGGCTCTCGGCCACAATGTCGCCTCCAATCACCACATCAGGCGTAGCGTCTTCGAAATCAGTCATTTTGCGTGTGTCGTAGGGTAGCCTCGTAGTATGACGCATCACAAGAAGGCCATATTTTCACTATAGAGTTTGGAACATCTCAGTCTGTCACCGTACATTTCAGTACGTTAGTCAGCCTCCTTGCTTTTACCAGAAGCACAGGTACAGCAGGCTCCTCACATAAACTATTGTACTGGGGAGGTGGCAGGAAAAAAATATATGCCGGTGCGCCCTCTATATATATAACGCCACCCGAATTATTGTCGCAGAAATAGTCAAATTCTCATCGCGTGAGTCATGATGTTGGGAGACATGGATGGTTGGCGGAAGTAATTAGAGTACAAGTAATTAGATGAGATTATTGGGGTCAATAGTTGGGATTGATCGTGGAATAAAATCAGAAAAAGAATATATAGATAGGCTAGTATTGCAGATTTTGTCGACACATTTGTATTTCTGGTGTTATCTCTTGGATTATACACAGCATCAGAGAGTGGTCGCAAGTACATTGTACGATACAGACCATACTATCGTGGCTTTGAAGAGAAGTGGTGATAAAAAGTTCATCACTCAACTCGAAAGTTGATGCTGATTCCAAATGTATACAGATATATGGACTTTCTGATCGTAATGGTCTAGATATGAGGACTTTTCCATGTCGAGGTGACGTCGACATGGCTGCCTTGCGCTTACCACGTCTTGCAAAGTCCCCTTTTAGTGGGATTACATATGGATCAGTGGACTGATACTTGTACCAACCAGTCCACTGTCTACTACTGTCTACTATCGTCCTGCTTATAACCTGCCTGCATTGAATGATAAATATACATGAATCTGAATGATCTGATGTGGAATCTGATCTTTTGATGTTTTAAGGGAGCAGAAAAACTGCGATCTGAGGCGAAGTCATTGGTGGTGTGTGTCTGTTCTGAAGCCAGAAACGACAAAATGTGATTTGAAACGATCCGGTCGTCACTTAGAAAAGAACGGCAACAAGAGCAACGGCAACAACCACAGCGCCAGCGCTGTTGGTCATGGCTCCGTTGTGCTTATCGTCCTCCTTGGCGGGCTCGGGCTTAGCGATGGACACGGGGCCAGTGATGTTGGAGGAAGAGTGGGTGATGTTGACGGGGATCTGAGAGAAGGTGTTGGTGTTCTTGGCGATGGTTCGGGGCTTGACAGCGACTCGGAAACCCTTGGTACAGTTGGAGTTGAGAGTGATAACCCAGGTGTTGTTGGCAGTGGAGGGGCAGGCAACCAGCTGAGAGGTCTTGCCGTTGTCAACAACGTTGAGAGAGCCAGAGACCCACTTGAGCTGCCGGGTGGGAGCAGAGTCGGACAGCACCAGGCCGTTGTTGGCGGTAGCAGCGAGGAACTTGCCGTTTCGAGCAATGAAGTTGTCATCGTGGGTGTCGAAGGCAGAGGTGGTATCGTTGGGGGTCAGGGTGGTGACAGCCACGAGAGTAGAGTCCTGGACGGTCAGAAGAGACTGGGACCAGGGAGCCACATTGTCCTGAGACTGGGCGTAAAAGTGGATATCAGAGGTGGGCTCGTACACCTGGGCGAGAACGGCAGTGGCAGCCAGAGCAATGGTCTTGAGGAAGAGCATGATTAAAGAGGGTATAGGGTGAAGTAAAAAAAGGGGGTAAGAGAATGACTAGGGTGAAGAAGGCTTGGGGAGCCGAGGAGAAGGGTCCCCTCGGGTTTATATTGCCTGAAAACCCTCCATCGACACCGTTACCTGAGCCTTCTGTGGCCAAGTAGGTTACGGTTATGGTTGATTTGCATGCCTGATAGCGGTGGCCTGAAATCTACTGTCTCAGAAAGCGTGAAAAGACGACAAAGAGATTTTGTTGGGTGGATACAGTATTCCTATTGTACAGGTTCGGTACAGGAAGAAATGTGTGTTTTGATTGCGACTTTGTGTGTATGTAATGCGACTTTGTGAGTTGGCTGCTTCTCAGTACGTACATTCATCGACCATACTTGGGAGAATCATTTATTACTTGTTCAGTATGAATAATATCTAACTCGTAGCTCAGTTACTGGTTGGTCTCAGCAACGCTATTTCAAAGTCTATACTAAAGAGGAAATCCAAGTGAGGTTTGGGTGGTGGTTTTTTCATGACGCGGGTGTAGCTGATTCTCTTGTAGCTGATTCTCTTGCAGCTAGAAAACCGTTGATGGTGTTAGAAAGACCATTACACTAGAAGGAACCTGTCTTGCGACTAGTTGCGGGCACGATCTGTGCCTGACTGTGAAGTCCCAAGGTTGAGTGTGTGGGAAAAGATCGACATTGGTCCTGACGGTCTCTGTAAGCCCAACGTGAAAGCGTGCATCGAAAGCGAGAGTGGCAAACCGAATATACGGTGAAAGAACCCCCGGAAAACGGTTTTCAAAACGTATTTCCAACTTCTCAATGGATGCGTATGTCGCAGACAACAACCGCCGAGGTATTGATCTTCACGGTCCCTGAAAGCCGTCAGTTGTGTTACATCCAAGTACGATACCAACTCATACCCCAGTCGTACAGCGTAAACTATACAGCTCTTCCCTGTGGCCCTGGATAATGTGTGCTAACTTGAGAGACGCAAGCAACCGAGGTTGATTTAGTGGGTTGGTTCAGTGGAAGCGGTACAGAGGCGGTGGAACAGGACAGATTCTTGTCATTGATAGTGCGAATCCACACATTGAGAATCTATTCACCCCCTCATTTCCGCATCAACACTCAAGTACCAGTCAATTAACTGCCCATTGATATTTCTTTTCAACTGCAGGTTTATTATCCAGGTAAACTCACAGAGCAGAAGCCTGAAGAACGCATGTCTGGCACACTTCCATGTGCACACATCCTTGTATGCTTCCACCGATATAAGCACTCCTCTCAGTGCACATACCCCTACTTCCTGGGCGTCGGCTTGGCTGTAGGCTGCAGTTGGTTTTGCCCCTACTTTTATCATGTGGAATTTCACCGTGTTATTCAACGGGTGTTCGTACCGGACCGTATTCTGGCCCTGTCTCACTCGTGAACTCAGACTGCAAATGCGAACAAGGCGAACCTCTAGAATCGAAGACTCGTAGGCTCGGGGACGGGTCAATGGTGGTAGGTCAATAGGCCCATCTCGAAGCCGATCTTTTTCAAGACGAGAGTCTTCCGCTCTGCTCGTGCGATACTCGTTTTCCCTTCTTTTCCGGCTGGTTTGTGGCTATCCGTGCCATATATCCAATTCCTCGGCCGTTAGAGACCAGTGCCGCTCCCGTTTCTCGCAAGTTACAAGGTTTCGATCGCCAGGTGGATCGTGCGAGCGTTTTCCGTGTCACCGCTCGCTCACAAGGCGCGCACAAGGCAGTGGCTATGGCGGAGTCCGCAGACTGAGAGTTACACGAACCGGGGTCGAGAGAGCCGGAGTTGTCTTAGGTTGGCCGGCGGATTCGTGATTCCATCAGTAGGTGTGAATTTGGGAGAATTTTGACAGTATGAGTACAGTTCTGTACGGGTATTTTCGCACCTATACCCAACATTATCCCATCAAACATCAAGTATTGTTTTGTACGTACAGTGGACGGATTTAGAATGGTGAAAAACGTCGGTGAAAAGTTGGATCAAGGTTGGGGCCAATGAACTTTTTTTGTTATTTTTTTTTCAAGTCAAAGTCAAACCACCTCAGAACTTTGAATGGCCCAGTGGCTAATGGGAAGGTGTGGATATGAGGCACTTACTTGGGCGGTGGTCAGCAATGGGTAAAGGTAGCCAACTCTGGGGATTATGGATTCAGTTGTGTGGTCGTTTCCGTCGATTGTGGCTGTTTCCGTCGATTGTAGCCTTTCCGTTCTCCGGAGAGTTACTGGTGGCCGATGTTGACCACCACTTCCTTTGCCACACCGACACCTTGAACCAATGCAGATATCACAGGTTAGGGCAAAGCTCCTGTGGAACAGGGAGACTCAAAGCGAACCGGATTGGCATGCTCGGCGGTCTCAAACAGCCCAAATTCTCGGCCACTCTTTCTCCGTCAACCGTAACGACAGGAACCTCCGTAGAAAAGGTGTAGTAAAAATCGAGCATTTTTTACAATAGCCGTATCACATCAAATTGCCCAACCAGACGCTTGTATGTTGTAGTTGTACGATAGAACACTTCAAGTAAATCGAATCCCAAACCTCGTTCTGACGCTGACGACTTTGCCCCAAAACCAAATGCTGTTATGACCTTCCCGGTGACCCAAACAATGTACAAAGAGTACGTGATGTATCAGAAATAACACTGTCGACATAGCAAGACACCGATTCACAATATCGTAGTGTTTCTCACAGCATCGTAATTTTTCTCACAGTCTAGAAATGAAATCCTGCTGATGTACGATTATAATGTATCGGCAAAACAACACTTGTCCTAGAACAGTGCTCGTACTGTGCCCCATTCCTGCTCATGCAAGTCGCGATTCCTGCTCATCTCAAGCCGCATCCAGAAGTTATCTCTCCTTTTAAGACACGAGTTTGTATCAGACGGGGAGACGAAGACTTTGCCGACAGTGATGTATCTTGATAATAATACACTCTCTCGAACATGCTTTATTATGTGTGGAACAAAAGTGGACCTAGCAAATTATTGCCACATGAACTGGGTATTTGAGCCTCCCATCGAGCTCATGTCACTGTAAATGAGTCCCAGAGGCTACGATACAGGTATCGTATCGTAGCCTACAAGCAGGTCATCCTCATCTTCGCATGATTAGCACTTACAGCAAGTGCCAATATGCACTTTATTGCGTTCATCAAGTGTTGATATGCACATGAGTGCAAGCCTCATTGTTCCTTCTGAAATAATCCCCATTTCGTTTGTCCGATGAAACAGATCGAGTCATGACCTGGGTATGTGATTAACAGGACGGACATATATAGAGGGCGGTTATCCTTGTAGCGCCAGCAAGCTACGCCATCCAACGTTCACTCCGATCACATCATGTCATACATCCCCGTCAAATATTACAAGTGCCAGAAGTGCAAGAAAATGATACGTACACGACACATTTTCGCACATCCTCAGCAGTGTCCCACGTCCGCAGGGTCCATCAACAACTTGGATTACTATTGGTAACCTCATCAGTGAGATCAACAGTTGCCATCGTGACAATTGAGATCAGCGAGAGCCACACAATCAGCCACCAAGTCAGTCACCAATTCAGCCACCATACGCAGCCGCAGAACTCTGAAGCACAAGCTGGCATTGCAAGTGTTTGAATCCCTCTTTAGCCGATGCACTATCTCCCGTTGGGCATTGCCATTTCGAAGGTTCTTTCGATTTACCAGTTACCAAGATTCTTTAAAAGACACTCATCTCTGTTGTGAACATAGTGATGTTTTCTTTGAGAATGGTGTCGGAGGAAACCCCAAAGAAGACAGGCGTTTTCTTTGATAAGGAGGTCAGCAATCGCTTTGTGATACTATAATGACGACTTCACCCAATAGATGGGAAAACGCAAGGTGAAGAAAGGTGAAGGTCTGTATGAGGCAGTGACAAATAGTAAGAAGAGTGTGTTACAAGGGAAGAAGCATCTGAAAGCAGAAAGGCCAGAAATTGGTCTGGGCAGGGTGAGGATAGCCGGCGCCGCCTTAGGTGAGTTGTAAGTCGGTAAATTAACTATATTTAATCAATAATACTTGGGATGTTCTTTACCGTTGTCACCTCTCCACCTTGAATAATTCCAATGCACCCGAGTTCGCATCATAGTTGGGACGTATTTTCAACTCATTAATAAAAAAATCGACCACCCTCAAACTCTATTGGCGGCCTGCATTATCTGAAAAAAATTCAGCCTCGAGACAAAATTCAGCTACCACCACAACATGAGTGATTCCGAGGTGACCGTCAAGCGAAAGATCGAGGAGGAAATTGAGATCGACTTGGAAAAGTCCGCTCCTCTGTCCAAGAAACAGAAGCGTCTCGAAAAGAAGGGAAAGCTGCCTGTCGAGAAGGCCGATGATGAGGAGGAGGGCAAGTCCAAAAAGTCCGAACATGGAGTGTGGATTGGCAATCTGTCGTTCGACACTTGCAAGGAGGATATCAAGCGGTTCATTCTGGCTAAGCTGGGTAAATCTGAAGAGGACTCCGACGCGGTGGTGATTGAGGAGGACGATTTGCTTCGAATTAACCTGCCCAAGTCCAAGGTTACCAAGAAGGTGAAGGGTTTCGCCTACGTTGACGTCCCCACCGCCGAGAAGATGGAGCGACTGGTCTCCCTGTCAGAGCAGATCCTTAACGGCCGAAAACTTCTTATCAAGAACGCAAACTCGTTCGAGGGACGGCCCGAGAAGAAGGACCCTACAGACACAGACTCACGGGTGCTGTTTGTTGGAAACCTGCCTTTCAACGCAACCGAGGAGATGCTGCAGGACCACTTCAAGTCCTGCGGAGATATTCGACGGGTTCGAATGATGTCTTTTGAAGATACCGGCAAGTCAAAGGGCTTCTCTTTTGTGGACTTTTACGACGCCGACGCTACTCGAAAAGCTCTTAAGGGACGATTGTACAAGTACCTCGAGGGTCGAACTCTGCGTCTCGAGGCCGGAGAAGACCGAAGTAAGCGAGTGCCCAAGCCTCGAAAGGTCGAGGGTGCTGTCGCTGACGAGAGTCAGTCCGCACAGAAGGAGTACTCAGAGCCTGCCCAGGTTGAGGATAAGCCTGCATACACCGAGAACAAGGAGTCATACGATAAGCCTAAGAGAAGCAAGGAGGACCGACCTTACTCGCGAAAGAAGCCTGGACAGGTCCTGGCCAGTGCCCAGAGAGCCTCTGTGGGTATCGTCAAAAGCACTGGTAAGAAGATGACTTTTGACTAAGCAAAGGGGATGAACAGCCACTAACGGTGCTTACACACGGAAATGTACTTATAGACTGGAATAAAATCGCATGTTTGAATGACCTAAGTATGTATGTATTATGTACCATATGTACCACTTGTACACATTACCCGAACCACACAATGTTTTGTCAAATGAACGGTTACTCCGATGCAAACCCCAGGTCTTCGGTGGAATGAACCTCTCCTTGAGATATTTCAACCGGCTGATTTTCAATGAGGTCCACAGGTTCCACAGAGTCCGCAGAAGCCACAGAATTAGTCTCATGGGTCTCAGCCTCGAGGGATTCGGTCTCTGCTGTATTTGGTTCCGGACAGTCTATATCTCTGTGACCTCTCTTCTTGCACCTGAGGCACTTGTCCTTCGATGTGTATTCGATATGCGACATTTCCAGAGGGGCAGTGCACTCTTGAGTCAAGTGGCCAAATTCCCTGCAACGAAAACACTTTGTAATGGGAGACGGTGGGGAGTAGTCAGTTCCATGACCATATCCCAGCATTTCAGAGAGCTTATCATCACCATCACTTTGAGCTTGGCGGTCAGCATCGCTTGCTGTTTCGATAGCTCCCTCAAGTGAGCCCGAACTTTCGGCATAACTCGTATCGCTTCCCTTTTCAACAGCTGCCTTAGGAGGCGAGCACGACGACCTGCCAGCGGTTGACTGACCACGCACATAGGTTATACCAAACGGAGAATAAGTGCAGTCTCTGGCAATATGACCACTCTCACTGCACTTGTAACAGATGGGTACTTTTTTGTCTCTTTTGCGGTTGGGTCCATATTTGAATAGACAATCGGCAGTCGAGTGATCGTTAGTGCGACAGTGCAAGCAGAATTTCGCCTGGTACTGGGGACAATCCCTGACCAAGTGACCTGTTTGGTTGCACAAGAAGCATGCCTTAACACCAATCGTTTTATTAGTCCGAGTCGCTTTGTTTGCCTTCTGGCTATTCTGGTCACCAAAATTTTCCGTAGCTTTCTGGGTCTGGCTGCCTGTTGCTCGGGTGCTGCTCTCAACACTGTCCTGCAGCACCATTACGAGTCTGGCGGTCTTGTAGGTCGACTCAACCGAATCATGAAACTGGCGTACAACGATTTCATGCAAGCCTGGCCGCAGGGCGTTCACAAAGAGCACCTTAGCAATTGACTCTGGATCTCTTTCGGGTAGGTTATCTCGCAGCAGTCGGAACTTGGCATAAAAGTCGTCGACTGTCTCCTCTTCATCTTGCCTGATTCCATGGTAAGCTGTGATGACTTTATGGAAGTAGTCGGGACTCCATTTTTCAATGAATGCCGTTTTGAACCGGTTCCAGTCGCCAAAAATGTGCTCCTTTTCCACCTCCGCAAACCAGCTCCGAGCCTCCCCTTTTAACCGCACAGCCGCCAGAATCACCCACAGTTCCGGCTGGACAAACAGGCCGTAGAAATGCTCCTCCATGTCTCTGACCCATTTCAATATGGCTTGGGTATCTTTTTCTCCTCCGCTGAAAGTTGCCTGTTGGTCGATCTGTACCTGCTGAATCGTGTACTGGACGTAGTGACGCTGCGCGGTCGTCAGCTCGGTGGCAGGCGTCCCAGCCGTAAAGATAATGTCCTGCTCAGTCATGATCGGATGAAACGACCCACTTGCTGTCATTCGCACACTGGGATGAAAGTGTAGCCAAGTAGGACTTCCAAGATCATGCATGAATGATGCTATCAAGAATTTTATATTGGGGTTTGTTTTATTTTAATATTAAATGAGATGACATCGAAATACCATCTGACATTGATATGTGGCTGTTAATTACAGTACTTTGGTTTAGAAAGGACACCTAATATAACCGAAAAATCATGCCCTACGAAAAAAATAATGATTCAAGGAATATTTATGAATTTTCTCGTATTTATCCTTCTATAAAGTGCATAATACGGGGAAAATCCATATAAAATCAAGAGAAATGAGGAGAACCCCAAGTCCGCTGGAGATTGTATGAATAATGAACTTCCGTCTCATTTAAAGACGTTAACACTGCGTTAAAAGCACTGCTACCAGTATATAACGACTACTTTCACGTTCCCTGAGTTTGATTGATTTCCAAAAAAAACTCACCTCCCGGTGGCCAAGCTGGTTTAAGGCGCGAGACTGTAATGGAAAATTGTCATCTTGAGATCGGGCGTTCGACTCGCCCCCGGGAGATTCTCTCTTTTTTCCCGCTCAACAGACCAGTATTTTAGATGGTTAGTAACACTGCGCTTTGGTGTATCGCTACGCTCGGACGTTTTCAGCTACAATACCAAATAGTCGGCCCTCCCTGATGAGATATCAGTTTATACTAGCAGTAAAATGTTCTGGAAAGCTCGTCAAGCCAACACAAACTGATGAGCGTCTTGTTTTTTCAAGGAAAGACGCAGCTTGCTACAAGTACAAATTCTGCACCAATCTCGGCAGGTTTTTCCTTCCTCTTGGAGCCTCAATCACAGCGGTTTCAGGTTCTTCCGGTTCATCTAAAGGCTCTTCGTCAGACAGGCATTTTCTCTTCAGATTCTTGTCTTCAGACACAATTCGCTTCATTACTTTCAGGTTTATCAGACTCACGTTTCTTCTTGGCCGCTGACGGACTTTCTTCTGAGGCTGTTGACTGAAGGTGTCTGCCAGATGTTCCTGCGTGTCTGTAGGATGTCAGGTCTGGCAAAACAGAATCAAGTTAGAAAAACAGCATTGCCCTTCTTGCTATGGCAGTATGTCTCATTCGAAGCAGGCGATCTCTGTCCTGAAAAGACATTGCTGATGATAGTACACCATGACGGACTCGCTCAACCAGAAGCTTCGGAGACTCGTTCATATAATCTAATAGATGCAGGGTAGATTCGGACTGGCCCCAGAAGTTGTGTTTGTTTAAATCTTTCAGCTCCAGTCCAAAGTCATTTGTTCGGAAGACTTGAACTTTGCACAAGCCCAATGCGGGACCATTTTGACTGGCGAGACAAATGAGCTCTTAGGAACACACCAGAACTTCCCATAAACACCTTGATCAAACTTCTGGTACTGTAATTGTCTTCGGTCAGCGAAAGAGAATTATTCCATTGATCTCTTTCCCCGTGTTTTGAAGATACAACTTCGGCCAGCCCAAAGAAATAGATCGCAAAGAGAGCGACGTCGAAGAAGTCAACTTCATAGTGGGGATATGGCTCCCCCTGGTTAATATCGGTTCCTTCAAACTCGTCTCTGCGGTTTCGATGTCCATTCGACTTGTGTGGTGTAGATGCAGTAGTCGGACAGTACGATGAGCAATGCCAACTGGGATGACGAGCATCCTAAACAGAATTGTGACAAGGAACAAACTTGTATTATATATTTCCATATAACCTCAACTCGTTATATCCGCCCAAACAATCGGAAGTACAGGTACATCACATATTGTACGAGTGCTGCACAGTATGTACATTTCCTGTAGCTACACTCTAGATTATTAGTTGTTTGAAAGTACAGGTTCCTTTGATTTCGTTGCAGAAATACCATCTAAGAGTTGATTATTAAGCAGATGTGTGAGTATATATCACATCATTACAAGTACAAATATCGCACAGTATGTACAGGTTCCACTCTGGCTTGTTAGCTTGTTGAAGAAACCGAGATTGTATATCCAACTTGAGTGATTTCAAAGAGAGGTCTCTACTCGAGCGCCATCGGAGTGCTTACAAGAGTTGCTGAAGTTACAGCAGTATGTTGTTTACTAATCACTCAAATTAACCAGTCGACAAGTACTCGGAATCGTACAAATACTTACATCCCCTACAGTACAAGAACAGTACAGTAAGTACTGTACTTGTTAGTATATAAAATGTTTTATGAGAAAATTAAAATTTCTTATCTTATCTTTTATCAGAAACTCTAAATATACAGAGAAAGTCTCAAAATTGGGGCTGTTCCAATGAAAATCACTTCTCATACAGTCCTAATGAGAACCTGATTGAAACGAGAATATATTGAAGATGGAAATAGTCCGAACTTTGTCTCCGGGTCGCTGAAGCGGTCACTTTTCGACATAATGTCCTGTCCACGATTGTATATGTACAGTGTACTGTACTCTTAGATGTCACTGATATAAGAAGGCCCCTCGATCATCCTATCCTTCCTCAGAGTTGACTTTTCTGTGGTACAGTAGCTTTTGTAAGGCTCAGGTTGGGATCTCCGAACAAACATGTACTCTTCTCCTGCTGAAAGGTCTCTGGTTTTAGACACGTACTTTTCCTCGGGTGACGGCATATGAGATTCAAGGTACCATCTCTTGGCCGAGTTGTACTGGTACTGGCGTATCTTGGTGAACGTGTTTGTCTGCGAGTTGTAGAGGTAAGTAAAGGCCCCATTATCAGCGGCTATTTTCACGTAGAAATGCGACTCTCTGCCAATATAGAGGTATTCCCAGTCACAGTCTCCACGAATATCGGCAGAGATCTCCAGAGTCTTGTGCACAGTGCGCTGTCGGTCTTCTTCCTGCGGTTTGGAAAAACTGCACATTAGGGAACGAGACTGCCGGTGGACGTAGAGACCCAGTAAGCTGCAGCCGGGAATATCGAGGAACAGAAACCGCTCGTTTTCGACCGTTCCGTAGGATGTTGCGTTGCTAGTTTCTCTCATCATGTGTGCAGGAATGATGGTTCTTGTACGCCAGCTGCTTGTATATGTACGCCGTTGGTGTGCAGCCTCAAACCAGCCCCAATAGTTATCTAAGGTGAATGATGATCGGAGCCATGGGGCTTATGGTGATATAAGTGCGAGCATTAATGGTAGACGTCTCATCATGATCATTACTTGTGCCAATAATGCTGTTCATTTACAGCATTATGCCTGACAAGCAGGTTGATTGTGAGTGTATAAACGGCAAGACTGCACCGAAAAGAATCCAAGCACTCATTCAACTGAATTCTGTCATAAATCTGCTACCGATGGCTAGGATCACTCCTGGAACACCACCAACTGACACCAAACCACGTCTTTGGCCTCGTCCCAGTTTTTCGTCGGCATTTCCACCTGGAAGTTCTTCCATCGCAGCCATATGTCGATGGCTTCCTTTTTCGTTCCTCCTCCTTTCTGGAGCGGCTCCCCAAACTTGATGACGAGGTCCTTACCCGAATCGTTGGGGTCTGGGAACCACGACGGATACAACCCTGGAGCACACTGCGAAAACTTACCCGACGGTTTGTTGAAGTACTCCACCGAGTCCAGAGCCCCGTTGAAGAAACACAGAGCGATCCCCAACTTGTAAAAGTTCACATTGAGGTAGTTTGGGGTCGATCTCGCGGTAGGAGGCTCTTTCTGAAGCGCTTCCAGCTGTGATTCGACATTGGCGTATTCAGGTCTCGGTTTCCCGAGTTTCAGAGACTCCAATGGGCTTTGAACACTGGGCATGGTAATGGATTCACGCGTACAAAGACGATTGGATATGATAAAGGTACTTGTACGAGTTGATGATGCGATTGATTTGATACTGGCACGCAAAATCTGTACCGGATGGTGCCTCGATGAACTTTATGTGGGTGCCTTGGGCTGCTTGAGTTTAGATTGTCTTTGTATTGTAGTTGGAGTTGTTGGGAATTACAGTTAGAGTATCCCAGATACTAACTATGGGGTTAGAATTCAGAGATAAGTTCAACTACAATACATACTGCACAGTAATTACAGTATCTAGGGACAGTCTGAAAGAGCAGAGAATAACCTGAAGTAACGAGATATTAATAGATGCGGGATCTGACATGGAATGGAAGAAACTCGTAATACGTCGGAAGGAATCTTTTGGGCTCTCTTGCCTCCGTGAGCTCTGTCTCATAGGTCTGACAGCGTTGTCTCAGTATATCGACTAATTATATCGATCAACCGAGACACACAATGTTACAGTATGTACTCGTACTGTACAACTTCCACTGCTCCTGGAAATGTGTACTGCGAATACCAACCAATACCGACCAATGCCAACAAATACCGGTTCAGTACGGTTCCCTATACACCACAGACCCAGACTCTACCCTACGGCGAATTTTTTTTTCGCGTTTCGCCGATATTATTGGCAAAATCTTGCCCCATCATGCTCCTACTGTCCTAAAAATGGATGCATATTTCACCAACGGACATCATAGTTAGAGGATTTTCGGTGTAAGCTGTGACCTCGTCTCCTCACGATCTGATAACTGCGAATACCCGTACTCGTACAAGTATCGCCTTTTTCTCCCGTATAGGGACCATGTAGGATGTCAGAAACTCGACAGTCATCAATTGTTGTCTTTCAGTGAGACATCCGGCAGTGCTTATGCTCAGTTTTTTTTTTTTTTTTTTTTTTTTTTTTTTTTTGACAATAATGTAAATCTTGTTGCGATAAGAGACGAAGAGATGATCTTAGGAGGAGACCGTAGAAGGCCGTCACGTGTAATCCAGCACGTGGTATACAGCCCTCTGAGTGCTCTCCAACGGCCGCCCAAAACGCGCTCTGCACGCGGCTCTGCCCTCTCAGGCATCCTCACCTCAGTCGCCGTCTAGTCACTCTGCACGTGGAGATATTGCCGCATAAAGAGGCGGTTCAAGGGTCGTTATCCGAGGTTTTATTTTTGAGAGTTTTTCCGAGGCGCAACAAGTGCCAAAGTCGAGCCAAATACAGCCGCGGACGCGCGCCATGCCTCAGGCTGTCGCCCCTCCAAGCCCCTGATGACACTAATCCGCTCCTTGGCAAAGTCCGTGGTCTCGGAGGTAGTGTGTCGGAGTATGCACCTTGACAGGTGGCTTGTGCATAGCTCCACTATTATCGAGGTTTAGGTTCTGCGGTCGAGGGTGCGGCAGCAGTATTACCGGTAATGACTGGTGCAAAAGTAGAGAATACAGGGCTATATATACTGTTTCATCAGGGGCGCACTTTCACCCGCGACACAACAACTGTGATAAACAGTCGCTTTTATGACCACCACAACTCGTACACTACATATTCACCACTGCTTGACAAACGCACCAACCCAACTTAACAACTTTAACATCGCCTCCTTGCTCAACTCACCACTCTCGGATTGCACCAGAATCTCTACTCCTTCCGCGCCCGTTCCACAATGAGAGCAGTGCTAGCGCTGGCAGCGGTGGCGACGTTGGCAGGTGCAGACACGTTGACGGTTTCCACCTTCCACTCGTCGCACGATTCGCATGGAACACAAAACCACACTTCAACCACGGTGCACACCAGCCGCCCGGTGATGCAGACATACACGGTCTCGTTGGACAAGACCACATTCACCACGGTGTTCAACTACTCGGCCCTCGCCACCGTCGTGCATAACAATATGTCGCAGGGCGGCGACCACAAAAAGGAGGGCAAGCAACACAATTCCACCATGGTGTTGGTCAAGCTGCCGGGCACCAACGTGACGGGAACAGACCCGGACAATGACGGCGACGTGGACTCATGGTCCGACGACGGCGACGAAGATTCAGGCTCGTCGCGCAACCTCAAGTACCTATGGCTCTTCTTCCTGCTGTTGCCTCTGGCCCTCGTATGCATCGTCATCTTTGCGTGTGTCAGGCGCCGCAGGACCAATGAGCGCCGCCTGCGACGGGCGTCGCTACGCAACCAGGCATTGCGCCTGGATCTCGGCTCGCAGAACATGACTGAGCCAAGTCAGGACATTTGGTACTCGGCGTTCTCGTTCCGCCACAGACAACGCAACAGACAACCGTCACGGGAGCAAAACGAGGACGAGGACAGAGACGAACCACTGCCGCTCTACGACGGCCACGACTCATCACCATCACCAGAGATGCGTCAGAGCACGCCTCCAGTGTACGATGAGGTGGTGGGCGACTCCAGCCCCGATGCCGCACACCGGAGAGAGTCGTTTGAGCTGCCGCGGCAGTCATACGAGCTGTCACGCCAAATGACGAATCCTCGGGTGTCGCGAGAACTTCGGCGGCTTTCAGAACAGCGGCAGAAACCACCAAACCAAAACAAGCATCCACAACGACTATCCAAGGGTCCCTCCATGCACTCGAAAGAGGTGACGGAGGAGGACGAAACGGACATTGATTATGAGCGGGGCTCAGACGAGGACTATTACATTGAAGGCGATATAGCGCGCCAGAGAGTCTGACGATATTTATTTATATATGCATGAGTATGACCTAGAAGGGGGGTTGGAGGCGGGGGGATGGTCCGAAGTGGAAAGACGTTGTAGATGACAAGAACGTGTATTTGTAGTTCGGGACTTCCGTGTTAAGCTGGTGTCGCATCCACTCGTATCATTGTATCAGCATTCCTTGTTAGGTTTCGATACGCGCTAAGGATAATAGCGCTCGTGATACACGATAAATCTTAGTCAGAAAGACAAAGAGTACACAGACAAGGGTAGCAGGTACAATACGGGCGGAATTGTAGTAAGACATGTCCTTATCCGGTATAGCACTTTTGTCGGTTGAGTTCTGGTACAATATTCATGTCTTCAGTAATCACCGAACATTCCAGCAACTAGAGCATATTTCTCGTTACCAGCGTATGTACTAAAGGCGTTACAAGCCCGAAACAAGTGCAATCGAAACCGCGAAGTTTCAGTGGTTATTTTGACACTAGTCTTTGGGAAGATTCGTTTAATTACTTACTGTAGACTCAAGTACATACGCCATCGATCAGTTATATAAATGCATTAATAAATATATCAGTAGGTCCTTGACTCTACAAGGCAGGAATCTGATGCAACAGTCTTTCACTAGGAACGACACCGAGCTGCAAAAAGTACCGGACGAGATTTCTGTCCGGATAGGCCACCAGGAAGCTCCAGAGCTCGTCACTGGACAGTTTGTCGACGTAATAGCCGGACCGGATGAGCCAGTTGGGCAGCAGGTCCATGTTGCTCCTGCTTTTCAGCAGGTCTTCTCCATTGGTAGCACGAAGAGCAGCGATCAGACAGGCAATTGTCGGCGGTCCAAAGTCGAGTTTGACAAGATGCTTGAAGTGGTCAGCGTCGATGGCAGCCTTGGAAATCACCTGGCTGAGGTTCTGGAACTTGAGGCCGCTCTTTTTGAGCAATGGTAGCAGATCTTTCTGTCGCTGTGTGGCGTCGACAGCTGCGTAGGTACTTGGAATGTAAGTGCCCGAGACTTCAACATCCAGACTCTCCAGCAGCTCTCTCGTCACAAACTTCCACTTGAGCTGCTCCACCGGCAGAGTGTATTTGGCTGGGGCTCTCTGGGCGATGTCAGTGTTGTCCTGTTGGGGTGGTGCCGGCGGATCCACCACCATGTCGTCAATATGGAATGTCTGAGGATGATGAATGTGGTTGTTGATGTCCTGGTCGATCTGCTCCTGTGTCATTTCCCCGGTCTGTCCATTTTGTTCCTGTTGCTCCTGTTGCTCCGGTTCTGCCGTAGCTGTGGTTTCTCTGGTCTCCACTCTTTCGGGCTCCTTCTTCTCAACCCAGTTGAGAAGCATGCTGGAGCGCAAAAATATGCACGTGGAGTTGAGCGCGGAGAAAATGGCCTTGTTGACGAGCACCAAGTCCGGGTTGGCCGACTCGACGAAAATCTGCTCTAGAATCTCCAGCGGAAGCCCGTCGAGAAAAGGTACGTGGTTGGGTTTTCGTTTCTTCCTCACTCGAAGATGTTTAGGAATCAGCATTCGGCGCTTCATATAGGTCACGGGCGGATGTCTTCTTGTCTTGCCAGTGGGTCGCGACGACGCCTGTTGTACTCCCACGAACCCCATGGCTGTGTGGTGTCGCGCCGCCACCGTGTGTATATATTTCAGTGTTGTCGGAAAGAAAAGATGATTTTTGTGCGTCTCAAATGCCCACTCCAAGCACGCCAACTATGTCCTGTCTTTACCCAAGAAAAAAAAAAGAAAAAAAAAAAAAAAAAAAAAAAACTTTGTCCGCTCTAGGAGTCAGGTTAGAGAATATGAAAAAAGGAACGCAGTGTACAAGTAGAGCGAGTGGAGGTAGGCCAGGGAAATATCGATGCTTGTAGCTGACAGCACTGACGAGTGATATTCAAGTCAATTCTCCTTTCGTGGAGCAGAACAAAATTTTACAGACTTTTGTTACCTGGGATATACTTGTATGTACAGTACATCCATCATTGTGCATCCTTATACTTGTAGTCGTACTCGTACCATCTCAACAAAGCACCATCTGCGACAGGAAGGGCAGAAAAGACGGTACTTGTGCAATAGGGGGCTTATGGAACTTGAATACTAGTACTCGTACTATACTACTTGTACAATAACATGACTAGAAAGAACTGAAATCGAGCACCTTCATATACCCACATGTGGTCCGCTTGGTATAGATGCGGCCCATATTCATTTTATTTAGTTGAACTAGTTGAGATTTTAGTTAACGAGAAAATTCACCTGGGGGTTCCTATTAGACCTTCCAGGGATTTTATCGACAAGAAATCACTACCATTTGAGAGACACAATTCAGGGGATTCACATTTGATACCTCGAATCGTCATATAACCCCCCAAAATCGTATTGTATACGTGTTTGCCAAATTATCCAACTACATATAGTTGAAACCTTAGTTGACATTTCTTAAGACTCTGAGACTCAATAACTTACCAACATCAACACCAACATCAACACCAACATCAACACCAACATCAACACCAACACGCCAACACTAACGTCAACAACCGAAAACTCACACCAACACCACATCAACACGCAACAACACACTGTTATTCTCCTTCAGCACGAACAACTAAATTTGTATCATTGCCCGCATTATAGCCCATCCGTCTTCCTCACTCGCACTTACTACAATGTATTTGTACTTTCACTGTACTTATCCTCTTTGCCAATTTCCCCCTCAATTTTTCAACCCAAACCTCGCTTACATGCGGGGATTTCAAGGTTAGGCGATATGGGTTATTTTTAAGAACGGCACGGGTGTGGCTGACATCTGTAAAACAAGCCTTTTGACATGGACCAAGCGATGAGGCGTGCGGTAGGTGCCTGGAGCGCTAGCGTCTGTTTTCGTCACGTGACCGGCGGTCGATTAAAATATATGCCTTTGTCTGTTGCGACTTGCCCTCGCTGTGTGCTCTGTTGCGTCTCCCGTCAATAATCACGCTCTGCGTATATTAGTTCGCGTGTGAGATTGACACGATAGTTTGTCTCCTATTCCAGACCCCTGTCAGAGGGACTCGCACAACAGGAGGAGTGGCCAGGAAAGATGGAGTGGAAAGGGTCCTCGGTCGATGAGTCAGCGGGATTTTTTTTTTTTTCGCGGTCACATGATTGGCCGCGGCGACAACGATATCCACCCTCGTCTTTTTCACTGCTCACATTCTCCGCGCTGTTGACGCAGGCCGCCTCGATGACCTTACATTCCAGTTAGAGTTGGAATGCACGCCGAGCGGGTTAGCATCGACCATCTAGATGGAGCGCAGAGGGTTTGGGTAGGCAAATGGGGCAGAGAAAGATGACAAAACTGAGCGGGCCCGCAGCTTTATATATTGCGCAACCCCAACAAACACCTCGTCACACCACAAACGTAGTTTTTACTTCCAAGTATCATCGCTCCCCACCCGCACTCCCTCAAACCGTAACTCTACTTACGCACAGTATCCCCAAAGTGTAACTCTATGGCGTAAATTATAACACCAGGAGGGTCCTCTTTTTCTCTACACCACTAATTTGTCGTCACCACCCCCCAAAAAATGAAACCAACTTCTATTCTCTCGCTATCCGCTCTCGCGGCCTCCGTGTCCGCCCTCGTGCCCATTGAGATTCGAGGCAACAAGTTTGTCAAGCCCGGCAACTCGTCTTCCGAGGATGAAATCTTCCAGGTGATTGGTATCGACTACCAGCCCGGTGGAGCGTCTGGCTACTCGGACTCGGCTGACTCGGACGCGCTGTCAGACGTGGACACGTGCCTTCGAGACGCGTACATTCTGCAGAAGCTGGGCGTTAACACCATCCGAGTCTACACCCTGTCTCCCTGGATCAACCACGATGAGTGCATGTCCATTCTCAACGGTGCCGGCATCTACGTGATTCTGGACGTCAACACTCCCCTGGGCGGCCAGTCGCTGAACCGAGACGACCCCAAGGGCTCTTACAACGCCGGTTACGTCAACCGAGTCTTCGGCTTCCTGGACGCCTTCATGGGCTACCCCAACGTGCTGGGCTTCTTCTCCGGTAACGAGGTCTTCAACAACAAGGAAAACGCCGAGACCGTGCCTCCCTACATCAAGGCTCTTCAGCGAGACATGAAGGCCTACATCTCCAACCATGGAGACCGGGATATCCCCGTCGGCTACTCTGCTGCCGATGATACCACCCTCGGTATTGCTGGATGGCAATACCTCGAGTGCGGCGACGAGGAGGTGCGATCCGACTTTTACGGCCTCAACACCTACCAGTGGTGCGGAGGCGCCACCTGGGACAACTCCGGCTACGGCACCATCAACTCCTCTTACGCTGACTCGGCCATCCCCCTCATCTTCTCCGAGTACGGCTGCAACAAGGTGCGACCCCGAACCTTTGACGAGGTCGACCAGGGTTTGTACGGCGGCCTCAAGGACACCTTCTCTGGAGGACTCATCTACGAGTACTCTGAGGAGGCCAACAACTACGGTCTGGTCGAAATTGACAGCGATGGTAACATTGAGCTCAAGGAGGACTACTACAACCTGCAGAAGGCCTACGCCAACATCTCCAAGCCCTCCGGCTCTGCCTCTTCTCTCGGATCCGAGCCCACCATCAAGCAGTGCAACTCTACTCTGATCAAGAAGACCGACCAGTCCTTCAACTCCACCACCGACCTGCCTCCTTCTCCCGTGCTCGACACCATCAAGTCTGGCTCTGGCAACAACAACGTTGGAAAGATTGTCGACATCCCTCAGAACCTCAAGACCAACTACACCATCAAGGACAAGGATGGTAACGAGATTAAGGACCCTACTGTGGTGATTGACGCCAAGAACCTGTTCAACGGCCACCCCAAGAAGCGAGCTGCCAAGCCCGATGCCTCCTCTTCCGCCTCTTCTGCTTCTGAGCCCTCCGCCACCTCGGCTGCCGCCTCCTCCTCCCCCTCTGCCTCCGCCTCTTCTACCGACAAGAAGAAGAACGGCGGTGTTGTCCAGACCGTCTCAATGATGGCTGTTCTTGGAGGTGTTGCCGTTGCTCTTCTTTAGGTGACGTAATTTTGTATTAATCTATTTTATTTAATTTGGACTCATACTGTAAATTAGCCATGTTTTGTTGAGATTTTGTTTAGTTAATGAGCCAGGGGTTAAAAACATTTTCAGACAAAAATATAGACAATCAGACGTTCCCATAAAGCTACCAATTCAAAATTTGTACCAATCGATAGACAAAGTGCAACTTCTAAACCGATAAGTGAAGCATCTAACCTTTCATATCGCAAATGATTCGATAATTCCGTCTTGGTGTCAAAAAGAAGTTACCGTTAGTTGGGAATTTAGTGGACATTAGTGGAGTGCAAGTACCATGAAGCTCCCCTGGTCCTTCACCGAACTGTTGTACAAGTACATATACAGTCCAAAAGAAAATCTCTCTCTTGTACTCAAACATATTATTCAGCGACAGATGACGGTGGACTAGCCGGTAATACTCAACATCTAAGGTCCAGTATCAACATGTACAGAAATAGTTCTTTAATGTCACCAGACTGTGTTTCCATCTCAAAGAACGTCACGCAGTCATAGTCATTGCGATTGGCAACGCGATATCAGATATAACTCCTTGATGTCACGCCCATGCAGCTGAGATCGCCTTACGCCTACCGAGTCACTGTTTACGCCACCAAAACCTGGTATCTTCCATTATGCTATGACTGTTGGACAAACCCCGATGCTACGAGCTCATCAAGGTGGAAGACGCGTCTGAATGGCCTGTAGTCGTCACGCCCCGACTGGGGGGTAAACGCATCCGTGGAACATCACCTTCACCAGACTTGAAACACACGATACGTCGAGATGTCGTACTGCATCTTGTCGTTGTTGTAAATCTTGTCGTACTTGCTGTGCAAAGGCCCGCGGCGTACAAGGAAGACGTTTGTCCAGTCGGTGCTGTAGATCATGTGGCTTCACAGCATGTATGGTGGCCCATTCCCATCACTCGGGAATAGTTTAGACATCCAAATAGTCCGCCGCCACCAACAGCTCCAAAGCCATCTCCGGGGGGATTTCAAACTCGGGAATGTCGCTCACCTGATCTTTATATTTCAAGCTGTAGTACAGATACTCGCACAGCTTTTCTGCCACGTCATGGGGAATGTCCTGTAGTGGGATCTTATTGTCCAGTGTTTCTCGAAAATGTCCGTCTCCCTGAACCATGGGTTTGAGCACCTTGGAGACACAGGCCGCCTCCTTGGTGATCCAGAACTCGTGTCCGTCGCTGGAAATAAGTCCCACGTATCCTTCCTGCGGTTGTTCTTCAGCGGACATATCGATGTGTAGGTGTAGAAGAAGCCAATGTTAAGGAGTAGAGAAGGTGTTGCAATTTAGCTGCATGCAGATGGGGAGTTAAGTAGAGAAAGTGGAATGGTGAGATGCAAACGGCATATATATGCTCGTAGGGAGAAATATGAGAAGTGGCATCGCCCATGTGACTGGTAGTAAAGATATTTGAAGAACTACCGCCAAAATTTATTGCATTTGTGGCGGCAATGGTGGTTATCTGTCTCAACTATCAACTCCTTGGAACTAACTAATCATCAAGTAAATTACTTAATAAAGCTAACTAAGAGTTGTTATTTCGGGTCATTCTATCTTCGTCAAAAGTGGAGGTTTTGAGCCCGGAAAAGCTTTAATCTACTCAGAATGTGACGAGAAATATACTATTCATACTCTACTTTCGGTAAATGCCACCGGCTATCCCCTCAACCCCATCCCTATATGTCCCCGTGTAAACCTAATCTCATGCAGATGCCAGCATGCACCAATATGTCTGTTGCAACTGCACTTGCACAAGTACACCAACACAATGGCATCTAATCCGGCATTGAGTGAGTACAATACGGTGGCTTTTTTTTCTCAGGCACTAACACAGAATGGGAGCAACTGGCGGGCAAGTTCTACTCCACCCACGAGTACGACTATGAGCTGGAACGAGACGGACGGGAAATCGACTTTGATTCGTCGGTGGTGGCTCTGGCACCTGGAGGAGGAGCGGTGGCGGTCACCGACGACGAGCACAAGCTCGTGGCCATGGGAAACGCAGCTCGTCAAATGTCGATAGGTGTGTTTTCGGGCTCGGGAAACCTGATTCGACGTCTGCCATGGGACATGGGGCGTATCCGAGGCCTAGGATGGACCACTGAGGGGGAGAAGCTGGTGGTCGTGAGCGACCAGGGCTCGGTGCGGGTCTACTACGACTTCCATGGCAACTTCAACCAGTTCAGTCTCGGTCTGGACGCTGAGACCGCTGGAGTCAAGGAAACCAAGTTTTGGAACAGCGGTTTTGTGTGTCTGCTCAACAATGGCCAATTTATTGGCGTACTCAGAGCCCATTCCGAGTCTCCAGTACCCCGCAAACTAGCCGAGCCCGTGACGGAAAAAATCCACTCGTGGTGCATCATCCCCCCAGAAGTCAGCATGAGCCGAGGAGTGGAGGTGGTGGCGTCAACAGAACAGGGACTGATGACTCTGGACTCGCTGGACTCCAGCACAAAGAAGTTTGACAAAAAGGCTGAGGTCCAGCCGGTGTTCAATGGCCTGACTGTCTCTCCCAGCGGCCACCATATGGCTCTGGTAGGAAACACTCACGTAACAATGGGAGACGTTTCACTGGACAGAATCTACGGCAAGTACGAGCTCGAGGAAAATGTGGACCAGCCGATCAGAACACTATGTTGGCTGGGAGAGGACGCTGTCGCTATTTCCTTTGGCGACGAAGTATCTCTGGTTGGCCGGGAGAACGGCTCTCAGCTCACCCTGTATTACAACGGGGACGGAGCGGTGGAGATCCGAGGAGAAGACGATGGCAGCATCCGAATTATGGGAAACAACTCGCATCACTTGTTTTCCCGAGTCTGCGACGCTGCATTATCCATCTTTCGAATTGGATCGGTAGCCCCAGCAGCCATTCTTCTCGACTGTGTGACCCACCTCGATAAGCAGTCTCCTAGAGCTTGGGAGAACCTGGAAATCATTGGCCCAGATCTCCAAACAGCCGTCGACAACTGTATTCTTGCTGCTGGAAATGAAGATTCTCCAAGTTTGCAGAAACGGTTGCTTCGGGCGGCTGCCTTTGGAAAGTCAGCTCTGGACATTTACAACAGCGAGAGATTCGTGCAGGTGTGCGATGATCTACGTGTTCTTAACTCTGTGCGGCAGTCGGAGGTTGGTCTTTGTCTCAGCTACCAACAGTACAAACTGCTGGGTCCCAAGAAACTCATTCAGCGACTGCTTCTACGAAACCTGCACCAGTTGTGTTTCAACATTGCTGGTGTGCTAAAGTACCCTGTTTCAGCCATCGAGGTTAACTGGGCCTGTTCAAAGATCTTTCACTCTCCCGAGTCCACCGACGAAGAGCTCTACAAAGCGATCATGAACCGGCTTAAGGACCGCCGAGGCGTTTCATTCTGCGAAATTGCGCGCCAGGCAGCTCAAGACGGACGAGTACGACTAGCCACCCAACTTACTGAGCAGGAAAAAGATGCGTACAAGCAGGTTCCCTTATTGATGGAACTGGGAGACGACCGACTTGCCCTAGAAAAGGCTGTGGAATGCCGATCTTACGATCTCATCACTCTGGTCCAGCTGCATTTACAAGATACTCTGTCTATGGCACAGCTCTACAAGCTTATTCGGGAGTTTCCCATTGCGTCGCATGTGTACGAAAACAATGCCAAGGTCAACAGCAAGGAGGCTCTCGAGCAGTACTATTACCAGTCTGATCGACAGACCGACTCGGCCAATTGTGTCTATCTCAACGCCCTAGGCCAGAACCTCAACTCCGAGAAACTCGAGGGCTTCAGAAAGGCTGCAAGTATGTACTCCGAGCATGGCTCAGTGGGCGACGCTGCGATCATCGAGGAGCAGTCCAAACTACTGAAGCTGCAGGAACAGCTAGAACGTGACTACGAGTGTAACTTCCTGGGTCTCTCAGTCACAGACACGATTCACAACTTGCTGGTGATGGGCCAGGCGTCTAAGGCTCTCAAAATCAAAACCGACTTCAAGATTTCCGAGCGTAAGTGGACATGGCTCAAGCTGAATGCATACGTTGAGCGTCGTGATTGGACCGGGTTGATGGAATTTGCCACTTCTCGACGGTCTCCTATTGGCTATGTACCCTTCTACGATGCCTGTATGGCAGCTGGTTCCAAGCGAAACGCCGCCGAATACATCACTATGACTGCTCTAGATGCTGACGTTGACGAGCGAGTGCAAATGGCTCTTAAGGCCGACGATGTGAGCAAGGCCGCTAAGGAGGCGTTTGGAGGCAAGCGAGGAGATCTTCTGGAGGAACTCGAGTCCAAGGCCTCGGGTGCCACCGTTGAAGAGATTCAGGGTATGATTGAGGAGCTGCGACTTGCTCAGAAGTAAGAGAACAAGTCCAGAGCTAACATGTATGATAATGATGATATGATAATGATTGAATACGCGGTTGTACTGGAATATGAAATGCAATAAATAAGTTGTGTAGACGTCTGGCTATAGACTGAGATGATGGAGCGGTAAGAGAGATTTGTGGTACAGTAGGTGGCCGTAATAACAGTGCTAAGATGTCATTCGCATTACTCGTTGTGTATCAGTGGATGGCAATGTTCATGATCAGTGCCGTAAACAGAAGAAGGCATCATTCGCGTTGCTCATGATGATTGCTTCTACTTATCGGCCTTGTAAGCCCCATCATTCACCGCTCCACTAGTACTGCTCTCCTCTCCAGTCATCCAAGCAGGCATCTTTCTATCATTAATGTCCCCCCTCATGGCCATTCTGTACACACCAGCGTACACATCCGTACCCTCCATCCGTAGCGTCACTTTCCGCGAGTTCCGGGTAATTCTAAACTCCACCATGCTTTGAGGATTCTCCGATCTGTACTGCAGAGGCTCGGTGATCTTTTTTGAGGTGAATTTCGCCGCAATTCTGTTGGCCTTGGAGTTGGCCACTTTGGCAGGCGGCTTTTTGACCATGGCCAGAGGCGACTGGTCGACTTCTCCGGTAGCAAAGACGGACCAGGAGCCCATGGATGCGGCTTTTCGGTTGTCCGAAAGAGTAGTCACCAGGGTATTGAAAGAACGAGTGGGGAGAGCGCTGGAACGGACCAAGGAGATAGGGTCAGCCACAGTAGTGACACTCTGAGTGACAGCATGCAAAACTGTTTGGGCGTAGACGTGATCCATGCTCAGATGAATCACGTGAGGCGAATGGTAGGGAAACACCAGGTACAGGGGCTTCAAACGAGCATCGTCATTGGCAGCGTCATATGGTTTGACACGAACCACAATGACAGGCAGCTCAGGATGACGCATGGCGTGCACGTGGCATCTAAAGGCAGGATAGATTGCCTCACTCATTCGCGTGGCAATGGTGCCAATGCTCAAATCAGGTACCTTCTCTTTACCGACAGAATCTTTCACTGTACTGTAGCTCCAAACCAGCATTTCTGGACGTTCAAAAACGTCTCCCCAAATGTCCAGTTGGGCCAGTTGCAGTAGATTGAGACCGGCATTCCAGTACTTTTGTCCCACGAGCTGCATGTATGCCTTTCGAGACTGCACTCCTTCAGTCAGTTCTTTACGAGCATCGTCCATGATCTTTTCGTACTTGGGACCACCTCGAGCCACAATAACGCCTTCCTCCACTTCATCAATCCCCTCATCGGCCTCAGCGTCGTCCTCGTCGTCTGAGAGCGCGTCCAAGTCGAATAAATAGTCGTCCTGAGAGTTGATGGCCACCAGCGGCAGACAGTCTTTAGACCCCAGCCACAGCTGAGTCAGGTTGTACAGCGTGTTGTGAGAACACTTGTTGAGCGCGTTTCGTCGCAAATTCGTGGTCTGCTTCAGGACCATCTGGTCCCTTAACGTGCCATTGAACTTCATGGTGTATCTTGTGTTGTGTTCGCGTCTCCATCGCATCGCGACCTGCATGCTGGAAGACTATGTCAACATTGGAGATCACGTGATTTCGGGATCCGGGAAAACATCCCCTAGAGAGCTGAGTTTGAAAATACGGTAAGCTAGAGACGGATATCTCGTTGGTTGTAGTGTGTGATTCTCTTCACAAAGGTGATATATATGTTTGTAGCGGTTTTTAGGGCGTGATATCTTGCCTTCTATACACTACATCGTTTTCCGTTATATACTGTCCTGAATTGGAAGTCAATTAGGGGAAAAAGATAGCGTAAGAATCTCCCAGACGAAATCTACATAATGGTTCTCTCAGCTCTGTTCTATGATCACTATGTCTTGTTTCCACACTCCAAAACGCACGATTTCGGTGTGGCTGACTAATCAAGCAAACATACACGCAAGAAAAGTGTCCAAGAGTAGTGAAACGAGCTTCAGGATAAGAACTGTTGATTTTTTAATAAAATTACTTGCAATTTTCTCCCATATTAGATGTTTACTCGTTTACCAATATCACTTCCAAACCGGGGCATCAGTCTTTTTAAGGTTTGGAAGGCAAAAAAAAATATGCATGATATGGAAATTTTCCTGGACCGATTTCGATTTCCATTTACACCCTTTACACCACACAACTACGTTTCAAAAAAATGGTTCGAGACACAAAAGACAAGGTGGACAAGGGCAAGACGGATTTGTTTGTGCGGTCCATCCCTCTGGAGGTGACGAACGAGGAGCTGGCGGACTTTTTCTCACAGGACTTCCCCGTGAAGCATGCCGTGGTGGTGACCAATGCTGCGACCAAGGAGTCCAAGGGGTTCGGGTTTGTGTCTTTCACGACCGAGGAGGATGCTGCGGAGGCGCTGCTCAAGTGCCGAAAGCAGAAGCTCAAGGGCAAGATTCTTCAGATCGAGTTTGCCAAGCCTCGAGAGCGAAAGACCAGAGAGGACCGGCCGTTTGAGAGCAGTGGAGACAACAATACTTCTGTGGAGAAGCGAAAGCCGCGACTAATTGTGCGAAACCTGCCGTGGTCGGTGCGGGAGCCCCAGGATCTGATCAAGGTGTTTTCCAAGTACGGCAAGGTGGTCGATGCGTTTATTCCCCGAGGAGCTGGAGGCAAGATGAGTGGGTTTGGATTTGTGACCATGAGCAAAAAGCAGCATGCTGACAAGGCTGTGGCCGAAAGCAAGGGTCTTGAGATTGACGGGCGAACTGTTACCGTTGACTTTGCCATTCAGAAGGACAAGTGGCTGAAACATAAGGACGGAGAAGAGGTCGAGGACGAGGAGTATGACGACGACGAGGACGAGGTCAAGGACGAGGTCAAGGACGAGGACGTGGATACTGAGGTCAAGGATGAGGTCAAGGAGGAAGATCTCGATCTGGATGAGTCCAATGCCGATGTTGCCGAGGGTGACGATGATGACGAAGACGAGATTGAGGTGGATGAGGAGGAGGAAGAGGAGGAGGATGATACTCCCAAGGTCAAGGCCCAATCCAACTCCTCGACCGTTTTTGTGCGAAACATTCCTTACGATGCCACAGCAGAGTCCCTCAAGGAGCACTTTGAGAACTTTGGTGCTGTTCGATACGCTCTTCCTGTCATTGACAAGACCACGGGCCAGCCCCGAGGAACTGCCTTTGTTGCGTTCGAATCATCCGACGACTGCGACAAGTGTGTTGAGCGAGCTCCTGCTGCAGCCACCACTTCTCTGCTTGTTGCTGATGATACCGACCCTCGGTACGTGTTTGAGGGCCGAATTCTGGCCGTCACTCAGGCTGTCCAGCGAGAAACCGCCAACAAGCTGTCTGAACACAATTCGAAAAAGCGAGCCGAGGCTCTGGGTAAGCTGCCCAAGGAGAAAGATCGACGAAACGTCTTCCTGATCAACGAGGGTCGAATCGGCGAGAACACTGCTCTGGGTATGACTCTGCCCAAGGCCGACATGGAGCTGCGACAAAAGTCATACGACCAGCGAAAGAAACAGCTGAACGGCAACCCCAGTCTGCACGTGTCCCTGACTCGTCTGGCTCTGCGAAACCTGCCCCGAGCTCTCAACGCGAAGGGTCTTAAGGCTCTGGGTCGAAAGGCCGTGGTGCAATTTGCCACTGAAGCCAAGGAGGGTGCTCGACAGCCTCTGTCCAAGGAGGAGGCTATTCGGTCGACCAAGGCTCGAACCGAAGAGGCTGCCAAGTCCAAGCATGGAGTGGTCCGACAGGCAAAGGTGATTATGGAGCAGAAGGAGAGCGGAGAGCTGGGCCGATCTCGAGGATATGGTTTCCTGGAGTTCCGAGACCACAAGGCTGCTCTCATGGCGCTGCGATGGCTGAACGCTCACGAGGTGTCTACTGAGGAGGTTCTTGAGGGCTACGAGGAGAACGAGCGAAAACACGTTGATCTTACTGGTTCTTCGCGACGTCACCTGGTGGCTGAGTTTGCAATTGAGAACGCACAGGTTGTCAAGCGACGAAAGGAGACTATGGCTCGAATCAACATGCAGAAGAAGCGACATCGGGACGACGAGGGAGGAGCGGACGAGGGTTCTTCCGAACACAAGCGACCCCGACGAGAGGGAGACCGAAGAGACCGAGGAGACCGAAGAGACCGAGGAGATCGAAAAGACCGAAAGGGTGACCGAAAGGGCAAGGGGGGAGACAAGAAGGATGAGTCTCGACAGCCTGAAAAGGACAAGAACCTGGAGCTCGGAAAGCTCATTGGACAGAAGCGAATGCGAAAGAAGAAGGGAGGAAAGTAAGCGTTCCTTCAAGTTTGAAGGAAACAAACAGTGTTGTTGATAGACTAATTAACACCGTAGAGCAGTGGAGTATGGGCTCGCTGCTTCTGCATTAGTATGATAATATAGAAAATGAATGCCTAAAGTCTATGAACGAGTAGGGTGACAGAGAACTAGAGATGCAACAAAAGTACATTATGCACAGTATATACTGTAGTACAGTACATACAGTAGTATGTCTCGCTCCAAGGGGCAAAAAGAAAAGCCCGACGTGGGGCTTGAACCCACAGCCTTGAGATATTCTCAAATCTGAAATACAATGGACTAAGAGTCTCACGCTCTACCGATTGAGCTAGCCAGGCGGTGAAAAAGTGCGAAACTTTGGTCAAGGGTATCGAAAAGGTGTTTAGTCAGCGGGGGAAAAGGAGGAGAACGCAAAAATGCGAGAACACGATGGTTATGTGCTTTTCTGAACACCCTAACCCGGGTCCTATGTGCGGGTATAGCATATAGGCTTCAAGTAGCTGAAATGTATTTCCCTAGAATAAAAAAAATGGCCAAGAAGCTCTAGACTCAAGGACTGAAGCGAAATTGCTCATTCGCGATCCATTCACTAGTGTAAAGTCATTCTCACGGCGCGATCGATGGGCCGAGTTTCGGGGTATGAGTTGTCGTGAGTAATATAGTTAGAAATTAGAATAACAGCTTAGATCCATCAATTAAATTCAACAAAGTTACTTATATTTCTCAGGTAAAAATAGTTTTTACAATCAACGTGTCTCTGGGCAAAGATGGCCAGAAAGAGCGGACTATTCACGTCGTAAAGCCATTCCATCGATTACCGACAGTGATCATCACCCAGATGCCAGATACTCTACATTTTTCGACCCCGCTGTCATAGCTCCTTTGTAAGGGTGACTTTAGCGGAGATTAAATGCTATAAAATGACAGTGGCAATGATAAGGAGTGTAGGGCTGCTGGAGCAAAGGGATGTATATAGTGGTATCAGATAGAGTCTTCCAGAGCAGTGGAATTCACTTGTTTGATCCAGATGTCAAAATCAGGCGAGTGAAGTCGACAGTGTACGCAATTACTACTTCAGCAGTCAGCAACGACGATGTGTATTATAGAGAGTGCTGATTGTAGTCACAGTGCGCAGAACCAATACTCTGGAGGGATCCAAAGGGCCAGTTACAAAACAGCACCCAGTGTATATCCAATCAGGCTATTCGTGGCCTCGATATTATTATCGCTTAGATCTCGTCTAGAGCGTTTCCCCCCCCCCCCCCCCCCCCCCCCCCCGGTGGGTCGAATTCTTTTTTGTTCTTTTTTTATTCTGTTTTAGTTCTATCGACAGGTCAAAATTACATGTTGGGACGGATGAGGATAACGAACTCTATCGAATAGAGTTGATTAGGGGTGCACTCGGTGACGCTAAGAGAAGTGGTAAACAGGACCCAGGTTCAAGCCGCCACAATAACACCACCACCACCGCCACAACAACCACCATGTCTCTGTTTTCGGCGGCCACTACAGCCGTGGAGCGAACGGGCTATGGCTCGCGCTACGACCACATTTTCGACATGTTCCATCCCATAGACGGCCGGATTCCCGCAGTTTGCTACAAGCGGCTTTTGGAGACCATCAACGTTTCGGGCGAAGACAAGGACCGGCTGGCGACGCTGGCAGGATCGATTCTGGAGGGCGGCGACGGCAGCGGAGGCATTCTCACATCGTCCTTCACTCGCGAGTCGTGGCGAGCAGCCCTGTTGCTGGCCAATGTGGCGCAGGATGGCCTGCCGTTCGACGACCCATCGCAGCTCGTCAACGTGGACACTCTGACGCCAATGGACTTTTCCGAGGAGGGCGAGCGGTCTAGCATCAACTTTAGCGCCTCGACAACCGGTAGATCACAGACGCCACTGTTTGGAGATGATCTCGACGACCATAGCATCCAGAGCAGCAGAAGTGAGAGCATCATCCACAACAACGGACACAGCAGGGGCCACAGTGCTCTGGACTGGAACCCGGAGGAACAGGAGGCTCTACAACAGTCACAGCTGTCGCAATCGCAGCTGTCCCGCTCTACAACCCCACCTCCTCTCAACCCCCAGGCCCTGGTTCCCGAGTCCGAGTCTGGAGTATGGACTGCCCCTCCACGACCCGATTTCGCACCCAACAAGGCCGACTCAGTGACACTGGCTATTGTGCCCGAACGCGAGGGCATGTTTTTGTTCCGTCACGTCAACTACTCAATCTCTTCAGTGTCGGGAACAGACCGCATCACGGTCATCCGACGGTACTCGGACTTTTCCTGGCTGCAAGACTATCTTCTGAAGAAGTACTGTTTTCGACAGGTGCCACTTTTGCCGCCCAAGCGACTGGCTGTCAACGGTCATTATCTGTCCTCCGACAACTACTTTTTGGAACGTCGACGACGAGGTCTGACTCGGTTCATTAACCAAGTTCTTCGGCACCCCGTGCTGGGCCAGGATGAGGCAGTGCGAACTTTTGTCACCCTGCGAAACGATATCAGCGGCTGGAAAAAGAGTGTGTTCAACACCGCCCGAGAAGAGTTCAACGGACGAACGATTGATCCAAAGTTTGTGCAACAGTGGGATGAGCAGCAGGCGACTGCTCTATGGGCCGGTCTCATTGTTGAGCTGGACAGATCGCACGACTCCGTGGTTCAGCTGTGTGTTCTTCTGGACCGAGTGGCTAAACGACAAGAGGCCCAGGCTGTTGACAGCGCCAAAATCGCATACAACCTTGGCGCAGCTCTTCCTCCCTCCGCCCGCGTGCTCTACTCTGTCGCCGATGACGGGTGCGTCCAGCAGATCACTCGGGGTCTCAGTCGGGCTTCGGCACGCATTGAAACCGACTGCCAGCTTCAGCAGGACGAGGCACGAGGTTCGCAGGTGGGAGTGCTTGAAGAGGCCAAAAAGTACCGGGAGGCGCTGGGCTCGATGCGGGAACTGTTTGACCGGTTGGAAAAGTACGGAGGCAACAACATCCCGCTGCTGGAGAAGCGGATCCAGCAGAACCAGGGCCGTGTGACTCTGGCCCGGCAGAGAAAGGCGCTCATGTCGGAGATTGAGAAGCTGGACCGCGCCATCAAGATGGACACCGAGATGATTGCGGCCCACAAGAACCGAACGTGGCTGATCAGGGAGTGCATTACGGAGGAGATTGGCCTGTTCCAGAAGACGCAGTTGCAGATATCCAAGCTGCTGCAGGAGTTTTGCGTGGACAAGATCAAGTACGCTGAGCTGTATTCGGACAACTGGGGAGGGCTGGATAATGATGTTATGGATTTGCCAGTCTAACCGTATATGACCATCTACTGGAGAGCGTAAGCAAGATGAGAGCATGATATTCAGGGGAACCGTACGTACTAAAGCAGAGTACCTACCATTTGCTATAGCTATTTACATCTATTTTATTTTAATATGACTATTGGGTGTTTTCAGATCTGGCTATCACCAAATATTGGACGGTGGCACAAGTATCGTACATGGCAGCAAAACAATGCGACCAGAAGGACAGCGTATTGTTGAATAATAACCGCGAAAAATAGTTGACCACGCTGATTATTATATCATGTGACTCTTTTCGGATGTAATCAAACAGTCGCTATGGTGACATCGGTTGGTACGATAGCCATACGGCGGCATCCAAAGAGCTAGAATTGCCGAGGTTTTTTTGATGTATTCAATTACGTAATACTGTACTTTGACAGTCACGTGACGTAGTTGAGCTGCCTATCTGATGAGTAATAAGATAGTTGTAAGATACTGTACTCATACATTAGTCAACATTACGTCCTGAGTTGACATGTCGGACCCCTCTGAATGTGCGTATAATATCTTTGGATATTTTGGTGGGGTATGTGCAGTAATTGGAAGCCAATTTGTTGGGGAGTTTGGGTGATAATACTGGTGTTTGAGGGTAGATTGGTGGTTATTTTTGGAGAAAAAATCATACGGATGGATAGCGCTAATCATTCTGTTTTGTTTGGTATAACTATCATCTTGGTAGGAGCAGTAATTATGTATCTATTGGACATGTAACTCTATCAGTGATGGTGACTGTTAACAGAAGACAAAACACCATTTAAGGACAACGGGGTCAGCAGATAGGTATTACATAGCCTCTCTTAATGTTTTTGTCTTGTGATCTTTTCTCTTGCTGTCTTTTCGTCTGCTGTCTTTTCTTTTGCTTTTTTTTGCGTCTGCTGTTTTCTCTTGTCCCTGAGGACCGCTATCCCCTCAGCGCCCAATGACTCCTCTTGGCGTGATGTCATTCTACACTATCTGCGGTCTATTTATACTTGAACTTTACTGACTTGGAAAAAGCAGGCTGTGAAATCAAAGAGGCGAATCAAGTGTGTAATTCAATCGGAAAACATGGTAAAAAACTACCAAGACTACAAATAGTCAGCCAAGCCATCAGTAAAGGTATTGCTACACTGTTATTCCGCTGTCATCGCCACTTTTACGCCCCTTCACTAATGCCATCACACCTGCATCGATCAAGCAGGTGCTACATTTAGTACAACTTTGAACATCATGAGCAAATGCTCCTTGTGCAAATACGTGCGGCTCTTGTCTCAGATATCTCCACCTCTCTTGACTCCCGTTCATCAGATGACACAGAGATGCGGTATACAATCGAATCCGAAAAGCATATAAGGCAGTGTTTCCGTGCGTAGTGTACTACCACGTCACCACAAACACAACGACCACATCACAACAATGATCAACCCCTTCACTCTCCTCACTATTGCCACCTCCGCTCTGGCCGCCCCCATTGTCTGCGAAGAACCCCCAAACGACTCTGATACCCCTAAGTATGCTCTCAGCATGTTCCCCGGCCCTGGTGTCATCGGAATGAAGCCTCTCCAGATCCGAGGCAACAACGTGGTCTACGGTCTCACCCAGGGCTTTTCCTACTTCTATGCCGACTCGGTTGGAAACGCCATGGTTAACGTCCTCTCCGAAGGCCAGGAGCCCCGTCAGCTGTTCGCCAACGTCGAGACCGGCAAGCTCGAGGTTCTGGACCACCCCGCTCCGCCTCTTGAGGGCAACAGCGGAGGCTGGGGCTTCAACGGCGACGGCTCCGTCGTGTCTTTCTCGTCCTACGGCACCACCCAGTTCTACTCCTGCACGTCCAAGGACGACCCTCTTCACGGCGGCCAGGAGGTTTATGTCTTCAACGGAGGCTACGCCTGCGACAAGCCCATCAAGTTCACCATTGGAGCTGCAAAGATTTAAGGGGATCACTACAGTACATACTGTACTTGTAACTACAACCTGACGCCTCAATCGTCTTCAACCTTCACTCATTGCCTAACATACATCCTACCTTTGTCTCACGAACCGCCCCTACCATTCCAGTTTCTCTTAAATTACATACCTTTATCGATTATCAATGCATACATAACACTATCCGCTGTATCAATGCGGTATCGTAGTACATACTGTACACCACAGTGTCTTGTAAACCATGTGAGAGCTACAGAAGCACGTCCTAATAGCAATCCCGTGACTACAATTTTCGGTAGCACAACTTGACTTTAAGTATAGCAAGAGAGCATTGGACTTCTGCAGTTTGTCTTCCGTTCAGGGCAGACCTACGAGGGACGTACTGGAGGTCAGTTACGCTGTTTCACACATGGAACTACACAAACCCTTTGTTAGATAGATAGGTTCATCCCACGCGTATACTGTAACTGGGGCTTCAGGCCAAAACCCGACTTCTGGTCCCATAAACACAGTCCGTGACAATTGCCTGACATTCTCCGTTATAAAATATAACATTTACGCGAGCGACCCCGCTGGACTTCCCATGTAATTTGAATTCCTGTTGTAATAACCTCAAAATAATATTATATAACATTAAATTAAATTAAATCAAATTAATTGATTGGTTGATTAGTCATTGTTTGAGAGACAGGTTCTTCATGAAAAGTCACCTTGAAAAGTCACCTGAATGGAGTACAGTACCTGAAAGACATTGAATGGAGTTTATATGTATTAAATGAAAGTAACCTTGTCAACGCTACTCCTGAACAAGTTCCGATTGTTAGAGCTAGTTATCATCAGTGAGCTCGATTACTACGATCAGAGGCAACACACATCTGATTAGTCAGGCAACTCCTTTATGGAGATCCTTGGAACGAAGAGAGGCCAACCTGACCACCGACTGCAGGATTCCTCTAGTGACTAAATTCCATTTAAGTCTTCCTGAGTAACCTGGAAAGTTGGTGAAAATACTACTTCCGAACTCTATTTTCAATAAAAGACACCATTGGCAGCCAACTAAATCATATCTCCATTTGGTGTGTCGAACTTTCAAGTGATTACTCAATGGGACCCTGCTTATGATACCTCTATCACGAAATTCCCAGCATAATATTCATGAGAAAAGTCACGTGATCATATTCGTGTAGATTAAAAGTCGGTCACATGATTATTCGAAGATTTCAAGTGGCCCGTTATCCAGCTCTCTTCCTGACGAAGCCTCCTCTCTCCTGCATACTGTACGTGTTCAAGGTTCACGTCTTAATTTACTTTACGCGTCTCCTTGCCTAAGAGCCCTGACTATTCGCCTGAAGACCCACCCTTGTCGTCCAACAACCACCACACACACAGCCTTCACCTAGCCCCACCGATAGTCGACTCATGGATGCTTCTCAGATATTCGCCGCATTGAGGAAGGGAAATTTTGTGATGACCCCCCTCGCAAATAATCAGATGCGTTACGAGGATCTGGACTTTTTTTCTGAAGGCGAGCGTCATGTGTTTGTGAAAAAGTCCGACTATTCTCCCATTCCAAATGAGACTGCAACTAGGACGCATTTCGAGGATCTCGAACGTGCCGACGCAATGTGGATAGAACGTACCGGGTGGTCACGCTCTGCCGATGCTCTCGCCGGACAGGCTGACATGTGGAAGGAAGACAATATACCTCCATCGCTTCTGACAGCACATGACACATTGATGGATGAGGTGATACAAATGGGTGAATCACCTGCTACTGTTAGTCTTTGGCAGAATGATCTTTGGCGCGTGCGAGCCCAGGCTGAGAACTTCACGGAGGAGCCCGTCTTTGTGCCTGTCTTCAAGGAAAAGTATCTCGCCACTTTTCGCAAGCTGTTTTGCGTTCTAGTGTCGCGGCCAAAGATCTTCCAGTTTACCGCCAATCAGCGTGCAGCATACGATATCATGAAGAAGGATCCCAAGACTTGGACAGTGTTAGGGTTTTGGCACAGTGTCGTCTGCTATTCCTATAGCGGTTGTGCTAACGCCGCATACCAGCCGTTGGAGGCAGGTCTTGCTGCTCTGAACTGGGATGAGACGAACGGTATGTTCAGGCCGCTAAAGCAAGCGATGCAGATCATTGCGCATATCATGCTGATGATTAAACTGATGCTTGTGTACTTTAGCATCTGTGCATCCCAATTGATGCTCAGCGTGAACCATGGAGGGAGGAATCTGACAATGGGACGATTTTTTGAGCGCGAGTGTCAACCGTTCATTCGAACCAAGCGCAGCTCGGGGGGCCATACACCGGCCGGAAAGATTTTGAGGCTGTGGGCATACGGCAGAGCCATCTCCGAGACGTCGACGGGCAACGTGCAGTTGTCAGAGGACGGGAATATTTCGATTGGAGCTGCGGCCACTAGTGAGTCGCACATCAAGTCTGGTATCATGCGTCTAGTTGACGACCTAGAGTCGCAGGCTGTTGCACTGGTGGGCAGGAATGTTTCAGCTCTGGACCCTCGCATGTTTCTCGACTATATGGAAGTTGAATGCACCGGAACAAGGGTGGGCGAATCGCCTGCTGACAAGAAAAGGCTGTGGGATTGGGCAGGAGGAGACCCCATCGTTATGATGGACCGATTTTGGTCGAAGCGAATCTACAACGGAGGGCGTCTCAGCAGAGTTCAATGCGAAAGAGACTTCTTCGTCGAGGTTGTCAGATTCAAGGAGCTGCTGCTGGTTGCTCTGCAACTGACGGGAGGCTCGCCGGCAAGATGCTCGGAGATTTTGACGCTCAGGTTGATGAACTCGACGTGGGAAAAGAGAAACGTTGAATTCGGCTTGGGAGGAGGAGCGTTGGCGTATCGGTACAAGAAGCAGGGGGCTGGCGTCCTAAAGACTGTGCATCGATTCCTGCCTCAAAAGGTAGCTCGTTCCTTGTTGGTCTATATTGCCGTGATTCATCCGTTTATCATGTGCATGAACCAGCTGCTGTACAACAGAAGTCGCCCTGTCGGGGAACGAGCACTTCTTCAAAGCAGGTATCTGTTCCAATCGCAGTATCGGCAGCGCGTTCTCGACGAGCTCGACGACGACGACGACGACCCGCCTGAAACTTCGGATACTCACGAGCAGGAATGCGACGCGGTGATTTTTGATGATATGTGGACTTTGGACCGAGTCCGAACTGTGCTAAATGTGACGATGACAAAATACTTTGGCACCAAAGCCGGTGTCATGAACGTGTCGTCTTGGCGAAATTGTCAGGCTCTGATTACCCAGAAACGAATTGTTTGCCAGCCAGACAACGACGGAATTGACTTCCATGTTGGAGCTGATTTCCATGCCCTGCAATTTGGACACGGGGCTGAAACCGAACGTCGTCACGATGGCATCGCCCCTCTGGATCCTGAAGACCGGAGGATTTGCTTCCAACATGCAAGTTTGGCTTGGCACAACTATATCGGGCTGGACGCAGCGGTTCGACTGTCTTGAGATTTAAATAGGTAGAGAAGTGTTTGTTAACGATGAAATATTGAACATATAGTTCTGGTAGGTACTGTACAGTATGTACTGAACTAGTAATACCAGGGCACATTTACATTGTTAGTAGCTTTAAGAAAGCCTTGTATGAGTCGATGTTGCTGATATTGAGACCAACTACTGGTAGGGCCTCGGCTGACGATAAGCCGTACCATCAGGATATAGGTGCGATTGACCTTGAGCCACTATAGTCCAGCTATGTGAGTGGGGTCATGTGACCGCGGGATAGTGTGGAGAGGACGAGCAGACGGGGCGAGATGCTCGAGCTAATGACTAATCATTCTTGCATGATCATAACAAAAAAAGATATCCAACTGCCTTGGCAATTGGAAGACGTGACAACCGAGAGATTCGAACTCTCGCCTCCGAAGAGACCAGGATATTGCGTCAAGGTGTGACCTTAACCTGGCGCCTTAGACCGCTCGGCCAGGTTGCCGGTGTTTTTCACAGATTTTATGGCGATTTGTATGCTGAAAAATGTATTTATGTGGCGCAATTCACGTGAATCCACGTGAAATCGAACTCTGCATCGGTTTATCCAGTCGGTATTTCGACACTGGTTGTTTAATAGTGGGGTTGTCAGGTCTGACGGGAGACTCAGTCTTTTTGAGATCTTCAACTACTCAACTCCATCCAATTTTTGGTCCAAAGATAGCGAACCGTTCAATTGAAAGGTCGACAGTCTCACTCACCGGCTGTCGACGTTTTTCGCACCGTCTTGTTGTGGTGGGATCCCACATGTGTCAATTGGAGAAGTGGTAATCATGGCAATATGTGTAGTGTAGTTATGTTGCACAAGTGCAAGTTTGCTACATAAAACAAGTCATCTGATGCGACATCGAGCCAAGAAAATACCCATATGAAACCCGGTACTTGTAATTGAATCCGACAGACGGAGTCTCGTACAGTATGTACAGTTCACATACTTGTATGCTCTGCTCCTATACCTCAGTGTTTTTTTCTTCATAACATGTTCATCTTGTCAATGACGGCGGAACTGGTATAGATTCAGGCGGATATCCAGTCAGAAACCAATTGACCTTCCAATTGAACATTTTTTTTAGTTCTAATGATTCTTTCCCATCCATTGTGATGTTTGGTTACCAGCCCATCACTCCACCACCACCACCTCCCATGCCTAGATGACTCCACAGCATTCGATATCGAATTGAGGGTTCCAAGGGAATATCAGGCCACTAAAAACATTTATCTTCTAGTCTGAGATATTTTCCGTACCGTCACGTGGTAACAGCGGCGTTTTTTAGACGATGTTTTTTTTATTCCAATTTTTTATTCTAATGATTCATTACAGCTATATACCTAGTAAGCCGGGTTATTGGCGTTCAATAAATCATACACTTCTGAATCTTTGCGGTGTGCACTGCGAGGCGCTGTCAGTTTGTTTGTCGACGCTTCGTCTAGTTGATGTCATTGTCGTGGTCTCGTGGTAGTGAATCATGGCTTTTGAATTTTTTTTATTCCAATAAAAAAAACTTTTTTTTTTCACAGTATGGTGGCTACTTTTTACAAGATCAGAAAATCAGGGCCCGTTTAGCTTAGGGGTAGAGCGTTGCACTTGTATTTCAGTCTGAGATGCAAAGGTCACTGGTTCGATTCCAGTATCGGGCAGTTGTTTTTTGCCCAATTTTGGATTGTACCTCCAGAACGTACAAGACAGTATACTGTACATAGTGGTGCCTTCAATCGGTAATTGAATTAATTTGGACGGCTTTGTTTTGCATGTTTTTATACTTTATACTACTGTATTAGTTACGATGTGGCTGTGTATTGTCAACTATACTTCAACCTTTTAGTTGGGAATTATGATCTTCCAGACGACGGAGCTGGTATGCTTAACAAAAAAAATCAACCACAAAGACTCGAGGCGGGCGCAGAAATGTGCAAATATAAAGTGGTGCAAGGAGTCCAACATATATGTGGTATCTCTGGAGAGCAAAAAAGACGACCGCGGAGAGGGTCGAACTCTCGATCTTACGATTACAGAAACCCGATGCTTCTAACAGTCGTACGCCTTAACCAACTTGGCCACGCAGTCTCAGATGTTTGCTGGACCAGTGGTTGGGCTAGTTGAGTGCAAATAAATGCCCACAACTCGACGACGTACAGAAAATACACCATCTCTCGGTTGCCAGCTCGCTGTTCCTCCCGCTCTTCGACCATTCGAAGCGACACAACTGCGCTCTGAACCTGTCTCATTGATCTGCAGCCTGCCCCTGACGCACAACAGGCACGATACTGCACTCATCTTCACCACATGACAGACACACAACTAATAAGACCACCACTTTCCATCAACACACACGATGGACAACACACAGCTCTCCAACGCGGTCAAGGCGTTCCAGAACCGCAAGCCACTGCCAAAAATCGACTTCACCCAGCACACCATGGAGGACGGATCGGTGGTGTCGACGATCGACAGACCCATCAAGTCGGTGCCTGCACCCGCCACTAGCAAGCCGTCCGACGACGACGTGTTCGACCGAGCCACCGGGAAACCCAACTTGGAGTTTCTTAAGGACCACATTTACCGAGAAGGCCGACTGTCCAACGAGCAGGCGATTCGCATCGTAGAGGCCGGATCGCGTATTCTAGAGCAAGAACCAACCCTGCTGGAGATGGACGCCCCCATCACCATCTGTGGAGACGTGCATGGCCAGTTTTACGATCTGCTCAAGTTGTTTGAGGTTGGAGGAACCCCCGGACCCAGTACACAGTACCTGTTCCTGGGCGACTACGTGGATCGAGGCTACTTTTCCGTCGAGTGCGTGCTCTACCTGTGGTCGCTGAAAATCCACTACCCGGACTCCATCTACCTGCTGCGAGGCAACCACGAGTGCCGTCATCTGACCGAATACTTCACATTCAAGCGGGAATGTGTCCACAAGTACGGGGTCGATCTGTACGAGGCGTGTCTGGCCTCCTTCTGCACCCTGCCTCTGGCCGCCATTGTGAACAGACAGTTTCTGTGTGTCCACGGAGGTCTGTCTCCTGAATTGCATACCCTGGACGATCTGCGGCGAATAGACCGGTTCCGAGAGCCCCCCACCCATGGCATCATGTGTGATTTGCTGTGGGCCGATCCCTGCGAGGACTTTGGAGCCGAAAAGAGCAACGCACACTTTGTCCACAACTCCGTGCGAGGCTGCTCCTTCTTCTACTCCTATCACGCCGCCTGTGCCTTCCTGGAGGCCAACGGACTGCTGTCCATCATTCGAGCTCACGAGGCCCAAGATGCCGGCTACAGAATGTACAGAAAAACCAAGAGCACTGGTTTCCCCTCGGTAATGACCATCTTCTCGGCACCCAACTATCTGGATGCATACAACAACAAGGCTGCGGTTCTCAAGTATGAGAACAACATCATGAACATTCGGCAGTTCAACTCATCTCCTCATCCCTACTGGCTGCGCAACTTCATGAATGTGTTCACATGGTCCATGCCCTTTGTGGGTGAGAAGATCACCGGAATGCTCATCACCATGCTCAACATTTGCACAAAGGAGGAGCTTGAAGATGACGACAGCGTTAGCGGGATCAGTGAGGCTACTGAACCCGAGCCCGCTGCTTCTGTCGCCACCGGCGACTCTGATGCTCCCAGTACCATCTCGTTTGACCAGCGAAGGGCTCTCAGAAACAAGATTCTGGCCATTGGGCAAATGTCGCGTCTATTCAACGTTCTGCGACAAGAGTCCGAGTCTGTTTCCGAGCTTAAGGCTGTGTCTGGAGGCAAGCTTCCTCAAGGAACCCTTATGCTCGGTGGCCAGGGTATTCGAGATGCTATCACTTCGTTTGAGGAGGCTCGAAGCGCGGATCTGAGCAACGAGCGCCTGCCTCCTACTAGTGAGGAGCAGGCCAAGGAGAAGCAACAGCAGCAGGAGGGCTTCAAGAAGGCCATGGGCGAGCATGACGAAAAGATCCAGCGATTGGCCCGACGGTTGAGCAGGGGTTGAGAATAGTACACAGTATAAAGCGACGTTGCACAGTAGAAAAAAACAACAAAAACAACTCTCTTCACTTTGGTCAAATTTCAAATCCGATTCTCTCGTGATTTGCTATAGTAAATAGATACTTGATCAGACGAATTCACTCCCCCAATTCACCTCTTTCAATCAACACCGCTTTCAACAATGTCCTCTTCTTCTCCGTTGCTATCCCCAATGGTGACCACGTCATCACTTACGCCAATGGTGCCACCATCAACGATCAGGCTGTAGCCAAATCGTCCATCCACAAGGATGCTATGGACGGCCATCCGATTTCCGGGGATCCAAGGAAATATAGTTCCACCACTGTTCCAGCCGACTTCCAGACCGATTCTCTCACCGACGACGACGACGACATGAGGCTCGATGGCGGGGCCTCCCGGGCTGGACCCCCCCCCCCTCCCCGACCAAGACGGGGGTTCCTAACCCCCCCAGCTGGGTTTGGACCTACTGCCGGAACAGGTCCTCCCATCACCCAGTGTACAGCACCTTCAAGTTTCAGTCCCCCACAGAGCCGGAGCTAGTCGAGAAAGGCACATGGAGAGAACGTGAACATATCTATTTCCCAGATTATTTTCCTCGGCTCGCAGAGGTAGTTGACAACGCTTTTGCCCTAAGAAAACCTCTACCCACGGAACTGCGGTTTATCTCAATACTGGAGACTATCGAATCGCAAATTCAGTTGGACTCTAAATAGAGAGCTATCTGTCTTCGGGTCAAATGCAGAGACAACCCTGAACGTCTTCAGGAGATTCAGAATGAGGCACCACTTTTCGGTCGCCCTATGACGACCACGTACTCACCAATCTCAGTTTCACCCCTCTGAAAGCAAGAGTCAAGTCCTGTGGTAAGAGCGCAAACATCATGTCCCTGCGAGGACCCGATGGCACTTTGTTCTCCGACACACCCTCTATTGGCCGGATCACTCAGCTGCCTTCACAGACATCTACAAGCACAAAGGCAACCCTGAGGGCTTTGAAGAGTTTCTGAAAGAGGTTCCTGAGTCGGTTCTTAATCAGATGAGGGAGAGTGATTTCCAACGACAGCTTGACTCACCCGAAGGATGGTGATCCCACCGACGTCGCCAGTTACAGCCCAATCCCATTGATCAACACCAAGCTGAAGATCTTCACTCACATGTGAACCGTTGTTTGCAGAAAACCCTGAACTTCCTGGTCCACCCAGCCCAGACCGGTTTCGTTCCTGGTAGGCAGATGGCCACCAACCTTGATGCGATGTATCACTAATACAGTGTCTATGGCTAAAGGGAGTCCTGGATGCTCGGTATGTTCTTCTTCAAGAAGGCTTACGACTCGATCAGCCAGGAGTGGATCATCATGGTTTTGGAACATGTGGGTTTCCCGCCTAGGATCATCAACTACATCAAGGCAGTTCAAGCAAAGGCAGCGTCGACCAGCAACATCCGAGGCGTCTTATCTGGAGTGATCCCGATCTTGTCAGGATTCTCGCCAAGAACGCCTCGAAACTTTGACAAGCGCTTCTTCAACGACGAGCTCATCTACCTGCCTCTCAGAGCGGAAGGCATTGGCCTTTTGAACATTGTTGAGCAAGCAAAGAGTCTCCGTGCCACGCGAGCGGCTCGTTTCTTCAGGGATGATACTGCTGCAAGACAAACGCTATGTTCTTTGCCAGCGAGACAGTAGACTTGGGCTACGGGCACGACTCCCACCCTGCTACGAGAATGATCAAGATTCGGTAGTTCGAGACGGGAAACTGGCACTGGCGCCACTTCCTATCTGAATCCACGGACCGGTGCCTACGAAGACTTGCAAGGCTGTCTCCTATTGCTGTACTGGCTGAGCCTCCGGTTGACTTGCGCCCCAGGGCGGAGTGGTCAAAGAAGAGGAAGACAGTTGAACTGTTAGAACGCCAGCGTCGTGAAAACCCGATCGTATCCATGTCTCGAGAGCAAGTTGCATATCGCAAATCGCAAAGTCCCTGTCAAGGTGGCAAAGGACGGCTGACGCGTTCGTTTCAAAGTCACGAAGAACAAGCACTGGTTGGAGACACTGCGATCGGAGCTTGATCCAAACCATCTACACTGGCTCAAGACAAATCAGTCCCTGAGCAAGCACGAAAGACGTGACGATAGGAGCGCTGCTACGCCACACATGATGCGGCTGAGCCGCCTCCCCTTCCTTCACCTGGTGGTACCCTAAATCAATATCTGTCCAGTACAGAGACCAGGATATAGTTCTTGTCTACTCTTCAGACAGAAGAACTACCTTCACGTGCATCTTTTTGTCAATTGTCCAGCGTCCATGGCCATCTGCCAAAAGATTGGTGTCCCCTTTCCATCAAAAATGGCGGACTAGATCTTACTGGAAGCCAAGGACGGCCCGCTGAACTACATTAGACAGCTCTCCCATTCTTTGTGGCAGTTCGAGCGAGCTATGCGAAAAACTGGCCTAGTGGGTACTGACCCCGTGGTCCAGCGAGACTTAACTCGCTTGTTCATCTGAGTTTCTGCAGCATATCGTCGCGACATTGTGGTCATGGCTATGAAGCGGATGTACGGCGCGGAATGACTGCCGAAGTTGTTTTCACACGAATTACACCTTCGACGATCCATACGAGAACAAACTAAACCAACCTCGAGTCTGGATAAGACATGAATCGATTGATATGGCGGTAATTGATCATTAGAATACAAATTAAAAACAACGCTGCAAAAACGGTATAAAATCACAAAACGACTGGAAAGGATTGATTTCAGACATACACCAGTCCCATATCTGAAGCACCCCTTATTGGGAGTTGTAATGGAAATTGGTTTGTACTGTGCCCTTGAAAGAACCTGTACAGTGTGTTTCTATTGATAAAACGCCCATTTGAAGATACAACGCTTAACTGATTGTTCACTATGGCAAGAAGATGATCATTTTCAGGGCCGAAGATCAATCATTTCTTAGGATCGGTGCCAAGGGCCATCATTTGAAATAACGAAATCAGATCTTCTTTGTCCAGATCGTAAAGAACGTCGATGTCGACCTTCAGCTCTTTAATCCTTACCATAGCCCAGAAAACCATGCGCAAGTTGCCAGTCTTCTTACCCATTTTCCAAACCTGAATCGTCTGACCGATGTCCGTATCTTCGGATTCGATGAACTTGAGGGATATCTCCAGCAGCTCAGGCAATAAGTACATCTGAGCAGCTTCAACGAGCCTAGTTGCTTCTTTCACCTGTAGCTCTAACTCCTGACCGTAAAGGTACCTCACCATCATCTCCACTGTACTATGAGGTAGAGGCAGCTCTAGTTGGTTTTTTTTGATCTCTCTCATGCCGGATTCCACCATCGCCTTGAAGAAGGGCCAATTGGCTTCCATCACGGCTTTCAGGACGTTGATGGTATGTCCGTCCTCACTTTTGATGCAGAAATCGCCGTTGCCAGACTGTCTCAAACAAGCCAAGCCTTTCCTCTGGACACTTGTGCAAGTTGGGACATCGAATATGGAGCTTTGGGAAGCTAGCAATATCCAGATGTTGGCGTCCAGGGAGATGCTTTTGAACGTTACCCACCCATCGTAGGAAATGAGGTGGTTCTTTGAACCAGTGGTTCTGTTGTAGATAAGAAACTGGTTAATGTCAATGGCCACCGAAACCGAATCCAAAGTGGTTGTCCAGGGAGCCCAAAACACGGCCTTGTTGCTGGCGTGTCTCTGCTTCAACTTTTGGTCATAATAATAGAGAAACACCTCCTGTTGACACGTGCTGGTTTCTGGCAATCCGTTGAAGACGAAATCGAACCGCCCAAAGTCCTGGAGGTAACACTGAGTACATAGGTTGTCGTTCACGTACTCATCGTACTCCTCTAGTGTCATCTTTGTGATAGCTCCTTCCAGTAGATTTCGTTTCGCTTTCATAGTGGTCATGTGGGAGAGGTGTTGGCAAGAAGAAGAGAAGTGCTGTCGGGATCTCGAGATCTCGTTCAGCCCCAATTGTCTGGCAAGCTGGATCGGGCGTCTTCTTGTAGTTTCTATCAGCCTCAATATGACGTCGCACCTGAAAAGTCGACACACAGCCCCAAAAGGAAGTGGATTCATGAAAAGTGAACGTATGGAAATTGGACTTTAGAATTTCCAGATGTTTGCTTTATTTGCTACAGATAGTAACACAGAAAAAGTGGTGCTATACGAGAGGGTATAGCTACTGTGTGCTTACTGTCTCCCACTCTACCCAACAGCTCGGGTACAGCCCCCAGCAAGACTTTCGCACATGGACGCACTTGTCAACAGATATCAACATAATGCTCTACTTTACTTTCTCGATGTTCTGTTCCCTGCACTTCTCGATCCAACTCAACTAACCGCCAAATGACAACCATCTTCAACATCACCTCAAGTCTCTGAGCCAGCCCTCCAATACCAGATCAAGACATGAGGATACTATGAGTTCAGTCCTTGGAATGTGGCCATTGATATAACCGCCTCGGCGTCTTCAAAGGTATGGAGCCCATTCATGTAGAAGGTAAGAACCACTTCAAAATCTACACCAATTCGGGAAGATGATGGTAGCTATTGTCTTCTCGACTACCTCGCACCTGATGGTAGTTCCACTCATACCAGGTTTAGCACTCAATTGGTAGGGGCAAGGGAGTCTCCACCAAAATGACTGACAGGTGTTGATGAACATTGGTCAAACGTCAGATATACCAATCGAATGTGTTTCAGACAGGACCATGGCAACAAGGTCTCCCTGACGGGTTGCTTCCATGAATCACAATCTCATCAGTCAACTTTCAGCAATGGTAGTGTTACCAAGAAGCCCGTTACTATCGATACTGAGGACATCCCGAGCAGAGTCCGGGTTACAGCTATAGCTACAGTACACAACCCAACTCCTTCAGGGATCGAGCAATGTAGACGCAGCCAGAATAAAAAAGAGGGAGCTATAGTGATGTTCCAACTGTAGAAGATTACAGCGCCCTCGTTTCCCTACAAATACTTATCCCTGCAATACTTACTGGGCTCTCTGAAGCTTGACTGTGGGCGATCAGACGGGAAGTCCTAACACGACGGTCCCCTCGATAAGTGGAAGGATCAGCAGGTGAAAAGTGAAAAGACAGATTGCAATTGGTGTCTCTTTGAACAGCTTCCATAGCCGTCTGGTAGGTGGAGCACCTACCTCGACAGTGGTCGCGGCACGCTGACTGGCAATTGACGGTCTTTAGAGATAAAAACCGAGACGTGATCATTTATTAGTGCTATTAACGCATATAGACACCACCGTCGGCATCTCTTTGATACTTCTTTGGGCTCCATTCCACCGTTCTCCCTTGGTTTAGATACATGTCTGAATATTTTATTTACAGTTTAATATACAACCGAATACGATAAACCTTAAATTTGACTTTTGATTGTTTTTTATTCAAAATATTTTATAACATTAGTATTTTTTACCCCATCAAAAACGTACAAAATACGTGGGCTACACAATAGTTGAATGTGTTAGTAAGTCCGTTCATGATTGGTTTTAGTTTTGAAAATAAACAACAGGTGGCAAATACACCTTAGTTGAGATCTGGATTGTGGTGCGAAAATGCGGTATTGTAACTGTAGAATGGTGTTGAGTAGTGGTAGCAGGTACATTGTCTAGCTGTAGGAATAACCACGGCCTCTATTGGCACACCTGGTCATCAACATCAGAGAACCAATATCTGAACCTCTATCAACTCCGCCACAGCAGATTTGGTATCACCTGGCAACTTTGATAAGACATGTGTGGCGTGAGTGCCGTGTGAACCTTCAACTCGAGTCTATCGGATCATCGTCGAAGATGATAAATAGAGGGACGTGTCCTGCGGGTCTGGGGAAGGATTGCAAGTCGTCGTACATTCGAAAACCATATTCTTCACCAACTGGCACACTTGCGAAATGCTCATTGGCGTCCAGATCAGGTGGAAGAGCAAACCGGGCGATTCGTTTGGACTCACGGGTTTCACTGAGTGCGGAAATCTGCTGGGGAAGATCCCGCACTTTTCCTTCCACAACGCCAGGCTGATGGTGCCCCACGAGTCTGAAAAACGGCTCGGAAAAGGGTTCAGAAACGCCCCCGCGTTCATCAGATACTGCAGCGATGGACGGGTTTATTCTAACGCACACGTCGAGCACCTGGAGCTCAACATTGTCCCCAGGCCGAAACCCCTCTGTCGATGTCGCAACTGTCTCAGTGAGTTCAAATACAGCAACAATGTCAGTCACAAGAGCTCGCATGAAAGGTCTCCTCTTCTGAACGAAGACTCAGGTATCATTTCGTTTAACTCGCCCTCTTCCGAGCTCGAATGTCCCGTTTTGCGAAATCCACCGACCCCCGTCAAGCTGGAAGGGATCAGCGACTACTCAAACATCACCAGTGTTACGCTCATGTCCAACGGCAGGGTCGAAATCGCCGTCAAGAAGGGCATATTCGAGGCTCGTGGAAGATGGCTGTATCTTCGAGCCGGCAAAACCAATTACTGCCAGGACGGGAGAGTGTGTGCAGTGGACAGGAGCCACCGGGAGTTTCACGTCATTCGCAACCGGGAGGAATGGAGACATTTTTGATCTTCCGGGTGTTGCAACCACCGACCGAACTTCAGCCTGCGGCGACAATGCAACCGTATTGATCTAAGCCGCATGGACTGTTGGTTATCTCCCTGTCACCTGAGTAGAAGCTGCGGAAGCGACAGAAACACGTTAAGCCAGCATTTGACACTGTGAAACTGTTGTTGGCAGAAGGTGACTGTTGGCCGACAGCATAGCCGAGCGACAGGCCAACGAGATGAAGCAGTTTGACCAAGTCCAGTTCAGTTCAATTTTTTTCAGGTCATTACCATTGTCTAATTCGTTGGACATCTAATGATATGATATACAACAATGTAACTGGGTCGTGGAACCTAGGATCTCCAATTTGAAAATGTACTGTACTTGTATATCTGTCGACATTTTCGGTAATTGAAAGAGGACATGCCATGAGAGAGCGATTATCAGAGCAGATTAACCATAGCTGAAGTACAACAGACTTCAGTTGAACCGTACTCTCGTGCTCTTGCTTGTACTCAGCTCAGTGATAGCACAGTTTGTAGTATGAGTGCCATAAATGGTGACTATTGAGCTTGAATTGGGATCTCGACAAAAGGAGTAGAGACCCGCCCTTCACCTTTTTGTTCTTAGAATATGCAGACCCAATTGCAGAAATAGTGGAGAGCTGTGCTGCACCAGTAGTATGAGTAGGAGACCCATGGTTGTGAACTAGGTGGTGAAACCAGGTGGTGAATCAAAGCCTCACAGGGGGTTGACAACCGTGTGATAGGTGATCGTAACTGTTAGATTCTGAGAGAGTCCTATTACGGCTTTTGAAACGCTTTACTCTTATGATCGGTCATCTGGTTGTAATGATGAGAGGATGAGTTGGACAGCTTCGAAAGATAGCCTGAAGAAACAAGGAGCAGTCATACAACTCGGGCGGAATGGTGGAATATGGTGAAATACGTGCATTGATTCGGTTTTTTGAAGAAAAAAATCACAAATCACAGTGTCTTCCCCTTCACAATCCCAGTTCGTCATTTCCACAGTTCGCTTGACCAAAGAAAACGCCATGACGAACTGGGTATGTTCTCCATGAAGGCATTGCAATATCTGAGATAGTTTTCAATTAGATCTCGTAGTCATTCTATTTGTAACGTCGGTTTTTGGTCGGTTTTTCATTTCATTTATTTTATTTCATTCTAGTTTTAACCTGGATTCTTTTTTTCATTCTAAATTCGTTTGATTGTGTAATCACAACATAGATATTAACAATTCAGAGCGATTTTTACGTCACAAATTGGCATCCTGGCCGAGCGGTTAAGGCGAGAGATTAGAAATCTCTTGGGGTTTCCCCGCGTAGGTTCGAATCCTGCGGATGTCGCCATTTTTTGCTTCTATTTTTTGCTTCTAGTTTCCATCTTTTGTTTTATGTCGTCTAAAATCTATATCACTCTAACGTGGTCTGACTCGTGGAATGACTCGTCGAGTAGTCGTTTACCACCCTCTTCTTTTCGCCCTCGGACTCATCCACCAGCTCAATCGACTCGCACGACGACTCGCCCACTCCATCGACCACATCGACGGTGGTTTTGGGACCCGTGTACCATCTGTGAGCAAACAGAAAGTAGTATGTCAGACAGCCTCCCCAGACGCCGGCCAGAATGACGCATGTGTAGTTCATGGACAGCTTGTCTGGGTGGGCTGTGGTGCCGGGGAACTGCAGCAGGATGATTGCAAAGAACAGATAGGTGGACGCGAAGGTTCCAATAGCAATGGAGAGTCGTTTGCCTAGATAGAACGGGCCCGGAGTCAGCTTGTTTTGTCCAAACACCAGCTTCAGAGTCAGTGGGATGAACCACGCCAGATAGTTGCCTCCAGCCGACAGGGAGAAGATGGCGGCGGCAGCAGTAGCATCGATCATACAGATGGAGCCCAGAGCCAGAGCCAAAAGGGCGTTTCCCCAGACGCATCTAATGGGATTTGAGTATTTGGTGTTGACCACCTTGAGGAATGTGGAGAAGGGCAGAGCTCCATCTCTCGAAAAGGCCCAGGACTGTCGCGACGCTCCAATCACGTTCGAAAGGCCCATGGTCCACTGTAGACAGAAAAAAATGCACATAATTCCAATCGTCCAGTTTTTTCCCAAACAGTCGTAAACCAGCTGGGCCATCGGCTGTTGAAACTTGGTGTTCAAGAGCGGGGCAATATCATGGGGCATGACGGCTGCAAACACAATGTTGAGACAGAAGCCCAGGACCCAGCAGGCACCGATTGACGAGATGATTCCGAACGGAACAGCTCTGGTGGCGTCTGCGGCCTCCTCGGCCATGTGCACGCACGAATCGAACGCTCCAATCGTCCAGATGGGTGACAGCCATGTCAGAAAAAACACCCAGCCGTCGGGCCAGCCGTCGGTCAGGTTGTCAATGTGGGAGAACATGTACTCTCCAGTGTTCAGTCTGTTTCTGGCGCCGATTGGCAGAGCAATCATGACCACCAGAATCACGGCAAAGTTAATGAAAATGCACATGGTCTGGAACTTGGCCATATGGTGTGTTCCCAGAGAGCCCACGCACCCGTGAGACACCACACAGGCGGCAAAGATGCCATAGACGGTGTATTTGGACGGGTTCCAGCGTCCATCTGTTGCCACAATGATCACACTGGTGAAGATCTGTGCAAATCCATAGTCAATGGACATGACTCCTCCAGTCAGGCCCAGGGTGTTGGAGTAGCCAACCAGAAACGACAACGGGCGCTTCAGCTTGTCGGGCGCAAAATAAAAGGTCCACCAGTACAGACCGCCCGAAGTAGGTAGTGCCGATCCCAGCTCGGACATGGTGAGCCCCACACTCATGACGCAAAACGCACACACAAACCAACCCCACACCATTCCGTAGGGCCCTGCTGGGAGTGTGTAGGAGAGAGTTGTGGCGATGGAGGGAAGCAAGCCCATGATGGAGAAGGCGATTCCAAACATTTGCAGCTTGGAAAAGTTGCGCTTCAGTTCGGGCTTGTATCCAATGTCGGCCAGGACCTGGTTGTCCAGGGTGTCGGGGGGTTTAGCCTCTGGGTCGTTCATGGTGGGTTTGGAGCAGCGGAAAAGGAGATGGTGAGGGGAGCGATGGCGATAAGGACAGGAGGGAAAAGCGACGACACTATGCCGACGACTGGTGAGTGATTTACTCGTCGAAATTTCCGATTCCACTTATATACAGTCGCTCAAACACTAACACTAAAGGCCCATGTTAGCTTTGGGGGGGGGGGGGGGGGCATGGTCGGGGCGTGTAGTGGGTTCAAAAAGGGCAGGAAGGGAGTGGGCGTTGGAGGGTATTGTGGTCGAGAAAACCTCGTCTGAGGGGCATTGCCAAGCCTGCCAAGACTCGAACAAGCAAACTTAGCCGCTTATCGCGCGTTATCGGGTCTTGGCCCGGGCTGGGACACACGTCTGGTGGTTGCGTGGTTGCGTGCGTCGCTATCTAGATAAGACAGGCTTCTGTTTCAAACTGTTTTTCAGAAAGACAAGTTTGGACGGCGCGAAGCTTGATTGGATTCGCCAATGGTAGCGGGGGGAGGTCATGGCGACTTGACGACCGTTGAGACTGAATCCGGGCGATATTATAGGCAGTTGAAATCGTAAAAAGTTGCAACAAACGCCCACCGGTCGAAGTCGCACCGATTCCGCGACTTTTGCGTCGTGTAGACGATGCGAGATGGCACGGCAGAAAGCACGGGAGCCGCAGTCAAGCCACACGTGTCGAATACATACATATATGAACGAGCGGACGAACCCGACATTCCTGATTGGATTAGGTTGGACAGAAAGAGAGACCGGCAAGTGAAATGAAATGAGATGGAACGGAATGGAGAAAGCTACCAGTACGAATAGTTATTCCGGGATTTGCCAGACATGGCGTATTAGTGTTGGTTGGGGAGACGTAATCGGTATGGGAGAGAAGTATGGGAGAAAAGTAATCGAGTTTTCTCGGCTCTTCGACGAGTCCGGCCAAAAAACAGTAAATACAAGCACTGATGTTGTCATATCATCTCTGTGGTAGCAAGATCCTTGTCCTTATTCTCCATATTCGCAACCTCTTGCATCACCAACAGTAATGTACAATACTGACAGTTAGTCCTCCTTCATTCACCAGACACCAACTTTCTTGTGCACTGATGACGTCACGAGAGCCAGAACCAAAGAATGGGAAAAAGAGAGAGATGAGTGGATCTGGGGAGGCGATTTGGTCCCTAAGACCTCATGACCTCTACGGAATTGAGATGATCTGCGGACGAGCAAGTTCCAACGTTCATTTTAGGGATGTTCTGGGCACTGAGAGATATGTTCCAGGCGTCCTTTGCAACGATTTTTTGGGCCTGGACATTTACCGGAGCATTTCCTCTTTTATAATCTCCTCAGGTCAGACAATGGTGTCAAATACTCTCCGCGGAGTAGTGTTATGCTGGAAAGAGTGACTCTAGATAGTGATACTCGCCAAGAGGGACAATAATGTAGTGTACTTGTACTAATAGTACCTTTTTCTGATGTAAACATTAGATGTTGCAACTCCTCAAAATCTCCTGGATCCCTCTAGTCTGGCTCTGTTGTTGTTACGTATTCCACTACAATTTGTTATAATTATAGTTGGTAATTACTTAAGATTGACTCCGTGAGCCGGTTGTCCGTCTTCGGAGACACCCAAGAGAATATGAGTATATCAGGAGATCGAAAAAGGTAACATTCCCGTCAAAATACATATCGTGGACATTTTTACAGTCATAAAATGCTCAGAGTGAGTCGAATTGGGTGAATAATTGTCATTTATGTGCCAAGACGGTTCTTTGAAGTTTTCAGATATGAGCACGAGAAGACGGTGCCTGCAATTGTACAACAGAAAAACACAGAATATTTTCACCATAGAATCATGGGCTTCTCAAAAAGCCCCGATCAGTGGATCAATTCCGCCACCTGGTTGTCATTATATTACACACCAGTACACATACGTACTGTACTGTACATACTGTACGTACCCAGTAACTCCCCAACAATTAAGTAAATAACCAGCTAAAGGTTTCCTTTTTCCAACAATAACGCCTTTCTCTACTTACCTTACTGCACTGTGCTGTTTTGTTCTCACCAATTTTTTTATTTTTCCAGATTTTAGTTCTATGAATTTTTTTATATTTTCTTTTTTTTATTTTTATTTTTTATTTTTCTTCCAAAACTCTACCCAGCCACGCGTGGCGCACTCAGACGGACCCTGTTGTCCAATTGACGGGCCAAAAACAAGCGGATTTTCTGTAAACAAAAACGAACGAAAAAAGGGCCCAAAATAGCTCGCTCCCCAACTCGTATCAACGCGCTCCGCTCGGTCTAAAAATACCTCCGGGCCAAAATAACCAAACACATGGGTCAAGGTTCTCACCATCTACCCTAACCGCGACCCCACCAACCATGTGTTTGAACCGCACCACCAGGTATACGATTTGCCGCTAGCTACACCAACAACAATGTCGTCCTCCATGCCGTACGACCCGTACGCCGGCGAGAGCCATGCGCAGACGCACCATACGGGCAACCACAAAACGGCCGCCATCCAGGCGCAAATCGACGATACCGTGGGCATCATGCGAGAGAACATCAACAAGGTGGCGGAGAGAGGAGAACGACTGGACTCGCTGCAAGATAAGACAGACAACCTGGCGGTGTCGGCCCAGGGCTTCCGACGAGGCGCCAACCGGGTGCGAAAGGCCATGTGGCTCAAGGACTTCAAGATGAAGGTCTGTCTGGTCATTGGAGTCATCATTCTGATTGTGGTGATTGTGGTTCCGATCGCGGTCCACTTTTCCGGACGATAGATAGACGTGGCGACACGACATGGGAGAGACGCACCTTTAGAGCAGACGTCCGCGCGTCGGGACTTATTAACGACTATATGAGAATAAATGCTAACTGTGTATGATAGATGGCATTTTCGTAGATCAGCTGGAACCGTCAATTGCTACAGTGCAAGGGCTAACAAGCGTTAGTCAGGGTTAACACTCGGTCGACTAACACTCGGTCGACTAACATTCGGTCTACTAGCACCCAGTCAAACAAACGCTCATTCGACCAACGCTCAACTAACACTCGGACGATCAGGGCGAGCGGTAGGTTCTACACAACAAGTACCACGGCATGATTGCATCAGGTGTCGTTCAATAGAATATCCAGACTGCCGAGAGGCTTCAGTAATGGATTCATTGAGATCGCGACTCCAGAGACAGATGTGCAGTGGAAGCACTGAGCTGCGGGTCAACACTCAACTCCATCGATCGATACGTGTGAGACAGAGTCGGATAGAAGACCGTAGCCGGGTTCAGATAAGTTGCTCTTGAGTTTATCACTATCGGCATTGTCGTAAGTAGATTGATCGCTTGAGAGCAAGTAGAACATCATTCTACTTAACTGTCGCCGAGGAATCTACTTTCCGTGCACCGACGAGATTTCCACCTTCTGTAGGAGTCACTTCCAAGCCAGTTTTTTCTCAAATACACCTTTCTGAATGCAATACTAGTACAGTACCGTAAGAATCGCTATCACCAGTTCGAACCCAAGATACAGTCCACATGTACAGATCTGCAGTTTGTGACGTCTGACTGCATATATCAAGTACTGATGGCATGTGGCTGAGCGATACGAGCTTGTGCGTAAAAGCACCTTAACAGCGATTTCAAAACCAGGCAGCGATGGTGGAGTGGTTATGATACTGACCCCCACAGACCCCCGTCTTTTATCTTATCAATCAGAAACCTTAATATATATAATTTTTCAAAAAAATATCAAGTGAATTTATATCAAATATGTCAGTGACTCGCAAATGGATTGGCGACTTACTACTGATCGGAGAGACCTTGTTCCCGTTTGTGGTGATAAATCCACAAGAGCAGGGGGATTTTTTCTGGCCAGATGATGACCTGATGTTGACCTGATGTGGGCTCAGTCCTACTCCTCCAAAGAGTCCTGTGGTGTTGTGAAGTCGGAACAAGCCCTATCCAGTCATGTGCAACCTATCCAGTCAAGTGGAGGTCGTTAATCTATGTACAAGTTTCCCTTGTGACTTACTGGGAAGACGTCCGATAACCACTCTGCAGTCTCTGAGACCACTTGTGGGATGACACTTTGTCCTGAACACTGCATCAAGTTGACCATCGTAAAGTCTTCGAACTTGTCTGGTGCTCGGAAGGACGCTCGATCTTACTTTTCTCTCCTTATCCGTGTTCAACAGGGTGGGTTTATCAGCGCGGTCAGGATTCACCCGGCATACAGACCTCAGAGACTTCGTGGTAGTCTGGCACACAGAGCCACAGGGACTTTGTTATCGTCCTGAACAGATATTGACTCCTTGTCAGGATGCTCGTCTTCATCATTAACGGCACTTCTTGGTGTATTCAGGCTCCTTATAGTCATTATCGGGATTGAGCTTCATTCGCTCCTTGGGAGACAGGTTCTCGTAGTCTTCATTTTGGTCAAACGTGCAACAGGCCAGTCTGTTCAGCGGGTGTCCAATATCTAGGTGGTGTTGGCTCGGAGATAGAGATAGTGATACACTCACCATTCTTCAGCTTCTGACAGTATACTGGTCTACTTGTTTCGTCAAGTTTCACGGCTCATTCCTCGCACAACAATCACATCAATTACAACTAATCTCATCACCTACAGCAAATACACGAAGGCCCCGTGACTCGTCTTCAGCTTAAGCACCACCACCAGGGCGGCGGTGAATACAACGCCGGCAATCATAAACGCCATATTGACCCAGGCGGCTTTCACAAACAGAGGAGCGGCGGTGGCGACCCATGTTCGCAGAACAATGACTCCATACCAGTTAGTGATGAAGGTGAAAACGGCAAAGCTCATGAGTCTTCTGTTTCTTCCTTGGACGTTGCTCCCCAGCCAGCAGGCGAGAGTAGGCATGGCAGCGACCATGTTGGGGATAATGAACCACGCTCCTCCATATTTGATCCAAAAGTTCTTGTGGCTGGGCGTGCACAGAACGAGAGCCCATCCAATGATAGCAAACAGGTAGTTCGCCAGCAGGAACGGGTAGTTGGTCTTGTACTTAGTGGAGAACCAGTTTTGAACTAGACAGTAGAAGCAACTCCACACCAGAATGGGCCAAACGATGCATTGACCTAGAGCTGGTGAGTATTTGAGCACGTGCAGAGTCACGGTCATGAGCTCTCCATAGCACGAAAAGATACCATTGTAAGTAAAGAGACCCATGGCACCGGTGAGCCAGACAATGGGGTCTTTGAGAGCCATTCCAAGGCCCTGAATGACTGTCTCGATGGGCTCGATCGGGTTTCCTCCAGCATAGTGTTTTTCGGTGATTTTCTTGAACAGCTGGTATCCGTCTTCACCATGTTTTCTGATCCATCTGGGGTGGTAGAAGTAGTCTGGCAGCAATCTCCACACCAGAGGAGCCTGAAGACAGCCACAGATTCCGGTGATGAAAAACATCCACGCCCAACCGGGCTTTCCGTCTGTAATCAGACCAAGTGCAATGGCGATGAGGGCAAACAGCGGTACCATGAACCAAGATACTGCCCAGGAGCAGGCAATGACAAACTGTCCCTCGAATCTTCCATGAGACTCGTATGTAACCTGAAGAATTACAGGTAGCGCAACACTCATGACGGCCCCCATAATCACTCTGTCCGCTGTAAGACCTCCGTAATTGACACAGATGCCCAACAGTGTGCAACAGAGACCCCAGATGAACATTTGGACTCCAGCAAACACGCGCGGGTTCGATTTAGCAAACAGCAAAGCCATAGGAATTACAAAGACAGCGTAGGTGAAGTATAGTGCTGCCTGCGACCATTCATATTCAGAGGGGGTGAGTTTCAGAAAAGGCTCAATTCCTCCCGTGACAGTCACTCCAATCACGTCCCTTGAAACAATATGAGAAGCAAGAAAAACTTGGAATTGGCAACCAACGGCTATACTTCTGTGTAATTTCAGATGGCCCTCTTTCTTCTTTGAAATGGAGACGTCTGACACTTGTCCAGAAGTGACGCTGTGTTGGACATAAAGATCGTCTGTCTTGGTCTCTTCCAGATGCTCAACTGACGGCTTGTCATCTTCCAGGTGTTCAATGGAGTGTTTGGTGTCCTCGAGATGTTCAATTGAGGTCTTTGGGAAGGTTGATTCGTTCATTTTTACTGCTCTACACACACCCCCAACATGGCTATATAGGAAACCAGTACAAGGCGAGTACAAGGAGCTCAGCAAACTCAGAAGACTCAGCAGAAGTCCACATTAAGTTGGATTGTGGGGAATGATATGGTACTGTGGGGTAGGAGGGGTGTCGGTGAGGTTTTATTGGGATATAAGTTGATTGTTGGACAATCTTTGCTTACTCTAGACGTAAACTCGCAGAACCACGCAATTGTGACCTCAATACAGCGAACCAACGGGACAGGACTGTTCGAAACTGTCTCCACAATCAAAAGGACCCACCCAATGCTAATTGTATCCTTGCTACTACATAGTTACAGTTGCAAATAAACAATCTAGCCGCGTCAGGTGTGTACGGCGGTGGGAGGTGTACCTACGAATGCCTACAGGTTGAATTAGAACTTGTGTCAACGTAACTTCGGCCGAAACCTGTCGGACAATGGGAATTACATCCAGATAACCAGTCTTGGCATTTGCTCCCCTCACTCTGTTGTCGGGGTCTGCATTTTCCGGACTTCCGTCTGCAGTGCCCCCCACCTTCTTTGTCTCACGAGAGGTTCTCCTGTACCACCCAAGAAGCGTTACAGTAGGAGAAAGGAAGGGGGAAACCCGTTCAGATCGGCTTTGATAAGGGATCTGTATGATCACTTGTCTAGTTTTTCTTCCTCTTTTGCTCTCAATACCTCTTTTATCGACTATTCCCCTCGCCTTAACGAGAACCCTGTCGGCGACTAACTTCAATCCTACCCCACACATCTGCAACAGATGGAACATACAGATGGGGGTTTTGAACATTAATCGACTTTGAACTGGCCATCTGTTGTTGAATGAAGAGGGGACGGTGAGGTGCATGGTCGGTTGCTTATGGTATTCGTACTTGGAAACTACAAGTTCTTGACCTTCCGAGCGTTGCGCCGTTCGCCATTAGTGCAACAGATGCCATTCTACTGCCCGTTCAAAGCTCGATAAAAGCTTTCGAATCCCACCATCCGGTCGACTAAATAGGTTCCACTGCCCCGTATTGCTCCCAGAATCTGCCCTTAGATCGACTATAACTGACTGCTAAACCTACAAGTAGAGCCCCACAGGAGAGTCCGTCCAACATCTCATGTCCTGCCAGACAGGGTGTTGAAACAGACAAGTACAGTATGTACACGTGATTTAAGGGACTGGATAAATTGTTGCAAGGCGTAAAAGCAAGGTGGAGGGGATGACAGATAAAAAAATAAAAAAAAAAAAACAATTAGGACTGATTTTCGAGGGCATCTAAAAAAGGGGCCGAGCAGGGATTTGAACCCTGGACCTCTCACACCCAAAGCGAGAATCATAGCTACTAGACCACACGGCCGAAAATCTTAAAATCACGTGAAAAAATACGGTCAAGAGACTAAAAAAGTGATTTTGAATTTTTCTTTGATTTTGACGCCCTTATCGACATTGTACAAAGTAAATAACATCGGATATTTATTCTCAAAGACCAAAAGTATCCCCTAGTAGCTTTTTACTCGAGTAGAACCGATATTAAGTTAATAATTTTGGTGTCGAAGTTGCATCTTTACGTTGAATTTTGGTATGGTAATAACATGCTGTAATGCATCATTAGAATAATAAAAAAAGTGGTTATTGTCATGATATTGAGTCAAATGAATAAAAATTGTTCTATTGAATGAACTTGCAGAGCCAGTGGCAAAAAAACTACATTTAAATCGGATCCATGGTGCAATTGGAGGTGTCTGTAAGTGGTCTTGTACGAACTGTGAACTGTACTTGCTACATACTGCACTAGTATGTACTGCAAACCGGAGTGATATTGTGAAACCAGAGCAATGACGGAGTGAAACAATTGAATCTGGTCCCCCAATTGGGCATTCTATGTCCGTGTTTTCAGGTTAAAACGTCTGGGATCATGTTCGTAGTCCTCCGAGTCCAAGCTCAGAACCATGATCTGATTAGAATCAGAGCTAAGAGGAACGTAACACTTTAGATGGTTAGTCTCTGAGACAGATGAACTGGGAGGTACTGTACTGAATGGATAGAGACTTGTTCGCGTTCAGTGCGAGTACAGTGTACGAAGGTCTGGCTAGAGACTGTGAAGAACAGCACGGGTCATACTGTAGTGAAGCATCGTAAAGGTGCTCCAGCCGTGAAAGACTTCGATATAGGGTGGAATACTTTGACAGAGTGGAATACTTCAATATAGGGGGAATATCAGTGATGTGAGACATCCCATTATACATGTTCCCGTGTCACTCGTGATAGAGTTCAAGTAAAATGTCAAGCATACTCCCAAGTAAACTGTTCCTAACAATGGATTATCAAGGTCGGGGTTTCACCTCCGTGTCCAATTGGGACCCCATCTATCCATCGGCGTCTCCAGCATATGTCACCAATTACCTTCACCGCTGTAATTGACTACTCCGGCTACAATTACTCGTACTTGCACAGTACTCGCACAAGTATCAACTCCTACATCCGCAACCCAGAGGGCTTATCTCCGAGTGAGTGCATAAACAGTGGTGTGAAGGTCATCTAGCGAGTCTGCAACTGCGGCAAATAATAACACTGGGGGAAGATTTTGGGTGACACGTGATCAATCACAAGCTCGAGGAATATAATTGTCATTTTCTCCGTATATAATCTGCTCTTGGTGCCACCAGTTTTCGCGCGGTTCGTCCCCAGCTTCCCATTAGAGTTCTGACTAACCAACGATATTAACGCAGTGGTACAGCACACATCTCCACGTTGACTATACACCCACTGCGAGACCCAGCACTCCCACACAGCACTCCACAAGACCCGCCAACATGCTTATGCTCCAGTACCAAAACCTGCTGCTGCAATCGGTGCTCAGCGAGCGTCTGGACCCCGAAACCCCGCCATTGGGCATCGATCAGGTGGTGTCGGACTTCGACAATGTCACCTTCCACATCTCCAACCCGGACCCCAAGGACAAGACGGTCATCATGGTGTCCATGTACATCAAGTGTTTCCAGGATCTGGTCAAGTGCGGCGCCAAGAAGATTCTGGAGCGGGAGTATGGCCCCTACCTGACCGAGCCCGAGCCTGGATACGACGTTTCGCTGCTGCTCAACCTCACAGACGGCTCCATCCCCTCGGACCCCGAGCAGCGAGACGAGCTTGTCAACAAGATTGCACTGCTCAAGAGAAACACGTTTGCTGCTCCATTCGAAAAGGCCTTTGACAAGTTCGACCAGCTGGCCGAGGAGGCTGCTGCCGAGGGCAAGGACCTGTACGCCCCCCAAAAGTCCGATAACGAGGTCATGGCGATCCACTACCGAGACGAGGAGTCCATCTACGTGCGACCGAGCTACGACCGAGTCACCGTCATCTTCTCCACCATCTTCAAGGACGAGACTGACCGAATCTTTGGAAAGGTGTTCCTGCAGGAATTCGTTGACGCTCGACGAAGAGCCATCCAAAACGCCCCCCAGGTGCTGTACACGCAAAAGGAGCCGCCGCTGGAGATCAGAGACGTTGTCAAGCCCTCTTCTAACGCCGACAACATGGGATACGTCACCTTTGTGCTTTTCCCCCGACATCTTGTGGCCTCTCGACGAGAGAACTGTATCTCGCACATCCAAATCTTCCGAGACTACTTCCACTACCATATCAAGTGTTCCAAGGCCTATATGCACTCGCGAATGCGATTCCGAGTGAGCGAGTTCCTCAAGGTGCTGAACCGAGCAAAGCAGGAGAATGTGGTCAAGGAGAAGAAGACCGCCAGTGGAAGAACCTTCAAGCATCCCAACTAGGTGGCCAGTAACTTGACGTAGCGTGCTGCTGATTGACTTCTCTTCATCTAACGGTCGGAACTAGCTATGCATCGGTATGTCTCCATGTACCATTGTAATGAATATGATATGAATAACAACTGACTGTAGTGAAGGTGTATGGAAGGCATTATCGAGATAGATTGGCGTGGGTACTGGTACGGTAACCACTCTGAAGAGTTTGATTGTTACGTGTATTTTAAATCAATATGACCAGGCTCGATGACTTTGTAGATGAGCAGGCCATTTTCCCGTCCTGACCAGGATAACCACGTTCATGATCCCAGATAGCAAGTGTTCGGGAGAATAATCCGGAACATGACATTGTCACAGGATAAGCGACTTCAACTGTGCAACTACTCAATAATAGCACCTTTTTACGACTCTGCTTCCAGTAAGTCCCTCACTGGAACCTCCTCTACATCCCATTATTTACAGAATCACCGCATCCCGAAAACCATCACATACACAGCTCACGACGTGTCGCTAGCTGATGCTCCATTACTATATACATTAGGCGCCCGGAGCAGCGGGCTTCTTGGTTCCGTACTTGGATCGCGAGCTGGCTCGGTTGGGCACAGCTCCGAGATCGCCGGCTCCTCGGATCAGATGGTACTTGACACCGGGAGTATCCTGGACTCGGCCTCCTCGGACGTAGACCACACTATGCTCCTGTGCGTTGTGACCCTCTCCGGGAATGTAGGCGGTCACCACCTTGCCGTTGCTGAGACGGACTCGGGCGGCCTTTCGCTGGGCAGAGTTGGGCTTCTTGGGCTTGAGAATCAGAACTCGCAGAACAACGCCCTTTCGCTGAGGGCACGACTCGAGATCGGGAGACTTCTTTCGTCGGTAAGGCACAGGTCGGCCTCCGTCTCGTTGGATCTGGTTGATGGTCTTGTGTCGCACGGTGAGAGCGGCCAGGGTGGGGCTCATTGTGGGCTTGGGGAGCGCAGAGGCTGTCCAGGGCAGACGAGCCATGCCCATTCGGGCGTTTGTGAGGGCAGCTCCCAGAGATCGAAGCATTTTGTGTAGTTCGAGATCGCGAAACTGCTGACTTCAAGCTTTGAGATAGTGGCACTGCATGCAAATTTCAGTGTTACCCGGCCGTAAGCCCAGAGACCCAACTCCCAAGGAGACCCACCCAGTGTGTGTGTGTGTGTGTATGTATAGTATATAGTTGGGTGTGGCTTCCGGGTAACCCCCGTCAGAAATGTAAAAGTCAGTGGGCAGAAGACCCCTTCGTACATCTTATTCAGACACGAAAAATGGCCGACGAAGAATACAGTGAGTAATTGATACCTGCGAGCGCACAAGGCGGCGTGCACTGTCGCACACGAGCAACCGCAAGCCGTATCTTATATCTGTTGGCAAAGATACTGAGCTCTCCACCCAACAAGAATACTAGCACAACCGCAACGACAGAATGAGAGAAGAGAAGAGAAGAGACACTCGACAAGTGCCCGCTGCAAAGGTGTATTGCGCCGAACCTGTTTCAAGGACACAGAACGGGTCCAGTTGGAGCTGTTCCCATATTTGTCTACCCATTTTGTTCGCCATGAGGTTGTGCTGGGCTCGGTCTGCATCTGTCCACCACAAGTGTCTGTATTCGGCACCAGTGCATCACGCCAATCCACCCACACGCATCCACTAACACAGACCGTTCGGCTTCCCCTGAACAGACCTACGAGAGACGAAGTGTGTCTCCCCGTCGTGATGACGACGAGGCTGGTGCCCCTGTTGAGCACACCCACGACGACCGAGAGCTCGACGACCGAGACCACAGCATGCGAGACCGAGACGACCTCGACCGTCGAGATGACCGGGACGACGAAAACAGAGACCACCGAGACGATCTCGACCGACGGGACGACCGGGACGACCTTGACCGTCGAGACGACCGACGTGACTTTGACAGAGACGACAGAGACCTGGACCGACGGTCAAAGGAGCCCCTGAATGACGACGACGATGTTGACGCCCAGAACGAGGGCACCAATCTCTTCGTCACTGGCGTGTCCCGATACGTCAATGAGACCGAGCTTGAGGACCTGTTCAAGCCTTTTGGCGAGGTTCTCAAGTGCCAGATCATGATGGACCCCCACTCTGGCGAGTCCCGAGGCTTTGGTTTCGTCATGATGGCCGACGTTACGGGCGCCGACGAGGCTCTGGCCAAACTTAACGGCCATGAGCTTGCTGGCAAGACTCTTGCCATTGAGAAGGCCAAGCGAAAGCGAGCCCGAACCCCCACCCCCGGTCGATACTTTGGACCTCCCAAGGCCCGACGAGGTGGCCGAGGTGGAGGACGATACGGAGACGATCGATACTCCCGAGACCGATACGACTACCGACGACCTCCCCCCTCTCGATACGACGACCGTCGATACGAAGAGGACTACTACCGACGACCCCCTCCTCCCCGGTATGATGACCGAGACCGATTCCCCGGTAGCGGCGCCCCTGGTGGCGGTGCTGGATACCGAGGAGAGCGAGGTGGCTACGGTGGTGGCCGGTACGATGATCGGGATCGAGAGCGATACCCTCCTTCCCGAGATTACCGAGGACCCCCACCTCGAGACTCCCGAGACATGCGAGAGCCCCGGGACTCCTACCGAGATCGAAGCGAGCGAGGAGGAGACCGGTACAGCCGACCTCCCCCACGAGAGCGGGAGTTCCGAGGTGAGTACGGAGCCGGAGACGACTACCGATCTTAAGCGGTGCGTTGACACTCCCGCTGACCCCCCAACACAGAAACAGACACAGATTTACGAAAGTCCGCCTGAAGCTGTTCCCACCGAAGTACATACAACTTGTAAGTCCGACGTCCGCCGTTTGGCTATTATTCGATTACTATGCTGTTCGATTCCATCCGATTCGACTCTATTTGCCCTGCCTGCACTCCTTTTCTTACGATGAAATAGTTTACGCCCAAAAATGTATCACCAATGATTTTTACCCGACGAGCAGCCGACCCCTGCTGGAGCGACCCAGTAGATTGCGACCTTTTGCGAGCAAGCAAGATTTACGAGAACACAAACCACGAGAGGCCTCCGAGATCCCCGCCTTGTCACATGTCTTTTTCCTTTCAGTCCATGAGCGCAACACCGAAGAAAACAGAGCGACTTTTTGACAGCCAAACGAATCTTTAGCGACTTGTTTCATGTTTGAATGCTTCTCCCTGTTCGACGTTACGCCTCTCCATTTGTATTGTGATACCCCCTCCCTTGTATTTGTAGAAACTGTCACGTAGTTTCCATCCTACGTAGAGTATGTACATAGATAGTCCCTTTTGTTTCAATTTAGCTACAAGTTACGAGTACAAGTTCTTCCTTGTACTTATCCATTCTGTCTATACGTCATCATATCGTCATTAAATTTTGTGTGGAAGTTCGCTCTAATTACCTCCTCAGGACGTATCCCTTGATCTTTGCGAGACCGTGGTTAATGTAGTCTCCTGCCTGATTGAGCAGCTTCCATACTCGTTCTTCGAGCTGCTCATTGTACTGTTGTGTTTGCAGTCGAGTGTGGTGATTGTGTTGTCGTTCAGTGATGAATTGATATTTGAGCACATCCTTTCGGGAGATAAGACCCACCAAACGTCCTTCCTTGACTACCAACACCACCTTAGGGCCCATCTGCAGGAAGATTGACGTCACGTTTTCAAGCGGAGCTAGTGGTGCCACTGTCAGCGGGCATGTGTTGATACTTGGTCTCATGTCGATGAATGCTTGCGATGACTGTCTAGCAGACTCGGGAATCTCTCCAAAGTAGCATTGGACCTGTCCGAGCTCCGATGAATGAATGTCGCGGTTCAGAGCCTTGAACTTTGCAATCAACCGAACAATCTCCTCCTTGGCAATGTATCCCACTAGCATGGGAGGGTCCTCCTTGCTGGATTCAACCACCGGGTAGCCCTGGAAGGGGTTCGATTCGAGCAGAGTCTCGACCTCCTTGAGAGTGATGCTGTCGTAGGTGAAGTAGACGGCATTTTTCTGCATTGCCTTTGAGACGGGTGCGTTGAAGGCATGCTCCTCCTTATTGTCAATGAATGGGAAGCCGTTGAACCAAATCATCTGGTCAGCGATACCTCCCTTGCCAAACCGATCAGAGATAGCCTTGGTGATTCCAACAACAATCATGGTAGGCAGAATGTATGTCAACGCACCAGTGAGCTCAAACATGATGACCACGACGGTCACGAAAATGTTGGTGATTCCAGACAATGCAGCGGCAGCACCAAGGAAGGCGTACGCGCCAGGAGTGATGCAAGGCTGGTCAACGACACATTGGCTGAAAATGATAGAGTCGGGCCGTGCCTGCTGCCAGTACTGTACAATGTTTCCAATCAGTCGTCCAAAGGTAGCTCCAACGGCCATGGAGGGCACAAAGATACCAGCAGGCACCTTGCAGCCGTATGAGATAATAACCAGGAATGTTCGGATGACGCAGGCAGCCAGGAGAGATAGCAGCATGGTCAAACCCTGTCGGTCGGGCTGGCAGAGATCGTGGTACTTCTCCCATCCATTCTCACATTCGTGGAACAGGTTTTCCATAGCAGCAGTCATATCAAGGCGCAAAAACTCGTTGGAGTAGCAGATTAGAGCGGTCAGGGACGCTAAGAGAGTAGCTTCCTTGACTGCGTACTTGCCGAGGTATCGCTTTCGGAACGACTGGACTCTCAGGTTCCATTTGCTGACAAAGATTCCGTACATACCTCCAAAGACTCCAATGATGGAGAAGAAGAAGATTTCGAAAAAGTGCCAGTCCCGGTCGTACTTGACCTGGAACATGACGAGCTGGCCAGTTCGGAAGGGGTTGAACGCTGCCAGCACACCTGTGGCTACCAGAGCACAAAAGTACGATCGCCACATGGTTTTCATCTGGAAGTTGCTGGTGATTTCTTCGAGAGAGAATAGCACGCCTCCAATAGGCGAGCCAAACGCCACAGCCACACCTGCAGCCGTACAGGCCGAGTATATTTCTCTCATTTTCGATTTGGAGTTTCGGTACCGTCCAAAGAGCGAGGCAATCACGTGGCCGGCACAAACGGCGTAGTGGACACTGGGCCCCTCTTTTCCGACGGACAGACCAGACGCAATGGCCAGAGGAAGGCCAATTGACTTGAGCAGCAAGGTCCAGGGGCCTAGAAAACCCTGCATGACGAAACCAGCAACAATGCACTTGATTTCTGAAATGCCTGAGCCAGCAGCGTAAGGTGCGTAGGTCTTGACGAGGAAGGCCGCCAGGGCGGCAAATCCGGCAGCAAATCCCACATAGACAAAGTAATTGAGCAGTCCAAAGCCAGTCCAGGACTGCCATGCCGGACAGTGGTCTCCCTCGGTGCCCCAGCAGCAAAAGTCTTCATTCAGATAGAATCCTGTAGAGCAGTAGCCCGTTTTGAGGTCGGCGAGCCACTCGGTCGAAATGTTGAGCACGGCTGCTATAGCTCCGATAGCCATACCGATGAGGGCCAGTACCAGCCATGATTGAGCTGCCGTGTAGACCTCATAGAGCTTGTGTCGAATTCGTCCTCGGGTGTCGCTTGACCCTGCTGCGACTCGGGACGCCGGTCGGAACTTTTCAATCGTCAGGCATCGCAGCATGTTTTCTCTGGCAGCCACATCTACCCAGTCGATGGTCGAGAAGTCCTCATATCTTCTGACCTCCGTCACGTCCGAGATGTTCACCGAACGTCTATGTTAGCTTGAGTCGGGTGAGCCGTTTTGTGCGCATGGTACTCACCTTCTGGTCATTTTGGCCGTGATAGTCGAACTTGTAGATTGATAGTTGTCTATGCATGAACTTTGATGTGGTGGCTGAAACGTAGAGATTGAGTGAGACTGCAAGTAAGAGTGTAAAGTAGAACAAAAATAAAAGTGGGAATAATGGAGCTGTTTATATATTTGCAGATTGAGAAATCACGACATTGGTCGTGTGCTGGGGCAGATACAAGTTACACAAACACGTTTCCCGAATATATATAGATATTAGATCTCCCACCTATTGAAGACATTTGGAAAATCAATTTCGATTCCCAACTGTACGTGATTACCTACGCCAACACGTCATGCAGCACGATCAGCCATAAAGCCAAACGCATCAGTTCCAACTAATACGAACATTACGAAGATGAGCCAGGACGTGGAAATGAGAGATAGCGAGGAGGTGGAGACCGTGGAGGAGACCGTGGAGGAGACCGTGGAGGAGACCGTGGACACTCACGAGGCCCAGGAAGAAGAAAACAACGCGCAAATCAAAGAATCCGGAGCGTCCACAGAAACACCAACAACTGCCGCCGACAAGACTCCAAACATCAAGCTGCCTCTAGCAAGAACCAAGCGAATCGTCAACCAGGACGATGACGTGTCGCTCGTGTCTGTGGCCGCCTATGCCGCCATCAACGCGGCCACCCAGGACTTTGTGCGGTACCTGTCGGAACAGGCTGGTCTCATGGCTCGAATGGACCAGCGAAAGACGTTGGCGTACAAGGACGTGGCCGAGGCGATAGCTAAGAACCCCAAGCTCGAGTTTCTGCAGGACATCATCCCCAGAACCATTCCTGCGCGATCACTTCAGTCTCGAGGGGTCCAGGTGCCCAAGGAGCCTACAGGCAACATTTCGCTAACCAACTTCTTCAAGCCCAGCGGCGCCGGGGCATCGGCAGGATCCAATGCCGGCACTGGAACTTCTACGCCGGTGAGAGCAAGCACAGCCACCAGCACCCCTGTTCCTGAGGACTCTGTGGAGGGCTCTGCTGTGGCCATTGAGATTGATTAGGGGTGTAGAGGTGTTCACTCGCACGTAAAAGGATGGAATGGGAACCCGGTATATATACATTAATATTGGCATTTGATATGGGGATGTAGATGGGTGCAAGTGTAGGTGTTTTGGTGCGTTGGGTGTGAACGTGATGGAACCGTGCGAGGTATCAGGGATGTTTTTACGGTACGTACATGTTATTACTCGCGTTTTGCCTGTTCTCACAAGCATCGGTTTTCAAGTGAGTCTTGCTGTCTTCACAATATACGATACTTCTCTTCCAGCCAGTCTTGTTTCTGGTGAAGTAAATGGAGTTTTTTTAGTTGGTCTGATTCCAAGTAAACTATGTAATTACTTAGGCCTATTGGACGTTTGGATGCAGAAAAAAACAAAAAACAGTATGATGTACTTTTAGAGAGGTGCTGAAAAGTACAAGTACTGTAAACGCACGAAGAACATCTTCCTTCCGCGGTTGGTTCAAAGAACTGGAGGAAGCCGTTGCAAGCATCTTCAAAGTCTGCACTTACTCAGTTGGGGTTCATTGACTGAACATAGTGAACCCATTCAGAGTGTGTAATGTGAGGCAACCGATGAGAGCGATGAATTTACGACGATTACCGCCAAGAATCAATTCAAGAAAGATTGGAAATATAACTTTTCTTCTCATTTCGTCATTCTGTTTTTTTCTTTTTTTCTTCCGTCTTTCGTCTTTCGGTCTCACCTCATTGCTCCATCTCCAGCTCTCCAACTGCCTCCTCTAACTTCATTTTATTTTGTCACTCCATTTCCCAGTCAAATTAAGTTGCTTCTAATGTGACAAGCCCAACGTCCTAATCTTGATAGCCGAACATGGATTACCCCCTATGTTTGCAGCCGGATGGACGAGACGATGACGTCATTGAGAAAGACACTGGACTGGAAGACTAAAACTGCGATGCAGACAACATTCACAACCGTTCCAAACAGATAAGTCAACGCTCCTGTCCTCTCGAACGACGTCCCGCTCAGCTCCTCTCGTGTTTTTCCTCCCATGTTGTGTTGTTCCGCAACTTTATTTGGTCAGACAACCTCCCAGTGACCAATGGTTCTTGAGACGCAACTCTGAATCAGCAGGTCATGGGTGATGTCAGGAATGGGACTTTAAGATGGTGGCGATGGCGGTCATGGTGGTAGAGACGGAATCTCGATAATGTGAAGAAAATGAGATGGACGATTGTGCAACTTAGCATCCCCTTATATACTTTTATCAGCGATCCCTCTACCACATTCACATGGTAACAGCGAAACCCAACATCTACACTCCACACACGATAACCACAACACACCAGCATGGCCTTTGCAGATATAGCAGATACCACACGATAACGAGGACACTCGGTAGAATTTCAGCATTTCATACTGACATCCCAGCGGAAATCCAGATCTACATCCTCCATCAGTCAAACTCCGCCCATGCTCTTGTCACCGTCATTTGTCGTCGTGTTATCTACATGGTGCTCGTGTCACCGGCCAGACTCGTGGATCGCACTGGCCTGTCAGTCGTTCGATTATAAATTTATTACACTCTCGTGCATGCACTTTTATATCCCTTAACCAATGACCAGAGTCTCGGCGTCAGCAAAGTCGTACTCGGGAATCTCGAGGTTGAGAGGAGCGGGGCCTCGTCGGATTCGGCCGGAAATGTCGTAATGGGATCCGTGGCAGGGGCAGAACCAGCCGCCAAAGTCTCCAGCCTCACCAATGGGCACACAACCCAGATGGGTGCAGACTCCGATCATGACCAGCCACTCGGGCTTCTGCACTCGCTCGTCGTCAGTCTGGGGGTCTCGCAGGGTAGCAACGTTGACCTCGTTGGCCTCTTCAATCTCTTCGGAGGTTCGGTGTCGGATGAAAATGGGCTTTCCTCGCCACTTGATGATGACGTTCTTACCGAGGGGAATGGCACCGAGCTTGACCTCGACCTTGGCCATGGCCAGAACGTCAGCGGAAGCAGACATGTTGGAAAGGAAGTCCTGGACGGTGGCCTTGGCGCCGGCAGCGGAGAGCATGCCAAACGATCCAATCATGAAGTAGGAGAAGAGACGGTTGGCATCTGTGTTTCGGTCCTTCTTGAGGTAAGGAGTGAAGTCGGGGATCTTGTATGTGGACTTGCCACCAATGGGCTGTGAAGAGACAGATCGGGTCTGAGCAAAGGCCTTTGCGGCCACAAGAGGAGTGTAGGCCTTGGGGGCCTTGACGGCCTGGGCGGCGGTTCGAAGCAGGCTCATTGTTCAGTCGAGGGTGAGTGTCAAGAGAGGTTGAAGTGTGGTGTGTGCTTGACTTGGGACCTTACGTGCAAATGTTAGCTTTTGCAAAAACTCCCTCGCAGCGCATATTTCGCCACTGTGATTGGTCCACCCGAGCCCCTACCCTGAAAACCTTAATTTGTTTGACCATTGGGAGAACTCCAAAAGCCATTGGGAGGTAAGGCCATCTCTAAAGCTGCAGTCGGTGTATGGATTGGCAAAATGACGAGTTGCCAAACAAGGCCAAAAATGCACAAATCTCGACGAGTTTGCTTACTTAATCGAGAATAATCGGCCAATTATCCCATCAAACCGGCCAGATGTCTCCTGTTTGTCGAATTGACCGAATTGAATGCACTCCCTCGGCCGCATTATCGTTTCGCTTTTGGTTGGCTGATTTCACAGTGCATTGCTGCCTGCTTTGTTCCGACCCCATACAAAGCGACAACCTTAATCGCGTCCCAACGGTCGGGGGTTCGATTCTTACGGGGGACTTTGACACAGTACCCAGTACAAGTAAATTGACACAAGAAATATAAATACTACAGGATATAAAACTACATCCTAGCAACCATCATGACAGTCAAAGTCATCGGGAATAGCACCGTATTCGTCACTGCTACTTCCACCGCCAGTCACACTGGAACCGTCATCATCCTCTGAACGATCAAACGGACGATATCCGTCAACCAACCTCATTCTCCAAGCCACACTCCAATGAAATTTGGCACCCATAGGAATGGTCCGTGCCCGACCGTAATTGGGAACTGCAACCCTTGTCCATTTCTCTTCCTCGTTCTCAACCCGGTAAGCGACCGGCATGGTTTCAAGAAACCACCAGAACCACGGTCTCCACCAAGGATCTTCTCCACGACCGTTTTCTCCCTGACGTCGAAAGAGATTTAGAGAGTCGTGCATGGGTGCAATAAGACACTCTTCGGGATCATGGTTGTTTCGAAATTCGTCAATCACTCCCTCCTTAAAGATCACCTTAAACTTGACGCTCTCGGAGAGAATCCACGCCAGAGGAATGTCAGAGAGCAAATGTGGTGACCCTCGAGGTAACCATCCTCCCCCTACGTCACCATGGTCACCTGGGAACCACAACTCCACGAGATCTCCTGATCGCTCCGGTCTATGGCGTGTTTTCTGTGTCCCAATCATATGAGATTGTTCAGAGTGAGCACGGAACATGTGGGACAGTTCTGAACGGCTGCTGCAAGGAAATCGACGTCCTGAAGCCGTGGTTCGAATTGATGACCCACTTGCAAGAACCGGTGTGCTCGCACTGATAGGGACAGGAGAAGTAGGGTGTCTCAGTATGACCATCGATCCTTTGGGTGTATGCTGCCGACTCTCAACAGGGCTGACGCGGACACTGGAAACAATACTGGTCTGTGGGCTTGCCTCAGGAGTCAGTTCAGGGCTCTGACGCTCGGCAAATATGCCGGAAGGACCAAAAAGTGTTGGGTTGTAGCAATGAGGGACAAAGAGGTTCTGTTTAAACTTGGCTCGTCGTTCATCAATGCCGACAGCATGTCGAATGTGGTGAACGATACCCGCCGAAGAGGTGTAGGGGAACGAGCGGTCCAGAATAATGCCACTGCTGTTGATGGAGTCCCACAAACCCATGAAGTAGACGCACACAGAAGGGACACTGAATGTCGACTTGAAAGAGCATGCCAGGTTGGACGTCTTGTCTTCCATAGGCTGACCAGCTGCTTCCCACGTCTTGTAGATTTCCCACGCGCAAGGTACCAGTTCGTTCTGGCCTGGAGACAATAATCCGACTCGGTCCAGCATACCTGCGAGGATTCGAGCGGTGAAGGCACCTCTTGAGAAGCCGTACAGGTATATCCGGTCGCCATGGCAATGGTGTTTCATCAAGAACATGTAGGCGGCAATAATGTGTGCATCAAGGGACCAGGCTATTCCAATGTCGACAATTTTTTCTGCGTATGAGTATGCTGCTGACCAGATGGTTTTGGGCAGGTCGACGGTGATGTGGGTTCCGATTCCGGGCTGGTAATAAACCAATTGGTTGGGTGAGTCCTTTTCGAGCATGCGGAACAGCTTGAGGACGTTGGTTTCGGGACCTGCTCCGAAACTGTTGGACGTGCCATCCAGGCAGAGAATGATGTTTTTCCCCATGCCTGGTCGAAGCCGATTGTTGGTGGGTATCATATATCCTCGGCGTATCCTTCTCCACCCAGTGAAGAGCACTGAAAGTGTTGTTGAAAAGAAGAGGTATTGTTGTAGCTGCCAGACTGTGTTTTGGTATTGTGTGCGGGATGGGTATATCTTGTCAGGTGAGGACAAAAAGGTGGCAGGTGAACGCTGGAGATCACCAGAAACACCAGAAACAGAGGAGAATAAACGTAACGCAGTAAATGAGAGCAAGAACAAACAGACTCATTCTGGCGCGCGACGTGAGGTGGGTCCGGGTTTGTGTCTCCACAAGTGCCGGCTGGTGGTGGAGGTATCAGAAGGGCTGGTGTTCAGTGTATCGATGAGACCGTGGCAAACTTGCTGTTCATGAGATGATCACGTGGAATGCTCAGTGGTATGAGTGGTGCGAATGGTATGCAATGGTATCAATGATGTGATATGGGGAGGTGGCTTGCCTAGTGTATATTGTTGTATGTAGTGTACTGTACATACTGAGATAGTTTTACAAAGTTTGGAGCATCGAGTTGGCTGAATATGATCCGATAGAAAGCATTTTATGGGAAGCCAGAAATGGCGGGAAAAGTCGGAATATAGCCGGAAAAGACTGTTTTGTGTCGAAAAGTGCATTTTAATGATACAACCACGAGCACAGTACTCGTACTTCAAGGGGATCTAATGACCCTCTACTTGACACCCCCCTAACACTCCATAAAAACATATTAACGAATTTAAAAGCTTAACTATACTGGACTATCTCCGTGCATGGACATCAGAGAAGTTGCAAATATTCCCATCCAACATTCAGGAACCCAGAAATGATTGAAATCACTTGCAACGATCGGTGAGTATCTATTTTTCCTGATCTACCAACATGTCTAACACAGTGTGGGCAAGAAGGTGCGGGTCAAGTGTCTACCTGAAGACACTATTGGCGACTTCAAGAAGCTGCTGGCAGCCCAGATCGGAACTGCTCCCGAGAAGATTGTGCTCAAGAAGGGATACCAGACCTTCAAGGACCATATCACTCTGGATGACTACGAGATCCACAACGGATCAAACCTGGAACTGTGAGTACGAGAGGAGACGAAGGGTGAGTGAGAAGCGAGAATGAGCTAACCCAGGTACTACGCCTAAGAGAGGTGCAACAAATACGATGACAAGGACCAGTTATCGAGTTATCGAGACACGTGTGGAGCGACATTGTTAGCAGGTTTCGCGCTTTCGCTTTCCGCCGCACGTGACATGAACATGGATCATAATGTATAGTGTCACTCTAGATCGCAACACATGGGCTTAGTGCTCAGCCGAATGGGGCCTGTGGATCAGCTACAATTGGCCTATGAACAGAAGTGTGTGGTGCCCCATCGAATTGAAGATTCGACGTTCGAAAAATATAATAAATCAAATCCAACTGTATTGTATCTATTCTGCGTGGAACTGGACAGTATTTCAGTTTTTAGCCAATTTCTCGAAAAACAAAACCAGACTCTAGATGTAGAAAACAAGCGATTGAAAGACAAATGTACACATACAACAAGTTCTGTCTTTTGGAATAAGTTCGATGAAACAAACCACTCTACTCCTAAGTACACCATCTAATACTTACCACCACCGTCACGTTGACTATCACTACACCGACCTACATCAACTACTAACTCCCACCGTTCTCAATCATCATGAATCATGCTCAATATATACAATTTTCGCCTCCTCTGGTTTCGACTCGTGTCCAGTCGCTCATCCTTCAGGTTTGTGTGTCACGTACCGACACGTCTCTTACTCTCGATCGATCCAGTTCTTTCGATCGGGGGCATCCTCCTCGGCAACAGGGCCGGACTTGACATACTCGTTCACCTTCTTGACGGTGAGCTTGGGGTCGAGGGGACCCGAGAAGCCTCGGAAAGAGTTCTTGATGGGCTCCAGGGTGGGGGACACAAACGGCTTGAGCTCACAAGCCTCCAGACCGGCAGGAACGACAAAAGTTCGGACCTTGTCTCGGTTGATAATGAATCGACCCTTGGAAGTGGTCTTACCGACTCCACCGGCTCCATGGCCCTTGTAGAAGTTCTTGTTACCCTGCTTGGAGGTAAGGGGCAGTCGCTTGTTACCGTTTTTCGACACACCGTAGAACAGGTTGAACATGTACCCGGAACGGTCCTTCTTCCATGGTCGCAGCAGCTGGGTCACAAACGAGGGTCTCATTGTGTGGAGATGTTTGTGTTGTGTGTTGAATGGTTTTTGATGTCGCGGTGATGATTTGGGAACCGTAAAATTTCACTCTCACGTGACGGGACAAAATAAGCTTGCTGGGAGATGATTAATAAGCTTGAAGGATGGAAGCAAATAAGGTTCTCGTATCGGAGATAGGAGATAAGGGAAATTGAAAAGATGAAATGGCGGGAGCGGAGAAGGAGATCAAGGGTCGAATTTTTGAAGAAAATGCGTGATGGGAATTTGTTCATTGAAATGTCACATTTTTTGTGGTTATTTTGGTATCAATTTTAGAGATGTTTATTCCTTGTTGAGTATTCCAGTTGGAGGCTGAGATGATTCATTGGAGACAAAAAAACTATGAATAATTCTTTACATAGTACTGTATATTACTGATTTTACCCCTTTACACAGTTTTTATCTCTTTTTTCTAGCCTTTTTCGCCGGATATTTGATCATTTCCACTGTCTTATAGTCGATACAACTCTGGGACCCCACCATTCGGGCGGTGGTGTAGTGGAAATATCTGCCTTCCCAAATTGCAAGCAGGCCAGGGGTTAATTCCCCCCCGCTCATTCTTTTTTGCTTCTCGTGTGGATGTTTTTCTTGTTTGCTGAGTCAGGATTGGTGTGTCCGGAAGCTGATTGAAAAATGAGAATAATGACATACTGACTATAGTCTTGTATTGAGTGAGTAGTTGACAGTTGGAAAGATTAATTATCAATGGCCATAATCCAATGGGGCTCCAGTCTATTCCTTTATGGAACAGCTCTCTCCATGTCCCACATGTGTCTAGTCGCATCATATACACCTGAACATCCAGTCGACGATAGAACGAAATAGACAAACAGGATATGTACAGATTGTACGGCACTGTACGTACAGTACATACTGTATTTTGTACAATTATGCTAAATTATCATACCCCAGTCTAATGATCAATAGAAACTCCCCGAGAGTGATCCATTAGCACCAAAGGGAACACAAGGGGCTATACTGAAGGGATACATGCTAGATGATACATAGATGATACATTTTAGATCATATAACTATACGAAGATAGATCCTAGCCTGGGTGGTTTGATTCCCAAATACTCCCATTATGAGTGGACTTTCGGTAAAATAGTTGCCTGAACTCAAGACGTGATATGAACTTGACTTCGCAAGTGCTATCAAACTCCCCTTCGACTCCGTAGGATCAACTCAATGACCATAATAACTCGGTATTGGTGACACTATAATTAGGGGGTATTTAATTCTATTTGCACTTGCAGTTACGAGAAATGAAGACCGAGTTCTTCACCAAAGTGAAGGGCATTTCTAGTTGCTCGTACCTCTCACTCATATAGAGCTTGGCTCCACAAAATGTTCGATGCTCTAATAAACAATCAAAACAACCCTGATCGAAGAGATTGAGATCGAGCAACTCGTTCAGCTGACCAGGTCTATTCTTGGATGCTCCTCTCATGTGGAGTTGGCGTCATGTTGAACTGTCGAACTTTTATTTATGCATGCTAATTTCAACGGTTCTAATTATAGCCAACCTTAAATGCCTCGGAATATTCAAGGACACATGGCGACAACTGGATCAATACCAATGGTATCAACTTTTTAGATGACTTGAGAACTCTCTAAACCGCTAAAAAATTAGCATTTGCAGTTTTATCTTCTTCGAATGCCCTTCAGAATGGCCCCACCACCACATCTGACCCCCACCTCGCTTAAGTCACCAGGCATCGGCAAACACTTCTCATCTGCACGGCTCTAAATAGATCTTCTACAAGTGACGTCGTTATCCACACGGCATTGCATTGGAAATGTGAGATGTTATCGACTTCGACGTCATCTTAGGAGCAAGTTATAGACTTAAATGGTGTCCCCAGAAGTATATAGACCCCCTCCATATCCCCTTCATTCCCTCACATAACATCTGCAAACTACTACTACAACAACAATCACAATGCTTTTAAAGACTCTTCTCATCTCTGCCACTGCTGCCCTTGCTGCTCCCATTGCCTGTGAACAGCCCCAGGAGCACGTGGAGACCAACTCCAACTCCAACTCCAACCCCAAGTACTCTCTGAACGCCATCATGCCTGGCCAGGGAGCTGTGGGAATGAAGGCCCTCCAGGTCCGAGGAGACTCTATTGTCTACGGACTGACCCAGGGGTTCTCCTACTTCAAGCTGGAGGCTGTTGGCGACAACCTTGTAAACGTCGAGAGCGAGGGGCAGCCTCCCAAGGAGCTATACGCCGCTGACAACGGAGAGCTTGTCATCAACGAGCACCCTGCTTCCGTAGGAAAGGGCTACAACGGTGGCTGGGAGTTTGAGGGAGAGAACTCGGTCAAGTCTGTCACCTACTATGGAGTCAACGAGTGGTACTCCTGCACATCTGAAGATGACCCTCTTCACGGTGGCCAGGTCGTCTACGTGAAGAAGGGTGACAATTATGCCTGTAAGGACCCCATTCACTTTACTGTTGCAGCCACCAAGGAGTAATCCTTTTAATTTTTATATATTTAATACCAGATAGGAAGGACTTTTAACAAGTGACTACGATTCGCCGTATAGTAGCACAATCGTGGATGAATCTTACAGGGAGAAAATCTCCTCAGATAGCTCATAAGTCATATTTTACGTCACATGACAGTCTAGGGAGTGGGTTTATGAGAAACGGTCCTATGTTGGCAATCCACAGAGGAACACCACACCTCCATTGATATTTCTATCACTGAAACTAGTCAAAAGAGACAGAATCACTGACCTGGGAAACTTGTTTAGGTGCATTCGTCGCTTCACAGTTTCAGATTATCCACTTTTTCGAGTCTTATCTCCCTTGCAGTTCTCATGCACATTCCACACTAGCGTCCTCCACAAAAGTCCTCAGAGAGCTCCTTGTTTATTGAGAGAGCTGTATAAGTACCAGATTTTGTATCCCAAGACATACATCAGATTTGAATGTCTCATGTGACCAATTTATTCGTCACTGTCTCTGCAAGAACACATTCTACTGTTCTGTTCTGTATACAAGGTTCATGACGGCGATGAGCCAAACGGTTCAGCTCATCGTCATGGCTTAGAGAGCTGAAACAAGATATATGCCATGGTATTTGACTAGATATGGTATTATACATTTAGTCACTCACATAGTTGGTTTGGATAACTGCATGGTTTCGTAGAACTATCTCAAGGTGTGTTTATGTCTCTAGGTGGTTTATGTCCAGGTGGGTTTATCTCTCAACGTGGGGGTTCTGTCAGAGGCCGTGCGAAAAAAAGGAAAGGAAACAGAATACTGGTCTCAATTGGAGCTCCTATTCACTAAAGGGAGTATAATTATCATTTTTCACACGTTCTGGCTTGTATCATAGTCAGGTTTCTCTCGAGAGTGCCATGAACAAGGCGCCAGTGAGATGCAAAGCGACAGTAGCTGTAAATGATGTAAAACGTCATTTCATGACATCCATGGTATCTTGGATGAGACAAAAGATCACATGAACTCCGACATAGACATAAATATATATAAATATTTTTAATTCTAATGATTCACTGCTAATGAACTTTTTTTTTATTCTAATGATTCACTTATTGGACCCCATTTTTAAACTCAAATTAAAGATCTCCACCGCTGAAACATCTTCAGGTCCTTGGCCCAGTTGGTTAAGGCGTCGAATAAAAAATAGCAACTTTGCAACGCGAAAGATCAGCAGTTTCGATCCTGCTAGGGACAAATCTTTTGGCGCAGCTGTTGGAGGTATTTGCGGGGACGGATATGGCAGTTACAAGTTCCGGTGGGACCAAATCTGCAGCCAAGACGAGGGGGAAACTACGTACAGTGCATATATGGATTTAAGGTTTTTTAGCAGTTTTTTTGCCACCCCGACGTTAGATGAACTTTTTTTAGCCGTCTTTCTTGTTTCCACGGAATCATGGCGAGTACGTCAACTACTGGTACATCCTTATTGTCGTTGTTTTTAGATCGCTCCTTTTGAGAACTGAACAAATATCTCACAGCTGAATACCTTTATTATAAGTATATATATATATATATATATATATTTTTTTTTTTTTTGCATTACATTCATTTAATTATAACTTTGCTGTGAAGGAATAACCTTTAAATGAATGTACGCTTTACACGAATATTTACTAATTAAACACGTTTTAGTGTCATGGTCCACTTGGCACGTACCTATTTCCAAAAAAAATCATAAAAAAACCTGGTTCAGTCCGGTGTTGTATTTTGGTCCACACTTCGCGTGTTTGTTCGTTCATCGGGAAAAAACGCCCACTCCAGTCCAGTTCTCTAATCTCAATCCTTCCATTGCCCCTTTTTTTCCTTTGAAAACGTCTCCTTGTGGTTTTTCTTCGTCATTGGTTTGGTTCTGCGTCCCCCTGTGGTGACTACGCCCCTGCTACGCTGTTATATATATATATATATTAATACAATAGGCAGAAAGTAGTTATTAACAGACGGTAATCGTTCGGATTCACTCACAACCGGAATAATTTAGTTTTGAGAGCTGGGAAGAGGGGTGAGAAAAACATACGGAATGACCATAATACAGAAGACGGCCATGTCAGTCTATGAGTCCATGTTGACCAAATGAAGGATCAGAAGAATACCGACTGAGAAAGACGAAGCTTCGTTACTTTAGCTTGTTGAATCGATCGTGAACGGTCAGTAGGACACTGAACTAAAGTCTTCAGAGTCATTAGAGCCACCTCCAACACTGATTGAAGAAGAGGGAATGGTGACATAGACAATCACAGTGCGTCCAGATGTGACAGCAGAGCCGGTGACTCCAGACTTACCTTTGAGCCACCAGTAACAAAAACAGGGATCTTTGCAGTACCGTACTGTAGGCGAGATGGACGGGGAACCCTGAACAATGCAAGTATCGGTGGTCTCAGCCACGGTCAGCAGCTCGAATAAATCACCATCAGTGTTTGTGAGATTCAGATTGCCATCCGCATGAGTGCTCAAACAATTCCTGGACAGTGTCTTATCTAACTACGGGTTCTGGCGCGAATCGTGTAGAAACTGTGGTCATTGCAACTTGTTTAAGGAACCGTCGGAGTTTATGAGAATCTCTGTTCCCTCATGGGGACATTTTAGTTGATACAGGAGTACCGTAAGAGTTGGTGCGAATGGCAGTTACAGCTGTGGGGCCAGTAACGATGCTACAATATATACAGTACAATCTGTACAGTACTTGTAGTTGCCACTATACTCTCAGAGGGAATGAGAAGATGAGAAGATTAGTGCGAACAAACAAGTTGTCAGTGTACTAGTGAGGGTATCGCTTCCAGCTTCAGGTACAGGAACAACGTGAGTAGAGAGGAGGTTGCCCGTCTGAATCTGAGAACTTTTACCCAGGAACAATGTCTGGAAACAATAGTATCTGTCTAATAGTCACCATTCGAGTATTGTCAGTTCCAGTGAGTAATCCCTCTATATCTCAAACCTCAATTACCCCAATTGCCCCAAGGAGACTGTTTATCCATTTGCCCTGTGCAATGTTGGATCCATCAATAGACCGTATGTAAAATAGGTATAGGACAGTACAACCACTATACAGTATGTACAGTAAAACCAGTTATTTCTCAGAAACTGTCTTGATTGAATGGGAACGTTCTGTGTAACTGGTAGTATGAGCACCAGAATGCATCAACATTACAGTATGCTAACTCCATGCATCAAGGTCACTAAACCGCCATAATTTACCGACTGCAATCTCTACAGCAGCTCAATGGAATGTGCTATAAACTCCTGCATTGTACTGTAGGATAGAGACAATAAACTGTACTTGTACCTCTAGAACCAGATGCAATCATACACCTATTGTAGATTCGCAAACCATCATACAACAGGTCCGTGATTATGGGAACTTTGTCATTCTCTACTTCAGTACAGTACTTGTACTTCACTTGTACAAGTACGACATTGACATCACTAGAATGTATCGAACATAAACGACAGCCTTCGTTCAGTCAAACATCAATATTAGGTCACTTGATCCGTTAATTATACGACAGAAAGACGTTTATGATCGACCCCCTGCATCAGCCCAAAATGATTGAACATGTGCTCATAATACCGTGGAGTATACACGGTAACGTGTCAAATAATGATGGTTTTTTGACCATCTTAGAACCAATTGATTAGTCAGCGACTTCATACGAGTACCAATGCCAGTTTCACACAATGTTGCCCACCTATAACTGCTGTCATCGTGTTCCTGGTTAAACTCGCGGGTCTATTCCTCGGCTAAAGTTAATAGCCGAGGGGACCTGCCGGGAGGTTGAAAATGTCTATATACCTGGGCGTTTTACAGGGTACGGGGAATGTGGAGATTTGGCCGTGGATTTTAACCCCCCCACGCGTGCGTAACGGGGATGTGATTATCTAATGTCCATACTGAAGACTTACATAATCACTCACGCGCGCGTTTGATACTTGTGCACTGTACGAGCATGTGTGCCGCGGTACGATTGCGTAGTTGTACTACATTGATATGGTACCGTCACACTGCAGAGACCCACCGACACAAGTCCTGTTCACGTGATCTGACCAATTGCCCAGCAGCACGTGATCGACACCCCCGGCTACTCTCCCCCAACAACGAAAAAGCAATTCTCCAGACTAGAATGGTGGTTTTTAGTTTGGTCGGCTCGTGTTGTTCGTGGGGGTAAGTTGGGGGCCACACTTTATTTCACCGTGTATTAAAGTACTCGAACAATAGTGACTACAATCTCGTTGCAACTACTTGTACCGCACATCACCATGAACACAGACAAAGTCAACTCGATTGTGTCGTTTCTGCGGCCGCTGATTTCCGCCCACCGCTCGGCCTCCGCCAACGTGCCGTTTGTGCTCGGCTTTTCCGGGCCCCAGGGCTGTGGAAAGTCCACCTTGGTAGCCGAGCTGTCTACTGCTCTGAGACAGGCCCCCTTCAACTACAAGGTCATTGAGCTGTCGCTGGACGACCTGTACCTGACGCACGAGGGCCAGGAGCGACTGTCGGAGGAGTTCCCCAACAACAAGCTCTATCGACACAGAGGCGAGCCTGGCACCCACGATGTCGCTCTGGGCGAAAAGACCCTCAAGAGCCTGGTACAGAACAAGGTGACTCCCGTGCCTCGGTACGACAAGAGCAAGTTTCAGGGCCAGGGCGACCGCGTGCCCGAGTCCGAGTGGCCCGTCATGACGCCCCCTTTTGACGTGGTGCTGTTTGAGGGCTGGTGTGCTGGCTTCCGAGCCATCTCCATCGACGAGCTGGAGGCTCTGTACGCGCAGAGCACGAGTCTGGCGCGTGACGAGACAGATCCCGACGCGGCACCGGCAGTGGATCCCGCCAATCTCGAGGCCTCGTCCATTGATCAGCTCAAGGAGCCCGTGCCAACGACTCTGGCACACCACCAGTTTTCCGATCTGCAGCAGGTCAACCACGAGCTCAAGAAGCTCCAGCAGCTGTGGAAGTACTTTGACGCGTTTGTGCACCTTGACTCGCTGGACATAAACTTCACCTACAAGTGGCGTTTGCAACAGGAACACGCGTTGATCCAGAAACGAGGAACAGGCATGACCGACCAGCAGGTCAAGAAGTTCATCGATGGCTACATGCCTGCCTATGAGATGTACATTCCCGGACTGAGAGAGCAGACACTATTGACTAGACCCAATCGGCAGTTGAGATTGGTGTTGGACGAGGACAGAAAGGTCAAGTTTGAGAGAGTTAAATAGACGAGCTAGGCGCACCGCCGCTAGCTGTTCCTTCGTCGCCGCTCTAGGTTGAGACGATAAGGATGGAGCAGCTGTTAGTTGCCTTCCCTCCCATGTTCATTTTGGTGTGATTCAGGAGGCCATGGGCTCGGATCATGACTAGGAATCTAGGAACTCTACCAACAACGGTAGGGTAAGAACTAGGAGGATGTGATTTCACAGAGTAAGAACGAACCCCAGTCACGAGTTGGACTGTTGTTTCGGTCGTCGCTATACATATAAAAGATACATATACAGATATGAGTGGGTAGTGTGTGCACCAACGTGTGTCTCATGATGCAAGTTTATGGCAAGAAGATGTTTTATATTGCTATTCTCTCCTGTTTATGAGTTTCTTCATCACCAACGATAGTATATGTGTATATCACAGCAAATACACCTCAAATACTAAGTGGAATCGTTTCTTGACCTTTCACACAGTTGATTGTACCCTGCGACAGTCTTCTGACCTTAGCTATTTGTAGCTTCTAGTCAACTTGCCTTCAATCAGAGCTACACTAGACACTGCATTCGACTCTCGTTTCTATATCTATCTTTGTCGAGTTTCAGCACCAGTCATCCACAACAGCTAACATCTTCGTCAAATTTCTCATTGTACATTCTTGCAGGCTTTTCTTTATCTCATTCTCTTACATACTAAAGAGCTGGCTTCGCAGACCTTTCTTTTTTATCCATCTATAACACCTACCATTTACTCCTTAGCAGCAAACCGCTCGACATCGTAGGTGAAGTCAAAGTAGGAGGGGTCAAAGTGGTGGATTCGGATGTATCCCTCCTCTCCTCCAGAGGCGTAGGAGCCGCCATTGGGGTGGGCAACGACACAGTTGAGGGGACCGAAATGGCCCTTGACTCGGCCAACCTCGTCCTCAAAGATCTTGTGGTAGAATCGGGCCTCAAACTTACCATCTCGAGAAGAGGTGGTGGTAACATCCTTGGCGTCCTGTCCTCCTCCCAGAATGACAAAGTCCTTCTTGCTGGTGATGCATGCCGAGTTCATGGAAGTATCGGTCTTGTAGGTCTTGAGCAGCTTGAGAGAGTCCACGTCTGTCAGTCTAGCGGTCTTGTCCTTGGAACTGGTGATGACGTAGGTCTTGTCTGGCGAAGGCTGCAGATCGGTGATGGGGAACTTCTCCTCGTGGATCTGTGTGGAAGCAATGAACTCGCCGGTGGCTCCGTCGTACTTGGACAGAGAGCCGTCAGCGTGGGCTGTGATGATGTACTTGCCTCCGTACGACCACACGGCAAACGAAAACTTGTCGGCGCCCTCCTCGGGCTTAATATCCATAATAGGCTCCGTCTCCTGGGTGGCGTTCACGTCGGCCTTGACGTTGAACACGGAAATGCCACCGGGGTAACCCATCATCTTCTCAGACAGAACAATGAGCTTGGTTCCATCAGGGGAAAACTCTACACGCTTGACGGTGGTCTTGAAGTTCCAGCTGTGAATCGTCTTGCCGGTCTTGATGTCCCACAGACGCGCAGTCTGGTCAGCAGAGCCAGTCGCCACAATGGTGGTGGTGGGATCAGCATCCACAGAAAAGTTGGCTCCTCCAGAACCCTCGAGAGTGCCTAGTCGCTCGCCGTTGTGAGAGTACCACACGCAGATGGTCTTGTCTCGGGCGACGGAGAAGAGCAGATCGCCCTCCCGGTTGTACTTGAGCTGGGTCAGGGGTCGCTCGTGGCCTTGCAGTAGAATAGGTCGCATTGTGATGGTGTGTTGGTAAGAGATTTTTCATCGCTTTTTTTATGTCAGTGTTGGAACTTAAATTTGGCTGAGTAAGCGCAGCAACTCAGAGGGACCCGAGGGATTGCATCGAGCGCGTTAAGAGCATCAGATGTCCATTTGTGGCCAAATCAGTCACAATAATTCATTTATTGCGTTTCTTTTTTCCGTCGAAATTCCTCTCATACCCGTAACAAGGATGAAAAAAACGAAAAATTAGAAATTTAAAAAATTTAAAATAAATTGAAAATATACACAGTCTAAAGGTAGACTATCTAAATACAATGCTCGTTCATAAAGAACATGCAGCTAGAATTGAACTAAAACACAAGTCTTGCTGATACGTTGATCGCCCATGACCGCCCTGGCAAGCTATGCTTAGCTACTTGTTCAAATACCTCAATGATGGAGCACATACTTTCTCATTACTCAGTTGTTCACTTTAGTACTTCAATCTTCTCCTCGTACTGTACTCTTACTCGTTTATACTCGCGTGGCAACAACCACATGAGTACCTCGGTCGGCCACCAGCTTGCCCTCAGAATCTCTTTCTTCCTTGGGAGCCTTGGAAACAACACCCTCGATGAACTCCTTCAGTTTGGCCTTCTCAGGCCCGTCCAAAGCAGTGATATAACTGCGAGACTCCCAGTAGTTCCACATGTCCTCGTCCGAGTAACTCAGCTGGTAGGGCAGAATCTTTTCCTGGTAGGGCATCTTGAACCACGTCTGGTTCTTGAAAGAATCCTGCCACTTGTCATGGCGGTACTGCGGAACGTTGACGTCGTATGACCACACCTTTTCGGTGGAGATCTTCTGCCAATGAGACGGAGACAGCTTGTCTAGCACCTCAATGTTCCAAATGAACACGAGCTTTCCTCCAGGCTTGGTAATTCGATGCAGCTCCTCAAGCGACTTGTGGTCGGCAAACCAATGGTATGCCTGCGCCACAATGACAGCATCGGCCCATTGGTCTTCAATGCCAGTCTCGTAGGATGATCCGATCTTGGCTTCGACCTGGGGGAAGTTCTTCTTGAAGGAGGTCAGCATTCCCTCGCTGGGCTCGACCGCAACCAGATCATAGCCATTGTTGATGATCGACTTGGTGAACTTGCCGGTGCCCACGGCCAGTTCCACCACCTTGGAGCCCTTGTGCAGCCCAGCAGTGTCAATCAGCCACTTGACGGCATCCTGCTGGAACGAAGGCCGAGCCTTGTCGTAGAGCTCGTGGTTGGCGTTGAATGAAGAGAGAGACGTGGCGTTGACAGACATTGATGGAGAGATGATGATGAAGGAGAGCGGGAACTAACCCTTATATCGTATTGGTAGCTTGTTAGTGTTGGCTCCACCACAGTTGATCCGACGGATTAACTTTGGGGAGAGCATACAGTTGCGGGGTTGTGCATGGGTGGGTTGATATCTCGTGATGTAGAGCAGGTGTGGAAAATCCGAAAAGTGCATTCTACTCGGAAGGACTCACTTTATCATTTTACAAAGTGACAGGTTGATCTATTTATCATTCATCCTACTTGAAGATTCGGATCCACTTCGCTTCACTCAACAAACTCACCGGTTCGGAAAGCCGTGTCTGAAGCGGTTGGGAGTAGGTTTAATTTCAATTAAAGGGGATTATCCATAATTATTAATTAATTCGTATTAATTCGTATTAAATTGGGTAAAATCGGAAAAAATAATACCGACTCAATTTGCAGATATGTGAGGATTTCGACACTAAAGTAGCTACAGTAACTCACAAAAAAGGACTCTAACCACTACTTTTCCAACACAAACACCCCAACATGACACTTCATAAAGTTCATCGGAATCCACTTTCTCTCCGAGTCGCACATCTCCAGTTTACATCCTTGTATACATGCGATCTACACGAGTGGTGCAAGAACAGAGGCCGACCTGCTCAATACTTGGCAGATACAAGTAGCTACGTAATGTGCCAGAATTGAAGTCATTGCATGCATCTCCACTGTTTTCCACATCAAGATTCACCAACCATCTCTCTCTCTCTCTCTCTCTCTCTCTCTCTTCTCTCTTCTCTCTCCCCTTCCAGTCTCGTTTTTCCAGTTTTCATAACTTATCTATATGCAACCACTTAGTGGAAAGTTCGGCAGGGGTAGCCCTTGGGGTAGATGGCAGCCTCGCCCTCAATGATCTTCCACTGCTTGGGAGCCAGAGTGGGGGCGACGGGAGGGAGACCGTTGACGGTCAGCACCTCGCCGTAGATAACGTCCTTAGAGGACTTTCCGAGGGCCTGGGTGAAAGAAACACCACCGTTAGCAATGTTGGCAAGGGCCTTGGTTCCAGCCTCGCCGTCGGCGATTCTTGGGGTAGCCTCAGAGCCGAGCTCGAGCAGACCGGTCACGGTCTTCTGATCGAAAAAGGCGGTCTGGGGGTATGCTCGTCGGTGGTCTCGCTTCCAGTAGGGGTTCTCGGCAATGTCGTTGGTGGGGTACGAGGAGGGATCCTGGTAGACATTGGCCTCGGGTCGAGAACCGGGGGTGGGGACTCGATAGAGAGGCACAATGGGGTTACCGGTAGATCGGTTAGGGGCAATAGCCAGGAGAACTCGGAGCTTCTCCCAGATACCCTTAGAGCCGACTGTGTATTTCTGGGTTAGAATTGTAACGAAAGGGGTGTGGGGTGTGTGATGGAGATATGGTGTGGTACCGTAAACAACATTGTTATCTCAATAGAATGGTGTTTTTTCGAGTAGTAGAATGTGTTGTTTCAGGTCGTGTTTGGTCGGTCGCTCGTGTTAAAAGGATCCATCCATATCATATTCATTCCCTTCGCTTCTCTTTGTCGCTTCCATTTCCTGTCACATCTTTTTGTAGCTTCCATTCTCAGTCACATCTCTTCAGCTGTGATCATGACACAACTTCGGGCCATGGATGTCGCAGAACATGTGGAGAAGCCGTGATTTCCCCATCGAACAGTCCAACACCGTCATACCACCTCCCTCGTCTCTTGCCGCTCGTACTCACCTTGAAAACAGGGACGGGACCGCCAGGCAACATTTTGGTGTCTTGTTACTAAGGTGTGGATTTCGCTGCAATGTTGGCCTACTCTAATATCGGTTGGCCAATGAACGCTGGGGTTTTAGCGACGGGTCGGCCGGGTAACTTGATTATATGGGTCTGTCCCAATTGGCACTACGGGAGGTCGTGTGTTCGAATCTGGGGTTGGTGTGTTTGAGTTGGCATTTAAAGTTGTAGGTGGATTCAGACAGGCAAACGCGATTTTAAGCTCACCAACAAAGTTCCGAGGTTCCAGGGTGTGGATGGTGGAGAGGAGTGAGTGAAATGCACTAATTAAATCAGAGAACAAAAAAAAGGGGCTTTATAGAAAGTACCGGAATGTTTTTATCTTGCTGTTTTGTCTGTTTATACTACAGCGCGTTGTCACTGAGTGCAGTATCGTAGGTACAGTATCGCACAGTATGTACATACTTGTAGTATGCCTGGTAGCGAATACGACGTCCCATTGTCTTACGGTTGGCCTTTATGGATCGTTACTATCGGGACCGTCGTACAGTCGCTCTGTGTCTTGGACAAGGGTTTTGTCCGACACGCTTCCAACGCTGTCCCGAGACCTTCTGACTCACTTCCCCACGGCGCCACCCCAGTCAACGCCTAATAGGGGCGGAGGGGGAGGGGAAGTGTGCCAAGTGGCATTCGACGAGTATAGCAAGGGACGCCGGCCGTAAGATGGCTGTCAGAGTCGTAAAATGCTCGTTTTTTTGGACGGATCTGCTCACACCAGGCTCGTACTCGCGCTCGCAGCTGCTCCATGAAGCTCTGCGTCTCTCTACCTGCCGTTGTGGAAACGCAGTAAACACGTGCATCAGTAGTTTCCGCATTAGTGCGAGCTAGTAACGTTGTGAGGTTCGAGAGTCGGTGACGAGGGCCCGACGGACTCTCTAGAACTACGGCCAACGGCTTTTTTCCGCCACTCAACGAACAGACCCAGATCATGAGTCTCAAAATGTGATATTTCCTCCGTAAATGTGTTTTCTTTTTTCTTTTTTCCACGTCCTCTCGACTTATCTGATTCCATCAACCTCAACCATAAAACTGGGGAATAAACTCACACTTATAGCACGACCAAAAGTAGCGTGCGAGCAGGGAAGAAAAAAAGCCTGAAGAAGAAAAGGAAAAATATAACAGCAAAGGAGACGGCAGTGTCGTTGGTGTCACCGACAACCGTACTTAAACTAGTCTCATTCCTATTGACCACCCTCGACACTCTCCTCGACGTCTCCAGCCCTTTAGCAGCCAAAGCACACCTCCCCAACAACTCGGCTTTATCGCTTTATTCCCCACATATCGTGCATGTCACAGGCACCTGGCGCAACGTCGGTATAGCAACATCAAATACCTCAGACAAGAAGACAAGACACTTACAAAAACCGACGACGACACGGACACGGACACAAAAGCAGCCGAAAACAGCGACCTGGGCCAGCCTCGAAACAAAAATCACATCAACGAAGAAAAAAAAAGCGTCCAGACGACGACCAGCATCTCATCCCCCCACACGCATCACACACATCCCGCACATCTAGCATCTCACACATCATGCCCAACATCCGCAACTTGCAGGTCCGCAAAGGCATCGCAAAGGGAGTGGTTCTTCTTTTCTATATTGCCATCTTCCACATTTTCGTCAACACGTCGAGCGGGTCGATCGAACAGTATCTCAGCGCCTCACCACCACATCTGTACCTCAAACACCTGGCTGAGCATGTCTCGTGGCTTCCAACAGACAGCAATCTGTGGTTGACGGTGGTGTTTGTCACGGTGGTCATCAACTCGCTGGTTCTGCTTACGTGGGTCATCACTCAGGTCATCTTCCTGGTTCTGTGCATGGAGATCCTCACCAAACGACGGTGGTCTGGGGTCATGAATCTCCTCGCCGAGCTCTTTTAGATACTTGTACATGTATATATTATTTATTGGACGTGGTTCTATGCGTATAGCGGGGGCAAAACGGGTCTTTATGGCCTAAAAGGGGGACTTTCCGTAGATGCTTGTACTTGTAGAAGCACGAATAATTGACCCCGAATTTATTATAGATTTTTCCAAATTGATTTGGATTTTCCATTTTTTTTCTTCATTTTTTTTTCTCCACACTTCACCTAATTCACCCCAAATCATATCTATTCACTGTCACTCCTGCACCGAAACGTCACACAGTCCAGCGGCTAAATGGCGCCAAGAGTGGAGCCTCTGCGTCCACGCGCACGACCGAGCCGAGATAACGCCTTCAACAAGGCAAAAAACCACCCAAGAGCGTTTTTTACCCGATTTTCCACAGCCTGACCCCCACTTCTCCTCACCTCTTGGAACCTTAATTCGTGGAGTTGGATTTGCGTGGAATTACGGCTATTTACGAGCGTATTAAGAGGTAGCACTCGTATAAATTTGATGACAAGTGTTCTGAGACACACAAAGTGTCAACGGTTAAAAATTCACACCGTTTCAGTGACAGTTCCTCCTCTCGAACATCCTACATTTCGACATCTGTGAGGGGTGCATTATGCATCGAGGTTGAGTTGGAATAAAGAGAATCAACAAGAGCAGAATAAATCGCCAGAAATGTATAAAATAAAGGAGTCACTAATTGGGGTATATAGCTGATAGCTACAATATTAGCTACAAGAACATACTCTGAAAAAAAGGTAATTCTGCCCAGATGAACAGAAGGGTCTATTCTGTACAGTTTACTCATTCTGTAGGTTTTCATAATGGTCAGACTAAGTATGTAGGTACCGTGTATGTATTCTGTACCGTGTATATATACTTGTACTGGTTCAGTAGACACTTGCAAACATGGTTATAGATTTATCGCAAGTATCGTACTGAAAACATACTGCTATTCCCAATAACAACCATTCAACTCTACAGTACATTCGGAACAATCCCAACGTCTAACTCTGTCTGACTCAACGGCTTGGATAAGGCGATGGAACTGTCTACAGTGGTTGTCGGTGTATGATTGGATGTGGGTTCTCATGGGGAAAACAATAGGTCGAATGATTATGTCTCAGGAGTCTCAAGAAACTGCAAGTATCGGATACTCAACATTACCTCCGATCTCCCTATCATCACTAACTTGACACACCAAGATTATCATACTGTAGCTCTTGTAGGTTTGTTGGTGCTCGTATAGAAGTCGTGTTAGATTTGCACATAGGTCTTATCAAGTCGTCGTTGCAAGAGTGATTGAACATTTGTACATTCAAGCATTGATAGCGGCTATTTCCAGCCCCTCTTGTCCCATAACCGAGTTCCGATCAGTTCATTGTAAGCATGTACTGTACCTGTACAAGAAATATCACGATGCCTTTATAATTACAACAGTATGTACTGGTCATTCGCAAAACTAGGGGTACCACGGAACAGATTTGAGAGAAGATGTGGACTAGAAAATCACTTACGTTCAAATTCGTCACCGAGACATTGTCAATTGAGCGTTCTCAGCAAGAAAATCTGCCATGAATCGCCTTTTTTGGCCCCCCATTCGGTACTCGAATGCCTGCATAATCTCTGCACCGCGGCTAAATATACTCGAACCTTGATAACCCCCGCTCGATAACGCGATCCAGAGTCCGATATAAATAGGATCGTTGAGTCTGATCTGTTCAGCCGTAGTACACTCAATTACGTCCGCCTAAGACAATACAAAAACCCGCAACTAAACACTATCACTCAGCATGGACGGAACAGTTCAGGCACAGACATACTTGCAGGCTCAAACCAACGGCCAGCGATACTGGGACTCGATCCACGAGTCGTGTCAATGGGGCGCCACCGACGACGGCGGAATGAACCGGCTCACTCTCAATGATGACGACAAACAGGTGCGTCTGTGGTTCATTGCCGAAGCCGAAGCTCTGGGCTGCAAAGTGACTGTGGACTCCATGGGCAACATTTTCGCGGTTCGACCTGGAAAGAACAACGACATTCCGCCTATTGGAATGGGCTCGCATCTCGACACGCAGCCTCGAGGCGGCCGATACGACGGAATTGCCGGTGTCATTGCCGGTCTCGAGGTGATCCGAGCTCTCCACGAAGCCGATCATACCACCTATGCACCCATTGCGGTCATTGATTGGACCAACGAGGAAGGCGCCCGGTTCCCCAAGGCCATGGTTTCCTCGGGTGTGTGGGCCGGAAAGATCCCCCAAGAACACGCCTATGATCTGCGAGACGTCAACGAACCCGATACCAAATTTGTGACCGAGTTGGAACGAATCGGATTCAAGGGAACCACCCCCGCCAGCTACAAAGATCTGCCCCTCTCTGCCCATTTCGAACTTCATATCGAACAGGGTCCCATTCTGGAAGCAGAAGAGAAGGATGTGGGAATCGTCAAAGGTATCCAGGGCATGCGGTGGTACGACGCAGAGGTGATTGGACGAGAGGCCCACACCGGAACAACCCCCATGAACCGACGATGTGACGCTTTGGTGGCAGCTGCTGCCATGATCCAGGCAATTGAAGAGACGGCAGTTTCTCTGGGAGGTCTGGGAACCGTGGGAATCATCAACTCACTGCCCCAGTCCACAAACACCATTCCCGGAGAAGTCAACTTCTCTATCGATCTCAGACACACGGACGAGAGCAAGGTGGACGAGCTGGAAAAGGCCGTCTTTGATAAGCTGGAGGAGATTGCCAAAAAGAGAGACGTGACCTTCACACACTCCATGAAATGGACCTCTCCTGCCCTGCACTTTGATCCCGAGTGTCAGAAGGCCCTCGAGCTGTCGGCCAAGCACGAAAAGATGTCCTACCGACGTCTTCAATCCGGTGCAGGACACGACTCAGGCTACACCTCTTATGTGTGTCCCACAGCAATGCTTTTCATTCCCTGCAGAGACGGTATTTCCCACAATCCCGCCGAGTACTCCACTCAGGAGCAGTGCTCCAAGGGCGCCTCAGTGCTGCTCGGCGGTATTCTCAGATACGACGATATGCTTGCAGAGAAGAATGGTAGATAATGAACAAGTAGCAGTAATAGTATGACAAAAGTTATGAGGCCATCACCAATATGATTGAAAAGTAGTACCATCCAAATGTTCTTCACTATATACAGTTAGTCCCTATCCGTACCATCCAATGACTCATACATCTAATGTTCGTCTTCTTGATCCCCCTCTTCCTCTCCCTCTTCATCGTCACTGTCCTCATCCTCCATGCTGACCTTGATCCATGAGGGCCAGGCGATTTCAGCCTTGAGCAGCGACCTAATCTTGTCAACAATGAAACGGTCCACCTTGCCGACGTTTCTGAGGGCAGCTCCATTCGTATCATGGTGTCCAATTTCGCTGTCAATCTTGACGTCACGAATGATATCGAGTCGTTCTCTTCCTGTTCGTGCCACAGCATGGTCCGAGTCGTCCAGGTCGCAAATAACACTCAGATAAATGGACTTTTTAATGTATGCCATTATTGCCAGCGAGTTGATGTTGATATGCGACAGATGGAGTTTCATGGGAAGCAACACTACGTCGTCCGAGGGATAGTTTAGCCGTAAAGTAGCCTCGACTCCGATACGGATATCACCGGTGTACTTGACTCGAAACAGCACCTGAAGATCGTCTTCGCGGTCCTCCGGTACCGGTTGTTGTTCGCGTTCCTCCGGCGTCCTTGGGGCTGTTGATTCACGCACAGACTCGACGATTTCGGCTTCAATCGGCGTGTTGAGAGGCAACCGACTGCTGGTTCGTGTGTGTCCATTTGTGGCCCAGGAGGGAATGTTAAGGGGCGTTCTGAGCCCGGACATGAGCGGAGCACTGCCAAGGGGGTGGAAATATGACGCTATCCCTCGATCAATCGGGTTGGTTGTGTTTGTGTGGATGTGGGGGGTGCTGGGTGCCGATCTGCGCTGTTGCGGGGGGTGTAACGGCGGCAAGTAGTGCGAGTCGGCAGCCGCTTCTTCCTCCGCGTAGAACTCGGGGAACGGGTCGCTGATGTGCTTGATTTCGAGCTCGGGAGGGATCGTTCCAAGACTCAGAGTGGTGATGGACACGGACCGAATGTTCCGAGGCAGGTCGAGCTGCTGGAACTGCTTGTCCAGAAGCGAGCGCAGCCATTCGGCAACATCGATCTCATCACTGTTGATCATTCCATCCCAGTCTAGATCGATGGACATGCTGGCTGTGAAGATATCGTAGTGTGTCTGTGGTGTGACCTGACCGCGCCGTGTCTGAGATTTATTTAATCAGTGTGCATGAACGGAGCTAAAGTTGGGTTTAGTTGGCGGTGGGAGATTAGTTGAGTTGGGGTTGGGATAATTGTTAAACTAGGTCTCACACATTTGTCTCTCACAAGTCCACCAATCATGCATATATTGCGCTGTGACAAAAAGCTTCCAGACATCTCAACCAACACCAGCATCATAAACCCGACATGTTGGCCGGTCTACGCTGCCGAACCACCTCCATTCTCTCTGCATCGCAACACTACCAATGTCGGCACTTCTTCTCCTTTCCCTCCAATGAACCAACCACCTTTTCCGTGACACAACGATTCAACTACCCCCCAGGTCTCATCTACGGAGTGGTCTCCGACGTCCAACATTACTCGGAGTTTGTGCCCTTTTGCGAAGGCTCGACAATCACAAAAACAGATGGAGACGGAAACCCGGTCGAGGCGGTGCTAAAGGTGGGCTGGAACCAATTCAACGAGGAATTCGCCAGCAAAATTGAATGCGTGAAAGATAAGAGCGTTGTTGTGAGTATCGCCATGAGGAAGTCACATGACAAAGCCATATGATTCCGAGCATCATAGGTAAACAATCACAAGTTGGAAAATGTGCCTGATCCAATGTCGTATCATGGCGCTTTGAAGACCACGTCTCATACGTGTGTATTATTACACCCTTAGGATCATGATCCCACTTGAAAAACGTGATGTCAGTGGGCTGTCGGACTATTTGAATCACGTGATACCACCAGAGCCATCGCCCCGTGTCACATGATACCACTTCACATCCTGCGGGATACTGGTACTGTATCTTTACATGGCTGCATCTGCCAGATCAGCTTGGTTCTATGACATGTGACACTTTTGGATCACCTGGTAAAACAGTCACATGATGTTATCCGTCCTGTCTCCTCTGCAGACATGGTATCATCGCTTGTTGACATCATGATCTGGATCCCGTCACTTCCTTTGCCTAACTAACGCAGTCCTCAGCGCCGGACCACTCCATGTTCAATGTGCTCTACTCAAAGTGGACAATCTCCCCCAGCCAAATCTCTGAAAACGCATGCAATGTGAAACTGGACCTCGAGTTCCAGTTCAAAAATGCAATGTACAATATGGTATCTTCTCAGTTTGCGCCAGCTGTGAGCCAGGTCATGGTGGACGCTTTCACCAAGCGAGCTCATGCCGTCGCTCTTCAGGAAAAGAGAAAGGTGAATTAGATGTATATACTTGTAGATAGATGGAAGGATGGTGTGGTTTGTGCCATGCCTTGTTTTCTCAAGATATTGGGGTGGTGGTGCAAGCACCCCTTGGGAATGATGCTGTCAGGACTTGTAAGAAGTACCGACACAAGTATTTGTATATTGGATGTGATCCTCTTTCGGAGTAGAATTCAATAGTCTTTAGACACTTAAACTAGACAGTCGTGATTTCCTTTTTTCTCTACCCAATTTCTGAGATCTTCTCTAATTTATCCTGTTTAAAAAATGGAAAATAATATTCTCAATAATTCTCATTCCACGTGCAGTTATGTATTCGACTCGGGGACAGTTAGAGTTGATTGCACTTTTCTGAAGAAAAAAAGTGAATAATGCCACAATAAATAGACAAGAACAGTGGATAAAAAACAAGCACGTGATATAATCAAGTGAAAAAAAGCTCCATCTACTCCTTCTTCCAGCTACCTTATCGGCCCAACAATGGTGGTGTTGCGTAGTCGTCAACTAGATCAACGTCATATTAGGGATGCAGCTAACATGCTGTTGAATGGGACGGCTCTGGGGGGCTGATGTGGGGGAAGGATTACTAATAGCTCTGGATAAAAAGGGACTTGCAGAATTATCAAGAATTAATGTCAAGTTTTCAGATTTATTCCGTCTTCATCACGGGATTTTGACGTCCAAACCCGCAAATATCACCACATTATCCAACTCAAATTCTGCAGTCCACTTGACTGACTCTTTGAGCCTAACGCTAACTGGATTTATAGATCCCCTGCCAACTCGACTTTTGATACTTTTCAAAAGGCGGTTGAAAACAGACATTTCAAGATTTTTGCGCGGATCAGACACCTTTCGCGCTCTCCGGCTTCTCTGAGCATATCTCGTCCATCTCGTTCTCTTTGTGCGCCCCGCTTTTCGCTCAGATCATCACCGTCCCTATCAAGACCCTTTTTCACCTCCTCCGAAATGGTCAGTGAAGCGATTCCAGACCGGCCTCTGTCCAACACCGCGTCGGACTCGACCCGATCCAAAGATGTGGTCTTCCTCAAAGACTTGCTGCTCAAAACGTTCATTGGAGTAGATGCATGGCAACGAAACGAGGCCCAGCCGGTGGAGGTGTCGATGTGGATGAAGACGAGTATCGCCAAGTCCGGAGCCCTCGACCATCTGCCCGACTCCATCAACTATGCAACCGTGTGTGAAGAAGTCACCAAACTCGTCGAAACCAACAAATTCAACTCCCTGGAACATATCGCCGATGCAATCAGTACACGAATCCTCACCAGTGGCTGCGGAGCCGCCTGGGCCATGATCAAGGTCAGCAAACCTCGTGCTCTGCTTCGGGCACAGTCTGCTACCATCCAGATCATCCGCGAGCTCGACCCCTACACTGGAAAGATTTCTACACCTGCAAACCATACCGACGTCGTGAGCATCAGTGGGCTGAATATCGTCACTATTATCGGTATCAACGCCGGTGAGCGTATCCACAGACAAAATATTACCATTGATCTCATCCTCTACAAGCCCCAGAACTCGCCTGTGGGATTTGACAAAGCCTACAACTTCAGAAATGTGGTGGATGTGGTGGTGGACCACGTGGAGGCCTCTGAGTACAAAACTGTCGAGGCTCTGGTCACGTCTGTGGCTGACGTTCTTTGCAGCAAGCTTGGAGTTGAAAAAGCTACTGTTACTGCGAAGAAACCCAGTGCTCTTACCTTTGCAAAGGCTGCGGGAGTTGAAATCACCCGTTCCAAGGACCGACTCAAGTCCGAATACGTGCTTTCCAACGAAGACAAGCCCAAGGACGCTTCTTTGAAGCACGAAGTGTATATTGCATTCGGATCCAACGTGGGAAACCCCTTTTACAACATCTCTGAGGCCATTAAGGAACTCGAGAAGGCAGGAATCGAAGTCAAGGATGTGTCCCATTACTACATTTCCGAGCCCATGTTTGTCCAGGACCAGCAGAGGTTCATCAACGGTGTTCTGCGAGTGTTCACGTCTCTTGAACCCATTGCCCTGCTTGATGTGACTCAGAACATTGAGTCCGAGAAGCTCAAGCGAGTCAAGGAGGTCGAGAAGGGTCCTCGTTCCATTGATCTCGACATTATTCTCTACGATGATCGAGTCTTCAAGCACCCCAGACTCACCATTCCCCATGCCGGTGTTATTGACCGAAGCTTCGTGCTCAAACCTCTGTTGGACGTTCTTCCTAGCGATCGACTTCATCCCGTGACCATGAAGTCGTTCAAGGAGCATCTGGGTCTTCTTCCCAAGAGCTCCAACGTGCAAAAGTCGTCTGATCTCAACGAGGTTGTTCCTGTTGGCTCTCTTGAGTCGGAAACTGGCCGGTTCCTGGAGTTTGACATTGAGCAACGAAAGAACAGACCCACCCAGCTCATGGGGATCATGAACATCACGCCTGACTCGTTTTCTGATGGTGGAAAGTTCACTGTGGAAAACGCAGTTGAAGAAGCTAAGCGAATGGTGGCTGAGGGAGCCGATATCATTGACATTGGTGGCCAGAGCACACGCCCTGGAGCCGACACTGTCAGCGTGGAGGAGGAGCTGAAGCGGGTTATTCCTGTTGTCGAAAAGATCAGATCGTGCGAGAAGCTCAAGAATGTGATTCTCTCTATCGACTCCTTCTACAGCCAAGTAGCTGAAGAAGCCATCAAGGCCGGCGCCGATATCATCAACGACGTGACCGCTGGTTGTTACGATGCTCAAATGCTTCCCACCGTGGCCAAGCTCGGTGTCCCCATCATCCTGAACCACAGCAGAGAAGACGTTAAGAACAACACATACACGCTCGCTGCCAACGAAAAATCAACCCACGTGAACATCACCGAGGAGGAGGAGTTTGTGGCTGTTTTGGCGCGTGAAATGCAGGAAATTGTCAAGAAGGCTCGTGACTCGGGTCTGCGAAGCCACCAGATCATCCTTGACCCAGGTGTCGGTTTCGCCAAGAACCTGAAACAGAATCTGTGGACGCTCAAGAACCAGGAAGTCATTCGGACCAAGGGCAACCTCAACAACTACGCCTGGCTCATTGGAACCAGCCGAAAGAAGTTTATCGGAACAATTACCGACCAGGAGGTTGCGGCTGACCGACTTCTCGGCACGGCTGCCACCGTCACTGCAGCTATTCAGCAGGGCGCCGACATTGTTCGAGTCCATGACGTCAAGGACATCAAGCAGACCATCAAAATGTCCGACGCCATTTACAAGCAGCTTTACTAGATGGAGACACGGGGACAAAACCGCCGTTGGCCAACAAAAAAAAGTTGTACAACTACTGTACTTGTAACTTTTGACATACCGTACTCATACCAATAATGGTATACTATACAGATATCATTATAGAGAACTACAAGTACCAATTTTAAGCTAGACGAAAAAGAAAAAAAAGATGATCATAACCGCAGGAACGAGGCGAACTTCCAGATACCCGACAGTGGATAGAAGCGAGAGTCGCCATACGGAATATGTCACGTGACACCAGCTTCTCCTCACGTGCCACCAATTTCATCTCAACTTAGACGGTCATAAATCGCCGCTATGAACTCTGATAGCCTCACCTTGGCGCGATCGTCATGAAACTAAAACACTAACATAAAAGTGCACGCCATGGTGATGACGGTCAATTCGATCGGACTAATATTACGCTATAAATATACGCCTGGGGGAAGGAGACAAGCAACTTATTTGCCACCACCGAGGAAAGACTGTTGTGTTAGTAGGTTGATATGGGGGGAAGGTGAAAAAAAGAAAATATACATACTCCGATCTGATCCTTAAGCTGGTTCTCCATTTGCTTCTGGCCCTGCTTGGCAATAGCTCCAGCAATGAATCCAGTGACCTTGTCCTGCAGGCCACCTTCGCTTCCATTGTTGTTATTGTTATTGTTATTGTTATTGTTATTGTTGTTGCCATTCTTGTTGTTGCCGGACATGGCGCCAGAGATGAAGCCCTAAAACCATTAATATTCGCACTCTCGATACTGGGGAAATTAAATACTCACGCCAAGCTTGTCCTGAAGGCTGTCACCTCCACTGTTGTTGTTGTTGTTGTTGTTGTTGTTGTAGTTGTTGGAGTTGTTGTTGGAGTTGGAGTTTCCAGACAGCTGGCTAGAAATGAAGCCCTGATGTTAGTTGTGGTCAATTAACCATGATTGGAGCAGTCCTGTGTAGTGCTGCAACAGATCAATCTATCGTTGTAATACTCACGCCAATTCCGCCGGAAGACGAGTTGTTGGAGTTGTTGGAGTTGTTGTTGTTTCCGTAAGAGTTGTTGGAGTTGTTTGCAGAGTTGGAGGAGCCCTTGTTGCCGCCGCCAATCTTGGAGGTGATGAACTCGCCAATCTTCTGGTCGTACTTTCGCTCGTTGGCAGTCTCGTTCTTCTGGTCCATTCCAAAGAACTTTTCCTCCACCATGTTGATACCCTTGGCAACGTAGGGGTTGACATTGGAGTTGGAGTTGGAGTTGGAGTTGGAGTTGGAGTTGTTGGAGTTGTTGGAGTTGTTGGAGTTGTTTCCGTAGTTGGAGTTGGAGTTGGAGTTGTTTCCGTAGTTGGAGTTGGAGTTGGAGTTGGAGTTGTTACCGTAGGAATCGTTGCCACCATGGTTGGAGTTGGAGTTGGATCCGTAGGGAAGCTGTTGGAGGTTGGAGTTTTGGAGTTGTTTTCCGTAGTTGGAGTTGGAGTTGTTTCCGTAATTGGAGTTGGAGTTGGAGTTACCGCCGAATCCAGAGTTGGAGTTGTTACCACCAAAACCAGAGTTGGAGTTTGAGTTGGAGTTGTTGCCGTAGTTGGAGTTGTTGTTTCCGTAGGACTCGTTTCGGCCCTCGTTTCGGCCCTGGTTGCCGTAGGAGTCGTTTCGGCTGTTGCCTCGGTTGTCGTCGTAGTCGTTTCGGTTCATTGTGGAGTCGGAGTGTGTCTGAGAGTCTGGAAGAAGGGCAGCAGGAAGCACGCTTATATATCCTGCGCGGCCGACATGATAATGTCGTTGTCATTAGCGCGTGGGGACTAGAGTTTGGCGCCAAGGTTTGAAAACAATGGCCATTGTTTGGAAAAGAAATACCAGCGGCTAACGGAGAGAATGGATGAGTTGGCTCCAACCAACGACGAGAAGAGAAGCTGGTAGTCGATTATACTCTGCAGAATCCAACGTCACGTGAGCAAATCTATTCTCCTCCCCCCCCCATTACCCACCCCTTCCCTTTCCCCTATCCCCCGAATTACCCCTCTCAAACGTCTCCACTCCAACTCCGGTTGCCGGCACAACACAGCCTACAACTTACAATAATGTTCAACTTACCATGCGTGGACACGTCAAGATGCAGACTAGTCGTCGACAAAAGACAGCTTACAAGTAGAGAACCAGCACGGAAAAACACGTGACACGAATTGTCGGACGGTAACGAGGCGGGAGATGGTTCTATAAACACCCAAAAACCAGCCATTTCCGATCCCGGTGGGCGTGTTGAACTGAAAAAGTGGGCTCCGACGACTCACACCCTGAGACTAATCGAATCGTCTTTTAAGTTGGTGCGACGCCTCTTGCCAATCGGATAATAGTGACCGTCTGGAGTGGGTCTTAGCGACTTTCTGATTGGCCCGGGTCTGGAGGATGGATCTCATTCTCGTGTCACGTGTATGCTCACGTGACAGCACGATACAGTCACGTGACGTGCTCACTTGGGTTATACGCGGTCCATCTCCTGTGAAATCCCATCCCCCGAGATGGTTGCTTCCCCTGCACCATCTGCAGTCCAACCCAAACGCTGCAAGCACGGAAGGTCTCAGAAAGTCTTTGCCAGACAACGTTGGTGAGCGATGACGTGTTGGAGGTTGCAAGCGAGGTCGGTGATGGTTTGGTGTAAGATTCGGGCTTTGAAGTTGAGTGGTAGGAGTTGAGTGGTAGGAGTTGAGTGGTAGGAGTTGAGTGGTAGGAGTTGAGTGGTAGGAGTCGAGTACATACCGTAGGAGTTCAATTGAGTCGTTATAGAAGTGCGTTACAGCGCAAGTACAATACGAATACTCGCAATAGACAAACAGAAGCCTTCTATCTCGACTACTTGTTCCAGCTCTAGACTCTACTTGTTGTCCTACTTTCTGAAACTCACATGCATTCCTCAGCATGATGCTGAGAACCGCTGGTCTAGCAGCCACTTATCTGGTGGCTCTAGGGGGAAAAAGTAGGGGAGATTGGGCTGGATTTGGAATACAGTAAGATCGATTGGAGATGAAACGATATCTCAGCTCTTTTGACGTTCCATTGCTCCACTATCAGACAGATCGTTGCAGTTCAGTACAAGCATGTACCTATGTAGTGTACACTTGTACAAGTAATGTACAGTAAAGTATGTACAGTATGTACTTTGTTCTCGAATGGGCAAAGGGCTGAAGAAGAGGCACCTATGAAGCACACTTTCGACTGGTGTATCTACAGTACCCCTGTACAACCACTACCAGTAGTACAAGGTAACTTGTTACTGTATGCTTTATGATGCAAGTATCTTACTGTACAGTTGATGCTGATACTCTACTTGACTACACTTGACTACAGGACTGTGGGATTTGTAGTCCAGAGCTCATAAAAAGGCTTACGGCTAAGATGTCTCGTGGTGGTCTCGTGGTCCGCGACAACAGGCTACTTTACTACTTCTGGCCAACAGGTTTAGAGCGCACTCGTGGTTCACGTACGCTCTTCAACTGGGAACAGTAGCTTGCTATTATATACACTATTTATACACGAGGCTTCTTGTTCTGGGGTCGAGCGAAAAGCCCAGGGTGCCCCTGGGGAGAACGGGCTGGGGGACAGTGAGGAGATCGATCTCTCGCTTGGAGAATCGCTTGAATAGTTTGTGGTGCACTTTTCAGATGTCGGGCAGAGCTCCGATAGGGAAAGGAGGCTTGACCAAAGAAGTGGCCCAGTGGGTTCATTATCGTCATCGATCCACCTCTCGCTCGGTAGAACCCTCAAACGAAGAACTCTGTACATGGGAGCTCTCCCTCTTGACTTGCACATTGTTTGGAATGTGAATTGCAAAAAGATACGGTACTCATATATGAGAAAGATGCTGATACGGGCTCCTATCGGGTTTATCTATGGCCCATGCAGTATCCTGGCCATTGTTTGGGCCTACTTCCGACTCCCGGAGCTCAAGGAGATGAGTTCCTTGAGATCGAGAGACTGTTCCAGGCTGAGAAGTAAAGCAGCTCGAGAAAGCCATTCACAACATTATCTGTCGAGTCTCCTTCAGCACTACATCCACTTTCCACCTTTTCTACCTTCACCGCTACTGTACAGTATGTACTACAAGTAGCACCATCTCTTCTTGGAATCTGCAAAATAAATATTCATGACTAGGTAAAACACTCGCTACAAATCCTCATCCAACTACATTCATTCCCCTAGGCCGAGGAGCATTAGTGGGACACAGGTGAGCGGCGAAATGGTTGCTCTCTTCAAACGAGGCTTTCATAGTGAACTCCACAAACGCCTGCTAGCACGTCGAGCAGGGCCCAGATGCGGGATATCGTAGGATAGGGCCAGAATAAGAACTCTACAGGCAGTATCGAGATCCATGGGGATTCTCTCGTCGTAGAAGAAGGAAACCATGGCCATGACCCACTTGGAAGGCCGAAGCAGCTTTGTAAAGTGATAGGTGTTATCGATGGACTGATTTACGGTCCTGGCAAAATGGGGCCACTGAGGAGTCACCACGATCGAGTGGACAGGCACCTCCACACCATCCTCGCAGACAATAGTCACATCCTTGTTGCCAGCGTTTCTGAAAGTCGAAAACAGCGTTTTGTCATGGGGGTACCTGACCTTGAGATAGCCCTTCAGCTTAGAGATGGGCTCTCTGTGCTGTTCAAGAGTCTCCCAGTCGTCCTTGGTGGAGATGATTAGAAGACGGTGGTCGCCAGAGAACTCCACCAGGAGCTTGTTTTGGTCCAGCGCAAAGAACCGCTCGACTTCCGACCCGCAGTCCAAAAAAGCCTCGCTCTGATCCTCGAACATCTTCTTGTCAAAGTCAGAGTAACACAAGGACAGGAAGTAGGCCTTTTGACGGAATCGGTATAGCAAAACGTGCCCACATCATTCACGTGACACGCAGTGGTCGACCTGATCCTCCATTCTATCTGCCGTGGCGTCCCTGGGGGGTGAGGGCAAGCCAAACCAGCAATAGTCATCTTTGCAGTCACTTTTAGTGGGTCGGGGTATCTCCATATATGGGCATTGGGTCCTTGGGCGCCTTCTTGGCTCCCTTTTGTCGTTTTGAGGCCATTGTCTAGCAGGTGTACCGTAACTTTTGGTCGAGTCGACATAGGAAAAGACACTTGATATATATACATTCTCTGAAGAACCTTTCTGTTTTTTTTTGGACGACGCGTCAACAAGAAAAGGAGGGTAGTTTGAGACACAGTTCTTGCTGATTTTTTTGGGGGAAGGAGTGTATTATAGATACATTATGATCACGTGATGATTACAATCTGGATTATTTCTTTTCTGTCAAGCCTACTGCAAGTTTTTGTATGTGGGTGCTTACTATCAACTTTTCGCGTCTGTTAAATTAATATCGCGTATTTCACGAATGTTATACAAGATGCGTTCCAAAACTACGCTCTAGAGATCTCCATCATTTGTTACACTGTGAGAATCTAATCTGTATCATATGAAAGCTCTCTAATCACCTGTTACGAATATCCACTTTTCAGGTTTCTATCCCTCCTACGCCAAGATATATTACCGAAGTTGATACACTACTGTTCAGGCTGTGTCTCACTTTGTAAGACATCAACAGACTACAAGTAGAAGTAGTTGAAGCTACAAAGTAGTTTGGGGTCTTGAAACGCCGTTGTTCAAATTGTTACATCCGTACAGTACCGCAGAGGAATTCACTAGACACCCCCTATCTTCTCCCCTTTGAATATGGGCTCTAATCTCAACATTTAGTCATGATTTGTAAGAAGTAAGCCAGTATACACAACGAAGGTGGCCGTGTTTTGACCATTCATGTAATTATAGTCGAGTGAATGACATCATAGTGTCATAGAGCCATAGAAAAGTCAGCATCAGTTCGCCTTGTTCACAGATCCGAGAGTACCTTCTCAAGGAAGTCATCTCTGGCGGGGTAAGCTCCACAAATTCGTCTGTTTCGACCATTTGAGTGACACCTTATCGCTCGTACGGCACCGGTGCTTGTACAATTGCGCGTGTCGATGAGTCCGTCGGTGACAGTTGCACTCCAGTAGGTACGAAGCCAAGCACAGGATCAGATTGTTCTCACCTCGCCATCTTAATCTGTGATATGCGACCTTCCACCTGCCACCTACGGCTAGAACGACTTCCCCTTGGCTCCAGTGACTCGTTCTGATTTCAGAGCAGCTTGCAGTCGTGTTACGAGTATGTTAGCACAGGATCGTATGTACTGTATGTGATCGCCAATAATGTTAACTACTACCCAAGTAAAGTGGAGGAACGTGTCGGAGTTTAACAGAGAATTACTTGAGGATATTATGCTGTTGTTAAGAGTAGAGCCTTCGACCATTTTCAATTGATATGGTAGAGTAGGAGACATCACAAATCAAATACCCAAATGTCTGAATCAAATAACAGGGACGTCTGCATCAATCAGTCAACTTATACTACCACTTGCCAAATAAATATTGCCTGAAACAGACATGTTTTTTATTTATTATTCTAGGGACTTTCCAAGCCTAACCTGACATACCCACTCAATCAATGCACTTTTAGGGCACGGCTAACCTCTAGGCTAGCGGCTTGGCACCCCTGAGTTCCGAGCGAGTTACAATTCACGGGTCCCTTGCAGGCGCCACAAGGGACGCTGAAGGCACCAAAATCAAATTAATCGAAAAAACGACCCTTTTGGCCGTCGCTGGCGGTCTTTTCTCGCAGCTGGAGACCCCAGGTGGCGAATACAGGCAGTCTTAGTGTGGCGTTCAGCAACCGACGTCATGCGGTGTAAGGAGAAATGAGGGAGGGCCTCGCTAGTGCGATAGCGTGATTGGAGCAGCCATTTATATGAAACCGCTTATATAATTGATCTCCTGAGCGGGACACATGTCCTCGACACGGCTGTCAGCCACACACGTGCACATATATAGCTGTTTATTAGCCCTTGAGCCCCCAGATCACATGTCCAAACACGCCAAAAAAGTTAACTTTTGGATACACCCAGGCCGCAGGGTGGTGCATATAATTGTCAACCGGAGCAGGAGAAGGTGGTACCAAGCACTTAGATACACCTTCACCGAGACGGCTCGAGGACTGATATTCGACAAATTCACGGCACTGCATACACAAGCGTCCCCCACCCTCACGAATTTCCGGAGACTACAATATCACTCGCCTTGTTACTGCCGGTTGTGATACATCTGCAACATGTCACCAACGAAGAAAGCGACGAGGCCGACGAGTGGAGGCTCCAACGGGGCGGCTTCCAACGGCGACGTCACCGACGGAGACAGAGTGTTCAAATCTGGCTACGACCGACTAGCTAGTCTCGATCGGGAAGCCGCTCAGTCGGCAGAATACACTGAGGAGGGAATAAGCAACAACGAAACACACCGAACTCTGGGGATCCAGTCAGGACGCTTGTCGGTGGTCACCAAGGACCTGATGCCCTCTCCGCAAATGCCTAATGCCTCCGATCTGTCTCCCAAGACTTCTACACCAGCCCATCATTGGGGTACTCCCGGTACCCAGCTGGTTCCTAATGAGTTCAAGACGCCTGATCAGTTGACGCATTTTGTGGATCTCGAGTCCAACCAGCAAAACAACTCGGATCGAGACTCGCTCGCCTCGGGATCGTCCACATGGATGGGTGTTTTCTCTCGAATCGGACGAAAACTATCTACAGCATTTCCTGTGCGACGACCAGACCGCAACCCCGCACAGGAACGGGCAGTCGAAATCTACTACTCCGTCTTCAAAAACCTGCCAGAATTCGAGTCCCGACAAATTCTCGATACCTCCGAAGAAGATTACAACTCAGCGGTGCATTTCGGAGAAGTCATTGAGTCGGTGATCGAGGCCATTTCGCACGGAATCTTTCCCAGACTCATCGCACAGGGCTCCAGTGGCAGCTACTTTGCCTACAATGAACACCATGAAGTTGTGGGTGTATTTAAACCAAAGGACGAAGAGCCATATGGACCTCTGTCTCCGAAATGGACCAAATGGCTACACCGAAACTTGTTCCCATGCTTCTTTGGACGCTCCTGTCTCATTCCAAACACCGGATACATTTGTGAGGCCGCGGCATCGCTATTGGACCGCAGACTGCAGACGGGAATCGTCCCTCATACAGAGATTGTCTATCTCTCCTCCCCAACATTCTACTATCGATATTTTGAACGTCGACGGGCCAAAAATGACGCTCGTCTACTGCCACGAAAGCCTGGCTCATTCCAACTGTTTCTGCACAACTACGAGGAGGCCGATGTGTTTTTTAGAAAGCATCCCTGGCCCGACAAACGACGTCAGCAGTACGGAGCTGCATCGGAGTCGGACATTTGGACCCCTGCCGTTCAAAAACAGTTTCGTTTGGAGCTCGAGAAGCTCGTGATTCTCGACTACATTATGCGAAACACAGATCGAGGTCTCGACAATTGGATGATCAAGCTGGAGTGGGTGGATGCTTCGTCAGCCCATCCGCAATATCACTCGCAGGGCTCCCCTTCACGAGGTGCCACACCCCACTCTTCTCATTCTCCTATCAAGGTGCCTCGACTCAAGATAGGAGCCATTGATTCGGGTCTTTCGTGGCCCTGGAAGCACCCTGATGAATGGAGATCGTATCCGTTTGGCTGGCTCTTTCTTCCGCTAGAACTTATCGGTCAGCCATTCTCCAGAGAAACAAGAGAGCACTTCTTGCCGCTCTTGACATCTCCCCGATGGTGGGAACAGACCTACGTGGAGTTCCGAGACCTTTTCAGTGTCGACCCCGACTTCCGGGAGCGCATGTGGAAAAAACAGTGGGCTGTGATGAAAGGTCAGGCCTTCAACGTCGTTGAAACGCTCAAGTCTCATGACCAGGGCCCTCTAGAGCTTGCCCGGAGAGACAAGGTGCTGATTTGGGACGGAGAGATGGACATTCCCGTTCGAATTCCTATCGAAACACTCAACTCAGCTATTGGAACCCCTCTGCTGAACAGAGCTTCCACTCCATCGAACATGCATTCCCGGCAATCCAGTGTTGACGAGAACATGTTGTTGCCTGCTCTCAACTCGTTGTCTGTGTCGCCAAACAAAAATCAGAGCCTCAATAGCGACCAGGTTCCACTCCTATCCTCCTACGACAACGCTTCGTCTTCAGCAGGACCCTCTACTGCGCCAGCTACGGTTCCTAATCAGAAACTGCGGCCTTCCAAGGGCTCCTCGCTCAGTCTGGAGGCCAGGTATAGAGAGCTCGAGTGTTCTAGTCCCACCAAGAAGAACGCCGTTGCATTTTCCAAGCGCCACGGAAGACGTCAGAGTCTGTGGGACGAGCTCATCAGTGAGAATGCCACCAGCCGTCCGCTGAGAGTAGCTGATAACAACAACACAGACTCGCCTATCAATGACGTGGGATTTTCGCATGCCGAGTCTTCTTACCAAGCCACCAGAAAGGTGATTGTTGAGCGACTTCAGATTGCCACTAGAAAGGCTCCTTTCTTTACCTGGTGTTAGAGAGAGAGAAGGCATTGACAAAGGAGAAGGAGGCAGCCATTTCTATTTACATAATTTTTTTAATATTGCATTTTTTTCTCGATTCACGGAACATACTGGGTGACATGAGACTGTATATGAAGGCTCTTTCGATGATACATTATTCCATACATGTTATTAATATAGTATTGTACCAACAGAAGATTTTTGGTTTTTTTAATTATTTTTTTAATTATTCTTAATTCGTCAATGTCACTGTGCGGCTCATAAATTGAACACCAAGGTTTATTCCAGCTCTACTACAATCATGAACCATGCAGTGACTATATTCCTCACCTCCATATCACCATGGAACTCGTTCGAAAACTAAGCAGAGCATTATTGGCCGCGTGAGTACTTTTTGCCACACTGCCCGACACGACTAACCCAGCGATCAAGTGGAAATCGGGCCTTCGGAGCTGCCAGAAGAAGTGCCGACGGACGACACATTCAAGCCGTTTCAACTGGTGGAGGACAAGAACATCACGACCGCCTGTGTGCCCAAAAAAGAGATGGTAACGGCGGCTTTGGTGGCTCAGAAGACATTTAGAAGCGCCATTGATGCATCGCCAGTGTCGGAAGCAGTGCTAGATCTCTCCAATGTGCTTCTTTTGGCTGCTTATGAACACCATTCGGCTACCAATATTCGCCACAAGCTGGTGGAGCAGGGCCTTCAGAGTGAGGGGGCCGAACTGCGGTTTCTGGATCTGCTGCTCACGTCTAAACTCAAGAAACAGAGCAAGAGCCCGACACTGTGGAACTACCGACGTGGGTTTGTCAAGTCGGCCTCGATGGACCTGTTTACCCCAAAAGAACTGTTCAAAGAAGTCAATTACCTCGAAAAAATCAACGCGCTGCTTGGGGAGCACTACTACGATACCACTGGCCTGGGTCCGTTTCTGGAACACGAGTTTGACGTCATTCTAAGATCAGCTCAGGTACACAAACACAACTATTATGCATGGGGATACGCCAGATGGGTGACTGATTTGGTCGTGAAGGAAAATAAGGAGCTTTTCAAGAAACTGCTGTCTCTGATGCTGCTGTGGGTTTCGAAGCATCCCTCGGATACTTCCGGATGGTCGTTCTTCACGTATTTGAGTCTGAAACTCGACGAAAAGGACAGAAGGGCGGTATTGGACACCCTCCGGGTGGTCCAGAATGACTTTGTTGGTTCAGAGACCTTCTATGTGTGTCTGAGAACCTTGCTGACCTCTGTATCGCAGGAAGCGGCGCAAGAATGGCTAACGCAACTCGATGAGGGTCCTGAGAAGGAGGAAGAGGGAAAGACGCCAGGAGCTGCAAACACCCTTCAATCTCTGATGAAAGCCACAAAAGAAAGGGATGCTTATCTGAAGAAGCAGGCTCTCAACTTTTTCTACAGGAGGGAGCCTAGAGTTGAAGTGTGATGTAGGCTTGGTTATTTATTAATGCATTTTATAAAGCATCAAACCCGTGGTGCCACACGACAATTCATTCAAGGTAACTCGTTGCTGTTGCCAGTACGGGAACGAGTACAACTGGTACGGTAATACAGTAGCTACGTCTGTCTCTCTCTTGAGTTAAGCCTGGTGAAGCCTCTGCCGCACAATCATTGGTGCCATGTCCTTCTTTGTTGGGCCGAATATGGGTCCGCTGTATCGCTCATGGACAAAGCACCAGGTTGGACTGCTAACAGCTTTCTTTATGTTTGACGTATTGCGCCGTCTCGATTGATGAAGAGTCTGCCTTGAATCACACACTCGTGACTCAGTCGCAATCAGGATGCAGCGTTCAATCAGATGACTATTGAATCTCCTGACTGCTGTGTCAATTGTCGTGTGAATGTTTGCTCGGTGCAAGACGTTAGTGAGTGACTGGTAACCAGCGAGAGCCCCTGAGGGGTTCATTACGTGCCTATTGTTGGTCCAATCTCACCCAGTCATTCAACAGCACAGTAGGAACGTTGTGTACAGTACAGTAACTGGGCAGCTGACTCAGTTCCTCAGAGGGCAACTCTTGAGACTGAGATATATCGAATATTTGACTTCTTGGCACTGCAATATCTCGAGCCTTCGACTTCAGTTTGTAAATATAGCTGTGACTTGTCGTTCACTTTGTTGCTCTTCTTCCCGACGCTCTCCTGGAAGACTATAACTCGTTTCTGAGTGTTCTCGTAGGAACTCATGTGTTGCACATTTGAATTGGAAAGCTCTGTAGCTTCTGGTCCTCCCCGATAACATCATTGATCGGTGGCACCTTGGCGGATTCCCAACATTGCAACTCCGTCGTCTGACTGGACGGTTATACCAATCAAGTGCATCCGAGAAGAGCTATCAAAGAAGTTTCGGGTAGTTATCACCTGTTGAGTGACTACATATCTTGAAAAGAAGAGCAGAAATCGGTTTAAGATATCTCCCAAGCTTTCGCGGCCTCAGGCTCCAGTAAAACTGAGACGGTCTTGAAAATGTGCAAGGATCACATGAAACAGCCCTTTTCGTATAGTATTAATTTCCATTAGTGATACAAGAGAAGCTCAGGTCAAACAAATAGTATCTACTTCACTCATAGATCCCCAATATTGTTTTTCTAACGCTCATAAGTGCGGGCTTTCTGAATGCTGATAACGCTGAATTAGAGCATTGATGACAGTTGTAGTGATGTGTTTCCATATTTTAACACCAAAAACACTCTGTCATGTGACCTCAAATTGACCAGCGAGACCGCAATATCGCTAACCCTCTACAAATTGTTCCTGCAGGTAATCATCGCAGGTGCATTATCGCCAACGATAAGCTGCATGACGAACTTTCCTGTTCTTGGAACATTCTTTTGGGGACAAGGGGAAATTAAACCACAGGTTCTTTAGGTGAAGCACGTGATCCGAGGTATTCTTCTACTTGCCACCATCTAACCAGCCACTGGATGTCTTTTCTGTCTCCTTTAGATCTACTTAGTGGCTATTGCTGTGAAAATCATAGTCTGTCTTTCTACCGTGGTATATATTTTACTTGAAATTTTACAAAGCTTAAATAATTCAATTAACCAAATGTATTAACGAGAATCCTTCTAATAACACAATAAATTAACACTTGCAAGAATCGCAAGCACACTTGGAGCAAGTGCAGGAGTTTGTGGGCTTCTCTGTGGGCTTGGAGCAACAGCAGGAATCGACCAGGTTGTGCTTCTTGGTGGTCTTGTGCTTGGACTGGACGAGCGAAGCTCCGAACAGGGCGCTAGTGAATTCCATTGAGATAGTGAGTTTGGAAGTAGTGTTGAGAGTGGTGAATGAAAAGATGTCTGTGCAGTGAGAAAAGGAGGGACATCTGGCCGTATTTATAGATTTTCCCGTTCCTAGATCTTCAAGATACAGTTGTATTCAGCCGCAGCGCAAAGCACGCATCTGCATCGGCAGTAGCACTAATGTCGCAAAGAATGCGGTTAGACAAAGAAAAAAGACACAGCCGTGGCACAAACCTCTCATATCTCCAATGATTGACTAAGATTTAGGTGGCGCTAAAGTAAACAATGTCTTTGTAGAACTTGCTAGAAGGGTCTGAAAGAGAATGGAAATGTGTAAAGGTGTGAAGGATAGTAATTGTACAAGGGTGTACGAGAAGCAACTCAACCTGGACTATGTGGATTCGATTCACCTACTTTGACACTCGACTCGAACTCATGTCATTATAAGCGTGCCACTCAAGTCTCTATCCTTCTCCATTCTTCCAACGTCTGTGTCAGGTGCATCGTACATATTGTAGATCTCTCGTCAAAGTTCCGAAGTGTATATTCCAATAGGACTCCGAAAACGCACAAGTCCACATGATGCTAGACATTCGGACTCCGAAACACTAGGAGGGGCTATTATTGTGAGATATTTCATTATTAATGCCGTTTGGCCGAATTTAGCCCCGTTTCAGTGGTATTTTACGGCGCATCACTGGAGCATTCGAGGGGTTTATGCTGCTAAGGTTTCGCTTGTATGCGAGATGCGAGATTATCGCTGCGGCTGAAATAATTAGTAAAAAAGTGAAAAATTACCAGATTGCAATATGTGCTCTTCGCAACAGCAGCAGCAGATATAAATAGGAGACGAGATCCGCAATTCGGTTGTCACACACTCTCACCACACACACCACACACACCACACACAAACACACACACACACACACACCACACACCAACACACACACCACACACGACATAATGGAATTCACTACTGCTATGTTTGGAACTTCTCTCATTTTCACTACCTCCACCCAATCCAAGCACAACTTGGTCAACAACTGCTGCTGCTCGTCTTCAACTTCAGAGAGCAGTATGCCAGCCTCCTGTGCTTGCACCAAGTGCGGTTGCAAAACCTGCAAATGTTAGCTCACCTACAGGAACATGTATTTATTGATAGCTGAATAAATTGTACAGCTGCAAATCTACTGTAGACTTGAGAGTATGGATGCAATAAGTCTCTTGTAGTACGACGAGGGTATCAGTGCTACTGGTATCAATACCGGTAGTATTGAAAATAATTGCCGGTCCAGATCTTGCCTTCATCACAACGATATGTCGCATTCCCTGCTTGGGAGCAAGAACAGACTCCGCATAGCCAGGGAGCTTGAAGAACCATCTGTATCATTCCAGAATACTTCTGGCAGCAAATCGCTGCAGTCTGAGGAATTCTGCTAGAACTGGATCAACCTCCAGATCTATCTTCGGCTCATTCCGAGTTCATTGTTCCACCACCTTCAACTTCCCAAATCTGATCCTTCCTTTCAACTGCTGCAACAACTCCATCGTAGGCTCAACCACCTCTCTGTGAGGTACAGGGGTATTGTCTGTATCCACCCAACCATTAATCTGCCACTTGAAACACCGTCGATAGTAGCACTCAATGACAAACATGGATGTGGTCTGTATTTCGTACTTGAGTCCATCGTTGCGAGCGTGTATCAATTTGCATGCTTCATAGACACCTACCAACACTGCTCTGGCCACCTGTTCCTCCTCAGTTTGGCAGTCAGCAACAACAACAGGACGCACGACATTCTGGGAGTTGTTTTCGTTGAAATAAATCTCAAACAATGTCCGTCCAGATTCTATTCGTCCCTCCACCTCCACCTTGTTCCACGGATCAGACTGGATCATACGGAACAGGGACCAGCCCATTTCCATCTCACTGGTCGTAGGACACCATGTTGTCTCCTCCTTTCCCGTCAAGTTTGTCGGATTTTCCAGATTCGTCGCCCTTGTTGCAACTTCCATCTTCTCATTGTTCACCTTGGTCGTGTAGTTGTCCATCCTCGGCCTGGATCTTGTGGGAGAAGATGGAAGGTCTCTTCGGACCCCCTCCAATCCCAACGATTGCGACGAAGACCACGTCGGTTTGCGAGGACTGCGGTCGAGGCGAGGACTTTGTGTTCCGTTAGAACCAGCACTGGACGGCGGCGTGCTCTTTGGAGGAGACACGCAAACGGCTGTGGAAACCCATAGCTCCGCTTGGGCCAGTGATTCGAATCTCTTCTGCTGGGCGCCGGGGAATTTGTCGACCAGCGGCTGCACCTGGTCCCATGATGTAAATACACCTGTTTTTCGGCCCTTTCTGACGGCGTAGTATGGCTTTGAATTCGATTTGGCCATGTTGAAGGAGACTGAAACGCGTAAAACAAACCTCCACTTAATTAACATGCATGCTGTAGAAACATGCGCGTGAACCAGTGCACTTCGACGAGGCTTTCCGGCAGTAATATTGAGCTGAAAATTGTCATAGAGCTCAATCAAAGCTATATAAACGGTCAACGGGATTATCTGGCCAATCTGACACCAAATAGTCCCCTTTTTGAAGACACAAATTCACACAAGCAGAACCTTAATGACTAATGGAAAAAAAAAAAGAAAAAAAAAAAAGAAAAAAAACAGATGGAGATGCGGCCACTACGGCTTAACACACTTATCCAAATATACGTAGTACAATATAAATAGAAAGGCCGGGCATGATGCCTCCTCCTCTATCACAAATGAAAATGTCCAGAACGCCGCTGCTACCTTGGTCGTCGGTAGGGTTATATTCCAGAACCGCAGAGTCCATCGCCAGCTCCAGTGACGACCATCGGCATTCATACTCAGGTACTGTACTGTACTGTATAAGGCCCGGTACTTCTGGCCCTTGAGCTGTGCCACCTGCTTCATTGAGGGTTCCAAATGATAATCTGGTTCTGGTTGTATCCATGAGTCGACACCACTTCGTTGGAGTTCTTATGGGATTGAACACCTGCGAGCTCGAACCCGTGTCGATTTCGTTGAATAACGCACCGGGGATAGTGTCCCAGAACCGGATTCGCTTGTCGACTATACCTGCAGTCCCCGTTGTTGAGCTACGGCGGAGCGTTTGGTGGTTATCTAGTATCTTGAGTGGTTCTGGAAAGGCTCGTGAGCAACGGAGTGGTCATCGACAGGTTGAGGTCTGCCCAGAGTCACAGTAACAGTTACGACCACAACCAAGACATCTGAATAACTACTCACCCTACGGGACGACGGAATCTTCCTCCTTGAGCACCGGCGTTTCAAACGGCACCGGAGGGTTAGTCATTTTCTGCTTCAGACCAAACCAGCCGCCGTCGGAAAACGGACCTTCCACCACACATCCATATTGCGTTTCTGGAGGCACTATGGTGGAAGGGTCAGGGGTGATGGTCCGCGCGGGTGGTTTGTGTCGGGAAAATTGGTGTGGTCGGAACTCTATGGGAGGTTGAGGAGAGGACCGTAGGAGTGATGGGAAGGTGGAGGAAGGTGCGTTGTGAAGGGAGATGCCGTGGAGGGAAGATGTTTGTGGAGGGAGATTGTTGTTGGAGGGAGATGTTTGTGGAGGGAGATGTTGTGGAGGGAGATGTTGTGGAGGGAGATGTTGTGGTGAAGAATGATGTAGTGGGTGGGTGAGAGGAGTAGGAGCTCTGCTCGAAACCCCGTGAATAGGAACTCCGTTCGGAACCCCGTGAATAAGAACTTCACTAACTTCCTGGTCAATAACCGCCTGCTGACACTCTTAAGGAAGAAGAAGGCGCGAAACGCCCGGAGCCCGGGGAAACTGGGGGCCTTCAAACACTCCAATTCGTGGGATTATCTCGGCGGCTTTGGGCAGATTTGCTGATTTGGGCAGACTTTTCGTCGGTTTGGAGACGGTCTTCTGTGAGCTTCGTGTAACCTCTCGAACCGCCTGGGAAACCTGTTTCTGCAATTCTGACCCTTGCAGTTGTCGTCGGAAACCCGCCAGAGGGTATCCGGTTACGCAGTTTCCAATTTCTCCGCCAGGGCTCTCAAGCCCATGGTCTGATGACTTGGGTCCCCAGGGATCTCGGGCAGTCGATCCAGAACGGTGGTTCTCGTTGTCCGGCCTGTTCTGCTTGACTACCACTCCTCGGAACGGTTCGAACCCCGGATCACCAATAGACAGAGCCTCCTGGGGAATGACTCCCTCACCGCTCTCGGTGATTGACACTCCGGAGCTGAGCAGCTGAAGCCGCGGTTGTTCGACGGTGCTTGGAGCGTGAGCAGCGTGATGAGCACCGAGATGAACATGGTCGATAGGAAGAGCACGGTCGACATTACTGGCAAAACCTACCGCTCCATAGTTCGGCCATGACACTGATTGCTGGGGTGATCTAATTGCTGTATCTTGTCTGATTGCTGAAGCTTGCATGGATCTTCTGTTTGGACAAAGGTCTCGGACCACGGCTCACTGATGGGACCCTGGAGATACTCTGAGGCGGGAGGACTGGCAAACGACGTCTCCACCGCCTCAAGACCCTGCCTGGAGTGGAACTCCCCCATGGAACGCGGGGGAATGGCGAGGGGTTGGAGTTGGAGGTGGAAGGCGAGAGGGAGTGGAACCGGGAGGGCGGGGACACGGTGGGGGCCATGGAGAGCGGAGCGGGAGGGCCCGGCGGACGAAAAGGTCCATGTTCGTGGCCAGGGCCGTTGTGTGACATGCTAAAGAGATACTGTGGATGCGTGAACCCGCAAGTGCTACAAGTATGGTACCAATACTGTAGCAGGCTAACACAGTCGGCATTCACGCAGGCGAAGGCGTTTCAGCGGCGGGTGGTGTTGGGTGATGGGGGCCGAGGTGACTATCACTCTACGTAGTAGTAGTCGTAGTCAGCTCCGCACTAGATGTGACACTCTGGCTAATTTCGGAATTTCAAACTGCCATATTTGGTCTGTAACTGTGGCTTCACTTCGCGTATGACTCCACCACTACTTGTAGGCTTGACTAGACTACCGGGGCTTGACTAGACTGCCACCCCGGAAGTACCACACCCAGATAGTAGCCGAGGCCAGATTGGAGTGGCGTTTCTGCTGGGTTGGCTTCCTTCGGTCTCTCTCGATCTCTTTCAATCTTACTCAGCACCCTCGCCCCATCCTCGGTTAGCTCCAAATGCCATCGCACAAAACGCACTAATTCCTTTTATGATAGCACGCCGAAATGGTGCTGAGAAAGGAGGATGTCCTGGGCTCCTGTCAACGTCCTGGGCTCCTTGTCGGAGACTTGGCGGCGATACTCGACCAATGATGAGTCGATCTGGCGGGCAGGAGAGCAGGTTGAACACACTGGAGCAGCTGATTCACTGCTAACTTCACTGCTCTCTGCTCTCTGCTCTCTGCTGATTACCCCACTAGTCTGGCTCGTCGTATACCAGTTTCCGTCGCCCAACTCCACCTCCAACGCCCATTATCGTACGACTGGACTGTGTTAGCGTGTGGATCGAGTGACAGGAGGGTTTTAATGAGCTGGAATTATAGGAATTATGGGTGGTATTGGAAATATGTCAGAAAAAATATAAAAATTTGTAAAAATTAATTAATTGAGAATATGTTATATATATATAGGATGAATGACAACCCGACTCTCACCAACGGAGGAAGGCCGAAATCACCAAGCAGGAGGGCACTGCACTTTGAACACAGGAAGCGGCTGTGAAGATATGTCGCCAAGGTGATTCGGTCTAAAGAACGAGGGGTTTGTCAGGGGCCTCCTGACTGCTACTCGCGATACACAACACTACATTGCTTTGTCCCGGAGACCACAGTTGAGCCAGCCAGCTCGCTTCCGAGTCGCTTTTGAGAACTTGTTGGGCATAGGAACGTTGCTCAGGGCGGAGTATGAGTATGGGACTAACACCGAACTACATCACGAGGAGTGACAGTGAAGAGCTGAAAATTAGATGGCCATACTCCATCAACCAAGGGCTGGCTACTGATTGGTACTGTTTATAAGCTAATCTGATGTGTTTTCACGGACTTGGATTTTTATTTCATTTAATTTTATTTCATTTAATTTATTTTTCATTTAATTTTGTTTTTATTTTGTTTTATTTTTTAATTAAATGCATTCATATTGCGCACCACCTAAAATAATCGTCGAGAAAAAAACTCACAAATTGAATGAGGAAATTGGCCATATACGTAATCTTCACTTCATAAGCACTGCTGTAAACTGCTATAAATAATTATAAATACATAAATTGGAGCCAGCAGCTCATACAAATTATTCCAACACATCTCTGTCATCCTCGTCGTGACAAATCACGGCCGTGGAAGTGCTCTCCTCCATCTCGCAGTCAAGGTCTAGATGGTCGGAAAAGTCGTCCAGAGACGTCGCCGACGACCGCGCAAACGAAGACGAAAATTTCCACGTCCCCAACTCCTGTGAGTGCGACAGAGACCGCAGGTATGCAGCTCTGTTGCTGGTGGGGATGCTGCTAGCGCCGCCACTGCCGGCAGTTGGACTCCACATATTTCTGACCGGAGATATAGCTGCAAAGCAATCGCAGTTTGGACTGACCAAGTGATGAAGAGAAGGAGACTTTTGGGCAGCTGTCTGCAAAAGAGGCTCTGGGCATTTATTTCGACACACTCGAACTTTCAACTTTGAAATAGTGACCGTAAACAGAAGAGTAAGTCTCGGGCCGAAGCGCGCGATAGATAACATATCATTAAATACCAGTACATTTACAATGGCTTTACAATCGAACCGCGACGTCGCTCGTTTTGGTTAAGAATCTCTATCAAACTATATATAGTCACTTGCAACCTCCATACAAAAACATGTGGAAAACACCACTGGGTCGTGGAACACTACTGGGTCATGGACACTACTGGGCGTCGTGGAACTCGTCCTCTTCGGTGGGAAGAGCCTCCTGAAGATCAGAAGTCTTGGCCAGGGGAGTCTGGCCGTTAGCAGGGGTTGTGGGGACAGCGCCTGCTTGGGGGGCAGCCGCAGTGGTCGTGGCGGGGGGCTGAGTCTCGCTGCTGGCCTGGCCGCTCTTCTCCAGCTTGTATTTCTTCTCGCCGGACATTTCAAAGTCCTTGGTGAACTGTTGGCCGGGCAGAATGGGGACTATGCTGAGAATCTCCTTGGTGATCTCTTCGGGAGTGCCGTGCAGATCCTTATACAGAATGAAGTCCAGGGGAGCGGGGGCGGGCTTGAACAGTTTGGGCAGGAACTTGACGCCGTGCTCTTCTCGCTCCTTGGCCAGCGTTCGCTGTTTGTCCTCAATCTTGAACTTTTCGTCGGTAGCAACGGTGTGGTCTCGCTTAGCAAGAGCGTCGGTGACGGGCTCCCACAGTCGTCGGGACTCGGTGGCGGCCTGCTCAGCGATGGGTCGCACCTTGGGAGGGTGCAGGGCGGCCTTAGTCACGTCAAACAGCACCGACTTCTCGCCGGTCTTGAGGTTCTTGAGCTCGATTATTTCATCCCACTTTCCATAAACATCGTAAAAGGCCTCGCCGGTGGAGATCTTCTTGATCTGGCCCTCGAAGGCATTGTATGTACCGGAAATGAAGCCCTTGGCCTTGAAGTCCAGGTCCAGAGTCAGGTCCAGAGCGGGACACTTGATGATCGAGTGGTCGCAGTACTCGTACTTGAGCCGTCCAAAGAGAATACCTCGGGCGTAGGCATTGGGCGAAGTGATTTCGTACTCCTCGGGAGCGCCCTTGGCATCTACAATGTCCAGGAACTTGAGAATGGTGGCGCCCTCCATGAGAGAAGCAGCTGAGTTACCCAGGAAACGGGACTTGGGAGCCAGTGTACCGTCGACTCGGATGTTGTGCTCGGGGATCATGTAAAAGTAGGATGACTTGGGAGGGTGGTGGGAGGTCTGCTCGGAGATGTAGTATCCGTGGGAACCGTCGTCGTAGTCCCAGTAGCATGTGAAGAACTCGCCGAGAATGGGGTTCAGGGGCTTTTTGACGGCCTTGGGGGTGATGTGCCAGCCGGAGTGGTACCACTTTACCACTTGGATGAACCGCTGCATGGGGTCCTTGGTGGCGTGGGCCTCAATGACATATGTGGGGTGCTGCAGGGAGTTTGTGATTCGCTCGAGCATGGACTTTCGCTCGAGAATGAAGGTGGGAAGTGTGATTCGAGACAGATCAGCGCCGGGTCGCAGCTGGGCGATAATTCCCATGATGATGTTCTGGCCGTCTCCGTCAAGCTCATCCACATCTTCGACGTTGGTGGACGAATCCAGAGGTCGGCCTGGAGACACGGCTCCGGAGCCGGACGCGGCTTGTGTCTGGGGAGAGGTGCTCTCCTTTCGGCCTGGGGGTTAGTAGGGGCTTTTTTGGGCACAAACAGCTCGTTCGGATATAACAGCTCGTTTTTCCGGCAAACCTGGGAGAGAGCGTCTATTCGGGCCAAGGACGTCCAATGGCTCACTCAATGGGGCTTGGTCGGCCTGCGTGGCTGGTCAATCGGCTCTGCCACGTTCCTCCGTCCATTTCTGTCCGCCATACTCACCAGAAAAGAGCGCCTTGGGGTTGAGGTGGTGGTGCATGGTTGTGGCGTTCGGCTTGTGTCTGTTGTATAAACCTGTGTGTGGCGGGGTGTGTGCTTGCGGGCGTGGTGGCAACAGCGTCTAGTTTGTCGACTCGGGGCAATTCAGCACTTGTACACGGGGCTGAGAGATTTCGGACGGCAGACCAACGGGATATAAAACTGGGAGGGTGCAGTGCAGGCATGGACCATTTACTTGCGCATTTAAGCTTTTTGCACCTCTATGCATGGACACCTTGCTACGCTGCTGCTGAGAGCATGCTACAAGGAAGGTACGAACGAATGATGGACCCACGGGGGACGACGCTCGGTTTATATGTTGCTTTCGAGCGGGGCGGAGCGGGGGATCACTTGGCGGGTGTAACGGAGCAAGGGTTTTTCGCCAGGCGTGCGTGACCACAACGAGCCAATTGCCCCAAACACGACCCTTTATAAGCCTCCGACCCCTCCATTTCTTCCTTCTCCCACGCAATCAAAATAATCGAACCTTCTAAAGGACTGCTTCAGTTTGTTGTCACCACCGCAAGCCCCATCTCAGACATATAGCAATGTCTGTGGGAAGGGAAGGGAAGAAGACGGCGTTTGTGCGGGACTGGACGGGAATTTTGACTCTCTAAAAAGGAAGTTGTTGTTTTTTTGTTGACATTGCCTGTCCTCCTCGTCTCTTGCTCGCCCCCTTCAATCGACCTAACACAACCTTAGCTTCTGAGATGACGGTGGGGAAGAGGGTCGATACACCAGAAGGGCAAGTGACACCCACAGGTGTGCGTTGGAGACGAAAAAGGCGTTGCGAGACCACATTTGTGACTACGAAAGCCGTCCGACGGCCCAACATGCATGTAAAACTGCTTACTCACCGGGATTCTGGCTCCCTCTGGCTCCCTCTGACTAACCCCTTAGCCTGCTCTCAGCATGCGGCGTCAGCTTTTAGACACCACCCTTTCTCCCACGCCTCAAACAAACGTGTGCAGACAAAATAAGATGTCAGATTATGCACAGGTAATCATCGGCATTACGTCTCCTCCCCCCAGACCCTGACATCCGGGAGCCGAAATATTGACGATAAATTTTTATTTTTTTGCAAGATGCGAAAAATCACGTGCACAGCCCCAAAAAAAAGCGACAGCCGACGGAACCAAACGCCACCGGTCACGTGACCTCAAAGGTCCGCCATAACATCCCCCCCCCCCCCTGGCAAACCTCCGCGACCCCCCGTCTTCCCCTCCCCCTCTCACTCCGACTACAAATGCCAGTAGCTCTGCTCTATTTGCGCCGCGTCCGAACTACAGGGTGAAGCGGGGTATGGGACGAAGCTATTTGGACAGGCACTATCTTTGTCGTATTGATAGGCGACAGGCGATCTTGACATTTGTTGGCACGCTTTAGCACCATCTCTAGCAGCCCTTTTGGCCCCCCCAACCATGCTTTATTTTTAGCCGCTCTTCGCCACAGTTTATTTGGACCGTGAGATAAGCAATGCCAGAGTGAAGTGAGGGGACGATGTCAAGACAGCAGCGATAGGTGAGAGAGTCGCAGCCTACATGACAAAGCTGACTAGCCCCTGGGGATGGGTTTTGGTCACGTGATTGACGGAGTTCGGCTCCCTTCGGTTTCTCTTGTCACCGTTATCGTTGGTGCATGGGCAATGTATTAATCCGGCCAAACTGTATTACTTACTGGGTTGGTGGTGGTGAAATTGGCTTAGTAAGCCACGATAACGGCGGCTGTTAAAAAAAAAAATCAATGTTGGACACAAGTTCCCGTCATTGTACCAATTTTGCAATTGTTGTATTTTTGTTCAATTGGTTGGACATTTCGTTATACATCTCCATCTTACTCATGGGTCCTCATGGGTATGGTTTTGTGGCTTGGACCTCCAATGTTCTACTACTCCTACTCGCCTTTTTTTTACCTGTTTCTTTTTACTCGCACTTCTAAGGCTCTCCATTTAAACTCCCAATTATCGTCAGCGGTCAATTTGGGACATTTTCCAAGGTTTCAATTATCGCCAAAAGTTTGGAAGTGCAACTACGAGACGGGACGCAAAAATGGGAGATGGCGACTTTGAAAAGGACATCAAAAAGCTGCGGCAGACGGAAATAGTGCTCAGGTGGACGGAGCTGGAAAAAATCTCCGACTGGGTTGCAGCCGTCAGAGACACGGCGCTCAAGGTGGAAAACGCATATTGGCTGCTCAAGTTTGGAGTCGGAGCTGTCTCGGCCCTTATAGACCATGTCGGGTGGTGTGGACTTATTGATCGGGTGCATCTGTTCAACAAGTGGAGCTCGGACGACGACATTTACGACTACGTGCGATCTACCCAGCCGTTCATCATCCAGGGAGATCTGACAACTGACAACCTCCTCTACTACAGAAAACCAGCCCATTACTCTCAGATGCTGCTCAAGATGATGTGGCTGAGCGTCGACAGCGAGATCCAGACGCATATCCGGGCTCTGCATCCAACAGAGGCCTCCGAGCTGCTCCATTTCATCATCAACGTGAAGAGTTTCAAGGGCATCTACATTTGCAAGGCCAAGGCCCAACTTGCCAGAAGGTGCAAAAACGTGCTGAGAGGCTCCGAGTACCACCAGGACCTTGCCGATCTGACGGACTACGCCTCGAAACTATGGCACAGACACAAGGATGAGCCTGATCTGTTCGGAACGACCATCAGAGACACTCTTATCCAGGCACACAGATTCAAGCCTGCCGCCGGAGGTGCTGAAAACGAAAAGTCTCTGGCGCAGTTTGAACGACTTATAGACGATAAACACACCATGGAGACGTCGTTCATTGTGTCGGGACAGACAACGGTGGACAACAAGGTGGAAAAGGTGATTTTCGCGGCCAAATACAGATTGGCATACAGAGAACTAATGGGTCTGTTCCCGCCAGTGGTGGTTCGATACAGCATCACCTGTGGCCATCCACCAACAATTCTTCCAGGACCAGTCGAAACGTCTTTCAGATTCTGTTGCAACGACTCCCAGGCATCAATGGACCTCTCGTGCAGTTTCGAACATATCACCAAAAACTACCCAGTCTCAATCTGCAACAACAAGGACATGATCCATGAGCTCAAAGGCGTCAGCGAACCTACCCAGATCTGCTGCGAAAACCTCTACTTTGATGTCGAGTCCATCGGAAAGGTGTATGTGGGAGATGACAACGATGGAACGCCCTTGTGGATCGAAAACGTATACTACGTGCCTGGAATCCCCCTCAATGTCATTGTCTACTACCACGACGGGCCGTGGGTCGTGCGCGAAATCGCAGATGACAATCTGGCCTATAGACCTCTGCTGACCTCAGGAACGAAAACGAATGAAGACTGCCACCAGATTCAATACGACTTTGCAGGATGTCCCAGAATCACCTTTCCGCCTTACAAACCAGTCTGGCAACCTCAACAGCTCAGTAGAGAAGAAACTGTCAAGTGGAAGGAAAAACTGAGAGCATCAAAACAAAAGGTGGACTATCTCGCAGCAAGGGGGCTCCTAGGAACAGGTCTGGTGGTGTAACAGTTGAGGAGGGAACAGTTCATAGATTTATTTATAGACACGCCGTCTATGGCGGTTGAAGCACTCAAACACGTTGCTGTCTGTTTCTCGTATTAGTTGGGATTACTTTGAATCCGAAAATAACAGTTACGGTACACTTAAGAAATGGAGAAGCCATCTTTTTATCACGGAAGTACTGTACTTATACTCCATAGAATCATAACAACTACCTGATATTAACTACTTATACCTTAATGCTCCAGAATACTGAGAGATCCTGTAATGACAACGTTCTCCAGCACAGAGCCGTTGGGGATGTCAATCTTCTTGCCCTCCTCACAGACACAGATAACGGTGCCCTTGAGAGTGACGCCCTTGCCGAGCATAACGTTACCAGTGATGGTCAGATGGTCAAGCTCCAAAATCTTGGGCATGTGGGGGATTCGCTTCTGGAAGTCGCTGACCTTCTTGTAGTGGCCACCGAGCTTGATGAGAGGAGAACCGCCAAATCGGCTGGGGTCCATCTCAAGTCGGCCGGCGTGGAGGGTGTAGAGATCGGACTTGACCAGCAGAAGATCAGAACAGGTCTTGACGGGCAGGAATCGTCGTCGGGGAACGTTGACACCCATGCAGCCCTTGAAGTGTCGGATGGCAGCACCGACGGCGGTCTCGAGCTGCAGAACGGGGATGTCGTTCTTGCCAATGGTGATGCTCTTCTCGTTGGGGATGATTTCGCTGTCGAGCTCGTTGTTCTCGACGACTCGCTTAATGGCCTTGAGGTTGATCCACAGGTTGTTAGTGTTGAAGTACTTGAACTTCTTGATGGACTTGAACTCCTCGGTGTGCTCCTTGGGGACCTGGGCAATCTCGAGAAGTCGGACCTGGCCATCGTAGTCGATCAGGGTTCCTCCCTTGACATCAGCTCGGGTCTTGTCGGTCAGCTCCATGATGTACTCAGAGCCGGTGGTGGACATGTGCTTGAGAATGCTGAGATCCACAACAGCACCAAGGTTATCAACGTTGGAGACGAAGATGATCTCCTTGCCCTCGGCAATGAGCTCGTCCAGAACGCCGGAGTTGTGCAGAGACTCAAACAGATCTCCGTGTCCGGGGGGATACCAGGCATCGATTCGGTCATCGAAGCTCTTGGGCACGGGCAGGTTGGAGTCCTTAAAGACTCGGGGGAACCGCGACTGGTTAAAGGTCTTGATGTTGATCTTGTGGCCCTGGTACTTCTTGATGATGGTCTGGGTGTCCTCGTCGGTGTTGAAAGAGTTCATGAGAATGAAGGGCACGTCGACGTTGTACTGTCGGTTGAGGTGCTCGATCTGTCGCACAGACAGGTCGAGGAAGGACTTGCCATCTCGAACCTCAATGACGGACTTGGGGCCGACGCAGCCCATGGAGGTACCGAGACCACCGTTAAGCTTGAGAACAGCAAGCTTGTTGAGGAACTCGGCGCCAACATCCTGGTCAATGTCCTTGTAGTCAATGACCTGCTCAGCCTTCGGGGGCTGGATTCGGTCCCAGTCGAGAGCGTTGCCCTTGGCCTTGTCGACCAGGTATCGTCGGAAGAGAGAGAAGAAGTTGTCCATCTCGTTCTCGAATCGTCGCTTCTGGGCGGGGTCCTCGACGGAGTCGGAGAGCTTGTTGAGGGCGTTTCGCATCTGCGAAGCAGCCACGGTGGTGGCGGAGTTGTCGAATGCCTTTGTTAGTACATCGACACGAGCGGACAGAGCCAATGCTGACGGGACTGGATAACGAGCGAATTGCACTGACCAGCTGACCAGAATGAGCTTCTGCACCCTGCGATTGGCAGGGGACAGATCATGACGAGCAAGGTAGAGTGGGGTCACGACATGGCGGTTGTCCAGAAAAGTGGTCTGGATGGGCCACTTTCCTCAAACCACCAGCCACGTTCATGTTCTCATGGCATTGGGTCCTGGAACACGTCCACAAATCAGTTGGCGGATCATGTCACTAGAGAGCAGGCACAACGATCATTAAGCACTCAGAGCATTCAGAGCATTCAGAGCATTCAGAGCATTCAGAGCATTCAGAGCATTCAGAGCATTCAGAGCAGCTGTGTCTGTATGTCCGCCTCTTTCCTCAACAGTCCGCATTCGTGTTACCCCGATCGTGTCACTGTCCCCGTTCGTGTCCCCGTTCGTGTTACCATCCCCATTCGTGTGCTCGTGTCACCTGCCACGGTCTAGCCCCAGCAACTGCTGCCTCCTCAATGATACTCACAACGGCACTCTGGGTCTTCAGATGGTGCTTGGACATGTTTGGTGCGGTGGTTGAGTGAACAAGTTCAAGTTCCAAAGTTCGGCGAGAGGGGTTGAGTCTCTATTATGCTTGCTGAGGGTGTCTGTGTTCGGTGCTGCGACTTGGCATTTAGGCTTCAGTGTTAGGGTTCACAAAAAAGACACATTTGGGACCAACAGGACTTTTTTTTTTTTTTTTTTTTGATTCTAGGGTTTTTTTTTTTTTTTTCCGAATTGTACATTTACCCGTACGAGTGCCTCAACTGTACATGGAGCACCGCGAAATAGGGGGTTAGGAGAGGGCAAAACGGAGCTAGAACCGGACAACGTGCATGCGTGGAGCGCACGGGCGTCTTTGGACGTGCCCGACGTGCGTCCTCTGCGATGACACCGCGAGTCGAGGTTCTGAGTCCAGGTCCAGCGAGTCCTTTTTTTTGTCGCAACACGTGTCCGAATTTAAATGTGGGGACAAGGTGTGACCTACAAGTACAGTAGCTACAGTGCGGTCGGCCAGCAGAGAGCCCGATACTGGAGCAGTCGAGCTTGGAACACTGTTGACTTAGTAAGCGGTCGTCTCTGGTCGATACATCGCTTAGTAATACTGGCACATTAATCGCCCTTAGTAATAGCTCCATTATTACTCGCACTTGAGTATCGTGTCGTGTTGTAGTTCCACCACCATCCCTCAACCTGCCCACATGCATATCCGCTGAGCACCCGAACTCTGATGGGGTCGAGCCCGAAACGGAAATGAAAATCACCGCCAGCGGTTTTTTGTTATTTATGAAAAAAAAATATTAGACGCGGATGTGTGGCCCAAACACGACGACAGCGAGATGGAGAGCAGCGTATTTAGACCAAGCACGCGCCGTCTCCCCATCGGACCGCCTTACAGGACGTACTGTACGTGTACAGTAGACCCATCGCTTGCTCTCAAACGTGCCATCGCACACAAGGCAGGGCTAGCTGTAGGAACGCCAAATTCGGCCCATTGAGATAATTGAAGAAGGCTTGGGGATGCGCCAAGTGCATTTCAAATGTGTGTGGAAATTCCGCCACGCGTCCCAACCCAATTATGGATCTTCATAACAGACCTTGAGGTTGATGGATTTGTGGAATGAGCGTGGGGGCGCCAGCAGAAGACGCCAGAGGTGGCGATGGCGCCGTTTCCTCCGCCCCAAACAGCCCTCTGGGTCCACAATGGCTCGCAAATTCCACCTCCGTGGTGGGTCCACCTGCCAACTTTAATGCGCGTATCGACACTTCTCTCTGAAATTGTGGGATCATGATCCAAAGAGCCGAGGAGCAGGAGAAGAAGATGTTGCAAGCGCTGTGTCGCGCAACCGACCGGATTACGAGTATTCCACGGTCAGTCTTGTGTTAGTAAGCGGGATTTTTCTCAGATTCGGTCAAAACCCGCGCTTTTAAACTGACTCAGTCTTCTCCGATATTCCATCTCTCCATGCAAACGTTCAGCCTGTATCATTATACAAGTAGGTTCAAACGGGGCTTAAACGAGATAAGTTGGGTGTCTATAGAAGTCACAAGATGCACTAAAAAGGTCACAAGCGGCACATATTTCTCGTCTGATTGTTGGATTCATGAACAGACGTTCTGCGACTTACAGTCGCGGTCGAGTACTGTAGGTCAAATAGACTGACTAATATACTATTTACAACATTGTGGAATTCACTGGAAGTGCGAGCATGGGTGAGTATGAGAGTGTGTATGAGAGTGAGTACGAGTGCGAGTATGAGTGCGAGTGAGTGTTCCTCGAGACAGGTAAGTATGTACTGTACAGTACATGTACAGTACTTGCAATTGACTCGATGAATATTTATTGGTAAGAGTACAATATGTACTAGTGTAAGTATATCGAAATACAAGTACAGTATGTACATACTGTACATACACCAACATGTACCTGTAGAACCCATACTGTACTACAAGTGTACAGTACTTGTAACGAGTGATATTCGAGAGTTCAGAAGACGAAACCAATCCAATAACCGCACTCGTACTTGTATTCGCAGCAACCGGAAAGCACCTAGACAGTCGCAAATCTGCATGCTCTTATCCCTCCTCTTGCATGGGTCGGACCAGTCTTCAGACATTCAAGCACTGGTGATTTCTAAAAGTACTGCGTGTATACCAAACAACCAAAGCGTGACTAAAAAGATGAATTAAATTAAATAAATTAATGGCTCCACTGTTGTGAAGCCCAGCTGAACGAGCACCAATGCTCCAGCCGAACGGCCCAGCAGAATAACCCCAGCACAGCGACATAGTATGATTCTACTTGCCTCTGCCAACCACCTCAAAGCCCTTGGGCTCGAGGGGATCCTCTTCAGGTTTGATCCACGTCTTGGGCTGGAACAACTTACGCTCATGCTTGTTGATCACTTCGTCAGCAGACCGAGTCTTGGAAATGAGATGCGAAGTCGACTTGTGAAGCGCGTCGTGGCTGCCAACACCTCCCAGATCGTAGTCTTCGCACATGGTAGAACTTCGCTTGTAGATGTCAGCCTCTCGCTGAGTGTAGTCCACATGAGGAGAAGGAAGCACAGGCACCTCAGGAGTCTGAGGAGTAGCAGTACTTGTTCGATCCTCCGATCGTCGCCGAGGAGGTCGGTAGTATGTGTGAGGAGAAGCCACCACTCTGTCTGCCACGGTCTTGAGTGCAGGGGGGTTGGGCAGGGCAGGGGAAGGGTTAGTATGTGATTTGACAAGAGCAGAGGTATCAATGGTGAGCGACTTGCGATGGCCAGACGCCGAACTTCGTCTTCGTCGGTCCTGTCTTCGCTCGTAGAGATCAGACGTTGGCCTAGACCCTGTGAGCGAACCTGAGAGTGGCCGTTCGTTTCCAGACATGGATCTCTTGTGGCCCGAAACAGGTCGCTGGTGCATGGGCCGTTCGTCTTCGAAATCAAAGTCCATGTCAGCTAGACCAAGATCCTGGGGGCTTTGCACATCCTGAACATGACCCTTGAGATGATCCTGAAGTCCAGACATGGGTCTTTCATACATTTCCGGCTGGAAACGGATGTTTTCTCTGATGGCGGCTCGTTTTTCGGATTGCGAGTTAAGATCGTCGTTGTATTGGCCCAGAAGCGTGTCACCATTGACGGGAGAAACCGACTTGGAGTTGATGTTGAAGGAAGACGAGGAGCTGACAGGCGAAGACTGGGATCTAAATCGAGGTCGGAAGATCAAAAGGCCTGCGAAAAACAAAAACGACAAACAGACCACCAAATGCAGCACCATGATGACAATACCCATGATGATCTTCAGCGAAAGGGAGGTGTCCAAACTGCGAATATATACAATGGACAGCAGAGAGATGATCATTCGGAACAGTGCAACCAGGGCACTCAGACGACTGAACACATAAGGAGCAACAATCAAGGTGATTGCAAAGATGAGAAACTCCAATGTGCCCAAGAAAGCAACCTGGGCCACACCCGAAGATTGCAGAACGCCAATACACACACCCAGCAGATAGACGTGGGCTAGTTCGACGAAGACAATGGATGCTCGAAACGCAGATGAAGTGCTTGGCTTCATGCATCCTGTGAAGCATCCCAAATCTCCATTTCGTCCTTGAGATACACTCCAGCAAAAGTATATACCTCCCAGTGCCCAAAACCCGACAATCAAGCCACTGAGCACCTTGGCCACGGTCAGAGTACCTCCCGCCTGAAGCTGGTAGAAGCTGAGGGCCAGCAGAGGCAGAGCAAGTAATGAGTAGACCACCGTGATTGTAGTTTTAGCGAGTCCTGTCAATAGAGATGCAAAACTCGTTCTGCCGGCCAGGCATTGTGACACGCACATGGCGATGATGGTAGCCCCGAAAATGACCAGAAACCATATGATGAAGCCTGGCCAAATGTCCCGGTTGTCGTGCAGACCGACTATCGTTGCCATAGCTGGCATTCCCGGCGTGTGAAAGTTGTAGAGTCCGTTGGCGGGGTCTGCAGATTCGATCACGTCGCTGGTGAAGCTCTTACCAAACGTGAGAGCGGCCCAGCCAAATCCAGAGGCTACAGCCTGGTAAGCACCTGCGTAGTTGAGATTCAGACAAGCGACAAAGAATGCAAACTGCCAGTACGCCACCAGGCCCGTGAACTGCGCCAGAATCGACGCCTTCATAGTTGCATGCGGAGACGAGGTGTCCAAGTCTGAATCAGAGCCTGTGTTCAACCTGCTCCATGTCGAGAAGGACTGCACTCCGAAAGTTGCCACAAACACAACTATACTCACGCCCAGGGTTGAGAAAATGACGGCGTAGATTGTGCCCTTATCAATTACGGGACTGGTCTGGATCTCCACGCACCCCACCACCAGCCCATCTCCATTGTCCACCGGGCTGATGATCTTGAATATCGTTGCGATATCGGAAATCCTCCTCGCCACCTCGGGCACCTCCACTGTGTATGCAAAGGACGCCTCTTGTCCCGGCTGAATAGGGCAGGTTTCGGGCTTGGTGTCCTTGCTGACCTCGTCGCAGAACCGGGTATAATTGTCGACAAAAAGCCCCTTCATGCTGCGCGATTGGCTGTTGAGTGTTGTGTACTTGTTTTCCGTCTCGTTGAGGTCGCTGAGCACCGCCCCTGACACCGTGCCGGTCACGGAAAAGTGTAGACGGCCATCGTCCTTGTCGTAGTCGGCGAAAACGCTGTCTGGCGTCCACGAGAGCCCCAGGGGGTTGTTGCGCTGGTGAAAGCAGTCGGAAAAGTATATGGCTGCTGCCGGCGCGAGCCACACGGCAAATTGCGCGAGTTTCATGGCTCAGAGCGATGTAGAGATGGTCTTCAAAGGTCCAACCAACAAGTATAGAGCCGGTTGCATAACCTACTGCATCTAGTGTTTGGGTTTTGGCTAAAAATATATATGGGGATGGAGGGGAAGCGACGGCTGTCAGGGTGGATAACGGTTGGGGAGCAAGGCAGAAAAACACGACGAATGCAGAGTAACACTGAAACACACCATCTGCCTTGTTTTCTTCCGAATGGAGTCGATACGGAGCTAGATACGAGACATGCCATTCGCATCTTTCACGTTTGACTTGACTTTAAAATTCACGCCGTGCAGTAAACCAGCAGGTGAGAAAGGAGGCTGTGGACATACGAGTTTTGTTACTGTAACTACAGTATATACGAGTGCGTAAAGTACCAGTACTGTAGTGTAGTTGCTGTTGATAGCCACGTGACCAAAGAGTAGTTGTGGCGCTCGCTCCACCAGTCACGTGACCCACATCAGCAATGGCACCTAACCCACCGACCTCCATGATTGTACCAGACAAGTATTGTGCTCGTATTCGTACTGTGCTCCGACTGGTATCGCACTCGCCCTATTCAGGACTCGATCCACTCTGTTTGACAACTCTATGAGCCGCTTGGTGAAATCTAGTTCAGAGCTGAAAATAGCGCCGACAGGCTTCACCGCTACTTGTAGGGCTCAAAGTGCACAATAATTGGTCTGTGGCTCGGATCGGTGGATGGCAGGTCAGTTTTAGGGCCGTGGAGATGTTTCAGGGGTCTTACAGGGTTAGGATGATGGGTCTGAGGAGTTCAGAGGTGGATGGAGGAAGGGTATGTTCTGGTCGTATATAGGATTGGACAAAGGCGTCCGAATATTTTATTGTGAAAACAAAATATATGGACTACTTGTAGTTGGTGAGAGCGGGTATATTAAGATACACTCTTTTTTATTATATACTTTTTTTTTTTATACACTCTTTTTTATTATACGCTTCTTTTTTATTATACACTCTTTTTTATATATATACACTCTTTTATTTATGGAATACCCCCTCTTTTGGGTGCGATTAATACTCCATTATGATATAATAGACTGAACTATTTTCACGCCTAAACAGCACTGCGATAATTATTACAGTATTAATTATTTACGAGGTGAATTGAAAAAAAGGGCCATAGAACGGTTACTTCCACATTGTAGTTCCCTGCACCAGTCAGGCGTCAGGTCTCTCATTTCGGGTGGATGTTTTGGCGCTGGTTTCAGTATCACCGCCTGACCAAGTGAGACATAAACAATCTGCCTGAGATTACGAGCACTTCTAGTAGAAACTTAACAAAGTTCTCTTCAACAAGTTTCGAACCTGAGTCGATAATCACAGATTGGGTGAGTTTGACGTAGATTTCACTACAATACTGGAAATTCGTTGTCGGAGTCGTCGCCTGCAGTCACATAAGCATTGCGTACGGATTCGACAAGACCCGCCTTCTGCAAGTTTCGTTTATCGAGGGCAATGCGTTCCAATCTTGACTCTGGGTCGTTCTTCTCCAAGTAGCGCTCGTACGCAGCGTTGTTGGGGAAGCACGATTTGGTGATGGCGTGGCCACTCTCTTTCTTCTTGCAGATGGGGCAGGCCTTGCCCTTGTCGAGGGAAGGCTTCACTCGGCCTGTGCTTCTTCTTGTGCCATTAACGAACGTGTCAGCGATATCACCCTTAGTCTTCAAGCGAACAAAATCGTTGCCGGATGCCACTTCTTGTAGCATTGCTTCGTCCTTCTTCCGCCACATTTCGTCAATTTCCTTATCCTTTTCGAGCCTGCACTGCAATTTCCGCCACAAGTCTCGATGTCTGCCATAGTTGGTTGCGCTATCCCAATCGTCAGGCCCCATCATTAGTGTGGCATGTAGATTTCTCCAGTGTGGGTGGAAATCGCCGAGCATTAGAACAGGAAATAACATCTCCTCTTCCGACTTGCCGGGCGCATTGTTGACTTCAGCATTAGGTCTCATGGTGGCGCCATCTTTGGGCTTGGCTAGAATCTTGTGCAAGTAGTGTATACAAGGCAAACCCGAGGTATTCATGAAGCTCTCGGTACAGCATTTGCTCGTGCGACTCGTGGCCCCAGTCCCCTCAGCCTGCTGACTGCTGAGCTTACCCTTCTGAGCCTGCTCAGCCACCTTTCGCAGTGCCAGCACTGAAATGAATGGCATGAGGCAGTCGTTAAAGTCTCGGCTCAAGGCCACTTCGTATTTCTCCATGGCTTGAGAGTGTTCGGTCTCCAAGTCAGCAAGGATGTCAAGCGAGACTCGTATCACAGTCATCGCAGACGAGAAGAGAGAAGAGATGCGCGATCTCATGTTGCTCTTTTGCAGTGCGTGGAGACTCTGGACCCGGGATGTGGTTTTGTTGAAGAAATCCTCTGTACCGTTCGAATAAGCCTTGACGAGCATGTGACGATACTTGATCTTGTCTGGGTGGTCGCTGTCGGGGTCGCCAAACCAGTTTCTCTTGATGTAGAAGTATGCCCTGTTGTTTCTTCCCACAGATGTGGAGTCCTTCTGGTCGGGCTCGGTAGTGCCCGGCTTCCAATACACATTCTTGAACTTGCTGTAGAATTTCCGGAATTGTGTCTTGCTGTTGGCACCTTTCATCAAGTACCAGGCCTCCATGAACTTGTCGAAAGCAGTATCACTCTTAAAGAGCTTGGACGCCCTTTTCAGCACTGCCTGGTCAGCATGCCAGTCGCAGAGACGGATTTTTCCGGGGAAGCCACCAAGAGACTTGGCTTTGAGAAAAGCCTTGGAACAGTCTGAAAGGATCCACTCCGGGAAGGGAATGTTAAATTCCTCCATGATCTTCTTCAGCTCGTTCAAACACCAAGCAAAGGTGTCAGCGTTCTCCCGGGAGATGAAGGCATGAGCAATGGGAAACGACCTATTATCCGATCCCACACCGACAATGTTGAAGAGCCTGTAGTTGTACCCATTTGTGTTGAAAGTACAATCGACTGCGATGACCTCAGGAAAGGTCCTCATAAACTTGATGGACTTGCGGTGTAAGAAAAAGATGTCACAAACGACATTCTCGCGTTTTGCTTCGTCATCAGCCGGAGGGCTTCCCTCGGGCGGTGGTGAGGAAGGCTTTGTGGCAGACTCGCTCTGACTTGAGCCAGTCTGGGACTTTGGTGGCCCCCTTCGCTTCTTGATAGGTGCTGGTACGGGCGCGGGTTCTGGAGCTCGCTTGGTTGGTACAGTTTGTACTTCCGTGTCATCGTCACTTTCATCGTCACTGTTGTCTTCTTGCAGGTCACCAACCACAGCTTCGGTATCGAGGAAAGCCGGATCATCGTCGAGTCGATAGCTGCAGTGAAAATGAGGCGTCTTCTCTAACAATACCAGCAAAGCCTCCATAGGGTCCATGTCGCCGAAAAGGTCCTTGTCGCGTCGTTTATACAGGTTGTACACGTCCTGGCTTGTCACCGCGTAACCTTTAGGAGATATGATACGAAGTGCTTCTCGGAGTTGTCGAGGAGCGGCTTGAACGTCCATGAAAATGTCGCAGATGTCCAATCTATCGTTCTCGCTGTCGCTTTTGGACTCGTCAGCACCAACTGACTTGAACTGAGCCCTGATCTCCTCCAGCTGTTGAGCACGATATCTAGCATTTGAAGCAGAACAGACAGATGGCAGATGATTGTGAATGGGTTTGGCGTCGCTGACATCGACAACATACCACTCGTTGGCGTTATAAGCCCTCTTGATAGCTAAGGAGAACTTGCACCCCGTATGCGTGACTCGTGTCTTTCTGACCCTCTCGTCGTATTCACCCTTGCACCGTGTATCGCTTTTCCGTGTGGGCTTAGCTTCGTTCCGTGTACATGCCATGTACCCCTGGCCATTGTTAAATCTGACGGCAAATCCATGTTTGGCAGCGATTTCATCAACGTAAGATTGAGCCAACTTGCGGCTCTTGAAGATCTGATCGTTGAACAGATGCTTGTACATGGTGGGGTAGTCGAATTCGCGACATGTCATTGTAATGTCAGGATACGTGAGCCTCATGCCACGCTTGAGTAGCTGCGCCACTCGGTGATTGTGTTCGGTGGCCTTTGACATCTTTGTCCTTCCAGTCGTGGTTTTTGGAAGGTCCCCTGGTTTCGAGGAACAGCTCTGCCCCGAGTTCTCGGTCAGTGACTCCCCGGAACGTTCAGTAGGGTTGCTTGAAAGACCACTGGACGTGACAGCGGCAGCACCAGGTGGCTGAGGCGGGATCGGTGCAACGACGTTCGGCCTTAGGGCGCATGGGAAATCCCGATGACACTTCTGACTTGACCAAGGATAGTCGACGTAAGTGTTCTCAACGACAAAGGTCATGTTGGGCTCCATATCAATGTCTGTTTGTCGAAACACATGGCTCAGTGTGTTGTAGGGATTCCGCCCGTTGGGGATATGAACGAATCGATGTCCTTCATTGACAAACGCCTCTATTTTGTAGTCGAGTCGATACAGAATTGGCTTCGAACGGTCAAAAGACGAACCTGTATGTTCCGTCGCCTGTTCGAAGGACATATTGGTTCGTCACTGTTATGGTCGCTTAGTGATCTGGGGTGGTGGAGGTTTGCACACGTACGTGACCTTGCAGGACGCGTAATTAATGGTACAGGTGCCCATCAGAGTTGACACTCAAATCCCAGTGCCGAAAATACGTCGGAAAAAGCGCACTTTGCTGGTTCGGTGGCAGATTTCGACGCGTATCTTTTGTGTACTGTACCGGTACTCGGTAGTGGAACATGCAGTGTACTTGTACTTGTAGTCTCCGGGTTTAGGCTGTGGTCGCGCCCTAAGTAATTTCGGGAGCGGGGTAAGTTTTTTTTTTTTTTCTGGCATATACATTTCATTTAATTATAACTTTAAGTTTAATAGACGGGGCGTTTCAGTGAAGTGGTTTGGCGTAGGTTGAGCTGTATTTTCTTCCCAAGTGAAGTTCCTGCTGAACCGCTCTCCCGATCTGCCCGAATTTTGGGAAATTGACAAGTACAAGTACAAGTACCATCTGTTATCAAAAGTGAATCCAGGTGTCAGACAGGAAAGAAAAGGGAACAGATATATCGCAGCAGAATATACTCCAGTACAACTATCCTTAGTAAGCCCGAATTTTGGGAAATTGACAAGTACAAGTACAAGTACCATCTGTTATCAAAAGTGAATCCAGGTGTCAGACAGGAAAGAAAAGGGAACAGATATATCGCAGCAGAATATACTCCAGTACAACTATCCTTAGTATGATCAGATCAGTGTCCGAGGTTAAGATGTCGGGAAGGAAGGTGCTGGACTACGGGTTTATATAGACGTCCTTATCGCGACTTGCAACAACGTTCGCGACTCCATAAACTGGGGGTGATGCGAGTCCAGAAACTGGCTAATTTGGATAATAGTTCTAATTGCAAAAGGCTTAACGCCTCGATGAGTTGGGGTAGTGACGTCCATGAACTGGGAGTTATGTACACTCTTCATCCACTGCGAACTTCTGTTGCGGTGCTTTTATGACCGTTTGGGTCAGGGTCTCAGAATGGATACTACCAATGGTCGTCTGTGAGACATTACACTCATCTGGCGTCGTACCCGGGCATTCGCATGCATACACCCCTCGAGTGTCTCACCCCTCGAGTGTCTCACCTCTCGATACTCATCTCTCTCTTGTCTCCTGCTCCTCTCGTTTCTCGGCATTAATGATAATTAGTAAGTACAAATAAATACGCCGTCACCAGTTCATTCCCCTAGCAAGGGAGACGTCACTGTGCGGTTCAACGGCTGTCTTGGGGGCTGTTGGGGTCCAAGACTAAAGTCCAGCATGGGCGTTGGAGGTGGTTCATTGTGGGGCGGAGGGGTCGCATCCTGAGATGGAGGTTGCGGCTGGGATACCGGGGGAGGGAAGTTGACCTGCATGGGCGGGTGCATGGGAAAATGGTACGCATCGTTCACCTTTTTGGATTGAATGGCATGCAACTCATAGATGCCAAACTGGTTGCCGTCCATGGAAGGACGCGGGGACGACCCATTGATGGTGTTGGAAGGATCCGTGTCTGGATGGTTGGGGCTGGGGTCGTCACCCAGCTGCGCCAGAAACTCGTAGCACACCTCGCCATGCTGGTTGGTGTCAGGACCCTGGCTCTCTGCTTCAGGATCCATCCGCAGATGTAGCCCTGGAATTCGATCAATGATGAATAGCAGAACAAGAGACACAAAGAAGGCGTATCCGGCCACGGAAAACACCTCTGCGCACTGGTAGCCAAGCTGGGCGTAATGCTGATTGACCCAACCTCCCTTGATATCTCTGTTTCCGTCCAGTTTGGCCACTTCTTTCTCGGCAAACAGCCCGACTAGCAGCGAACCTACCATGCCGCCGATACCGTGAATAGCAAACACGTCCAGAGGGTCCTCCACGTGGATGAAAAACTTGAGCTGTGTGGCGAGGTTGCAGGCTATGGAGCCTACAATGGCACAAACAATAGCGGCCCAAGGAGCCACATAGCCCGACGAAGGGGACAGAGAAACGAGTCCGGACACGGCACCTGAGCAGAACCCAATCATCGACAGCTTTCGTTCGATTCTGTAGTCCAGCACGGCCCATGCTAGTCCTCCAAACGCTCCTCCAATCATAGTATTGGACGAAGCCATAAGAGCCATGAGGTTGGCCCCAAAGGCGCCTCCAGACGCAAAACCGAGCCACCCCGTCCACAGTAGGCCTGTTCCAATCATTACCAGCATGGCTGAATGTGGATAATGTGGTTCAGGGACCGCCACGGGGGTCTGGCCCATCTTCCTTCCTCGGCTCCATCTGAGCATGATACCGTATGCCAAACCTGTGAATCCCGAGTTGATGTGAACAGGTGAGCCTCCCGCAAAATCAAGAGCGCCCAAGTTGCCGCTCCATCCATTAGGCCCCCAAACCCAGCATGCAATGGGGCAGTAAACCACCGTGGCCCAGCAAAAGATGAAGACCACAAAGGGGACGACACGGCCTCGCCCCACGATGCTTCCCGTCATAATGACCGCCGTGATGCACAAAAACATGCCCTCAAACATGGCCACCGCGAGTCCTGGTAGCCGTCCAAAAGCAATGGGGTGTGGTTCCAGAGCCACATGGTGGAAGCCTGCGTGTCGTAGATTCCCCATGAACTTGCCCCCCGTCGGACTCAGAGCCAACGAGTACCCCCATACCACCCACTGCAATACAGCCATCGATAGAGCTGCGAGATTCATGCCTGCCATGGAGAGGGCCGAAGAGTGTGGAGTGAGCCCTGAATAGAGCATGCCGAGCGCCGGACACATGAGCATCATGGCCATCGTGCTGTGGATCACCGAGAGCAGGTCGCCCGGATGATACGCCTCCATGAATAGTGTGAATAAGAGCGTGTAGAGTAGCTGTAGCTGTTGGTGTTGGTGTTGGGGTGTTGTGGTTTCTTTTTTCCGACCTGATCTGGAATACATAGGATCTGGGGAATCAAGGTTTGACCGAGGCCCAACTAGGTGGTTGGGACAAGAGCCAAAGTTAGTTGAAGATGGACGTGCATACGAAAAGAGATATATTGAAACATGGCACTGTAGATGGAGCGATGCGACTGTTTCCGGGGGGGGGGGGGGGGTTGGGATTACGGGGGGAAAGGTGAGTCTAGGCAACTTCTACTGACTTGAAAGTGTCGTCAACGCCCCAATACCACCCCTCTTTGCTATTTCCGCGCTCCTCCACGCACCCTGTCAAAGATCGTCTGTCCTCAAACGTCATAAACTAACTCGGGGCTGCTTTGGGAGATGATAGAGAGGAAAGAGACGACACCGAGTCGTTTCGGGCCCGGTAAACGGCGTCTTGGACACAGATTACGACGTCACGTGATACCATTCGGATCACGCGACCCCCACACCTCCCACCTCTGCAGCCCTGCTCCCTTCCTCTCCACATTCGCCGTTGTCTCCTACTTTTTCTGAGTCAAGATGACTCACACTAGCTACGGGAAGGTTCATTTGGGTTTTAAAACGATATTAAAATGAAATCCCCAAGTGGGGCAAGTGGGGCCAAAAATCAAAATCAAAATATAAACCGCAACAAAATAAAAATAAAATAAGAATTGTCGAAAAGTGATTAAAACCGCTGAAAATAAAATAATAAATAAATAAAAATGAATAGCACTCTGGTTGACTTGAAATTGTAAAATTTATTTAATACAGACTCTCAACACAATCTATATAAGAGGATCGAACTAGTCCGATATCGCCGTCCACACCGCTCATCTATCTACATCCAGTGGCAATTGAGTGAGAGTTATAAGTGGTACCAACCAGCAGTGTATGGTGAAACAGCTGAGATGCACGGTTTCATGTGCGCTGCTGGATTTTTTAGGTGACTTTTGACACATTCAGAGGCTGTTTGCTGTTTATTGGTGGACGCGGACAGACGAAATGAAACAAAATATATAATTAAACGAACCAAACAAAGAGGAAAGATTGGAATGGAGTCCTGAAGGATTGTTGGCACTTGTGTTGATCACGTGATCTCAAACTAGCGTCGTCTGTAGCGAGTCATACACGATTGACTGGCTGATCTTAGATGGGAACTATGGCAGGTTGAGTGTTTATAGAGTATGAATGCGTAAGTGGATCTACGCTGCCAGATATGCCAAATTGCTGACCTTTGGGGTGGGTGAGTTCTGGGCTGTTACTGAGGTCTCTCGAACGATTTGATCAGCTCCCGAATGGTTTAGAGAGAGAGAGAATCTGACTGAAATCCGGAGATGAAGACTCTTCTCGTCAGTTTACTTGTCACCAGTAACACATGTGTGTATCCAAATGGGTGTGTGTAAGGCTACTGTAGACGTTCTGGTAGAATGAGAGTGTACTCAACAACAGGTGTATAGGTGCACTTGGATCTTTGAGCAAAAAGTTGTATAATTCGAATCAAAGGAGCTAATGGAAGGAGGTATATAATACAAAGTCCTCTTCTTTAGCCATAAAATAGTTACATCTGAAATGAGGTTTCTGTTTGGAAGAGTTGAGTCGCAGATAGCCGATACATTGTACGCTGATAAGTGTCTGGAACCGAAGACTCTAGTGCCATTGTTCAGTTCTGTATGGAACAACTACACTATGTATCGATACCTGTTTCTACCCTTGGAGAACAATTCTCCTTGGCGAACAATTCTCACCCATCCAAACGAACATATGCACAGCTTGTGTGGTGAACTTGACCAGAATGTACGGTGCAGGTTCTCGAGGGTTCTCCCGAGAAGTGAACATTAACAAAGGGCGGTGATTGAGATGAGGTGATCCACTTCTGCTCCAGAATTATTGAGGTGAGATTTTCTCTTCACGATGAGAAAGCAGTCCTTTTACGAGTACTGTACATACTGTACTTGTATAGGATGAGCACAGTATGTACTTGCTGTTCAGTTGTCTCCTTTACAAGATGAGCAGACAAGAACATGAGGATGGCTAGAACATAAGGATGGCTAAAACATGAGGATGGCTAGAACATGAGGATGACTAGAGCATGTGGATGACTAGAATTTCCCCTTTTGGAAGCTGAAGCCTCTACTTGTTGAAGGATTCAGGTATCAAAGCAGTCAGATCTCAGAGCAGCGAAACCTTCGAGTCCATCCACCAGAAGGTGAGAATACAACAGCCCTTGTCGCTATACCGGGTCAAAAAGGGTATCACACGAGGTAAGGAAGCCTTCTAGACACAACGGTAAACTCCTCGTCTTGACAATTGTCTTGGTGTTCACATTATAGTAAAGTTCACTACGTTATGGAAGATTGATCAATCTTGATATCACGATCCGGAAAGAGCTCTTATAGCCGATATCTGGTCTAGACAACCTCGAAAACTTGCGATTCAACATAATCCAGACTTTTCTCCAGCCCTCCAAACCAAATCATGTTCACCAGTCTCGGATTTAACGCAAACTGACACCCTGAGCTCGTCTGACATCTCAGAGTCACACTGCCAGGTCTCATGAACAGTAGAGAAGGGGCCACTCTTACTTGACCTCAACAGAAAGATTTTCCCAAAAATAAAATAAAATTCTAGGGTGTTCCGTCCCATGAGGGTGACTACAATCGAGCGTCGTAGACACTCACCTGTAACGTACATACGGAGTGTCTAGCCATGGGCGAACGTTTTACTCTTGTGACGACGACGAGTCGAACTAGAACTCCACTTAGACCCTGGAGTACTGTACTGTACTATACATACTGCACCGCACGGTACGTAGTGTACACGTTTTTCCTGCTACTTGTAGCAATCCCCAGCGTCTACCACCTAGGACGCTACTGTACTGTGCACGCACCGTGACGTCATAAAAAATTAGCACGAGTTTTAGCGAGATCGTGCAGAAACAAGACTACAGAAATATCACCTCTTAGCACTGGTAAATAAACAACTGGAGCAGATATTCGATACTGCTCTTTATTTACTCTACAAAGAGAGACATTCACAACCCATCTTGTCTACCGCTTTCCCCCTAGGTACCCTGATTGACTGTCTCAACAGTCTCGTGTGTCGTGGTGATCCATGTACCCTGCCCACGGCTAAAAATAACTAGACTTGGCATCCAACCACAGTTGCTGTTTGAAGAGATGTAGATTCGAGTTTCAACAGAAAACAAGCCGCTTTGGAGCCCTCCAAAGGCTCTCAAAGTTGTCCTTGTTCCACATTCCCGCTTCTCGTATCTCATACTCGTATAATCGTGGTGTTGGAGTGATTAAATTAATTTATTCATTAATTATTTTATTATCATCACTTTTTTTTTTTTTTATTATATTTTTTACTTCCCAAATGGTTCAATAATCAAGACAGACAACTGTGCCAAGTTAGACGGCGACAGATAAACAGACAAATAACGGAACACAGAGACGGCACAATTGTCGAATAACTGGTAGCCACCTACATGGTCACGTGACTAGAGCAAAAACACGACCGAAGGTCATGTGCCAAATCCCATATTGGCCCTTGTCGTTATATCCTCCCCACCCAGAATCGAACTGACAGCTACCCCTTACACCAAGCCCCGCTTTGAAGTAGGTCGTTCAATTGGCCGAGTCGGGGTCCAAATTTGAAATTTGAAAGGTCCATAGCTCTTGAACCGCATTTTCTCACAAAAATACATGTTTTAGAACCTCGATACCTCGTCCCAATCCCATTCTACATCTCCTTTTCAGCTGTGCGGCTCACTATTGTTTCGTCCCAATACCCACCTCCTCAAACCTTATCATTTGTAAAAGGACACTCTACACGTAACACCACCAGTTGCAAGCCCACCGTTATCACCATGCCAGAATCGCGTCTGGACCCCAAAAACCAGGACGACCTGGCCTCCAAGCCGTCCATGATTCTCGACGAGCCCAGCAACAACTCGTCGACCACAGAAACCCCCACCACCACAAAACACCAGTCACTAGCAGGCTACAGCGACAGCGACAATGATGGCGACTCCATTGTGTCCACGTCTTCTGTGGGCGATATGGAGGACCAGGGCCTGACTCCGGCCATGTCACGCATGTCTGTGGAGGACACAAACACCAACCACAGCGGCTCTGTGTCTGGACCTTCGTCGTCCTCAGCAACTGCCACCTCCACCAGTGTGGGAACCACGCTCAACGCCTCCAACTTCAACGTGGTGCCCCAGAAGAGCACCCACCTGCTGGAGGACCCCAAGCTGCAGGAAATCATGCTATCGGACGTGGGAATCTCGTCGCTGCTGGCCCGTTCGAAACAGAGCATTGTGTCGTGCAAGGAGTTTGCGCAATTCATCAAAAAGCGAGGAGCTCTAGAACTCGACCACATTACACATCTCAAGAAGCTGTCGCGAAACACACGGGACGCCATCAAACGGCCCGAGCACCGCCAGGGCACCTTCTATCGCCAGTTTGACGAGATTGCACGTGTGGGCGAGCGGGTTAGCGATGTGTCCGCCACATTTGTCACAAAGCTCAATGCTATGAACGACGAGCTATCAGAGCTAGCCCGAACCACAGAAAAGACCCGAAAGCAGGTCAAGGAGACGCATCTGCGGCACGAGAAGAACCTGGTGGACCTGGAGCAGGCTGCAGAGAAGGCAAAGTCCAAGTACGAGTCTTTGTACGACGATCTGGAACGGGCACGAACTGGCGACCCCACAAAGAACAAGTTTGGCTTCAAAACAACCAAAAATTCGGTCCAGCACGAGGAGGAGCTACAAAGAAAGGTCCAGGCTGCCGACCAGGACTACCAGCAAAAGGTGTCGGCTGCCCAACGGTCGCGACAGGAGCTGCTGCGGGTGCGACGACCTGAAGCATCACGGGATCTCAAGGATCTCATTTTTGAGTGCGACAGCGGCATGTCACTGCAATTTCAAAAGTTCGCAAACGTGTGCGAGACTCTGGCGCTCAACAACGGTTTTGTGGTTTCGCCTCTCAAGCCTCCCGGAACCTCGACCAACGTTCGTTCCATGCGAGAAAACGCTGCTCTCATTGATAACGAGAAGGACTTCTTTGACTCGGTGATGGCAGTGCCTCGAAAACAACGGCTTAACAGAGATGTGGTTCAGTACAAGTCGCGTGCAGGCCCCAAGTCGTCGTTCAACTACTCCAGCAGCAACAACAACACCACCTCGGTGTCCAGGCCGGTCAAGGGCCCGACCCCATTTGCCAGCTCCTCAAACCCCTCCCCATTCTCATCTTCCACTCCCTCTTCGGCAGGTGTGGGACAGCGAAACGTGTCTTCGGGAACCACCAATTCCGTGTTGCAGCCCCCAGGCGCGTCTTCTATGACCAGCCTTGCACCTAGTGGAGCTGCTGGCACGATCGGAGGCATCGCTGCCTCTCGAGTGGCCTCCACTTCTTCTACCACAGCTCCTCCTCCCATTCAGCCCACAATCTCTATGGACCAGCAGTCGGTGACCTCCTCGGTGGTGCCTACGCAGTTCCCCCCTGGTGTGACGGACTCCATGCCTGTCTACGGCACTCCCATCGAGGATCTTCTCGACTATGAGGGTGGAACCGTACCGAGAGCAGTGTACCAGTGCGTGCAGGCCATTGACAATTTCGGTCTGGAAGTGGAGGGTATCTACCGAGCCAATGGAAACAACTCGCAGATCCAAGAAATCAAGCATCTGTTTGACACAGACCCGTCCAAGGTGGACTTGCTGCATCCTTCAGACAACCTCAACGACATTCATTCGGTGGCTTCTGCCCTAAAGCTTTACTTCCGAGAGCTGCCCGACTGTCTACTAACCAAGGAGTTGCATCAGGAGTTCATTGATGGCGCCATGATTGAAAACGCGATACAACGACGAGACGCGCTCCATGGAACCGTCAACAAGCTTCCCGACGCTAACTACACAACTTTGCGGTACCTGATTTTCCACCTGTACCGAATCCAGGAGCGCGAGGCAATCAACCGAATGTCGGTGGTAAACCTGGGCATTGTCTGGGGTCCTACGTTGATGAACACGGACTACGGCAATGTGGCCGAGATGGGCTTCCAGGGCCGAGTCATTGAGACTATTCTGGTGAACGCCTATGTCATTTTTGATGCGGAGTAGTCGCGAAGGATATTCACTCTATTATATAATGAATTAGGCTGGCTACAAGCAGTGTTACCAGTTATGAAATGTTGTCCCGTAGAAATGCAGCGTAAAAGCCGTATCCAACAAGCCTCACTGATGAGTTTTGTATAGCCATCGGCTTATAAATATTACGCTACATAATCGTAAACATCTCGTCCTTGGCGGGAAATGAAGTCGTCAGTAATGAGTTTACTGATATTCTTTTTCACGTCCGCCACCTCTAGAATGCCTCGTGATTTCGTTTTATCCAACACCTCCATCACGAGTTCTGCATGTCCCACAGTCCGCCTGGCTTTCATGATTCGGATAATGACAGCCTGGATCTCCATGTTCCTATCTCTCTCCAAAGTGTCCTGAATGGCTTTATGGGGTAACATGATATCGTCTGCTCCTCTGGCGACGGAAGGCACCTTTACTCGTCGTAGTTTCGAGCTAAAATTCCAGTTGAACTTGTACCGTGTCTCATCCCCTTCTTCTTTGATGAGAATCTTCACCTTCGGCGTCATGAGGGAGTGTAGAGACATGGTCAACTCTCTCTCAGAAATACCTGTAGCAGCCAGGAGGTCCGCGAAGGTTATGTGCGGTCTTTTCTTCTCATCCACAAACTGCATCATCACTAGCGCCTGATGCAGAGACACGTCAAACTCCTTGGTGTCTTCGTTGAGATGTGCTCTGATTGTACACGAGGACAGAGCGTGTTGCCAGGTGACTTTCTTCTTTGTGTTCTTGGGATCTTGGCTGAGAAACTTGGAAAAGTTGTCTAGCTGCGAGTACATTTGCGACGGTAGCCGGATGGGTGATGTGGAAGCCGGAAATTGCGGCCATGCGTTTTGACTCAACATGTTGACATTCAGGTCGAAGTTGCCGTACTTTGTGTATATCTCAGAGTCGCGATATTGCGCCATGGTAGCGGGCGAGTTGGTTCGCACATCCTTGAGCATTGTTTCCATGGATTCTGTCAACTCAGGTCCAAACTCGTCTCGTAGAATGGTCAACAGTTCGCTTTCACTTTCCAGACCAAGTGCTCGACCCACCAGCAGACGTTTACTGAGGTATCGCTTGTAGTAGACTTCAAACACGTCCTTCTCGGGGATGCACGAGAGCAGAAATGTGAGTGTTTTAACATCAGCCGTATTCTTCAAGCTGTCTCCTCCTTTAGCTCCTTTTCGTAGTAGCGAGTCGGAGAATTTGGCCAGCTGTTCAGATAGGTTTCTCTTACCCCTCATGCTGTTTCTGAACCCTGCCACCCAGTCCGGTGCCTTGTTGATGAGATCTGCGTCTGCCAGTGCCTCAGTGACTCGACTACTTTTGTGGTACGACTGCACGACAATGTCGATATTTGTAAAAGTGGGTCCCAGGACAGTTTCGATCCATTGGCGAAAGATGTCACCGATTCTGAGCTGCTGCTCAGAGCCCTCGAACGACAACAACGACAGCTGACGAATGTAAGGGAACATGAGTTCATCTTCAAACGACTCAGTCACTCCTCTGCGAATGAACTGGACATGCGGAACGATCATCTCTTCGGGAAGGGCAGACATGATCATTTCAACCCGAGATGAGTCCTTTATCAGCTCCTGAATGCGTCTATGCTCTGTGACTTGGGTATCAACCACCAGCTGAAGATATTGAACGGGGCTCATAATCTGCCACTTTTCAGCCTGCAACTTGAAGTAGAGCCGACTCTGCACCGCCACCGTTTTGATAATGCGCTGATATTGCTCACTGGACTCTCCACAGAGCTCTCGAACCACATTCTCGCACTGCTGAAGCAGCAATGCCGAATCAGAAGCTCCACGAACCAGATTGGCGAAGATAGAAGCGAAATCTGTCTCCACCCGCTGGCTAATAACTGCGTAAATCCTGTCTCGGACGAGATCCTGACATCTCCGGAGAATGTCGCTCCCCCCATTGCCACTCTGAAGCAGGAAACTGCGGTCCAGGTAGAAATAGATGAGTTGCAGCTTGAGAATGCGGCTTCTCCACATGTCGTACTCGTCCAGAAAAGCTGCGGTGATCGATTTGAGCCCGGCCTGGCTGATGGCTTCAATGTTCTCCAAACACTTTGTCGTCAGCGGCTCGATACACTCCTTGAACAGCGACTGCCAGCATTGCGCGCCCTTGCCATGCCGACAGAATGTCTCCACCATGCGATAGAGCTCCTCCTCGGGCACGGTCACTGCGCCTCCGTCCAGAGCAATGATTTTCGTCTGCGCCAGAAGAACCTGCTGCTGCTGCTCGAAAAAGCGCTGGATGGCCTCGCCGTCGTTGGAGGACTGCCGCCGCTCGACCTTGATGTTTTTCGCCGCGATTTTGCGCGTGTAGAACTTGCCCACGTGTCGTTCAATCCCTCGTTTCATTGATGTTAAAACCAAACTCTGTCCACCAAACTTCATGCCTGATAAGAGTTAGGTGATTGGGGTAGGGGTCCATATCACGAGTGTATAGCAGAGGTGTGTATTGATAGAAAATGTTTAATGAATAGCGAAGACAGGATCAAGGGGACATTTATATTAGTAAGCAGTTGGAATATACCACTAATACCGCAATGGAACTTCTTTGCTGGTTCTCATATCGTACAGTCCCAGTACATACAGTGCTCCCAGTACGGATCTACAGTGTGTTGTAGGTGCAGTATGAACTGTAGGTACTGTACCAGGCTAATAGCTCTCCGTTTTCACCTAACTACGAGTACTGTTCGTACTGTTCGCACTATTCAATACGGTAGCTACGATATTACGATATCATCATACCACGGTGGATCCTTTCCAAGCCGAAATTGCCCTATCAAAGTTCACCTGATTTTGGCTATTATAACTCGTCCGGATCGACTCTGCTATATCTCCACTGTGGGAACGAAAATCTCTCTTAAAAGAGGGTCATAACATTGCTTTCGGCTCATACATCTCCTTGACCTGTAAAAACCGCTTGTATATGTTGAACTGATGCAACTTCGCGCCTTGCTTGGGCCCTGCTCAGCTGACTAATACAATTATCGACACCTGCATAATCTGCTGAAATTTATAATTCAATCTCTGACACAACAATGGCACCAGCGGCACAAAAGCGAACTCGGGTGGAGGGAACGATAGTGAAGCATGCGCCGATCAGACTGGTTGGAAAGGCGTCGCAGGACTGTTTCTATGTGTCCAGCAAAATGGCCTTTGTGTCTGCTCTCAAGAAGGTGACCAAGCTGCTAAAACCCAGTCGCAAGCAGCCCAGGCGCCAGTACATTCGAATGATGGGCATGGGAAAGTGCGTGGACAAGACCATCAGCCTGGGGCTGCGCTTTCAGAAAGAGGGATACAAGGTGGATATCTTCACGGGCCAAACGACTCTGTTTGATGAGATCAAGGTGGCTCACGAGACGTCAGAGAAGATGGAGGTGGATGGAGACGACGAGTCGGACAGCGATGAGGAGATTGTCAAACAACAGCGGATAATCAGTACCATTGAGGTGCGCGTATATCAAAGGGATCAGTGATGGGACCACGGATCACTAGCGTTGTGTTGTTGAATAGGGATAGCATTAATAAATATTTATACAAGAGACTTGGCCGAGTCGTAGACCACACGAATCTCGTAAACGTCTCGGGCGTGTTTCTTTTCCACTTCGGGACTCTCCAGCAACTTGCTGTCGTCCACCACCTTGATACATTCCGCGTACTTTTTCAGGAAGTAAGCCCGTTCCGCAGCATGTCGTACAGCATGTCTGTCGAGTCGGTCCATGCCGTCGATGTTGCTGTAGTCTCTTTCCAGGATTGACTGTGTTAGTGGAAGGAACCAATGTAAGTGATTTGGTGAGCTGTGGAGGTACTCACTGTCAAGGTCTGAACGGGAGGCCCCGAGGTGTACAGATCCACCTGTCTCTGGTACTCCTCCGCGCTCTGTCCCTTTCGGACTTTGCCCTTGCCCTTTTTGGGCGCCTCGTTGAGCACCTTGCGGGGCTCTGTGTCGATGGAGATTGCCGCCAGTTCGTCTGTGAGCTCCATGTGTGTGAATTAGCTGAATTTCATTTCGAAAAAAAGATCACGATAGTCTGAAACTTTGTTGACGGGAGTGCAGAATTTTTGATGTAGGAAAAGTACCGTGCAGTACTTGAAGAAGGCTCTTTTGGGAGGGTAATTGGTTAGCTTTAGTTGGAGAAGAGAAATTAAGTCAACTAAATATTTGAAAAAAATATTTGAGTAGTAGGACACCAACGGGGCTGCAAAAGGTCGACAAAGAGGCAGTGTTGGAACTGTAACTGCAGCAAAGTACCCATTATCGTTTTTACAGTCGCATATTACAGTATGGAGTATATATATACGCAAATTAGGCGATTTTGGGAGCTTTTTTGAAGACATCATTATCCAGGGTCTTGTAGTTGCTTCTTTAGACGGTGGGGGGTGGTTGGACTTGCACGTTGCTGCGATTAGACGGCGCCGAGAGGTTCAATTACATCGCATGGGGCAAGTTGGGGGGCGGTCCAGGAACGAATTGAGACTTTTTTTTTCAGATTTATGTCAGTCATTTTGGCCCTTGGACTCGCACTCGTAGCGATCTACAATGCTCTTTCAGTTGGCAGTAAGATGCATACAGGAAAATAACCTCGTAATGCAGGGCCCCAAAAATCAAGTTCAAAACATCGACAGTGCTACCTCGTCACATTCCATCGACATGTCCAATTCGAACGCTGGTGACGGCGAAAAGCCCCAGAAAGGAGCGGCGCCGACCTTCGCATTTGGTCAGAAGCCGCAATTCAACTTTGGTGCCACTACCGCCAAGTCTGACGACATGAAGGAGGACTCAAACTCGGACAATACACACACAAAAACAACAGACACAGAGGCCAAACCGGCCTTCGGGAGCGGCGGATTCTCGTTCGCCAAACCCGCGGAGCCCAAGGATGGCGACTCCGACAAGAAGGACACAAAACCAAGCCTGTTTGACACCCCGGCCAAACCCAAGGCCTCTCTGTTCGATACACCCAAGGATTCGGTCCACAAGTCTAGCACCGACAAGCCTACGTTTGGAGGGTTCAATTTGGGAGATCAGTCCGACAAGCCGGCTTTCACTGGTTTTGGTGTGAAGAAGGAGGACAAGACTGAGGACAGTAAGGACAAGCCTTCTGGATTCTCATTTGGAACCAAGAAAGACAACGACAAGGGAAATGACAAGAAGGACGATGAGAAGCCCTCTCTGTTCAGTTCGTCCAGCATCGACAAGCCTGCTACTGGAGGATTCCCCAAGCTGTCGTCTGGTGGATTTGGCTCTCCCTCTGGATTTGGCACTTCTAGCTCTGGAATTGGATCTTCCTCTGGTGTTGCTACTGGCAGCTTCAGCTTTGCAGCCGAGAAGGAGAAGGAAAAGGGAAAGGACGATTCAAAGCCCACGTTGTCCTTTGGAGCATTCGGTTCCAAGCCCGAGGACAAGAAGGACGACAAGGAGACTAAGCCGGAGAAGGCCAAGAAAGATGATAAGCCCTCTGCTTTTTCGTTTGGTGTCAAGAATGAAGACAAGACGGCTCCGTCTTTGGATGTAAAGGAGGACAAAAAGGACGATAAGCCTGCTTTCTCATTTGGTGTCAAGAAGGAGGATGTAAAGAAGGACGAGAAGCCCGCGTTGTCATTCGGTACCAAGAAGGAGGGTGAAAAGCAGGACGAGAAGCCTGCTTTCTCATTTGGTGTCAAGAATGAGGATAAGAAGGACGGGAAGCCCGCGTTGTCGTTTGGAGCCAAAACAGAGGATAAGCCTTCTGCGTTCTCCTTCGGTGCTAAGAAGGAGGATGACAAGAAGGAGGACAAGCCTCCTCTGTCTTCTGGTGGTACTAAGAATGCGGACGAAAAGATGACTGACTCCAAACCAGCGCTTTCTTTTGGTGCCAATGCCCCCACTTCATCTTCTGCTCCCACTTTTAACCTGGGTGCTAAGAAGGACGACACAAAGACTGCCACCCCTTTCTCTCTCGGTGCCCAGAAGGACGAGACGAAGCCCACGGGTCCTTCCTTTTCTCTTCCTCCGAAGAAGGAGGACGACAAGCCTGCTACAGCGTCTTTCTCCTTTGGAGCTAAGAAGGAGGACGACAAACCTGCGGCCCCATTGTTCTCTATCGGAACCCAGACCGATAACAAGTCTGGCGGTTTCACTTTTGGATCCAAGGCCGACCCCAAGCCCGTCGTAAGCTTTTCTTCCAAGCCCGAAGACAAGACCGCCACTCCGTCGTTTAATCTTAATGCCAAGCCCGACGCTGGTAAGACAGCTGCTCCCTCTTTCAATCTTGATGCTAAGACGGAGACCAAACCGTTCAGTCTTGGTTCTGGCACAGGTAACAACACTACCTCTTCGCTATTTGGAGCCAAGTCGTCATCTGACGCCCCCAAGCCTTCACCTGGAGGATTTGGATCTGGACTTGGTGCCACCTCTTCTGCTGCGCCTCCTCTGAAGACTGGGGGATTCGGTTTCGGAGCCCCTTCCTCTCCTGCTCCTGCCTCCAAGACTGGCGGCTTTGGCTCCAGCGGACTTGGTGCTCCCAAGTCTAGCGACCGGGCCGGATCTGCCCCTCCAGGTTTCTCCACTGCATCTAACGCCCCCCAGAAGTCCAGTTTGTCGACACCCAATGCCTCTTTCACCACCCCTGGTCAACGAACTGCTCTCAAGCGAAACCTTCTTTTCACAGCCATCAACGATACTCTCTATTACAGCTATATCACTGGTGCTCAAACACGTGAGAAGATTGTCTCGGTTGGATTCGCGATCTCCAACATTCTGCTGAACCCCTCGGGCACTCTGCTGGCTGTTGTTGGTGAAAAGAACGTCTCTGTTGTTCGAATTAACGACTCCGACATCGCCAAATCTTCCGTTCAAGATGTTTCCAAGCACATTTCGGCCTCGTGTGTCCGTTATGTTCTGTGGAACCCTGTCGCAGACCCTGATGCTACTCTTGAGATTCTTACCGGCGATAATCAGGTCATTTCTCTTGGTGTCTCGCTGGAGAGCAACATTGAGAAGTCCGTTTTCGAGCTTGCTGAGGAGGATGACCGAATCGACACCATTGGTGAGGTAATTTCCTTCTCATTTGGCCATTCGTCCGCGGCCATGGGTCTCCTGACTCTGTATCTGCTCAACGAGGATGGCGACATCTTCTGTCTCTCCCCTTGGATGCCTTCCTCCGCTCTTCTAACCGAGACTGAGATCAAGAGCATCTTGGACCAGGCTGTTTACCTTGAGCAAACCACCAAGGTTTCTTCGGGTCTGCCTCCTCCGGGTGTCACCACAGCCAAGATGTTCAAGGGCAACCTGGTCTGGTGTTATGACCTATGGAGACAGATTCCCTTGGCCAACAAGGATGTGCGACACGGAAATGTGGTAGCTCTGAAGGTTACCAAACCCAAAGCTCCGTTTGGAAACGGCAAGCTCAAGTTTCAAGGTCCCTTTGTGGTGTCTCCCTACCCCAAGGAGATGTACACGGAGACTGCCAAGCAACTGGTTGCTCTCAAGTCACGTGGAATCGCCCTTTTTGCAGAGCTCTTTGAGTCTGGCAGAGTCAACATTCTTATGTACGCTGGAGGCCCTGTTGTGTGTTCGTGGGATTCACCTGATCACATTTGGGTTGACGAGGAGGAGGAGGAAGACGGTTCCAACGCGCTTGGCCTTCGGGAGATGGTTCTTCTTGAGACTATTGATCTGAAGAGTGCTGCTGTTCTGTCTCAGTGTCTTCACGATGGCCTTGTTCATGTGTTAGCGTCTGATTCCGTCACTCAGGTCGATACTCGAAACTGGTATAGAAAGCTTGCTGGAGCTTACGTCGAGCAGGACATGCAGGTGTTAAGCCAGCTTCAAAACACCAAACTACGCTCGTCACGTGTGCGCATTTCTCTTGCACCCGACTACGGCGTCTCTACGTTCACAGAGCGTCTCATCCTTGTGTCAGACCAGGTTTACGAGTGTGATTTGTCTGTTTCGGAGAACGGTGATCTTTCTCTTTCGGCTACTGAGTTGGAGAAGGCATCTTCTATTCCTGAACTTAATGTTAATGTCGCGGCTGATCACGTCAAGCGAGCTGGTCTGATCAGTGCTGTCTCACCGGAGATCATCCACAAGATCAACTCTGTCAAGATTAGGCCCGATCTACCTGAGAATTTATCCTTCTCCATGTCGGAGAAGTTGCGCGAGCATCCTGACATGGTCCAGGTGTTCACTCAGATTGCTAACCATTTCTCGAGAGAAAATCTGAAGATGGAGGAGGTCACCATCCTGATGGAGAGACGCCTAACTATGCAGAAGAGTGAGTTGCGACGGCAACTGGTTGACTTGGAGGCTGTCAAATCTCGGTTTGAGAAGCTGTATAAGCATTATGGTGATACAGACATGCTTGAGTCTCTCAAGAAGCTCATTGCGCGTCAGAAGGATCATGAGAAGAGGTTCGACAAGTTGCTGACCGACTTGAACCGATCACAGTCGCTGCCTCTGTCGGATGCCGAGCGCAAGTGGCATGTCGAATTGAACCGGCTCAAGAACAAGCTGCCCGAGTTTGAGAAGCAGACCAAGCAGGCGCAGACTCAGGCGAAGCAGATAGCCAGCTTCACCAGAGACGCCAACACGTCGTCCAACTCTGTGGATGCGATCCAGGGTATTACTCGGGCTGAGCTATCTCGAACGAGTTTCATGCTTGAGGAGGAGGATAGGGTAGCCGAGCAGACCAAGAAAAAGCTCGAGCAGTTGTTGCACAAGAGTCAGACCCTGCTGGCGGTTCTGAAGGCCAAGGAGGAAAAGTAATGAATAATTTTATTGTGTGTAATGTAACGGGTTTGAGAGTGGAACGGAGAGAGGTGTAAGCACGAGTGCAAGTAAGTCCGGTTTGATTTTTTAGCTTTTGTTAAGTAACTACTGTACTTAGTGATATGACATAAAATCTATTGAATACACAATTTGTTGCTGGTGAGAGCGTTGCTGACAGTTGCTGTAGCACTAGATGTTCTTTAAAAATCCGTGCATCGTCCGTTGAAGGAGTAATCTCCATGCTTAAGAGGGTCCTGCTTGGGGCCTCCGATCTCGCCAGTCTTGGGGTTTCGATCTCCCTCAAACTCGTCGTATCGTCGTCGCTGTTCGGGATGCATGAGTTCAGGGCCCTTGGACGAAAGCGTGGGTCCGATGTCGGCGTCCAGAGCGGCCTTGTCCTCGTCAGTCATAAGATCGGCAAACGCCGAAGAGGTGCTTGCCGCCTTCTGGAGACGTTCAAACTCCTCCTGTTGCTCCTTGGGTAGTCTGGGAGGCGCCGACATGGGTCCGAGCGATCCGAACTGGTGATTGGCCCGTCGTAGCGAGGTGGAAAAGGCTCGTGTGAGTCGCAGCATGTCGTGGAAGGTGTAGATGTGTTAGTTGTGTGGGGCGAGATAGATTATCGGTGGTTATGCAGCTTTCGTATTATTTTGAGTTTGGATAATTTAGGCCAGAAATGGGAGAAAATGGGCTGGGACTGCATTTAGGGTGGCAAATCGAGCAACTTCAAGGGGGCCTATATGTTGATATTTTTTGGTGGCGAGGCGTAGATATGGTGGTATCGGTGTATTTGAGGGGGGATTGAGAGCAGATCGGCACTGTTGGTCACAGAAATATTGCAGGAGATGAGCTATTGCTGTGTCTGTCAGATACAGCAATAGCTTGCTTGGTATCCACTGAGATTAGGTCTAAGATGAGAAGGAGATGGAGCAAGGATTGGTGGTCAATGTCTATGTGATATAGAATTCGAGTATTGGACTACGTACAGCGTCTTACAGGTTGTACACTGTGGTACGGCGGCCTGTACAAGTAGGCACTGTACCTACAGTGTACAGTACATACACTGGGAACGAATACTGCACTCGAAGATGAACATTGTCTACAGATTGGTTGCACTCCGGTGAGAAGAAATGTTCCAGCACATATACTTGTACTCCACCGTCGTATAAAAGTATCTGAAATTGTTTTCCGTCTTGGATCTGTGAATGAAGCGAGTCGCTTTACGGAATCAAGTCGAGTCGCTGTACAGAATCTAGTCGCTGTACAGAATCGAGTCGCTGTATAGTAGACTGTAGCTATCGTATGTATAGCACATAGTGTTCCTAAGAACTCGCTAAGGTATCCTGAACAGCTTTCTCAATCTCCGACAAACGGTAGCTTCCCAGGCGGACTCGTGCAGCGGCCCTTTGGCTCGTTTGTCCTGCTCTACATTGTCGCCCACACCATATATCTAAATGTATTGCCTGGAAGTCTTGAACTCCATCTATAAATCTATGCTACCACAAGACCACAAACAGGAACGACACTGCCATCAGGGCGACGGACAGCGTCACTGCTCGCGCGCCGTCCAGAAAGTAGACTGCTCCAAGATACGAGCATGTGATATCTCCGTCGTCTGATCGCAGCCCGTAACTGAGCTCTCTATTTCGATGCTGTTTGGGACACTGGAAGCCCAAAGAAGCGTCACAGTCCTGCACAATCTTCTGACACAGGTCCAGACACGGCAGGATCTCCTTGTACCGTCCGGGCTTGAGAACGCGATCAATGAGGGCGTTTCGTGAAGTGCCAGGAGGCCGTTCTTGTAAATAGGTTGCGTTGTTGGACCAGTCCGCACACCGAGGAATGGTCACGGCACAAAGCCACTGCTTGTATGAGTCAGCACAGTCGTCGCACGACTTGAGAATGGAGTATCTCGAGTCCAGCGACGCGTTACAGGCGACAATCTGTTGTGAGTAGGTGAAGTTTTGCCACCATTTGGAGGCGTTATCGTCGTATAATTTAGCTAGTTCCTGTGAGTCCACCATGGACGAGTTTCCTGGAACCGCGTACGCCACATCAGAGCAAAAGTCCAAATCGTAGACCAGCTGGCAATTGTCTGATGTCTTGGAGGAGAACCACACTTGGTCGTAAACGGTGCCTCCTGGCGTGTTTGAGTTGGGTTTGGTTAGCACAGCAAGGTAGGGGGTAGAGTTGTTCAGCCCCTTCATGAAAAATTGCTGCTTGTAGTAATGTCCGAGACCTCGCCGGGTGTACGAAACATCGCAGTTACCCGAGTTGAGCACAGATGGGCCCTTTTGGATGGCACAATACGAGTTGGAGAGCCACCACAGCTGCATTTCGTTCTCCATGGGGAACGCAGTAATGTCGTAGATGGCGTTTTTGATATCAACAATGTAATGGTCCGATGTGGCGTTCTGGGGATCGGTTGTCAGGTTGCCCGTCACAAATAATGCATGGTTGTAGTCGGAGTCGACCAGATAGAGGTTCGGTGTGTCCTTGAAGGAATAGAGAGGCGCTTCCCATGAAACCCCCAGCGAGTATGTGAAGTCTCCAGGCTGAGTGGCCTGTCCTGCGACCGACGTGGGAGCCGCAGGTTTGGATACTCCGTTATTAGAAACATCGCTGGGGGCAGCAGTAACCACCTCATCTCCATCGTCCGAGCCTCCTTGGGGCGCCTTGTCCTCATCCTTGTCCTCATCCTTGTCCTTCCGCTTGGTGAGCTTGTCCTTCTTGAGCTCTGCGTGTTTTACTTGACGTTTGTCGACATTGTTGACATCTGAGTCGATCTTGGTCAGTGCACTGGTGTCGAACGTCATGTTGCTGAAATCCAGCTGAATGTAGAGGTTCGTCACCTGCACCGCACTAACATCAATCGTCAAGTTGGCGAATCCAAACTCGAAGTTGTCCATGGAAAAGACAATGTTCTGCGGGTTCCATCCAGCCTTGAGTAATGCAGGGGCTGTGTAGTCGTAGTCCATGGACATGTTTTTGTAGTTGAGGTTAGGTGGACCGGCACAGATGTTGGCGGTGATGTAAATCGTCTTGGCGTTGGCAGGAATGTCCGTCAGATTGTAGATACGTGTATCGTTCAGTTTCATCACGTAGTCCACGGGCTGGTTGTTGGCGATGGGAGTGGCCACCACCGGCGTGGTGCCGGTCGGCTGGTTGTAATTGGGCACTGTTGACGCCGTGAACAGATTTGTGGACTCTGTGTGCGTCGTAGTACTCGAGGTGGTCGTCATCACCGAGCTCGGAGCCTTGGCCCGGTTCTCGACCACCCGTCTCCACAGGTCGTTGCCGAGATGCTGGAACGGCAGGAGCAGCTCGGGCGTGCCGAGCGAGTCGTCGTCGGTCACGTTGCCCAGAAACGCCCGGACCAACGTGACCGCCAACCCCAGAATTAGGATCCACAGACGCATGCTGGGTGGTGGAGAAGAGCCTGAAAGGTGCAAGGTAGCCTACGTGCACATCACGTGCCGGGCTGTACAACACTGGGGATGCTAACTACGTAACTCTACACAGGGCGGACCCAAAGCTGCCCGATAACGTGGTAAAGACGAGGTGTTTTTTACTCAAGCAGGCGCGCCACTGAGCGTGCGGACGATTCGATGCACAAGGTCGTATTCTCAACGCCAACTTGTACTGTCTTCTTCATGTCTTACCATCTCTCCTTGAAAAAAAAGAGTTTGTCCAACAACCGTTTTTAAGCCGCACGTGGTGTTCCGACTGAAAAATGAAAAATACTGGGGGAACAGAGTGTGCAGCGGTAGTTTGACGAGTAGACGACGCGATGATAGCAGGAGTTCGGGAGAGATAGCTGTTAGATGGAGCAACTAGAGTCTCCGTTACAAGTTTTTGACACCTTTCTACGCCGTTTCGGTCCCCGATATTCGCGCTTTACCGACCCAATGACGTCACAATATTTCGATAACCTTGATTGTCTCTGATAGTGGGCGAGAATGAAAAAAAAGGGTAGGCGTTTATCTCGACCAATGGGGCGGATATGGTGAGAGTTGAGACACAGATTGTGAGGGATGAGACAAATATCTGTTATTTATTGAAAGTATTCGATTCGTCATGTTTCTCCTATATTTTTCGACTATTTCCGTCGTCTCTATTCGGTTTTAAAACTTCGACCAGTGTTAAGGATACTCAACTATTTCCCAACGACACCTGCAGTACCTACTTGACGTTTACTCACTGCCGGCTTAAAAATATTATAAGAAAAAAAAACACCACATGCATGTAAAACTTCAAATTGAAACGCGTCCAGCACACACAGATCAACACTACTACACACACAGAAAATGTCCGCTAACATGGAGGGATTCGAGGAATCGCGAAAGGGCAAGGAAATTGCTGTCGACACCATCAAGCCCGGAAAGGATCATCTGCCCTGGGTCGAAAAGTACCGACCCGACACTCTGGACGATGTTACAGGCCACGAGGGAGTAGTGACCACGCTCAAAAAGTTGCTGGCCAACAAAAAGTTCCCGCATCTGCTGTTTTACGGTCCTCCCGGTACCGGAAAAACGTCCACCATTCTTGCGGTGGCGCGAGAGATCTACGGACCCAGCTACAAGAGCATGGTGCTGGAGCTCAACGCGTCCGACGACAGAGGAATCGACGTGGTGCGAGACCAGATCAAGGTGTTTGCCAGCTCGCGGCAGATTTTCCAGCGTGGTGGCGAAGAGAATGCGCGATCCAACTTCAAACTGGTCATTCTGGACGAGGCAGATGCCATGACCAACGTGGCTCAGAACGCCCTGCGACGAGTCATTGAGCAGTACACCACCCATACCCGATTTTGCATTCTCGCCAACTACACACACAAGCTGAACCCCGCGCTGCTATCGCGATGCACACGGTTCCGATTCAGCCCTTTGCCCGAGGCAGCCATCGACAAACGAATCATGCAGGTCATTGACGCGGAAAAGGTCAAGATTGCGCCCGACGCCAAGGCAGCGCTGCTGGAGCTGTCCAAGGGAGACATGAGACGGGCTCTCAACGTGCTGCAGGCGTGCCACACGGGTCTGGAGCACCCTGGAAAGGACACAATCACTCTTTCACAAGTATACTTGTGTGTTGGGTCGCCTGACCCAGCAGACATTGACACCATTCTGACTTCGATCCTGAACGACGACTGGACCACAGCTTACGACACCGTTTCCACTCTGAAACGAGAACGAGGTCTGGCACTGGTGGACATTCTGGAGAAGCTGTCCGCTGAACTGATGGCACTCAATCTGAAGGAGAAGACCAAGATTGCACTCTTGTCCAAGCTTGCCGACATTGAGTACCGGTTGGCCAACGGAGGCTCCGAGAAGATCCAGACCAGTGCTGCTATCGGTGTTATTAAGGACTCTATGGAGTTGGAGGTTTAAGAGAGTGCGGACATTGGCAGAGAAGAAGCGTCATCAGAGAAAAGGCGTCATCAGATCATAGAATAAGTGCTTCCAGTGCTGTGTGCTTCCAATGCACGTGTTTCTCTCAGATCGTTTTCAACACGTATATACAGTAATCGAAAAATTGACGAATATGAGGCAGGTTGGTATGTCTTGAGATCCATGGGAATCTGTCCAGACCTACATAGGGACTTTATCGTACACCTCTAAACGCCTATAATTGTAGATGAAGCATTGGCACTGTTACTTGTGTTACGTCTTGTGATGGTCCGTTGCGATCCTCCCTGTTGTTTTGTTGATAATTAGTTAAGAAAAGGTTTATATTTATCTCATTTTTAGCTGAACACATTTGTATTCTCTAAACCACAGTTAACACTATGCTCTAGTTTACTTAGATGTTGGTTAAGAGCAGACAGCTCACCCAGAGCAGAAAACCGCATGTTCGTAGACCAATAACGACTGGATTGCAGGGAATCACGTGACAATGTACATTATGTCTAATTTCCTGCTTTGTGACCTTCAGACTCCGTTTAACGGCCCTTTTCATGACGCGGTGATATGTTTTTGGTTCACATGTCATCCATCTCATCTCATCTCTACGACCCTGCGGCTCAACAATGCAACCCGGACAAAGTTCGGACCCCACATTTTCGATCTCCACACTTGATCTACACACTTGATCTCATCACTCCGATACCACCCGATGAAAAAGGTAGACAACGGGCCCAAGGCGCAGGTGTGGTTTATCTGCAACATAAACACGCAGGTGGGCGTCGAAATTGCACAGCGCGTACTACATGACAACAACGTGGTGATCGGAGGAATCAACAAGGGTCTGGGCAATCTGGAGGTGGGGGAAACCACATCTCAAGACAACCTGCAACTTCTGCTGAGTAAACACGGCTCCAACAACTCTCTGTCGTTCGTCGAAATTGACCCGGCCAACTCGACCTCGTGCCAAATGGCCTTTTCCGATGCCTTCAACCGACGCCCCACAGTAGACGTGCTGGTCAACTGCAGTCACACCATGGTTCTGGGAGAAGCGTCGCGGTACGAGAACTGGCAGGTGAACGAGCAGTTTGAGAGCAACTTCTTCCATCACGTGAACGTCATCAAGGCGATTCTGCCGCACTTTCGGCGCCAGCTCCAGGGCCATATCATCAACATCATGGACTCCACCGCCAGTTTAGCCATCCCAGGTCTGTCGTTGCTGTGTGCCGCCAATCGGGCCCTGAGCGGCTTTTGTGAATCGCTGGCGTTAGAAGTGTCGCGATTCGGCATCAAAATCACAAACATTATTGCTCCTCTTGAAGCGTCTCTTTTCACACAGGGGGTGGTTATGACCGAAGATGAGCAGACGTCGGAACATGTTACGCGATTGCGTAACATTATAGTTCGCGAAGACATTTATCCACAACAAGCGATCACCGACATTGTCCATGGAGTCATCTCCATAGCGTGCAACCCCAATCCTCCGCATCGGTTTGTGATAGGCAGTGATTCCATTACGGCTGTCAAGGAGCAGATTCAACGGGAGGCTGAGGAACTGGACGACATGATGGAGGTCAGTTACAGCTGCGATTTCGACCTGCTTGAGCCAGAACACGTGGGATATGGGAACCACATGAATCAGAAGATCAAACTGGAGCACGACGAGACAAAGGGGACATACATGTGATGATCCGGGTGATTATTTATGAGGAGGAGGTAGACATTGGTTTTTGTATATATTGTATTATATCTATTGAAGGGTGATTGTAAGAAACTTTCGGCACCCTTGGACGTGATGAGAGTGGGTGAGAAGAGCTGGGAAGAGCTGAAAAGCTGAGAAAAGCTGAGAAGAGTGAGAAGAGCTGAAAGAGCTGAGAAAGAGTGAGAAGAGCTGAGAAAAGCTGAAGAAGAGCTGAAAAGGGCTGAGAAGAGCTGAGAAAATGAGAAGAGCTGGTGAGATTCGAGAAGGGTGCAATACTGCACATCGCCAGTGAGAAAGTTGATTAATAATGAGAGTGAGGATGAGATTGGTACAGGTCATCAAAGCAGGTCAACAACGCTCCCCTAGGATACTGTGCGATACCATTACAACCCAACCACTACCAAAACTGACATTTGTGCTTGATCAAATAGAACAAAAGTCAACAAAAATCTCTGAGTTCAACCGTGACAATTCGACACCATTGATATATCGCTTGTATCCGTACTCCAGTGATCTCCGTATCCTCTCAACTTCCAAAGATCAAATTTCAAATGTCAAATTTCAAATTCCAAATTTCAGTCGCGTGTAAAGTTAAGATTAAATGGACTCCGAGATAATGATCGAACTGAAAGAAAACCTCTCCCTCCTGCTCTCTTCCTCACCTACTCTCCTCTGCTTATCTCCTCCTATTTCCTCATCATGGATACCCGCGAAGAATGTGATAGACAATGGGATGACCTCAGGCAGAGCATAGAATCGGAGTGGTTAAAGCGCATGGAAACCGGCCACAAGCTGTACCTCCAGTTCTTTCAGTTTCATGACTTTGTGAAAGACGAGCATGGGGAAATACAGATGAGCGGTGTTCCTGTTGCCGCCAGCAAGGAACAAGTCGGCGCGGCTGTGGACGATCTGGCGAGAGAATGTGCCGCGATAATGGAGAGACTCACACCGGCGCACGGTTCGCTCGTGCTAAACCAACAGCGGCAAATGGAGTACGTGCGAGGTTTCCGGAATCTGGTCAGGCCCAAGGAGTACGAAGGGGCCCAGCAGCAGTATCTCATCGGCATACTGCTGGGATTGTCGGAGAAGTGTCTCGTGTGGGAGGGGCTCATGAAGGAGTTTGAGCAGACCTGGGAATCCTTGGAGAGCGTCATGTTTCAGGGAGGTCTCCAAAACATTGTCAGGAACCAGAGTGAAGAGCTCAAGAACTGGTTCTTCCAAAAGTACCAGAGCAAGTTTGGCGAGCACATTTCTCCAGTCACAAGTACGAAACCGCAAGTTGTACTCAAAGATATAGCTTCTCGTCCAACCGAGACGAGGTTTCTTCCTCCAGAGATTATGACAATGATCTATGCTCGCGTAGACCTGGAGACATGTGTTGCTATACGACAAGTGTCGTCAAAATGGTACACCATCTTCCAACAGTCTGATAGCATTTTGAGAACAAAGCTGAGACAACGAAACCCCTGGATGAAGCCTGGAGATGGAGAGATGAAGACCTGGCAAGATTGCGCCCTCCTCTTAGTGGGTCGACTGAAAAGCGACAAGTGGCACACTACAGACAACATTGACACCATCAAGGTGACGAAACCAAACGCACCGAGGAAAACGATGGTGAGTTTAGAACTTTTCGAAGACGAAAATCTGCCGTCAGACTTCACATCGATTCTGGACGACTGTGGATGCGGCATTTCAACTTGTGAACATGTGCATATCGATAATGACCAAGCTAGGCTAGTAGTGGATCCCTGGACAATGGAATCGAGAAGATATGAGGAGCCTTATGAAGTCGTCTCGGTGGGTGAAACAATTTCAACTTTGAGGTTTCGCGATATCGTTATTACCCTACCCACTTGGCTTATCGACGATGAAGACTGTATTGAGGACATTTACATTGGAAGAACGATGGTGTCGGTGTACATGGTGACCGATCACGTTCTTATGTTTCCCCGGGATCTTGCACACCATCAGGACTACTTTTGGTACACCAGACAAGACTCACATTACCACTTTGGCAACATGTATGTGTCTAGAGAGGGATTCTACTTCAACTTGGCCGACTTGGAGGGAAGAAAAATGGTGCGATATGCCAAAGCACTCAGAGCACGGCCACAGGCCTTTTACAACGGACTCGTTTGGTGGACAGTGGGAGATACAAGTCTCGTTCCGACATTCATCGACCTCGAAACGCCAGAAAAGGTGTATTATAATGCCGATGGTGCTATCACGGGCTTCTCAAAGAAAAATGTCTTTGCACAAGGCAGTGACACACGTGATTCGAGCCATTTGGTCGCCACAGAACACAAATACGGCCAGGAGATTGTGGATCTTGCTACCGGTATCATCACTCTGGTTAAGACTCAGATGGCATGGCCTGAACCATCAGTCCATTTTTTAGGGTATCGAGATGGCAAGTTTCAATCCTGGTGTATGTGTTCAGGTGTTGTTGACTACACGAGAAGGAAAGCGAGTGCTCAGTTGGGGATTTAACAGCACGATTGAGCTCTGCTACAGTGACAATTACTGTACTGTACTACGATTCCGTGGACTAGATGAATAAAAGTACAGGAGTTGGTGCTTCAAAATTAGAAGAAACCTGATCCAAAAGGTTGTCCATCCCAGGGATATTGTCCCTGACCCTGGCCTTGACTCTGCTGTCCCTGACCTTACCTTGACCTTGACCTTGACCTTGACCTTGACTCTGCTGCTGACCCTGTCCTCCAAGAGCACCTGTGACGGGCTGAACGTTGGAGTTGCTGGTATACACTGCCTGAGCAATACCAACCTCCTTGTTTTCAATGTCGTAAACCACATATGCAGATCGCAGAAAGGTGTCTCCCAAAAGGGTGATACCGTGGGTGTTGTCATTGGATGAGACTCCAAAGACGCACTGGTTGTTGTGGGGATCACCAAGAATGTCGCTCAGCTTGAGAACCAGCTCGCTAGAGTCGACATTGATGATGGCTCCATTTCCGAAATCAAACGCCAGAGTAACGCGTGTGTTACATGCGACGTAGTTGAGACCGGTGTTCTGGTTCACTTGACTTGATAGTCCGACCTGGTCGAAGATGGTGTAGTAGATGTCATCGGGCAGAAACGTGTATGAAGTTCCCGAGTCCAAAACCGCCACGTGAGGCTGTCCGTAGGGCCCAGCTCCGTTGATTCCGACTCCCTGGTACTCGACCTGGAAAGCGTTGGCGTTCTGAAGCTGAAGCACATTGAGAGGACCCTGGAACTTGGCGTAGTCGATTCCTCCGAGTAGAAGAGTGCCCTGGGGCGAATTGACATCTTCCAGGTAAAGAGAGTAGACTATTCTGTCGATGAAGCCCTGGTTCTTGAGCTGGACGGGAAAGTTGGGATACTCGGGCTGTTGTCCATGGTTCAGAGACTCGGATCCCTCCAGAGAGATACCGAAGATGGCAGTATTGCCCACCGCCTTGTCGGCCACGGCAAACTGAAAGTTGCTGAGAGTCACGGGGCCGACCGAAAGCGAGTCCGTGACCCAGTCTCCATGAGCCGACCCCGTCACGTACGTGATGCTGTAGTCGCTGTTGAGGTAGTGGTAGGTAGAAGACGACTTTGCGTTGAACTGGCCTGTGAATTCGCAGGCTCCGTTAGCGCAGTCGGTCGAGTCTTCCGTGCTGAGCACCCACAGGTCTGACGAGCCCGTGTCCAGCAACACGTTGAACTGTTGGGCCGGTGTTCCTAGCGAGATGGAGATGGAGTACCAGAACTCCTTGTTGTGGACCGTTTCGGTGTACGCTCCGTCTCGACGAGCTAGAGCGAGGGTCCGGTTGACCTCAGCAGCAGACTCGTGGTGCTTTGTGACGGGGATCTGGAGCACTTTGGGGGCTGAAGGGGCCGCAATGGCTCCATTAAGCACGGCAAATGTAGCCACACAGGATGTGAGAAGTGCGACTGGTTTCATGGCGACAGGGTCTCAGCGTAAATGACAAAAAATCGGCAACGTCCAAAAAACAACGCCAACGTCCAAAAAAACAACGCCAAGCCCTTCGGTGCGTCGAGACGCTTATATATCACATCCAGGATCTCGTTGGTATGTAGATCATTGCCAATACCGAGTGTTTGTGTAGATCTGTCTCCTTAGCCGAAACCCAAACGCATCTTGGCTGCTGCACGGAAACACGACTGCGAAACTCAATCACGACGACACTTCATGGCCGCGGTGTAGATCAGTCGCGTCGAGATAGGTGGGTGGCTAGCAGTGTCGAACTGGGAGGCGAACCGGAGGCTACCAGATTACCGTGTCGCCAGGGCGTAGATCTGGATGATGACCATTCTGCTTCAGGGTGATCTCTTGACTGAAGGTACATGTCCATCGATATTTCAAGACATGTAGATCGGCATGTAAGGGATGCGCCCACTAGAAGTGGAAGTACGAGTAAGAGTAAGTGAGTGGATCTGTGATGTTAAAGGATAATGTAGTCGGATTTGGGTGTTTCCTGGTCTCGCTCGAGACGAGGATTGAGTACCATCTGCATCAGACAGAGGTGGTGGTAGCTACTGCAGTAAAGGTAGAGTACAGTACCGTATGTACAGTAGTTGCTGTTAATCAAAGTCATTAGAAGAGTGGTCTTTTTCGTCCCCATGGCAGCCTATTCATCCCTATGGCATTGTGTACATCATGGTCTAGGTTTCTAGCTGGGGTGCCGGAGGGTGGATGTGTTTACGTGCAGTACTAGTTCCATCACCTCCTTCAATTGTGTAGTATACTCCACATAATCAGTTCTTCAACTAAGTATACCATGCCCTCAAACATTGGAGACTGTCGAGAGTCGATTGCGGGCATTGATGGCGACATCATAACAGATGTTGACTGTCATCTCCATGTGTTGACCAGAGATGAAAGAAGTCGTTACATCGAGCAGTGCAACAGTGTTTAATTGATACTAAAGAGATCCCGATCGGATTAGCAGACTTGTTTGGTATTCTCTTGTGCAGATGCTCAGGTATGACGGTCAGTATAGACCAAATCCTGTTGAGAAATCTACAGTTAGCTTGTCAACTACACTGTTAAGTGAAGTGACAACTAATTGTACAGTTATCGGACTCGTACTCACGAATTGTTAACAGAATTGAAACATCAGCAGAATAATTGTAGATGTTTCTCCTGTTGGCTCGTTAGTGGTAAAGTGGCAACCCATTCATCGAGTTTTCTGAAAGGACAACGAAATGACCAGGATAAACCAAGCTGCAGCAATCACCCACATACACCAACAGTATTAATCCAGATATAATCAAACACTATAAACCCTCATGTCAATTCCACAAACACATTTTGCGGCTTGCCTCCTCCGCTTAGCTTGATGATCCCCTTTGTGGCAAGATCTAAGGCCTTGGCAAACGAAGTGGCAGCAGTAGCCCGATCGTTAGGGACACCATCCGATGAAGTAGAGGGAAGAATTGCCTCGAACGACGTCTTTCCCTGACATACACTCATTAGATGAAACAGGAACTCTTGGGCCTCGTGAGCAGCAATAGACGTTCCAGACAACATGTTGTACTCGTCATCGCCAGGAATATCGTCTGGAAAATAGGGGTCGGGATACTCGTCGAGGAAATCAATGTCGCCAAACGATCCTGATCTAGAGTGCACGCCTCCTCGACGACTATGACGAGCTCTTCCTGACCCGGGGGTGCCGCCGGCTGACCCACTCATTCGAGAACCAAATAAGCCCGATGTCCCCAGAATTCGAGCTTCTCCTTGGTCACTCCAAGGAGATGTGGCAGCAGAGCCTCGTCGTGCAATTTCAATGCTAGCAGGGGTGTTTTGTGCAGAAGTACCTGCTCTACCTGTTTCCAGCTCGACAGGAACGTCAGCACTCGGTCTGGTGGGACGTCGGGGAGCGACAGGTTCGGTAAGCATCTCTCGGATCTCGTCTTCAAGCAGTAAGATTGGATCACTCTCGCATTGGTTCAAAACGGACTCCTTCCATTGCCCAAACTTGCCCTTTCGTCGCTTGCGTCGAGGCCGCCTGTCTTGCTTCTGTAACTCCATGTTTTCCAGGTAATTGTCTCTGAAGCTGCGGATATCTGCCATCTTGAGCGATATTTCCTCGTCCATGACAGCTGCCCTTACTCGTTTTCTTCGAGACCCAGCCGGGGTCTGTGTGGCTTCCTGGATTGTGGCCAGGTCGTCAACTTGCATGATTTCATGGCGCATGAACGGGGAGCTGTGCAGGGGGGTGTGGGGAGAACGAGGGGTCCGAGGAGTCATTACTCCTGGGTCGCTTGGAGGAACGTAGTCGGAGCTGAGATCAATGTTTAGCTCATCGTCTACCACAAAGTCGTCAATGTTGAGATTGTCGGTCAGCAAGCCGTTGTCGTCGAAGGACATGTCCAGATCACCGAGCTCATCATCGTCGTCGAACGCCCAAGATATTTCAGGTGTAATGAGCTCGGGCAGGTTGAGTTCCGAGAGACCTGAAATCGGCACCCCTGCAATCTCAGGCAGAGGCGGAGGGGCCAGAACTGCCGCGTCCTCCAGAACCAGCGACTGACGGGCAGGACGTCTCTGGGGAAGGTCAATTGATCTGGGAGCCAGAGGAGCAAAGCTGAGTCTGTTGCGCAAGTTGATTGCGTCTGCTTGTAGCGAGGAGGACTGGCGATGCATGGCCACAACTGTGCCGTACATGAGCTGTGAAGACAGTCGTAACGCCATGGGATGAGCTGGAGACGAGATTTCCTTGCAAATGTGGTTGATTTGTAGCTCCATCACTTCTCGACGATGGAGCGACTTGTTGACCGTGGCTAGAAGCCATACCGTAGACAGCCCTGGTTGGTGTTGGAAGAGCGCAGTCGAAAAGAACATTGTGGAGGTAGAAGGGAGATGAAGACAGAAACGTGGTCACGAAGCATTTATCGCGTCCTTTTTTAGGAAAACTCCTTCGAAAAACGATTTCCCAAAACAATTTCGGACAACCCATTTGGGACTGTGCCTCATCTCCCCGTACATAGAGATGGATTATGTACAGAGTAGTGCATGACATAGCAGGTGAGCAAAGCGTGCATATTGGAGAATATCGGAGATTGTTGTGTGGAGTTGTTGGCGCAGGATAATGTCACGTGACAGCCACTTTTGGTGGTGATCTTTTTCCGCCGTTCTTGTGCTGGGTCAATGGAGTCGACAAGAGTGAGTTGCGTCTCGACTGACTTTTGGAGGTTGATATAGACTAAACTTTATTTTCGTAACGGGTCCGTTTTACGGGGCTGTACTTTTCAGGTCACGTGAAGCGAGTTGAGTGTAGTCGGTATTTTTGCTTTGGATATCAACCGCAAAAATGGGGGTTTTTTGTATCTTGTGTTTGAGATTTGGTATCTTGCTCTTGAGAGATGGTATCTTGTTTAATGGTCTTTGTTCTCCAGCAAAGGTTATCATCAACTTAGAGTTCCGATAAGGATACCGATAAGAAGTAAAAAAGGCCTTTTAAGAGATTGTCAGTTCGATCCTGCTGGGCCGCAGAAAAGTGGTGGACATTGTTTTTTGTTCAATTCATTGTAAGGGATGTCTTTTTGTCGTGCTGAGAGTGACATGGAGATTCGGAGTGGAAAACAACGGCCAGATGGTCGCCATATGGTCAGTTTGGCGCTTTGGAGGCGGAACTTAGGAAGCTTTCACGAATGTTACGAGTTAAGTGACAATCGGAATCGCGACCGATGAGCAGTTGGTGAGGTTGGTGGTTTGATACGATATTATTTCTGGTGATTATCAGTGTTATGAAGTTGATCAATGGGATTCTGGTAGAGTATCGATAATGATATTGCTGTTTCGATCAACCCTGATGGAACTCGCCCAAACAGCAGACCCCGTTTGCAGAAGCAGGACGGAAGTAGTTATAACAACAATCTACCACTCCGCAAAATGACGGTTGTCTGATCCCATACATCAGAGAGAACCACCTGAATGAAAGCAATGGTCTTGTAGTAACTAGTTGCGATGTGTGCACAATAATGTCAAGGAGCTGTTTGAACTGTACCACGGGTAGGGTGAATAATGAGATTCTGACCTCAGATCTCCTCTATGTAATAGTAGTTTTTCTGGTCTAAATGGTTCCAACATCAGAATAACGTGACTGGATCAACTTTTCGACGATACAAAACTCCAATAAACTGTTTACATACAAATTCCCCTGGCTGATATGCGCCAATGTTTTTGTCCCTCTGCAATACTCCCTGTGCAATTCTTCCTGGCTGTTAACTGGACCGCTGGACAAGTGTGCAACTCACACTCAATTGTCACCGGGTTAACAATTCTCCACATGAATAACACCTCCTTTCTTCTCCTCCTCCTCCTGGATCTGAATCACCGTGCCCGTTTCAGGAACCAGCTTGTGTCCCCGTCTTCCAATCTGGTACCAGGGCAGCGAAAACATCTCATCAATGCTCTCCAAAGACCGTCCAGACACCTCGGGCAGAAAGAACCACGACCAGGCCAGTCCAAGAAGCAACACTCCCGCAAAAAAGAACATGCTGCCATGGTCGGTGATACCAGACCGCATGAACGGAAGCGCCTTGGAGTTGCCGTACTGGTTGGCAAAGTGGAATACCATGATGATTCCCGACGCCAGAGATCTGTGACGAACGGTGTAGATCTCTGCGTTGATCAGATACTGGATCGAATTCCATCCCAGAGCCCACCCGCAGCCAGACAGGTAGATGGCAGCAATGGCGGCTCCTCCAGCCTTCTTCTGGGACGGTGATCGATCTACTCCAACTGTTGCAGGCACAATGGCGAGATAGATGCCAAGGTACAACATGGAGACAAATTGCAGACAGATGCCCGTGTACAAACTTCTTCGGCGTCCAATGGTGTCAATTAGGAACAAGGCACAGCAGATGGCCGAGGTGAACTTGATGACACCCAGAACCGCTGTGTACATCATCTGGTCCGTTTTCGAGGGGATTCCGAGCATGGAGAAGAACTTTGGAGAGTAGACAGTCACAGCATTGGCCCCTGACCACTGTCCCAGGAGCTGTACCATGATTCCCAAAAACAGGCGATATCGATTGGCCTTGGTGGAAACGAGTTCCTTGAGAAGAGACAATATGCTGGTTCCACTGAGCGCCTGCTTCTCTCGCTCAATCTGTTCTCTCACGTCTACAATTTCTCCCTGGACGTAGAGATCGTCCACCGGCAGGTGTCTGATCTTGGATAGTGTCTCCACTGCCAGTTCGTCCTTACCAATCTTCATCAGCCACCGTGGAGACTCGTTGATGAAAAACGAACCAATGAACAAAAGACCTGCAAAAATGAACTGCACAGCAGTCGGCAGCACCCACTGGATTCGGCTGTTTGGAGACATGTGCAAAGTGGTGGAGTAGTTGGCAAAGTACTCCAACATGACGCCGAGATAGACTGAGCCTGAAAAGATGCAAGTGCACAGTCCTCGGACGTTTTTGGGGGCCACTTCAGCCAGATAGGTGGGCCCAACCACCACCGACTGGCCGATTCCAAGTCCCGCCACGAATCGTCCTGCCAATAGTTGTCCTTGAGAGTAGGAAGTCACCTCTATAATGACCCCCACCGTCCACAGAATGATCATCTCTTGCAGACATCTGATTCGTCCAATTCGATCCTGCACAAACATGGCTATCAGAGCCCCTCCAACAGACCCAATCTGCACCATGGCTGTGATGTTGGACAGCTCGTTGGCCTGTTGGTTGGTGGTCTTTGTGGGGTCTTTGAGATTGAATTGACGCTCGAAGGAGGCCTGTGAAGTTGTTCCAGCAATCATGCCTTCGTCCAAACCTCGGGCAGAGCCCAGAAGACCAAAGACAATGACGGAAAGCCATAGTGTCGAGTTAAGAACCTGGCGCGGCTCATTTTTCATGTTCTTCCAGAACATTGTTAAAGTAGTAAATGAATAATTGCTGTAAACCCAGGTGTTGGTTGCAACATTATATATCGATCGACTTTACCGTTACCCCATTTTTTAGCCGGGTTTGCATTGTTTTAGTGCGCTCCAATTGTTGGGGTATGCATGGCTGGGCCCTGCTACTTTTGGAGATCAGTGGTGATTTTGAGACAGAAAAGAGTGTATAACTGTCATCCTGAAGAGCTATAGAATACATTGGTGAACTCCTCGTGTCTATCTTGTTTTTTCCTTATCAAATGAATGCCTTTATCAAATGATGGTCATACTTGTAACCCAGCTTCCCTCCCACAACAGATGTTAGATCAAAGCTGCGTGAGACTAGTAGTCATACTTCCGGGGTAGTTCGAAGATGACGTATAATTCAATTAGGCAATCTTTTCTCTCTCTTTCTTTCGCATCTTTCCAAGTCGAGTTGGCCACTCTTGTTTGCATTCCCTTGTCATGACTGTCACCGTTATAACATTTCGTATAAAACGTCCTTCTCTTCGTAATAATAGCCAAGACTTGAATGACATTCTTTCACTCCTTTAGCCTGTCTACTCGCTCACTCGTTTCTTTAGTAGCCCATGCTTATGTCATTAGCAGCTTTTTGCACGCTACTTTAGCCCGCAAGAAGTCGTCCAGCCAAATAAAAGAGAATGATTGGTCCATGAGTAGCTGCGGGGTAGCGAATTAATGCTAGTGTTGCAGATATTAGCTCGAGAATCCTTCAGTGGATAATACGGTGATTCCGAGAATCCTCATGATGGAGTTTCAGTGGATCTCTGTCGGGCATAACGAGACGTCCGAAGCGCGAGAATAAATACAGGTGAGACAGGAAGTTGTTTTTTAGTGTAACTGATTCCTTTTTATCCAAACGTGCTACCTTTTGCCTGACTTTAGGATGTTTTCATGGGGATTGAATCTCCTCTCGTAGCTCGTAGGCTCCACAATATCATAACAATACGGCTTGTGAAGAAGATAAGACTTGGTAATGTATGAATGAACCAATGTGATACTGGAAGTGTGTCTACAATGCTACATACCTTTATCATATACAGACTTTGCATTAGATACAGATCATTTCTTCCTTGTGTTGTAGGTACATACTCTACCTACTGTAGCTCCTTCTAACAAGCCAATGAATGTCTACAAAGGTGTTTGGCTGTGAATATGAATAATTCGCCAATAATTTTGTTTCCTTGCTTCGAATACACCAAATAAATCAGGTTACTTGCCTCCAACTACTTCAGACTAGGAGCAGGTGTAGAATCAGAATGTGATGTAGACTACTTGTAGGAACATTTGTACAAAAATGAGGTTTAGACTCAAGTACAAACCGGGCGGCCGTACCGTCTCTGGACAGTCATCACCTCCCACTTCAATATTCAGGTCCTATTACCATTTTTTATTCTAATCCGCTCATCAATAATTATTGTAGGCCCCAGAAACAAAAAAACATTCAGTTGCGTGATAAATACCTGACCAACTGGCCCAGAAACTCGTCCAAAACACTTACGGCTTGTCACTCAATACACCAAATCATCTTCTGTCTTCATCACATCTCCTCAAGTCAACTTTTTGTAAGTCAAGACTTTTCTGATGATTAGGCTTAGTCAGCATAAAACAGAATTGCTATCTTTTTTTTTTCATTTTTACAAGAAAATTTCGGGGCGGTTGGTGTAGTGGTAACATATCTGCCTTCCATTGAGTTTGTTAGGCAGGTGTGCCAGGGGTTCAATTTCCCTACCGCTCATTTTTATCATTTTTAAATTTTTTTGAGGTGGTGTGTGTGACTTGTGAAGCTACTGCGGGTTCTTTTGGGTGTCATTCATGGTCGGGATGAGTATATAAATGTTCTATATCATTTTTTTACATTTTTTTATTTTATTTTATTTTATTTTTATGTTGTATTCTCTTTTTGTTAACCCCGGGATCGAGATTAGAGATCTCCAGACTGTGTGCTCAAGCCCCACGTGGGCTTTTTTGTATATGGAGTTGTTTGAGTCGATATTTTGTTTTGGAGAACGAGAATATTGGTGATGAATCTCGTTCAATCAGTTTTTATGGTGTCATTTCATGATACATTCAGACGACATCAAATCAACCCTGTGAGTTAGTTAACAATTAGTTAAAATGAAAGTTGGACTGGGGGTTCATTTTCAGTGTTCCCGATACTCCAGAGAAATGAAGAATAGACGACCTGGTAGACCTGGTTGAATATAGCAGATTTGGGCCTTAACTACTGTTTTTGGTTACGTATTTATGGAGTTCGTGGGGAATAAATAGTTTTTTTGGGGATTAATTTGTTAAGAGTCTAGTTGAACTCAAACCAGTGTCTCAATGGAGAGGTGATCATAATCCGTAAGGAAAGAAATGGATCGTATATTCAATAAATGAGCAAACGAGGTAGTGTAACCAACAGCAGAGTGGTAAGCAGGTAGCTTAGTGTGCCTCTGCTGTCCACCAGGAAATGTATGAGAGTGTCAGACTACTCCAGCTGCCTTACTTGCTGATCCAGAAAAGCTCTACTCTGACCGGTTTTGATCACAAAGGCTCACAAATACAGCCACTCGCTCATGGCTACATTTAATGCTCCCTTCCCAACTCCATATCTTCATATCTCCTCTCCATTTCTTGCTACCGTCATTCCTATCCTTGGCAAGTGGTGAGAACTCTTTTGGGCTCTGGATTATGGTGGAGTCGATCTGCAGTCGATCTTGTGGATACAGAATGTAAAGGGTGGCAGCCAGATGGAAGGAATGCCATAAGCCCTTACAGAATGTACTTGTACAAGAGCAAGTCGTATTGTAATGTAGACGAGTGTAGACGACCGACAGTGTCTATAACCGTACATACATACTCAGATCCAGGATGCAACTACTACAAGAGTAATAGTTCCAGTTTCTCGTTGATACTTGTACGAGTAATTCCGTATTGATCCGATCACAACTATGTACAAATCTGTATTCCTACTCCTACTCCTACAACTACATACTGTACAAGTACTGTACCACCCAGCAACCGCCTACTCAGTCACCAACCCGGCCCGAATCTGTGCCGACAGTATACAGACGTAGCAGACAACTGCAGCTGGTCAAGCGGATTGTGCATTAATTGATGCTACTGTTAGGGTCCACCAATCACGATGCAGGAATAGTCATCGCGCTTTCTTTTGCCAAACGTAATGGCCCAAAAAGTTCAGATAGCGCTCGGGGTGCGTTGTCATTTTCCTGCCTGCCTCTTTATGCTCCGAAACAGCGTGGTTCCTATATGTCCAGACTGGTTTTTGGTGTCCCTGGCTCGCCGATAGTATAGTGCCGTGCAACGTTTGTAGCAACGTTCGTTGTAGTCGAGTTTAGACCGCAGGTTGCCGTCCTGACGCCGAAGAAGACGCTCCCGGGCGCCCGCCGCAGCTTCGGCCGCCCAGCGAATTCCCCGGGTTTGGTAGACTCGCAGCTCCCGAGTTTTTCCCGCTAATCTGGGCCCAGGGAGAAGCGGAGTTTGGGCCCTTCTAACCAGCACCTAAAATGCACCTCAAAGACAGCCGGAAGCCAGTACGTATGCGTGTGGGCTGCGCGGGAGCCGGCGAGGCCTGTTAGGCACGCTCGGCAAACTGCCCCAAAGGAGCACGAGCCGCAAATCATCTTTTAAATCCGGCCCAGAGTTTCAAACATCTCAGAAATGCATCCAACCTAGATACAGAGTTTGTCGGCTAGCTGCAGCCGCCAACAAACGTCTTTCAACGGCAGTCGACCGGTCTGAATTAGCCTAGCGGGGATAACGACTGAATTGGAGGCGTTGGAGGCGTTGGAGGCGTTAAAGAGTGTTGAAGAGTGTTGATGAGCTGCGTATCCGTCGCGTTATCCGTCCGTTATCCGTCCGTCACGTTATCCGCCCAAACGATCACTGGAATGAAACACCCCTGTAGACTATACAAGAGTGCTATGAATGAACGGCACCAGCAACGACACAACCAGGGCGGCTCCGGATGGTCCCATTCTCAGATGCCTTGTTGAAACACTAGTTTAGGGGTTACTGACATTACTGTAGCTGTGAAATCAGACTACTGTATGTACTTGTAGTACGGAATGTACGTGTGTTCTACGTACTAGTAACAATACATACTATAGCTATAGCCACCGGATCGTGACATAACTCTGAAGGTGTCAGTTCTAGATACATCCGCTTGTGGAATGGTCTCTGCATATATCATGAGCGTACTATCGCATGTACATGTCTGCTTGTTCAATACCCTGCTCGCCATGTGTCCAACTCGCTCAGCTCCACACAATCTGTCGTCGAACGAGGATTGTACCGTTATTGTAAGATCGATGGTGGGTGTGATGTGTATTGTACTCGTATTGTACTCGTATATCTACCTGTCCCTACTATACCATCACAGTAAGTCCGTAAAAGATACCCTAGACGAATACGAGTAGACGGTCTCAGACTCGACAAATCTCCATAGCCGTATTCTCATCTCAATAGCCATCTCATCTCTCGATATCCATTCTCCATCCCCACTCCATACCACTACCACAATCACGGACCACAATCACGGTAGGAAACACTGGAGTACATACTGTACTTGTACATCTGTAGCACTGTGTATCTACAGCGGGGTACAGAATGCCCACCATCTTCTATACAACCCTGTACGTCCGCCGCACTGCTCATCTCTATCGCCACCTGAAACGATGTCTCGCCGCTATCGCCACATCCCAGAATAGCTATCGTTCCAAAAAGGAGATCACAACCTCTAAAGCCCACTGTATTCCTCACCCTAACATAATCGGACCCAAAAGCAAACATTATACACCCAAAGAATCAAAATATCTCTCTCTCTTACCTATAAATTAATGCATATGCTTGTGTTATTGTGTGGACCGGTCCCGTGCGTCGTAAACAACGTCAAAACGTCGACCAGTTCCAGTTGGCAGGCACAGACCCAACCTCAATGTCCTGGGTCTGCGGCTGCTGGCCCTGAGGCCCCGCGCCACCCTCCATCTTAGAAGGCATCTGACGCATGGGACCAGTGGCCTTGAAACGCTGGCGCGCGGCAGCAGACGGCGAGTCAAAAGAACGTAGATGGGCGCCACCAGCGCCACCAGCGCCATTGGCGGCAGCTCCTCGAGCCTTGCCAGCTACACCGGAAACCTCCTCCCACGCGGCAGCGCTACTGCTGCCCCAGCCCAAAGTCTCCTCCAGCCGTCGACTCACGCTCATAACATGCTCGTTAAAGTCCTGAGCACACATGTCGCACGATCGCGAAAGGTAACCCTGGCTGTTGAAGTTGCAGTGCTGGTCCAGCCGCAGCGAGTACGACGAGTGCTGTCCACAGAAGACGTCTCCACACCGTCGGCAGTGATGCCGTCGCTCAAAGAAGGTAAACGGCACATCACAGATGGCACACCCGGGACGAGCGTCGTCGGGCTTCCAGTGAGACCGGCGAGGGGGACCAGTGACGGGCGCGTCCATGAGAATCTCGTGCACGGTCTCTCCGTAATCGGAAAGAGGAGACGTGGACAGAGTCATGTTCTGTGTTCGCAGCACTGCGGGGACGTACATGGGCGTCTTGGGGGTGTGCAGCTGCTTGGGGGGAGCCATGGTCGAAATAGACGACTCATTGCTACACACTCGGTGCAGCTTATGGGAGGTGGCAGGAGCCGACGCCGAAATCTCGTCCTCGTAGGCGAAATCGTAGGGACGCGAGCTACCAGGTGCACCGGCAATGGCGGTGGCAGCCTTGACGGCAGCCGCGGCCATAGATCCTCCGTTGGCTCCTCCGAGACTGCCATTAGGTGCAGCAGATGTCGGGGTGCCTCCGTTGGTGGCCTCGGCGCCAGGCACGCCAGCGGCACTGCCCATGGGAGCTCCATTCACCTCAGCCTCGTGCGCAAGAGCCTCGTCGAAATCAAACTTGGCCAGTGCGGGCTGGTACTGTCGCAGCCGCTGCTTGCGGTTGACGGGGGGAAGCAGCAGGTCGATGGACGAGTTGGCCTTGGCCAGACCCTCCTGGGCAGCAATCTGCCGCCGAATGTGCGACTCCTGGATGTTGGATGCAGACGAGTGTCTTCGGACGCCAAGGTCGGCGGCCGCCTGGTCGACGGCGTTTTCCTCAGCTTCGGCGGCGAGCTCGTTCAGCCGGTTGTGCGATGTGAAGGTGAACTGGGCGCCAATCTCCACCGACGACGCCAACGAGGGAGGCAGGGTGGAGGCCGGGGTCTGGATGGCACTCTGGGGGTTGCTGAATCCGGTTCGCACCGTCAGCGAGGGCGGGCCATTCGAGGGGGCCTTGTCATATTGCTGGTGCTGCTGCGACTGCTGGGTAGTGTCATTACGGGGGTCGTGCTGCTGACGCTGCTGCTGCAGGTGTTTGTCGTGCTGCTGGAGCTGGACCTTGCCGGGCGAGCGCTTGTCGCTGGGACGGCGCGCAAACGGCTTGGGGTCGTCGTTGTTCAGGGACGCGGTGGGGCGCCGCATCTGGGTCGGCGACGTTGTGCTGCTGAAGGACGAGAAGGCCGAGGTGGTGGGGGTGCCCTTGTCAGCCGACAGCTTGCGGATGGCCTGTTTGGCGAAATGCATGTCGGTCTTGGCTGTGGCGGTTCCCGCGGCGCCCTTGCCGTCGGTGAGCGTGGTGGGCGAGAGAGTGGTTGCGGCGGTGTCGGAGGAGTTGGAGTTGGAGTTGGACTGGGACGACGACGTTTCTGAGTTGTCCGAGTTGGACGAGTTGGACGAGTTGTTGCGCTGGCGCAGGTGTTGCGACACGGACGCCACGTGGTCGGAGTTGGCGGCGGTGGCGGCGGTGGAGGTCACCGCGTTTCCGGCCCTGTTGCCCGCCTCTCCCACCGTGTTGTTGGTTGTGAAGGTGGCTGCGGCGGCCGTTGCGGTTGTGTCGGGGGCGCTTGCGCCTGTTTCTGTGTTTGTCGCCATGTCAATGTTGTTAGTTGATGTTTGTGTTTGTGGGGTGGGTGTTGTTTGTGTCGCCTGTGTTGCTTGTGTCGCTGTCTGTGTCTGTGTCTGTGTCTGTGTCGCTGTTTGGGTCGCTTCTTTCAGGGTCTGTGTCTGTGTCGTTGTCGCCTCTTTCAGGGTCTCTGACTGTGTCTCTGTCTGTGTCGCCGTCTGTGTCGGCTCCACCTGAGCACCGTAAATATCCGACCGAACGGGATAACTATCAATAGTAGTCATGATGATGGAAGAATCGGAATGATGAAGGTGGAAGAAGACTTACGATAGACGTGCGGTGAGAGGTGGATGCACTGAGACCTAAGGAGATTAGAGTTTGGCCTTTGTGTCAGCGTGCAGGAGGACAAAAGCCTAAATTGCACCCCGCTGATTGGCCCGCAGCGGCAACATGGGGCGGGCGAGCGAGTGGACTTTTGGGGCAGGGAAAAAAAGCCCTTGAGAAAAGGGCCACTTTTGGCGGTATTCTGCGGTCCACGTGACCCGTCTCCGCACGCTCGGGGGCCTTTCCGCGGCAAATCCCGGATTTATTGCTCTCTCTCTCAAAGTCAAATGGCAACTTTACCATAGTAATCTCAAACCGTATGGACTAGTTGTAAGAGGTGAGAGAGGTGACGTTGCTGTCTGGGGGAAAGGAGGAGACCGATTGGGGTGGAGAAGGAGGCGGAGACAAGAAGAAACGGAGGAGATCCGGCATCCGAGATCCGATATCCATATCCATATCCGGTTCCGCTTACTAAGCCGCCGTTGCCGTTTCCCTTCGCCGTCTGAACTCCATTCCTCTGACGCCGTTGAGACTGCAGCATTACACATATCCGATACCTTCGTCGGAGAGAGTTACGGAGATACGGAGCAACCGTGCGGTCATCGAGGACGGGCTTTGCCACCGTTGTGAGTGAGCGAGTAATTGTACGAGTAGTTGTATGATACGTCGTAGTTGTATATTATATATTGTACTTGGCTTGGTACGTAGTTCAACACTATCTAGCGTAGCGGAGATAATTACGACATGAGTAGATTACACGTATGTACTGAACAGAATATGTACAATACCGGCTGTATGCGAGGAAGAGAGCGTTGAGTGGAGTCGAGTTTTCGAGTTATTTAGTGGTTGTGAGTTGTACATTGATTATCCAGATGTACATTGATTATCCAGTTGTTTATTGGTTGAATCGTCCTTTGGAGGAATCGTCTATGGTTGAGTCGTTCGTTGGTTGTTGAACTGTTCATTGGTTGACGTTCTGAATGGTTCATTACTCAATAAACACTCTCGTACTCATATCGTATCGTACATACATAGTCGCAACACGCTCTTTACTCCATTAATGACGCAACTACTACCGTTACGTTGGTCTGCGATACTTGTACATGCCTACTCGCTCACTCACGCACTCACTCATTTCAACTCCCTCTCGACTCCGTTCAACTCCTAAAAACATATCAGCCATAGACTCGAATATCTGCGGATCACCAGCAACCAACTTCCCGTCTCCCGACTCTCCCCCATCTTGGACCCACCAAAAGCAACGTTGCGGGTCTCTTTCCGTCGTATCGTTCTCGCTGTTCTCGCCCTTCTGGCTCCAACTCATTCGACGGTGATTGGAAATATGGACTTGGCAGCAACCTTAATCGGTAACTCTAATCTGCGCCAAAATATTATCTCTCCAACCCTTTTGTAAATAGTCTTTTGTATTTCGATCCAGCTCTGGAATTAACCTTTTGCGGCCATGATGTACCCTGTCTACGTACCTACAGAATACTGGTGTAACTCGCCTGTCTCAACATTACCGCACAGCTGCAAAACCGTCCATATCGCGCGGGAAAGAATGCTCTACCACCTTTGTCGTTTCCATCGCTTAATTTGGCCGTTTTGAATGTCTGACCTCCATTGAAAAAAGACAAGTGCGAGTAGTGAATAGCGTACGTACGTACTTGTACCAAAAAACAAGTAAAAGTGCGAATATCGCTTGTATCGTACGTTCCAATGTCGTACATACTTGTACCGCAGAATCAAATCATACTCGCCGTAAATCGCATACACCTCGGCCCTCTGGAAACCGTTTGTACCCAAACGCACATTATACGTCGACATGCAGACCCACAGTCGCGTGCCCTTGTGGGTCCAACCCTAACCCTAATACTTATTTTGGGGTCAACCCTCGACCCTGAGACCCGATTTGGACCTACCCTAATATGCACCGCCCGATTCCGCCTCAACCCACCTCCTAGCATGTTCTCTGCATACATGTGAAATACGTTGCACAAAAATATATGCTACCACGTTCCAATTTGGGACACGACAGGTGTCCAATTGGGGTCAAAGTTGCTGTCCATGGAGTACAGAAACGAGCATGTACATGGCACATTTGCATTTTTAATTGCATTTTTAACTGCATTTTTAATTTGCATTTCTTGCCAATCCAATTAGACAAAGTGGACGTAAGAAGGGGTAAAATTAGAACTACTCGTTAGAACTACTGGTAGTCGTAGAACACCAATATTGGGCGTTATAGGACCACAATTGGTGTGGTTTTTTTGCCCTAATATTTGAGCCAATTCAACCTCATTGACCAATTGACCTGGTCCGCCTTCCTCAACTTTTGACCGTTCCGTGGATATTCCATTTTCCCGTCCAATTTTTTTTTAATCCCCAAAATACGCCCATTTTCCACACCACTCAACAAGTTACCCTACCACGTTAATTAGGCTTAGGATATGCACGATAACCTAAGATTCTTTATTGCCAATGTTGATTATCGAATACCGGCAGAAACATAAATAGAATTTATAATGTGTAAAATAAAAACAAAACATAAAAAAATATAAATAAAATAAAAAAAAATAAAATAAAAATAAAAATAAAATAAAAAATAAATAAAAAATTAAATAAAAAAAAATAAAAATAAAAATAAAAATAAAAGGAAAAGGAAAAGTAAAAGGAAAAGTAAAAGTAGAAGTAAAAAAAGTAAACCTGACACTCACCACCATCTTAGCCTATCCCTAATATAGCCACATCTACCCTAATTTTTTACATCTACCCTAATACATCGAAATCCCTTTTGACGGCCCCCAAACGGACACATTCTTGGACTGGAACCCAGCCCAGCCTATTTCCTTTTTTGCCGTATGCATGTTACCCCTATTTACTGAGTACCCTTGGAACGGTCAACCCTAACCTAGCCTTGTTTGGCATACGTAAGCGAGGTTGGCGGGGTTAGTAAGCGAGGTGGCGGGTTGGAGAGTGGCTCGGTATTTTTCCCTTTTTTCCCCCTTTTTTTTGGTTGAAAATCGTACAATCAGAATCATTCCACTGCATGTACAAACAATCATAGACGCACATTGTACTTGTGCTTGTACGTACAACGAACCTGTCAAAATGTCAATGCAGCGGTCAGGCAGTTTTTCACCCTATTTTTTCAGCCTGTCGGAGTTCCGTCTTCTGCGTCGGACATTTCGGTGCTCAGATATGGACCCCGCCATTCGTTGAATATATATTTTTTCTTTTTGCATTCTTAATTCTAATTATTTCATAAATCTGCTTTTATTACCATTAAATAAACGCCAATGGCATCACCGGTGTTTACTAAGCCAATTATCTCTTATTCAATTCAACAAATGGTCAACCAGACAGAACACAATCAAAAATTTAAAAAAAAATTAAAACAAACACTAAAACAAAAAAAATACAAACCACCTCATTGGCGCACGAAAAACGGCTTGAAAGGCTGAAACGGCTGAAAAGTTGAAGACTCTGATTCGACTATATGTCAGCACGTTGGGCTGCCCGTCATGTACATACAGCTATATACTCGTACTTGTTGAAACCCAACTTTAGTTCCGAAGCAATTGAACCAAAACAATAATTTTCTGTATAAATAGCCATTAAATCAAAACAAATCGTGATTCTCGTCATTTTGATCCCCATATTGAATTGTCTCCGTTGATTTTGTGCGTTTTTTTTGTGCGGCATAAATCGGTGCAGTATGTGATGTAAGTAATTGTACTTGTACTTGTACATACTTGTACCTGCACTTGAACTATCCTGTCCTGAAATGCCATCGTTAATGCGTCCATTTTTTCATAAGCTGCAAACTTGCATGCAAAGTTGTTCTCTGTCTCTCTCAATGAGATCAGATATCTGCTTGTAATCTCTACATGTGGTTGTGCTTGTACGGGTGTGCTTACCAGGGTTCTTTCGAATAGTACAGTCTGTACTATAGCAGAATCTGCCAGAGGAATGCTGCAAGTATGAAAACACTACCATTCGAACCGCAAAGCCTGGGAAAGTACTCAGATATCAGTTGTGTCCACCTCAAATTTACTGCTATCTTTTTGTCTACAAACGTACGGGCTGTATCTTGTCCGGGATGTAAGATGTTGCTGTTGGTAAGGATTTTTAGTAGAGATTTTGAAAATTAAAGACACCAAAAGATTCAAGAGATCAAGGGCTCTAGATTGATACCATGATTATACAACTTGGATAAATTTCTGATGATTTTTTTCGACATCAAGTTTGAGTCCAGATTGGTTTATTGAGTGAATATATGTTTCTGTGGCACGTAATAAATATTCTATGAAGGTGGTGTTTCTACAATGCTTTAGTATATACAGTACAAGAGATGGGATTGTAAATTTCAGAGATCTGAGCAGTTCCATTCTTTTTTTATACTATTCAAATGAGGGCTATGTTATCTTTCTCTGTTTTTCAGATAAATTTTAGTTGGAGCTTAGTTAGAGTTTAGTTATGATTTAGTTATGATTTAGTTATGATTTAGTTACGATTTAGTTGACATACAATCCAAGCATTGTCTGAGAATCACACTGTCACGATACAAATATGACTAAAAAGCGGAGATATGCAAATATAAACATTTTCAAACGACAAATATAAACTAAAAGACACTTTCTAGCTCTCCCAATACCCCTACTTGCACTAGACGGGTGTTATCAGCACCCCTAGGCTACTGGTATGATATTTGTCTTCCTTTCAAAATATCGTCATAGAAAGACCCACAAATAAATCACCTCACGTCTTTACTTCATCTCTGTGACTATCTGACCCCAATTTTCAAGTATCCAATCATATTAAGCAGATCTATAGCTTTTATACCGGTCTTCCTATAGCAACCGCCCACACGTCTTGCTAGTCTATTATGGGCGTATCAGTCAGTCATATGTCACTGGAGGGTATTACAGTGCAAATACGACTACTTAAGAATACGATACAGTACTGTACCTGTACTTGTAGCTCTCTGAAGTCCGATACTGGCACCAGTATGAATACTCATAGTTAGGCGAACGCTGTGTTTCCCAGTGACAAGGCGAGGAAGATGTTGCTACACCAGTCACCGAGTTCTTCCACTATAGTTTCAAAATGGAATGGGCAACCAGCGGTTGACTTCTGGACTTGATCACCACTGTGAACACTGTAAGACGTGTTCGATAAGATACAGTACAGAGAGTAGACGACACCTATCCTAGAAGGCAACAATATGTCTGGGTTATTGTGGACAGGATATCGAAGATGTGCCATCTCATCCTGTAGAAGGAGTACCGAATGCAGAACTAGCCAACCTGTATCCGGACCGAGTTGTCTGTACACTGTACATACTGTACTGTGCCATACAATTTCCCGTACTGTCTTCAAAACAGCCACTCCGTGACGCCATGTCTGAACTTGGATTGTCTACAATATCCAGACCACAACAACCGCGAAAACCACCTCGAAAACCACCCCCGAAACAAAATTTGTTCCAGCGCCATTGGAAACAACTCCATTGAGAGCACCCTTAGCATACTCCACATACGACTTGCCATGGTCCCTATTGCCAAAGGCCGAAGAAGCGTCCCACATCATGACTCCTCCAAAAGAAGTGTGGTTCAGTAGCTTCTGAATGTACCGTGTGAGCACAGGGACTCCGACGTAGCCCGTGTCTGCAGATTTACGACTTGCGGGCACGCCCAGAAACACCTTCATGTGTTTATTGGCTGCCCTAGTCTGTGCAAAGTCTGCCCATTGGTCAAAATTGAAGTTTTTGGGCTCGTCAAGACCGCAGTCGTTGTTGTAGAACTGCACAAAGGCGAAATCAACTTCTGACTGCTCCAGGGCTTGAGTAATCCATTCGTCGGGAAAAGGACATTGAGGAGCCGCAGACACATAGTACATCTTGGAAGTGTCGGTGGCATACAGCACTCTCAATCTGTTGACGAGATCTCCATACCCCACGGGATCTCCGTGTTCGATATCGAGATCGAAGCCGTCAATAATCACGTTTCCAAATGGTCGTTGTACTGACGCGTTCTTTCCGCCCCCAAATGTGTCCCACAGCTGTCCAGCCAGTGTTTCTCCATCGGCGCCAGAGTCCAGGCCATACTGTCCTGATTCTCCTCCCAGTGAAATGAGAACTTTTCGTCCCAGCGACTGACAGATTGAAATTTCGCCTCCCAGACTTGTCATGGGTCCTTCATAGCTCACCGCCATCTCTCCCGTTCCGTTGGTTTGTTTGCCAGAAAACGAGTCGAGGAAAGAAACCACGTAAATGTCGGCAGAGTTGGACCGACAGTAGGTGGACAGAGGCAGTTGGGTTCCAGCCTGGTCCTGGCCCCAATAGAGCGCGATGTTGGTGTTTGAACTTGAGTTGAACATGAGGAGAGAGGGGGTTGAGAGTGGGAGTGGATGGAGAGGAGTTTTCAGCGCCTGTTTCAGCGCTTCTTGTTCAGCGCTTCTTGCATAGATTGAAACTTCGAACTGTCTACACTTGCCAATAGCAGTAAGAAGAAGCAACTAGACAGTTGATTGGAGGGATACCACGGGGACTGACCTCTGTTCATTCAATCGACTATCCGAGTCAATGGAGAAGAGACGAAAACCACAAACGTCAAAGAGGTTGTTGCAATCTTGTTGAAATCTCATAATTGTGTTGAAGATAGCAGATATCATCTGGTTGGTTCCTCAAAGTCATAAGAAGGACCTGCTGATCGTAGACGAAATGTAGATAGTATCTGCTGATCTAGAATCTCTTCCTGGTGAATGAGCAAGCACTCTTCTGATATGACACTTCTGGTTGGCACTATCGGAACGTGGTGTTAGTAGTTACATAACTATATCTAACAAATCATACATATAGTCTTTATTGCAATAGTTCTATATACAGTTTTTTGTATTATTCTCCTCAGAGAAGTTATAATTAATGGATGTAGAATATATATATAGAGTTTGTTGTATTATGTATTATGTTTTGGTTTTTTAGAATAAAAATCTATTTGTGACTCCATAAAGTACGGAAAACGACTATGCGACGTCAATGTAGGTGAAATATTGACATCGCCTACTTATTTTAACCCAATCAAACTGGTCAAAATCAAAAACAGGAGAAATATATAAAAATTCGTCTTTTCCAGAAAAAAAATAAAGTGCTCGTATGTGGCAGATTAGATACGAACCTAATGCATACTCTCAATATGTGCTGTAAATGAGGAGAACCCATCATCACCAGAATGTCCAACCTAGTGAGACATCGCCACCGTCTCAAGAAGAAGGGGCTCAATTGGCTGGATTTCTACGACCCGATTTCCGACAGCCACGCTTCCAAACAACTCATTTGGACGTTCTGGAACTACGGACTGATCGAGAAGAGGAATCCAAGGGAGATTGTCAACACGATTGCCCGTTTGTATCTTCAGAGGTATCCACGACGATTCCGAGATACTAACGAGATATCAACAAAAGTCTACGAAGTCATTGTAGCGTGTATCAAGAGAATGGAACGAAAGCCGCCGGGATTCCCACACACTCTGCCGGCCTTCTGCACAGTTGCACTGCTCAAAAGAATCGTCCAAAAACACAGACGGAAAGGCGGAGTTTACCCTTTTGAGTATCTGAACTGGACAAAGGAGCTGAGGGAGGTTTTAGACTGCTTAGATGCCATGGAAATTGAGGTTGTGAAGCCAGTCTTCGCTTTGAACGAGTACTATCAGGATACTGCTCTGGAACTTCTGGCTGAACGGTACCCTCACCGCTCTAAACAGGAATGGGGTTGGCTGGGAAGAAAATGGTGGAGTCAGGCTGTTCGTCGATATGGACAGATACCTCTACCCGCGGTGGAGAACCAGCTTGTGGAGGAGTACATGGAACATTTTAAACAGGGATATCCTGAGGCCTATCGGAAGAAGCCCCTGTATACTCCTGTTCATGACAGAATACTTGCTGCGGCTTATATGGCTCAAAACAGGTACAGACCAGGTTCTGGGGAGGCACGTGTACGAAGACTGATTCATGTGAGGTTCCCTCATAGAAGCGAAGAAAGCTGGCAGTTGTTGATGGACACTGCCATCTCGTCTTTTCTGTTGGACTTTCCCTTTGCTCAATGTTATGATGATGCTATTTGGATCTCTTATTATCGTTATTTGGGCAATGTTAGTATCGAAGCTGTGGACAGGAGGGTGCAAGAGAGGTTGGGGGAGGAAGAACAGAGTGAGGGATAGCAGAGTGGTGAGGAAGGGCAAGAGAAGGACTAAAAAGATCAGGCATCTGAATATTTGGTTCTAGGAGGGGATGTACTGTACATTACTTGCAGTAGGTACAACACTCGTACTCGTACACACAAAACAGACTCTCCCTCATGTCAACTTTCGAGGTGAGTAAACTGACCACGGAATTCAAGGAGATAATGAAGTTTTGTGATTTACGAGCATTAATGGACACGAGGATTGTTAGCTTTGTCTCTAGCACTTGTCATATTAGCAACTGTACTACAGTATATAGTAATAGTCTCTGCTCTCTCTATCTTCCCGTCTATGAGTTGAGATCTTCAGGAAAATATTGAAATGTATCGATTATGTATGGTATCAGATATACTACAAGAGCACATCTACCTGTAGAACAATTTCGTTCTTGCACTCGTGGTTCCTGGTCAAAAACATTATATCGGCTGAATGGTCGAATCAGCCTTACGATACGACTTGAGCTTGCGGACTCACATCGGAAGAGGTACAGTGAAAAGGGTATATATAGTACAGTACAAATTAATGTATCTATATCGTCTCAATTGCCTTTATGGGCACTATCTATTGAGACATTGATCAACCACCTTTTTCATACAATTTTTGTCTTATTCGGGCCGCCCAAGTCCGATGTCTGATGATGCTGATTAGGCAGACTAGTGCATGATAATGTATCACCACTCGCCCTGGAAAGATTAGTCATTCGGAAAGGTAGCTAAACCGCTTTATGTTAGTCATAGAAAATGTAGCTAAACCACCTGTGTTTGGTGTCACTGTAACTCTTCTTGAACGTTGACCTCATTCGACTTTGATGCTCACAGCTGCTCAATTGTTGATTGGTCTAGGGCGATTGCATTCGCCTGGCGCTAATGCCTTTGTCTATACAACCCGTTGGCCTCGTCGTCGTCCGAATTAGTACTTCACCACTGGGTTACTGGTCTACGGAGAATCGGCGTCCCGAGAACTTCTAACGTGGTATTCCATCGAATTTCATTTACCAGATCAGTATTCTACCACCACGACGCCCATAGTCTAGTTGAATGGAGTAACCCAATGGCGTTGTGCCTTTTCGTCTGTTATAATACCCCTCTGTCCTCTCATCACGTCAAAAAGTCACTCACATCACAATGTATTCATCTCCATCATTCGTCAGTGTATTTACATCTGCCACTCCAGCGAGTTGCCGACGCTCCAGTACTCCGACTCCCCATTCTCGTTCTTGTGCTCGTCCTGAATGAGATTGACCTTGACATGTTCCTGTTGGGCTGCCCAAGAGACCAACGCCTTCAGCTTCATCTCTTGATTGCGCTTGGAAACGCCAAGGAGGAACTCTCCCTCATCTTCCTTGCGGATCTTCACCGTGAACAGTTTGTTCACGCATTCGCAGTATACCGCGAAAGACAAAAAACCCTTGTCGGTCACTCTGGCTCCCCTCACCACCCCTGAAACAACAAGGTACGGCTCTTCAATGTCGGGAACGATGTACTCAGACATGACCAACATCGGGCCGGACTGCGACGCTGTAGGAAACTCTTGTGCTGGTGTCCCCTGCGACACAGGCGACACTGATGGTCCCTGCGACACGGGAGACACTGATGGTCCCTGCGACACGGGAGACACTGGTGGCGGCTGCGACACTTGAGGTCTGCTGAAAGGCGTGCGCGACATGGGAGATTCGGATTTGAGTTTCTTTCGAACTGGAATCTCATGGGGTATGACGGGTTGCTCCGAATCATCTTCACGGGCACGGGGTGAAACATCCCTGGACCTGATATCTCTATTGGTTAAAGTCCCTTGAGACAGATGACTCAAGAGGTCAGGCTCGGGTCTAAGGGGAGTGGGGGAAGTCATTCTGGGCTGGCCACTTGGAGGAGGCTTATTCTGCCCGGTCTCGGACTTGTCATGTGAAAAGGGCGAATCCGGCTTGGCCGAGCTTTCAGGTGATCCGCAAACGGCATTGACAAGATCATTTATGGCGTCGTCGCCCATTTCTTCTGTCTCAGAATGTTGCGAGTCGAGATTTGTTTCCGATTGAAGCTCAAAAGATTCAGGGGTGGAATATGCCGGAGTTTCAGGAGAGTCCTCCACCTGCTCTGACTCGCTGTCATCATCGGATCTCTGGACCTTCTTGGATGGCACAATGTTCACCTCATTGTCTTCTGAAGGCGCATCCGTATCTGCTTTTTTGCTCTTGCCACTCAGTCTGGCCTTCAACGATTCCAGTTCTTTGCCCTCCACTGGATCAATGGAGGTTCGGTCAGTCATTTTCGCAAACAGCTTCCTCGAGCTCTTGTCATATGACTTGAATCTCACGTGGCTGAGTTCCACGTGGCATGAGTACTTCTCTCTGCATCTCTGTCTCATTTCGTCCTCGAATTTGTAAGCTCCCAACTGGACCTTCCAGCCTGGGGCGTCAGTGAGTTGGAATACGTCGGTATCCAGCTCGCTGATCTTGCCCTTGATTGTCGTCAATCTGCTCGTGTCGAACTTTTTGCTCACTTCTTCGAGACTCATGGAGAACGACATGACAGCTGCTGCATCTCCGTCCCAGCCAGATCTGGGGTCCTGCTTCCAGTCATCGATCAGAATGGATATGTATTTGTAGACGGGGTGACTAGAGATGTATTCTGCTGGAGGTTCGTGGGCAGGATACTTGTTGTATGACTTCAAGTTCTGGTTGTAGAACACGACCTTGGAGACGTGTTTCTTGCTGTATAGAACGGGGTTTCCCTTCTGGTAGCCCGTCTTTTTGTTGAAGTTTGTCAGCACCACTACATCACCGACTTGTGGGGTTTCTGTAGGGTGCCATTCGCCTGGGTTTCTGTCAAAGTTGGCCACCACGTCGAAGTCGGTTTCCGACCGGTCGCAAATGGTTAGGTCGGTGAGAGAAATCAGACCCGGCGGGTTGGCCAGCACACGAGCAATGACATTGACCATTGAGTTGTTTTTCAACATGTGGAGCTCTCTGAGCGTCCTGAATCCTGGTGGTGGGGTGGTCATGAGAGGTTGGCGTCGTGGGGGAAAAGGGGGCGATGCGGCGGCTATTTTTGCGTCCGACAAGTGTTTTCGCGCGTAAATGTCAATTTGTCGCGTCGCAACTACCCTGGTCGCGTGATTTGCACGTTTTCAAACGTCTAAAAGTCGTGTCTAATATGTGGTGGAGTGCGTCTGAGCTGTAGTGATTATATGATTTTCGCGATTTGGGTTTGATTAGGTAATACAGTAGGGTAATACCTGGCTATTTTCTTAGTCATGAGAGGAACCAGTTTGGTCGTTGACGAAATGTCTGTCCTCTCGATGTGTATCAGCTGTCTAGAATCTCTTGATGGTGTATAACACATCTTTTGGTGTATGGCACAACTTCTGGTGGAACTATGGGAACGTCCAAGTAGTTCATTAACTATATCTTCGCAGTCATTCTTGTATCTTCAATACAATGCAGCTGAATCGGGATCTGGGCACAAGTGAGAGATATAGAGCAGGATATCGTGTTTCAGGCAGCGATTTGTATGCTTGTACAAGTTTTTGCATCTCCTGGAATGCGGCTGTGGCCGTGGCATGGGCTTGTAGTGTGGTAGGAGGGTTTAGTTGGGTTTAGTTGATATCGATGAGTAGGTCCAACTACACGCTGAGTGGAACTGAAATGAGCAAGGCGAAGATAATACAGTCATTTCGAGACCAAAGAGTCGAATAAGTATAGAGAGGGAATCTGTATAATATCCAGGTTGTCCGTAAAGTACATACAAAAGAATTCTATTGCGGCTTGGGATCTTGGAGAGCTCGACACTACCAGTATGCCGTCCAGTATGTACATACATACGCCGTTGAAGGGCTTTGCGGGAGAAAACCGCGTGTGTCTCTTCAATCTAACTTTTGTATTGATTAAAATCCTCAATCTCGGCCCAGATCTTTCTACTTCGTCCACATGATTGTTTGGCCATTGTATTCTCAACCATTGAGCTCTAGACTCCAATAAAGCTGGTTTGAAGAAGTTCTGACAACATGAGAGTGATCAAACCAGCTATTGGTGGGATATAAAATGCCCAGTTACTCGTCAGAAGACCATAAAGGTCATAAAATTGATGGCCATGTTACTCAGCAGAGTGCGGATATATCTCATCCAACGCTTTTTATTCCCAACAGAGTTGGTTTCTTGGTCTAGTTGGTCATGGCATCTGCTTAACACGCAGAACGTCGGCAGTTCGATCCTGCCAGAAATCATTTTTTCCCTTTCCTCGTCATGACGAGACGAGGAGATGAGGGAAGGATATTTTCTTTTTTGTTTCTCTTATATTCCCCCTTCTTAGTAAGCCCCCTGGTGTTTCTTTTGGCGACCCTGAAGGTCAGACTTTCATCAGAGTCGTGTTTCACATGGCCGCCTTAACTGGAGCTGCGCGCCAGATAGAGATCTCGAATATTAGAGTTTTATGTACGACGCGAAAAGGGGTCGTTTTTGGCGGCATTCGAGAGCCTGAAATGGGCCAAAATTTCGACAGTAGGCCATTGGCATCTATGAGAGTGTCTTGTAGAAATTTCGGCTCTTTCTCTCGTTTTTTCCGCCTTCTACACTCTCAAACTCGCTCCGAAACTTTGAAGTTTATCATATGCGAGGCGCTGATATCCGAAGAGCAAACCACTCTCACTCTTACAGCCACGATACTACAGGTACAGTCTGGTGGCCGATCCGATACACCACCGACGAAGACGACCGACTGAATTGACACAGACACTTGACACTGACACAATCACAAACACGAAGGCATATCAAGTGAACAACTTGCAAGTGCCGAACTCACACACTCAAATCGTCTCCAACCAGTCTGCTTCAACGACACATTATCATGTCAAGACCACCAAAAACAACAATTGCTCTGGATATCCCTGCCGGATGGCTTGTCGGCATTGATCTCTACTACTTCACTTCAACTCCCACTTTTAAAGGCATCAAATCAATCCCCCCCGGACGAACGCACATCTTGCACTGGGGCCAGGACGAAACCAGTGTCCGAAACGGAGTGGTGTTCGAGGCCAAGGAAGGAGAGGTGCTCATTTTCAAATGGGACTCCAAAAAGGAAGAAATGCTGACAAACCAGACCATTGATATCGCCGAAGCACTCTCCATTGTCCCCGAACAGTACCCCTACATGCTGGCATTCGATACCATCAGTGAGGAGCACCATACCGCCGAGTCGGCAGACTTCGCGACACTGACAAATCACGTGACCCAGAGCGTGGTCTCCAGCGTCATTGCTCCCGACGTTGTCGTTTCTTCCACCACTGCGACTGCCCAGGAGGCTGGTGTGTTGAAGGGAGCTCTTCAAAAGTCCAAGGAACAGAGAGACAAGCGTCATGCCTCTCCCGTTGCGGAATCTGATGTGTCCTCATCGACAAAGAAGGATGCGTCGCACGATATTCCTGCCGATGAGATGAACAATATCACTCCTGGATTTGAGAATCTTGACAAGGAGCCCACTCTCAACTTCCCCGCTCTTACCCCCGATCACACCTGGAGACCTGGATCTACAGGCCGAGAACGGACTCTTGACTCGCTCGATTCGTCATGGTACATTGAGAATGTGCTTCTAAAAGACTCGTCGTCCTCGTCATTACTGGGTTATCTTCAATTGTCGTTTCTACTGTGTCTGGTTCTGAGCAATTACTCTTCTTCCATCACCTGGAGAGACTATATCAAGATTCTGTGCAAGGGCGAGGAGCTGAGTTCCAAGAACCCCGATCTTTACGTCCAGTTCTTTGACATTCTCGTCCATCAGCTAACTGTCGCTCCTGCGGAGTATCTTGACGGTCTTCTCGAGCTTTCTGCTCTCATGGAGCCTCTCGGCAACTTGAAAGAGATTATCTTTGAGGGCCAGCGAGGTTTCAACAACGAGGAGGACGCCGTTAATCCCAGACTAAAGAGAGGTTTTGACAAGCTGGAGGGAGAGCTGGAGAAGATGGGCTACAAACTGCAGAAGCCGGAGGAAGATTAGATCCTGCCATAGACAATAGATTATTAGATAGTTTTTGGGTGACGTTGAATGGATTCGATGGATTCGAAGTGCCGTTTTGTACTATTGTCATTTTCAGACATTCATTGACAATAGTGCTAAATCTGACTGTGTGTATATGGATGTGTCCACGTTTCTGTATAGAAATGGGTGATGATGGGCCATTCAAGTACAGTTCAACAATAGCAAGCGCTTCGCAACGCGATTTTCAGTATTAGCATTATTAAAACACTTTGGTCGCAGATATATCACTACTGTCGCCCGTTCTAAGATTTATAGATGATTGTAAGTCAGATAAATAAATTGGAAAGGTCCATCAACAACACCGTGAGATCCTGTTGAGCCTTTATTTTGAGAATTGCAATCTCCAGAAGGTCAGGTATATCATACAATAGTGCAATGTCAACTAGATCTGCCGCATGTGGAAACTCCAGCTTCAGGTCCTGTTCGTAGAATAATCGAGCCATGACTTCGCGAGTGGGTGTTGAGCATTGTAGTGTTACCCAGTTTTGACTGGCCTCCTTCATATCAGAACCAACGGCGGCTTTTAAAAGGGGCTCCAATTCGGACCCGCGACAGGTTTGACTCTTTTTCAATGGACTTCCTTAACAGAAGTAACCCCCCTTCCCGAGTAGAACTTCTTCGGTGTTGATCTCTTGCCGCAGTCGGTATCGAACAGGCATAGTCAACTCCCTCGTTAACGCCAAAAATAGAAGTTGAGCTTCATAAAACTTCAAGAATACGTCAAACCATCCATCGGAGCTTTCATTGGACCCTCGAATGCGAAATTGAATCTTTCAACGTTTTCAAGTGTGCACTCGCCATAGAGCTTGCTGATTTTGTTTTCAAAAACTGCTCTGCAGTGCATGGCTTCTTGTTTCCAAAGCTGTATTCGGCGGGCATGATGATATGTGTCGGCCATGTCGGGCATGTCGTTCATGTCGGCCATGTCGTTGAGCTGTGTTTGCCATCACGCTACTGGAACGTTATAGCCATTTCTGAGCTCATACTTCCCCAGTGGTGATGAAATCTGATCAGCTGATGAATAAACAAAACTTGAGACGCTCGAAAGATCCTCGAGGCTCGCCGGGCTGCCTCGCACTCCCCATATCGTGCTGTACACTCACTTGGGCATTGTATTCAAAACACCTCGTTGTAAAGCAGGAAAAGAATATCCACCCTCGTAAACCAGGATGGGGTTTCTCTTTCTCGCCTGATCTCGCGCCTTGTTCAGCTCCTCCTTGCTCTTGAACAGCTCTCGATGACTGTCCCAGTCGATAAACTGGACCGTGGCCTTTGGGAGGTCGGAAACAACAAAGAACCGGTTATCCCAGAGACTCACACGACCGGGAGTTAGCTGGACCACGTGATCGGAAGGTCGTCGAGGCACCTCGCGCGACAGCTGCCATTTGTCGTTTCTGAGGGAGAAGTCGACTCCGGCAAGGTTGAACTTGTTGCCTGCTTCAAACCGTCCAGTCAAGCCTCGCAGTCTGTGCAGCCTTAGAGACAGATCTGGCAACGGAGATAGCGGAGAAAGAATGTTTCTCAATACTAGTTGAAGCGTATCATGTGGCAGTTTGGTCAGAACCCCTTTCACTTGTTCCTCAGAGAGAGTAATAGTTCCATCTGGCGATTGAGAAGCAGCTAGCAATCTGGAAGATACCTCGGAAGCCTCCGTTTCGCACTTTATCCGATACCCATTGAGCTTCTCCAGCAGTCTCAATACATTGGATGCCTGGAACTCCTCCGGAATCAGTTCCGGGTACTCGTAATACATCTTTCTCACCAGGTTTCGTTCTGCAATCTCCACGTTTTGGTTGGTAGGGTCTTCGAACCAGGGGATGTTGTTCTTAACAAGCACATTTCGTAAATGGGACTTTGTTAGACCCAGTAACGGTCTCATTAGCTTCCATCCAGACGCCAATTCCGTCCTTGAATGCTGTTTCAGCGCAATACCACCTCCTCCCCAGGTATAAGGATTAAACGAGACTCGTGGCTGGATTCCTGCAAGTCCAAATAATCCACTTCCTCTAAGCATACGTACCACGAATGTCTCTATACAATCGTCTTGGGTATGTGCCGTGACGACTGTAGAAACTCCGTCATCATTCATGGCCGCAATGAGTTTCGAATAACGCGCCTGTCGCATTGAAAGTTCTTTTGTGTCGTTCAAAGCGTCCAATTTGAGAATCCGATGGTTTATACCTAGTCTAGAGACGATTTCGTGAACGTTTTGGGCCTCCGAAGACGATTCACTCCGTACCCCGTGATCCACGGTGTATGCTGTGGTTTTCTCGCTCAAACCGGGTGTTTGTGATATCATGTAGGCCAGTGCCATTGAGTCGGACCCTCCGCTGACCGCCAGAGCGAGTCTGGGAAGTTTTGTGAGGGTGTTCAAAGGCATGACTGGGGATGTTGGGTATTGCGCAAAAGTGGGTATCTTAGGCCGGTCTTTCGACTTGGAACGATATTTTCGACTAATTTGGTCTGATTTTTTTGCAATTTCCAATCTTTAGAAGAAATATGTTGGAAATATGACGGAATATGACGGAAATATGATGTTGTTCTGATGTGTACGGTGAAACTTGAAATTATGGGGAACTCTAAAATAATGAAAAATCACGATTTTTTTTTTTTCAGTGGTGATTTAAAGTTGAGATGAAAATAACGACCAAAACAGAGAACATTCTGGAAGACTTGAAATGGCGCTGAAGAGCTGGAAACAGAGAAGTCAGCTCAAATCTGCCTGCAAATTTTCATGATTGGTTTTTCTGGACAAAATCGACTGTTTTTAAGCCAAATAACACTACAAGTACGTACTGGAGAAATCCAATCTGGACTTGATACATAAACATCATTTAGGAAGTCTAAGAAGGGGGGATATAACGTCACGTGATCAAATCATGCGATCCACCAGATCCGATTGACGAGGTCGAGGAAGATGGTATAACTCGTCCGATTCGCGATTTGCGGTTATTTCCTTGAAATACCACCTGACCGGGTTCGAACTGGCGACCCATCCTCCTCGTAGAGTTCACTTACATAAGCAAGATGATGCACGCCTGAACACACAATCCAGGAGTGCACTGACCAACACACAACTACACACAATGCGAATGGTGAGTAATGGGCTGGACAGGAGGTTTTAGAGACGCATTTGCGGACAGAATTTGTTGTTACAATGCAGATGCGGTTCAGAATGGACCATCGCCAGTTGCTGGGGCGGTGTGGCAATCAGTGACACATCCGTGATTGGTCTTTGATCTGATCTTGAGAGGAGGGCAATTATGAGTGAAGGTCTGGTTGGTTGTTTAAAATTGAATCTCCGTGGTATGAGACTAGGTGGTATACAAATTCAAGCATACCAACAGCCAACCAGGGATACGACCTCACCGAGTACCGTAGAGCTGAGAGATGTGGTTGAGATCGATTGATCATCCTGTAATGAAGTCAGATGTGCCCATAATTGCAACTGGGACCGCAGAAAGGAACAGATCGAGATGGAGGCCACAAATTGATGTATTAGCCGGGGTACATCTGCTTGCCGTGTCCATGTTGATCGCTGACTTACCAGAAACCAGAAATCCATCTGCGTTCGACCCGTTTGGCTGTATGCCTGAACCACTGGTAATCGTGCGCAGTTAAGGGCTCGTTTACACTTATCTGAGTCTGCTGGCGAATCCATCCAGTACTAACCCAGCTCGACGAAGGAACCGAGGTCAAGGACGTGGAAGTTCTGAGGGAGGACCAGGACCGAATTAACCGCTTCTCTTCTCTCAACACCCAGATGGACCATCTTGAGGACGATGAGAAGGAGTCGTCGACCAGCAAAGAGTACCTGGACGATCTGATCATGGAGATGGAGCTGATGGACGAGGACGAGACCGTCAAGTTCAAGATTGGCGACGCCTTTGTGGACATTCCCCAGAGTGAAGCCATGGTGCGACTAGAGAAGCAGCAGGAGGAAGTGGACGCCAAGCTCGACAAGACCCAGAGCAGGATGGCCGAGATTCGAGACGAGATGGAGGAGCTCAAGAAGCATTTGTATGCCAAGTTTGGCAACTCCATTTCTCTTGAGAGATAGGCTCCAGGGGATAGTTGGATGATGTATTTGATAGATGGTTGATTGTGGGTTGTGTAGATTGTGGAATTACATGAGGCTGAAAAGGCTGGATACGGCTGGATTCGGCTGGATGTGGCTGTCATCGACGTGGTGGAGGAGGATTGAAATAATCATGTTATTAATAGGATAAGTAGATTAATGTAGTCATTTTTTTCTTCTTTTTTTTCTTCTAATTTTTCTAATTTTTTTAATTTTTAATTTTCTAGTTTTTCTATTTTTTAATTTTCTATTTTTTCTATTTTTTTTTTTTCAATTTTACCCCACATGAGCCTCAGTCAAATCATGCACATGCCGCATCGGAAATGCAGAATACAGCCGAACTGAACCTCATGTTGGGCCCCACGAGCTTTTGACACCGATTATCAACTTCCGAAACATGCTGAAATGGCACAAATACGGCTGAAATCGACTCCAATGTCTCCAAAATCCCGACACGCGCCAAAACTCACGACCCAAGAGCTTTTTATGGCAGCGGAAAGAAGACGAGTTTTGTGGATCAAGTCTGATGACCAAGGAGCAGGAGCAGGAAAAGTGGTGAAGAGGAGCAGCAGGAGGGAAAAACGGTTGGACTTGGAGAAACTGTCAAAGACCGGGCTCATTGAGACTCACGTGGAAGAATTGGGTGCATTTGATCGAGGGTCCGAGAATGTGACTGGAGAACCACCGCTAGGCACCATGAGGACCAAGCAGCAGGAGAAAGATACATCTATCATTGCCGAGCACAAAGTGTCCAAATTCGCCTTAGGCCACACAACTGATACCTCTGTCGGGGAAGGTGCTGATCCAAGTACTGATACTATTGGTGGTACGGCCAAGGTCAAAATAGAGGAGGATACCAATCTCGATACAATAACCACAGCTGAGATCAACAGAGAGTCCGCATTATTGACTTCAAAGGTCGCTGCTAAGAGATTGGTAGCCGTGGATTACAACCACGTTCCCTTTTTTCCAGAGGAAGGAGCTCTCGCCAAGACGTTTCTAAAGGAAGATGGTCACAGCAGGCAGTTCTTCATTGTGACTCCTTGGTCAGAAGCCTCCGTCAGAATCCACACCAATCTCAGATCCCTTATTGCTTCAGCTGGAGGAGTAGTTGTCGATGAGCCCAATAAAGACACATTCAACATCACCTATGACCAAAATACTGTGATTCCCGAGTCCTACAGCTGCTTCAACAATTGGTACACTCCGGATCTCGTGTTCAGATGCACAGATTGCATGTCTTTCGACGAGGATATCGTTTCTTCCGAGATTATTGGAGCTCCTAATTTCGATTCCAAGCAGAAGAAAGAGACAGGGGCCGTGTGCACTGACTTGCCGACTTTGGAGTGGGATTCTGACGACCTGTGTGAGCCACGACATCTCTTGCCTCTCCTGGGGACCAGCGACAGGAGAGTGAAGCGGTTGCAAAAGAGACTACCCCTGTGCGATTGGAATCAGAGCAGAAAAAGGTCGAAAAACAGCCCAGATCAAGCTATGGCCACCATGGAACGCCGTGTCGACTATCCATGGACTCCTGAATACACAACCCAGACTTTTGAAAGAGATCTGCCTCGAAATCGCGAGATCTGGAACTACCACAGGTACAATGATGACATCAACGACCTTCTTGGCGTAGTTTCCAAAGCAAACACCAGGAAGGATGTCATCAAGGTGTATGATTTATACTGTGGAAAACTTGACAAGGTGGTTACCTTTTTACACAAGACTGAAGCGCTGGACGAGAAGATGAGACTGGAACGGCTCAAGGCAGACGAGGAGGCATGGTCTGAGAACGACGACGCATATTTGAAGAGCGACAACTCGCAATTGTTGCAAAAGTTCACTCGGCGGCAGATTATCAGAAGGAGAAAGTTTCTGAAGACGAAGAAACAGGCCAAATACGTTGAAGACTGGGTTGACAAGTATGGATGTTACTTTGGAGGAAAAGCTACAAGTACAAGTTCACAGAACAGATAGAATTGCATTTTAATTAGGAGGAGAGATTAAGTCACGTGGTTGAAATTAAATGAGTCACGTGTGCACTGTATATTATTAAAAAAAACTCGTTCAGTTTTTCCATGTAAAAAAAAAACAGACGACCTCGGAGAGGGTCGAACTCTCGATCTTACGATGGCGGCCCTTTAGGTTGACTAACAGTTCGTACGCCTTAACCAACCTTGGCCACGAAGTCTGAAGCGTTACGTGGGGGAAATTAGGAGACATTAATTGGGAATCCTGATGACTAATACGGTGAATGAAAAACTGGTTTGACAGAATTGTGGGGTTTGAAACCTGTTTACAATGGACTGGGAAGCATTGAAACACTTTTTATTACCAATTAGTAATCTCTATATCTGTTTAATGAGACCTATAATGAAGTCGAAAGGTCTAAGGTTCGGGAGTCTAGTTTTATGTTCCCTAATTTAGTTGGGAATTGTTGGGAATATTTTGTTTTAGACGGAGAATAGTATCTAAATGTTCGCATTGACCAAACTTTTTACTTGGATTCTTAAGTAAAATATCATTATCGTGAGTAAATCCTGACTAGAGTGCAGTAACTACAAAAAAAAACAAAGAAAAACAAAAAGGCCCTCTATCTGTAAATACTGCGGTATTTGAAAACAGTATTTGACCAAAAAGATTGGACCGGAAAATGGAGGACTCGAGGATACCCTGCTGTTGGTGTGAAGGCTGCGGTAGAGGTATGTTTGAACGAGGTCTATCGCTCTGATCCGTCCATATCACCAGTCGTGAAGTTCAATTGGGGGATTATCATGAACAGAGGGGCTCGGGAAGTCGTCGGATCACAGTTTGTTCCAATTACACATCTCAGAGTGGGTCTCAGGGTCAGTCTTAGTGAGTCTTAGTGAGTCTTAGTGATTCTTGGAGTGAGTATCATAGTTGCCAAAGACAACCAAAACGAGGGTCAAGGGGAGAAATTGATATAAAATCATTTGGAAAATCACTGGGGTTCTCCACCGTCTCTTATCATTGCCGACAAGACCTTCCGTTCGCGATTTACCACTGGTAGACCACGGCAGAAGCACACCTGTGAACCACAGTCTAGATCGAGATCGATAAATCCGTTCTAGGGGGGTGGATGTAAGATATCTCCGTGCATGTAAGACATCTCTGTGGATACTGGCTTGTGGCCTGTGACCTGCTCAACGACAAGGAACTATTGAGCTGAAGAAGTCCATACATATGTCACGGTGATGATATACTGGAGGAAAAGAGATGGTACGACGGAGGAACTGTTGGCTTCCGGTTGAAACTAATGGTTACTTGTTAGATCTCCGTGGGTTCCAAGTCAGGTTCTCTGGATCCATCGTCGTAAGTACAGACTTGGAATTGGTGACGCTTGTGGGTCTTTGCTGATTGGCGTCACACAGGCGTTACACGCAGTCGAGCTGGATCTTTCAGACAAGAATATATTATATGAAGGAGTAGTCCCTTGAGTCCCTACAGTACGTGTACACAATACATACAGTCCTCTATCGCTGGTACATACAATACTCTACCACTGACCAGCCCTATCTACAGTAAGTACCCAACTCAACATTCATTGATTGTATTGCTGGGTCGTCGTTTGTACACAAGCTGCCAGAGCGACTTGTTGTTTGATCACACAATGGATCTTCCATTCTTACTGGACACTTTTCGACTGAGAAACATGCCCTGGGTGCTCTGAAGGATGATGATGCGGTTTTGGCATGAAGATGGACTTTTGGCATTGTCAAAACCGCACCAAAGTCAGCCCAATTCGCGCTGTGTTGCAATTCAAGCCAACTCCCGAGGAGATTCTGTTTGGACAAGAGTCATCATGGTTAATAGGGAGGAATGTGAAACGAGTGGTTAGGCCAGTGCCTCCGAGGACAGTACAAAGGGGTTATAGATGTATTTTTGTGTGTAATGAGAGCGGTAAAAGCCGACTAAGTGGTCATTGGGTATGGAGGTGACATATTCGACTGAAACAATGGGCATTTGAGCATCATATCTCTGGGTCAATAGTTCGGTTGTTCTCCGTTTTTCCCGGTTTTTTTCCGGTTTTTTCACCGTCACGGTTGAAACGCGTCAAAGTTACTTTACATAATCGACGCGTCGTGATATGGTTACAGTACGTACTGTACATACTGCCTACTAAACGTGCTACAGTACAGTACCATTGATCTCATGGCTGATAATCAAGAGATGGCAGAAACGCGAGAGACACGAAATACGACGGATACGACAATGACGAGGACGAGAACGACAAGAACGAGAACTACAAGAACGGGAACGACAAGAACGAAAAAACAGACCAAAACACCAAAGAACCCGAAACCAATCGGGGGAAAACGGACAGAATGCACCAGAGAGGATTTTGAGGACGAAATAAAAGACAGGATTGTCGCCCAATGCTCACTCAAAGACGTGGGAATCTTCTACATTGTTCTTTGCGAGAGAAAAGGCCCCGGCTGGCTCAGTGTATGTCTGCAGTTCTACAACGACGAAGAAGGAGTGGTGCATCGATCCGGAGTACTGGGTTGGTGGAGAAGAAAACCAAAAACGGGCGCCACCTGTTTCGCCATTGACCAAAACACCTTTCTTTTTGACAGCACGTTGCTCTTACTGGACGCCAATTGGGAGACCTGTTCCTCACGCCGATTCAGCGCACAGACCAGATTGGGCATGGCCCACTTTCTCACCAAGCAGACCTCGGTTCACTCCACGGGACTGTCTCGCATCAGAAATACCGCGGGCTCGGATTTCAAGCTCATGAGCGAAGAGGGAGAGACCGTGGAGGTCCACAAGGCCGTTTTGCAGGGAGTATGGCCTTTCTTTCGAGATATGCTGCGTGTGAAGCAGGAAAACGAACCTCAGCATCGGATCAAGTTGCCCATGCCCAAAAGCACGCTTGACGTGCTGATGAGCTATCTGTACGGAGAAGAGCTGCAAATGGAGTTTCACGATGCCGCCAATCTCATTCTCAATGCGCGAATGTACAATCTGCCCGAGCTGCTGGAGTTGGCCAAAACCAAGGTCAAGAGTGAACCCATGGACTTTCAGCAAGCGCTGTTATTGTGGCAGAAGAGCTTCAGGGCACAGGATGAACAGGTCCGAGACCACGCTTCCGCCAGAATCCAGCAGCTTATGCCTGCGGTGGACGATTTCAAGCGCGAGATACAGCATCTTGAGAAGGATGAACTGGTCGCGTTGTTTTCTGATGTCTCGGTCGCCATGGCTGGTAAGATGAGGGCTGAGTAGGGTTCAGATTCTTCAGGCAGGGGCTGCCGGAAGTAATTATGCCCGAACTGACACAATCCCAAGATGGTTAGACGCAGTTCGACGCAGAAAACGTTACCCAACAGCCTCAATCTCTCAGCCTAGGGGGAGATGAAGAGTTGTTGAAAATTCCAAATGGAACCTGCAGTTCAAATGATCGAGAGATCAGAAGTGGATCCGTCAGGTACAGTACATACTGTACTATCGTTCATCATGTCTGAACCGACCACCTCACATGCTTGATTCTTTTTCTGGAGTCGACAGTAACTGCGGGTCCCACGTAGTCGCATCGCTATCAGAATGAAGAGATCAGGTGGAGCAGGTGTTTATCTCAAGCGGCTACCGGCAACCTGCAGAGTTCGACTGCGCTTCTTCCCGAACAATGTAGGATGTTTCTGAGTGGTATGAGTATATAGAGAGGCCATAAATATATACAACATAATCCAGACTGATGCAATAGCCAGTGTTAGTGTACTTTTATGAGCGTATAGGCGAGACGTAGATGGTTAGCGGCCTACGATGTTTCAAATTGTCACGATCAAGTAGAAAACAAGACCCATGATCATTGTGAAGTTGTCACTGGGGTCATTCTCACTCAAGATAGGCGAGAAGGGAGTTCAAAACTGACGAGATCACTGCTTGGGAACCTCCTGCAAGCCACCTCCTTTCGGCTGGTCTTAGCGATGTTCTGCTTGTACACCCCAGCCTACCAGGGACCAATACTGGTGATGTTTCTCTCCAATTCTGCCGTGAATGGTCGGGTGTGATCAGCAAATTAGCAACACGGATGAGAAATGTTTACTAAAGTGATCGAGCGTTGTATCTACCGTACCAAGCAGCTGTTAGGGATTGTGTGTATACTTCCTCGTTGTATCGTCAATATGGAGCCTGAGATCAAGTGCTACAGTGCACCATGAACACAGCTTGTGCAATTGTTCATACCCACGGAAACAAACCCCTTTGGTGTAGTTAACTATTATATACACATGTCTCGTACTGTACATACCGTTCTTTACTGCATCGTTGTATGTTTGGTGTATGGAGAGAATGTGTCTAACATGGACCGCCAAAAACAAGGAGGATCTGGCCTGCTGGCCACGGCTTGCGTTTGTGACTCATATCTGGAGTATTATCAATGGCTCTTGATCCAGAGGGGCCGATGAGAAGTCTAGTGATGGAGACGATCCAGTCCATGTCTTGAAGGAGAGAGAACACTGAATTCCAGGACAGCGATGAAGGGTGATGACGCAGCTATGAAGTGACGAAGCTGTGAGATGACAAAGCTGTGAGATGACGGACAATGTAGAGGGTCTATCCAGTGGGCGCCTGGACTCGAATGGCGGTACAGTACTATGCTATGTACACTACAGGATGTACACACAGCATATCCATTAAATTACCAATTACTCCTCGTAAGGTAGTCCGTGCCAAGGTAAACGGCCCTTTGCAAACAATCTTGTGGATACGAAGCCCGTCTGGACTCACAAACATCTTGTGCGACTTGCACCAGATGTACTCGTCTAGGGGGACGGTAGGCGGTCGGTATGCGTTCCGGGACATGTTATGGATTATGGCGAGTGATCTGGACGATGGACAGCCAATGGGGTATATATATGTGCGATTAGGGCCAGAATGACAACTCTTCGACCACAGAAGCCCCAAAAGGCCTGATCCACTGAATAATATCAGAAGGAATGGCTGGTCTTCTGATGGGGCTGACTAACATGTACTATCATACAGGTCAGAGTGAGTCTGGGGCAATGTTTACGGTATTATGGATATTGAGGGGTTCTAGAGTCGGTGTCAATCCCTCTAGGAGCTTCAGGTGCAGTATCCGTGATGATGGGCAAGAATTGATGGAGACATCTTGGTTCGACAGTTATATACATTAGTGGAGTTTTGTTGGGGAGTTGTTAAGAGCCTTTGCTTCTAAACAAATATTGCCAACTAAGGGTAATGATAGTAGAAGAGTATTACCGCCAATCAAGCTAGATCTACACCCACTACTTCACGCAATGGTTCGTTACAGCGAGGCCAGAACCAGTGAAAATAGCGGGATTACCAGCCGACTAAATTGAGGGGCCATTGAGGAACCAACCGGTGCTGTGGACTCAACGAACAACTGATGATGTTGACTCAGGCGAACCAGTGCTGTGGACTCAAGCGAACCGGTGCTGTGGACTCAAGGAACGGGTGCTGTGGACTCAAGGAACTGGTGCTGTGGACTGAATTGAACGTCGCAATCGATCGATGGAAATATCTCTGTCGACTACTGTCAACTTGGACGCCTCTAGACTCAATTGAACAAGTTGACTCACTTTTCAGGACTAATCAAAATGTTCTCTACATGTCACAGACTGCCAGAATGGGCCAAAGGCACCACCGCCGGCTCTAGATTAGTCAGAGACCATTGAACGGCATCAAATAACATCTTTGGCACATTTTGACGCGAAAAATGACACTCCTCATCCCATTTTCAAGGTCCCAAAAAGATTCCCCCTCCGTGTCACGTGACTAAATAAATTAATTGGAATATTATTTCAGGATGACAAACTCTAATATTCGGTGATGCGGTTTCAACATTAATGGGTATCTCTGGGGTGGTAAAAATGAGCTCGGAATGGACGGAATTCGGGTAAAGTGACAGGTTTCGAGCCTCTCTCAGTGCAACAACTACGGGGATAATGCTTACTAATGCCAATCAATCGACCAAAATGCGACAAACCAAAAATCTATCATTCCAGGAAAGTAATGCACTATACATACTGTACATAACATACTATAGAAGCCGGCTTGGTCCCGTTGAAGCTGCAATTTAGAAGCAATAGAAAATGTGAAAATATAAATCGATTGAGAGCTTCTAGAATGCTGCCATTGGTCCAAGTTTGACCTCAAAAACCGCAGCTCTATCTCCCTGGAGTGCTACCGAAACCAGATGATCTGCAGACAGCCAGTCCATCTAAACAGTGTCACTGAAGTCCACAAACTAGCCAAAAGTAAATAAAAATAAAAAAACACGAATCAAACGACAAATAAAGGTATTTTGTAGCCATTTTTCCCCATTTTTTCGTCTCTCTGGTTATTTCTACATTTCCCCAATTGCCCAATCCACCATAATTATATTGGTCCGGTTTACCTTGCAGCGGCGCATGATGGCAGGGATTCAGCCAAAGACATATAAACCGGGTTTGTCAGGGTTGAGACTCTTAATCTGCCTTTTTTTTGTTTTTGGAAACCTCTGTTTTTCAGGGGTTTTTCTCTGGTGGCCTCGCGCCATGTAGATGAAAACCCCCCCAAGACTAAACAGTTCTAGAGACAGTTTGTGTGGGAAGGAAGGGCTTTTTTCGTGCGGAGCAGCTGGTAGAGTACTTGAAGAATGTTCTCGGTTCGACTCGACTCGACTCCTCGTCTATCCGCTAAAACTCACCCACTCGCGGTCTTGTATCAGTCTGTGGAGTCACTTGTGGTCTCCTTTGGACCATTATGACCTCGTCCCTCTGATGATTAGAAGCTTGGGCGATGCAGATCGAGGATCCTGGGTGGTAACAAGCCTTTGTGTCAAGACCCGCTAGTCAACACCGGCTTTGAAGTTCTCTAGAAGCTATCTTTGCCAGAACAAAAAAAAAAAGGGGGGCGAATCGTAATACGTGACCCGTTTACATTCCGTCTTCGCTCTCTGGCCAGTCAATCCACTGGGGCTCTGCGGACCAGAAAGGTACCGTATGACGGCACCGATTCATGACCTGATCTTCTCGGGTTAGCCTGATGGAGGAGGAGCATAGCGCGTCTTGTGGTCCTCTCCTCTCCTCTGCAAACCATGGACACTGGGTTAACTAAATGGAGCCTATTGGGCCTTCCAACAAACAAAAAATCCACCAATGAGCCTCCCTTTGGGCTTGAGTGGATTGTCAGACGTGGCAATCTGTCTCTTAAGAGCCAGGGTGGGCTACGAGAAGCTCTACCAATAGAGGTAGAAGCAATCCAAGTCGTACTTGTACTGAAGTACTCCAAGTACTATGGATCATACAGGTGAGCTCGTACGAGATCTCGTTCCATTTAAACATGACAGAGACACATCATGCCCCGACTTCCAAGTCAACTCTGGAGTACATTGTACGATACGGCATAGTCAAATAGATCGAGACTCTCGATCAGCAGTTGGTTTACAAGTACGGGGCCTACGATGAAGCAATCCTAATAGCAATTATCAGAGGGCCCCATATAACTCCAGCACTTGTGGCTTGAATCAGGTAACGTCACTACGCGAGATATTTTTCCCGTACGAAACAACTTCAATAAAAATGACTATATTCCTAATCAGGCACATAACCGTTTCCGACATTGTCGATGTTAGGATTAGAAGCCCTGGTTGGAGTGATTCATAGTACATTATTCAGATACCATTTTATTCATTAGGGGCTACCAATTTTAAGCCTTGAAAATTCCAACATAATATACATCAGGACCATTCGGGGGGGGGCTGCATAGTCTAACTCTAAATGAATTTGAGTTTATGTGTAGAAACCTGGACAACAACCCTGCCCCAGTATATTCTCAAGGTGTGAAGGTACTCTTAGTAAGCAGGTAGGATAATGGAGTGCGTTACCCTATCCCCACAACACTGTACAAAGCTCTCAGCTACAGACTCTAATTCTTCATCTTATTCTTCATTCGCGTTATCTGGATCCGAACGCTCGACGTAACGAGCTCGCTCAGTTGACACTGGTACGTACTTTAGTAGCTACTCGTACTCATATGTCCTGGTACAACTAAATCACGTGATTTCATAGTCACGTGACTCCAAAGACTCACCTGAGGATACCCATTCTTAAAGTGGGGAACCTCCGATTAAGGTTACTCTACATAATGTCGGTAATCTGTTGAGCAAAGTTTCGGAATTAAACAAGGTTAAAATATTTCAATTAATTCTTCACAAACGAAATGAAACACAAACTCTATTGCATGCTCCATTTGTTGGAACAATCTGTATAGAGTTAGTTGAAAGCTAGTGGATCTATGGTCCGTATTATGATCATCTCCAAGAAATCTGTTGAGTAAAATTAAGCTATTAACAAAATGTTGAGTAATCTTAAATGAGGTGCCATAAACTTGCAAGGCCTTAAACTTGTCCGGGAATCAGGCCAGTTTCACGAAGCTTATTTCATCGGGCATAAACTAACGTCGAGATGTATTTCTGGCCTTAGCGTTGATAATGCAGGGGCTAATGAGAAGAAAACTTTATGCACTACTTCGAACCCAAAAAAACAAAAAACGACATCGTCAAATTTGGAGTTGAATGGAGTCGAATTCGCGTTTTATATAGTCCATCTTGATACAGGGAAGTTAGATTGGGGCTGTGGAAGGTGACGAGCGGTGGCAGAGGAGGGGAGTTGGAGTGTGTGAGGGAGAAAGCACTGGAACCCTCGTTCTCACACACATCTGGGTGCGAGGGAGAAAAGTGCTCGAACCTTCTAGTTGTGGTCTTTTCAATCACGTCCTCCAGTGGATGCGAATGGAATGCTGGAGGAGGGATAAGTTACTCAATGGGGATGTTGAGGTTGTGTGGGTGGAATATATAATTTATTTTATTGATTGTTTTGAGCCGTGTTGTTCACTTAGACAGGATCCGAAACATTGCATTATATGTATAAATATGATGTACGTGTCTTGTTTCCAAGTATCAAACAGGAGAGAGAGGTTTGTAATCGTCGCAAGTATCGGAGCAACTGTCGTTTCGACATGGTACTCTCATCTACGGTCCATTCTCGAGGTCACCTACGATGTGTACAGTACCTACAGAGATATCAGCCTCAACACAACTACTCGTATATTCGGGCTTTGGGCCCATTCACACATCGATCTCTGTGAGGACGAAGCTCTGTGACAATAACTTGGGAACTCCTGCAGCAGGTTAAATCTCTTGATGGCGTTGAACTTCGATCTCGTTATGAACCAGCGCAGATGACGCTATTTGCAGCGGGGATCACGTGCTTAGCCATGACGAGGTGTATTTCAATGTGAAATACCTAAGTTGATCAATAAGTGTGTAATGGAACTGAGTTATCCGACTAGATGTTTCTTGTGTGCATTATGAGACGATTTTTGGTTTTTGCGATGACAATTCGGCATCTAAAATTCAGACCATACTCATGCAGATCAGGTTACATATTTAAAACAAAACTTTTTCCTCAATTTGCCATGCCCTCAAAAATGGTGCCATTTGAAAATTTATTCGACAGAGCTCTTAATAGTGTCATTCTAGATACTGAAAATAATAGTTTCCAATCAGCAAGAATCTAATTCAATGGCCAACAGCTCATCACCCACATTAACAAAGTTTCGATTTTATGCGTTCCATTGCATTATCTCAACCTTAACATGTTGGTAGTCGTGATACTTATTCAACATACAGTAATTCAAAAAAAAAAAAAAAAGCATAAGGAATTATATCCTGGGAATATGCATCGTATATATATCTCATATGTTTTCTTCCTATTACCGTAAAACGGCTAACAATACATGCAAAATAAGGTGAAGAGCCAGAACATTATAGATTATATGGGTTGCCACAATTCTCTTTATAATACCCACCTCACCTTATCCTGAAGATGATTTGTGGGCTTTTCTTCTTTCCCCTCCCCTCTTCTCACTTCAGGACATCTACTACATCATTCACGACACTTCTACGACATCATTACGACACATCTTCTACGACTAGGATGAACGGACATCGACCAAGTCCTCTTTAGTCGTTTCAGGTGGGATTTTTGGTGAGTTCTCATAATTTCTAGCTCTTTGTTTCTATGTCACTTCAAGTGAGCAACTAAAGAGAAATGGGCTGATTCCACAGACGACCTTGAATACTCAAGAGCGATACTAACACAGCTGAAGGTAGCCTAGGTCCCCCTCCATTTGGTACATAGCAAGGTGGTTACAGAACCAGGGCCGGACAGGAGATGATGCAGTGTTGGGGTGGTAGAAAGCCCCTCCCAAGGCCCTATAGAGCAGCCTCGAGTTCCATTCCTTGGAGTCAGTGTCGTCTCAGCTTCTTCTGGCAGTTTTTGATAGGGTGAAACGTCGAGAGACTCGATTTAGAAGGGGAGTCCCCATCCTTCTGGTATCTCATTTTCCTTCAAAAGAATGCTCGAGACGGTGGATTCTGCCAAACCTCCGGAAACCGGAATCTCACAGAGATACCAATTTTCTTACCTTTCGACCACACCCCTAGCACCTTACGTGGTCAAGGTCCGACGCTTCTCTCTAGTAATGCAAGTAAGTCTCTGGTGTCCCCCAGGGCTTTTTTTTTCGGGTGTGTGGGTGCCGTGGATTTTCCACTACTTTTTTATTTGCGCGTTAAGCACAACGGAGGACTGGCTGCCCTGATGAGACCAACCCCATGACTACCGCCGAAACACCATCAGTGAGGGCTGCTTGGTTCTTTGACAATAGTCGTATAGTATATATATTATTGAATTATATAGCAATATACGAATTTATACAGTATTAAAGTAGACTTTTCCAAGTTTTTCCCGTCTTAATGATAAGTAATATATTGCCGAATCGGGAAATTTTCATTGATATTGAAAAGTTTATATACTGTGCTCAGTTTATTTGATGCCGGTTTTTCTAATATGCAATAGATTACTTTTTATTCGATCGTTTAGTATATATAGACCTTTAAAGTGTTGGATTGAGTATAGTATAATACACTACAAGTGACAATACTGATCGCTGTACCTGCACTCCATACCTTGACTTCATCTACAATTCAATTGAATTACTCGGGCAAAAATAACTACAGGTGAAGATCTGGGTTGGACTCTATGGTCCATAATGTATTATCCCCAGAGGTTCAGCTCAGTGCTTACATCCTCTTGTTCTATAATCTAAAGGTTCGGCTGGTGTACATCCTCATAGCAAGGTTCCACGCCTACATCCTTCCTGAATGCGAATCTGATCGTTGGATCTCCGACTTATCGAATGGCTCTCACAGGCTTTGCAGCACTTACTGGCTCTTGGATGATAATCTGGCGCATGCAGTGACTCTCATCTCATCTTCTTGTTGCTCATATTGGCTCTGGCTTGATAGCGCTGGCTCTCATTGGCAGAAAGACTTCGCTCTCATTGGCTCATTGGCACTCACTGGCTTATAATGATGGCAGTGGCTCTTATAATTGGTTGGCTCTGGCCTATATCCTCAGAAGGTCTGCTCTCACAGTTCACAGTTTCACCTTTGCGCTGTTGTCATCGTTTCACAGTGTCACTCTTGTGCTGGCATAACTTAACGTGTATCATTCGCTACAACGTTTCCTGCTCTGGTGGCAGGTGTAATTTTACCTTCGTACAGCTCCAGACTGCTTTTCAGCGTAGTCGTAGTGTTTTTTTTCGGCATTTGTCGGCCGGCGGCTCTAGTTCTGGCTTGTTGCGGCTCGGACTGACTCTTTGCTCTGGCGGTTTGGCTGGTTGGGCCCAAACGCTTTGCTCAATGGCGGTCTCTTCAGACGCTTATTCTCAGGCGGAACAAGCTGGATCAGGATCGGATCGTGTGTCAGCTGTTCCCTTAACCGTGATTCCTGGTGTTATGGTACCAAGTCAACAGCAGATAGAGGGGACATGATTATTCAAATGACAGTCCATCACTCCAAAGCATTCAGGAGTTGTTATCCATGCTGATAGTTGCACCCATGGGAGTTACCCATACCTTTGGAGAGCTCATGGACAATGTTTCATGTCCGTCACTGCTTCATATTCACGGAGACAGGATCCTCAAGGGGCTTTCTAAGCCTTCAACTCGTCCGCACCCTGCGTTATTGTAGTGCATGTACCAAGGGGTTTCCTTTCATTCGGCAGCTTCGTAGCTTGCGCTCAGCTCTACGTCTTAGTTACTCGCTCATGCGTTCTTCACGCACGATTTTAATCAGTTTCAACAGTTGTGTCGTATCAGAGGCTTTGCAGCTTCTGCTCAGCAAGTTCTGGATCATTGTCTTGCGACAGGACCAGTAGAGCAGACACCAACGTATTCATGCTGGGAATTTCACCCGTGGTTGCGAACCATCTGAGATAAGGGGCTCCTGAGGTAGATTGCGAATCTTTGCTCGTCACAGTTCCATCCCGTAGATGCATGAAGAGAGGTGTGCTGACTCTCCAACTCGGCAACATAAGTTACGTCATGGTAGGAGAGAAGTTACTGTCTGCTCGCGCAAGACAGGACTACTTCCTTGCTTTCGCTCGGCAGTGGCAGCATCTCTCTGACCGAATCCTCTGCAGATGCTGAGAGACCGGTCGACTTCTGACGGTGGAAAAACTGGGCGATAAAGAGGCCTTTTATATTGTTGATGAGGCCGAATTGGGTTTCAATTCATGGTGTCAGAGGGGCATTAGTGGCAAATAATAGTGTCGATCATTTATTTTAAACGAAAGAGAGAGAGAGAGAGCTCTGTCAAAAATTCGAGAAACGAATCATGGAGATGGAAATTGAGATTATCACATAATAATTTGCATAATATATATTAGGTAATCAAAATGGTAAATATATATCAGCATCTTTTTCTCAGTGTCTTTTGATCCATGAATCTTTCGAGCTATCGAAGGTGGGCTCGGGTTTAATAAGGTTCATCGTATCGAGTAGAAAATTGAACTCTAAATATCCCTTTGTTATGTCAGAATATGAGAACAATTTCGTCACCGGGGATACGTCTACACCGGGCGCAATTGCAGACCTAGCAGTTCTGCTCGGTTAGTTTATCCGATTTAGGTGACAAGAAAAAGTGCAGTGCCCGTAACCATAGATCTTTCTCTTCAAATCCATATTGGAGGGGAACAGAGAACCCTTGATCATCTCATCATGTTCAACCCCTTGAATTTCACCCTTGTAGACAGAGGAGCGTCACCGAGGAGGTGTGACCCTAGCCAGAGGAGAGTCACCTAGGAAGTCTCGACCTAGCCAGAGCCTCCAGTCTCCCGCAGGTTTGTCAGACGAAGGAACACCAGGTTTAGCCGGAGGAATGGCCTATATATGAGATGAAAAAACCGATAGTGGGGCACGGGGAACACAAACCCGTACAGTACAGTAGCCAGGTTTGAACGAAAGAGCTTGAGTACGTCTGGTTTGAGTCACTGGCTAGACATACATGTTGATGTCACGAAGCGAAGTTGAAGGCGCGAAGGTAGACCAGGCAATATCCAGGGTCTCTTGACTGATGCCCAGATCATCCAGGACGTCGGGCATGAACCGCTGGACGTGCGCAATCACATCTTCAGGCGTGGCCACGAAGGGAGTGCTGAATTAAGGATGGTGACAATGACGACAGAGGGTGTTCCAGTAGTCATCTTAAATGTAACGTGATACGAAGCCATCTGGAAGCATGTGGCACAGGCCACTACAGTACATTCAATATACCCATTTCCTCCTATTCAACACACGTATTGTATGGTCCAAAACAGTGCTTCAAGTGTCTCTTCTTTGAATTTTTAGATCAATTTCTTGCTTTATTTGACATTGATAAAAAATTTTAACATCGAGATGCTGGTAGTGTGTTAAACAGTGTGCTTGGGGAAGATCGGGTCATGTTTGCCGAACGAGATGAAGTCAAGGGGATGAAGGGACGTCTCTCCACTCATATGTGTTGAGATCGGGCGGAGTTGAGAAAGAATGCGATAAATCTAAAGAGTGGAACGAAAGAGTGGATCGAAAGAGTAGATCGAAAGAGTAGATCGAAAGAGTAGATCGAAAGAGCTGGACCAGGTATTCCAAGAACTTGACCAAACCACATCTTCAAACGAACTCGATTAAGCCCCGTTTCTCAAACACGCATTAAGCAATAACTCCAACTGGATCAAGTCATATCATTGTATTACCGTGAAATGCAGTCTATTGTACTCAACAGTATCGTGTGTCTGCTACACCTCGATCCACCGATGCCCCAGCTACAATGATCTCGACCTAGAATGTATCACAAATCCTAGCGAAAAACAGAGCTGTAAGGTCCAATACAAAAAGAAAAGTGCGCGGACTTGTCTTCGTCGTATAGATACACATTGTGAGTCGCACAATAGTAGACAATTTGCTTTTCGGGTTCGGATCGATTCAACATGTTTGGATTGGAAAGAGAAAAGAATGAGAGGAGTCCGATACGGGGAGGTTCTTATTGCGTGAAAGTGCCTCATTTAGCAAGTTTTGACTCCTTAAAGAGACATTAATGAGGATTATTTGACACCTCAAGTTGCTGAGAAAAAAAACATGTGTGTTGTACGTACGAAAACGAGTATGTACAGTATCTAAAGTACAGTACGTACAATACATGACATCTCCAGTTGGATGTGAAAAATTCACACATTTCCCAAAACTGAAAGAATAATTGATGGTTGACTCAATCCTGTAATGTCGCTCGTCAACGAAAAAACGACGTTCATGAACGCCACATTGTTCTCTTCTAACAAAGGTATCTATTTAATATGTACAAGAATTCTCCCTGATTCAAATCCATCATCTTCAGACTCCGATTCTGTACCTAAAAGATCACATCGACTTTTTCTTGTAAACTCGACTCTCTCCCCCACATTACTCACATTTCCCAACATATCTTCCATGTCCGACCCAAAGGAGTCCCTACGATTCAACACAGTATCACTAAAACAGGCCAGAGGTTTCTACAGCCAAATGTCCCCACAGTCAGATCAAACTTGGTCGTCTCCTTCCATTGACTCCTTCCATCGACTCCTTCCATTGAACTCGCTGAAGGAGCAGTTGTGACCCGTACAGAACCTGACGCCGGATCGGACATGGATTGATGATCTAAAGTCACGTGACTCGGGCACACTGCTACTGTTTTGGAAGTCCATCTTCTTACAAGTATGTTGATAACATCCCCAGTTGTGCTCATTCACGCCCACTACTTGTACTATCAACAAAGACATTCAACAAAGTCTAAGCAATATCTACTACCGGTCGTTCGTGCATAACCACCCTTCGGTGCACGAACCGTTTCCAGTCGCAAAGGGCGCTAGAACGCTCTCATTGGCTCCCAGAACTCCGCTCGGAACCTGATTCGTGGCTGAAGTTAGCACCTCTTTTAGCCTCCAAATCTCACTTCTCTAGTGCACGCTTATCAAGCAATGGTGACAAACTTTGAACTCTTCTTCCTCAACCATTTACAATGCCGTCAAACCTGTTTACGCCTATCCAAGTTGGCAATTGCCATCTGCTCAACCGCATCGTGTTTGCGCCATTGACTCGGTGCAGAAACGTCAAGACTGTGCCTTCCGATCTGCAAGTGACCCATTATGCCCAGCGCGGCCAAGATCCGGGCACCCTGCTGATCTCAGAGGCTACAATGATCTCGGAAAAGTCCGGAGGATACCTGGGTCACGAGAACCTGCCTGGAATTTGGTCTTCCGAGCAAACCGAAGGCTGGAGAAAGGTAGTCCAGGCCGTCCACGATGCCAAATCGTTCATGTTCATCCAATTGTGGGACCTGGGACGGGCTTCTGACCCCGAAACTATCAAGGCGCTCGGCTACGACCGAGTTTCAGCCTCTGATCACTACACCGAAGACGGAAAGAACTTTGTGCGCGGCCTGGAAGTGAAGGAAATCAAGGAACGGGTGGATTTTTATGTCCAGGCTGCCCAGAACGCCATCCAGGCGGGCGCTGACGGAGTGGAAATCCACGCTGCCAACGGATACCTGCCAGACCAGTTCCTGAGATGGAACACAAACACTAGAAACGACGAATATGGAGGCTCGGTGGAGAAGCGAGCCCGGTTCGTGTTTGAGATTGTGGCCGCTGTGGTGGCTCAAGTCGGACAGAAGAAGACAGGTATCAGACTGAGTCCCTGGACGCGGTTTGGAGACATGGCTGTGGACGAGCACAAGTCACGTGAACAGTTTGAGTACGTGGTCACCCAACTCCAGACCCAGTACCCCGATCTGGCGTACATTCATGTGATCGAGGGACGAACAGATGGCCATCAGGACCTCGAGGTTCCCCAGTGGATGAACAATGACTGGATCCAGAATATCTGGAAGGGTCCTATTATTCGAGCTGGAGGATATACTCCCGAGAGTGCTGTTGCCGAGGCTCAGACTAACGATCGGACCCTGGTGGCTTTTGGACGGATGTTCACTTCGAATCCTGATCTTGTTGATAGAGTCCGTCATGGCAAGGCTCTCACCAAGTACGACAGAAGTACTTTCTACACTCAGACCGGTGAGGGTTATGTTGATTGGAAGAACGCCGACTAGCGCTGGAGTTTGATGATTGATAGAGTAGATACATTTTTGTTGATAGGGTTGATTGAGAGAGTGATACACGGACAAATTAAAAGCTACAAACTGTTCAGAATCGTAGGGCGAAGCAGCCTTGTACAATGCTATGCCAGCAGCCTTGGTAGGGTAAGGTATGTACTGTCGAAGTCTTGACACGATGTTGGGTTCTTTAATGTTGGTGGTCACAGTTTCCAGACTTGATACAAAGTGAGAGGAGATCTGGCCCAATAAAAGGGCATCACAAGTATGTACGATACTTTACTCGTTTGTGTACCAACTTGTCTTTTTCTTGACGTTTTCATGGTCATACAATGGTGGGTTGTCTCTTGTTCGTACATAGTGTGCGATCGCCACCTTTGTCAGCTTTATAACTGACAATTTATAGAGCAATCACGAAATGCTTGCTTGGATCCAACATTATATATATTTTCTAGTGTTTTTCCCAATTCAGTCCATTTATTTAGTAATTATTCACTCCATCCCATTCTTCCAGTTATCTCCACGTGACCCAACTTAACCAGTCTTATACTTCAACCTATCACCATTAACGAGGAGCCCGTTACAAAACCCCTCCACAAATGAACCATCTACCGGCGGAGCTGATGGTAAAAATCGCCGAGCATTTGCGGGACGACTTTGTGTCGCTTTCGGCGCTCACAGACACGTGTCAAACGACCCGCAATGTGCTGGCCGATGCTGAAAACGACTTTCTGTGGAAAAACGCGGCCCGCGATCTCTGTTTCTACATCGACAAGAGCTACGGGGGCTCCGAAAGCTGGCGAATGACGTGTTATCGACTCTGGAAGGTGGTGGGCGAACCACAAAAGCACTGGTGCCACGTGGAAGACAACTCCGTGGTGAAACGATACTGGGACATGCGAATCGACAAGGGGAGCATCTACACAATGGGACTCAAGGAGGTGAACACAACGACCGCCAACGCAGACGCAGACGACAAGATGGGCGCCGAATCGGACGACCCTATGAATACAAAACGACGCTTGCTCTGCGGGGGAACATTTGCCAATGCGGCCCAACTCAACACGCTCGACACTCCTCCTCACAACACATACGACGTTGTGAATCGCAAAACGGCGCCGGTGGCCGTGCTACCGCTCGGTAACAATCTCTTTGGCTTGATTGTCAAATTTAACAACTCTGGAAACAACATGACGGCGAGTTTAACGGACTTTACAACGTGGAGATTCGACCTGGAGATGGAGAGCGACTTCCAGGTATCTGGCCTCGTCATGCTCGTCCACTGTGCTCTGGTTGATCCAGACGGCACGGGACACTTTGTGTTCAGCTACACCGCATCTTCTGGCATCAAAAAGACACTGCTGATCTGCCAAACAGGGCAACAAGAGCTGTCCGAAGCTGATCTGAGAAATACAGAGCTGAGGTTCCCGCCCAAATGGTTTGTTCCTACGCGCAGCTTCATTAACTCCTTTTCACGCATCTCTGCGTCCATCTACTGTCTCTACTTGCAGACCAATATTGCCATTTTTGACTGTGAGACGGGCGAGATCTGGAACTGTTTCCACGGGGTGAGCAACTGGAACGCGACTGTGGTCTTTTGTGGTCCCTGGGTGGTTTTGGCGATCGATAGAAACGTCTACGTGAATTTTCTGGCCAAGAAACTGCGCTATTTGCCCCAAATGAAGGAGACGGGGGATGCAGAGACAACCGCGACACGTCAGTATCGCACTCCACTTGCCCGACGAGTGTCCAACACTATCAGACACCGGTTTGAAGAGGAGGACGAAAACTGGGCGGTTTTGCTGGTCAAGAAACGTATCAACATCAACCGCACATTTGAGGACGAGGTTTTGTTGAGCACGGAGAACACGTACCAAAAGTACATTTACCTTCACAGACCTTTCCAAGAAACGGATCATGTGTTTCTGGATGTTGAGACCATGGAGGGCATTAAAATTGCTGTTCAGTATGGCACCAAGGAGGTTGCTGTGGACGAGGACATGAGGGTTTACGAGAGGAGATGACGAGTGACGAGTGATGAAGACTGATGCTCGATTTCCTTCAGAGAAAGTATACAATGGCTCCTCTACACACCGCAGTGTATAGAATATTTATTTCCCAAACAAGCGATCTTTGCCTTTATGTCTCGGGCTCTCTGACTGAATGGGTTGGAGGGCATGGTTGGATGTAGGCGAGCCACTGTGCAGGATCATTGGCAGCAATGGTCCTTCACGATAATTAAAAGATGGGCGGAGTGGGTTCAAGATGTTTACCAAGCTCGTTTATTTGGCTTATTGCTTCGAGGTACCGAATTGAATCCCCCAACATGTTCTTTCATCCTTCTGCCACCGTGTACTCAGATGTACGCTTTCCTCGTATCAGACACTGTATATTGTGGTATGCTGTGTGTGGCAAACCCCATGCGTACAATGGCGTAATAATTGGGCCCCATGTCTCATTTTATAATTGGAACACGGGGGCTGTGAGTGTATGGCTCATTTGATTGTCTGTGAGCGTCGATGGACGGCGTGTGTTGGTTGGTGTTGGTTGAGAGTGGTTTGAATTGCCTTGGTCCAGTCGATCACCGAGTGATATTGGTGAAAAATCGGCGAAAGTCGGCGAAAATCGGGGAGAAATGGAAACGAAACCCATCAATTGGGAAATGACATCGGTGATGCCATGGTGTTCATGTCAGTTCCATGTCGCCTGTCGTCGTCACTGTTCAGAAGCTTCCCCCGAGTCCGCTCGTCTGATCACCTGCCCGCGAAACAGAGTTAACTGTGCGTTTCAGCTGCGCTGCACGGCTTAGACCTGCTGTCAGAAGGTGAAACAAGAGGGTTTGAATAGAGGGTTTCGAAAGGGGACTGGCGTGGTATTTATAATTGGCAAGCAACACCACCGACTAACCACACCACTCCCACGACACTCTCAACGACACGAAACACCGCCAGGTCGCCACCATCACCCACCACCATGAAACTGCTTCTTCTCATTACCCTGCTGTTAGCGGCTCTTGTCTCAGCAGCAAAATACATCCCCAACAAGTACATTCTGACCTTCAAGGACGACTCCACCCCCGAAGCCACCGTTGACCAGGTCAAGAAGGCCATCGTGTCAAAGGGAGGCAAGATTGGCTACGAATACTCGTTCATCAAGGGCTTCGCCTTCTCTGCCCCCGATAAGGCCATCCAGTACCTCAAGACCACCAAGGAATATGCAAACTTCCCGTTTATTCTGGAGCAGGACCAGGTAGTTTCTCTCAACGACGGAGAGAGTGCCTAGTTTGAGCGCCGAGAATGACAACTAGGACGCTGGACTTTATCCGGTAGTGACGAGGCACCTTCACCAGTACGCGTCCAATGCGCTCCAGTGCGCTCCAGTGCGCCGCCCTCCACTAACGACGAAACGAGTGTTTGGAACACATGTATGAAATGCAACTAACGATTGATATGATTGTGTGATGATCCGGTACTGTACTGTACTTTTACGGTACTGTACGTTGCTACCGTAGTGTCTCTGTTGGCCAGTCGGTGGAGTCTTGTAGAACTGGTCTGGTCCGTAGAGTCTTGTAGAAGATCAGAAGTAGACATGTGGAATTAACCGGCTCGGGCGAACGGTACTATGATTCGGTCCATTGATCAGAACCCAGCCTATCGATTCTCCAGAGTGGACATTCAGGGGTACCGCACAGGAGCATTAGGAGAGATGATATTTGGGCTCCAATCTGCTACTGAGCGTATAGACACTGGCTATAGGGGCTGTATGGAGGCATTTTAGAGTGAAAGAAGACTTTCAATGATCTATTTTCATCTTTTATCAGAACAGTGGTTATCCGTGGAATGACCGATGCACTTTTACAACCGTCCCTGGGCCTCTAGTTTGATCATTACTCGTACATACAGTAATACATCCTCAAGAGGTCTCTACGATACACAGAGACACTTGAACGCAGCAAGTACTGTACAAGTAGAACAGTATGTACAGTACAGTATGTAGTACATACTTGTGCATTCGCATTGTTTCGAATCCCTTAGTTCACTGAATCTTGGTCTGCTCAAGGGCCATCGCTTTACAACTTCGACTGGGAACCATGAATCTTGTCCAACCACTTGACCAGCTCGTGGTTAAATTCGTCAGCCTTCTCGAACATGAGCCAATGACTAGCGTCGATCCATACCTCGTCCAACCTTCCCGGCTTGACGTATTTTCGCAGATTCTTGATCATCGGAGGCCGGAAGGCCATGTCCTGCTCAGCACCGACATGGAGATACGGAACATCAACTTGCATGCTCTCGGGCGTTCGGCCCTTGTCCAAAAAGTCCTGCTTTTCGATCTCAAACGTCAGTCGACGAGCCTTGTAGGTGGACACCATGTAGCTCAGAAAGCGACCACCAGTGGCAAACTCGGTCATGTAGTTCTGGAACTCGGGCTCAGTCATATGGACAGAGGAGTCTGAGCCGCCCCACCCCTCGCCGCCAAAAACTTGTCGCAGAAACGGCTCACTGCCCTCTCGGGTAGCAAAGTCCTTGGAAGCATCTCCGATAAGATATGCCTGGTAGGACAATGAGGGAGCCAGCTTGATAAAGTCGGGGATGGCAAAAAACTTCTTCAGAGCAGGAACGTAGTGCCAGCAAGACGTGGCAATGGCCTCGACCCGGTGCGGAAAGTATAGGTACAGCTTGGGACCCAGATAGGCACCATAGTCGTGTCCAATGATGGTAACCGTGGGAATACCCAGCTGGGTCAGCAGCTCGTCCATGCACTGGGCGTAGAACTTGCCAGTGTAGCAGTACAGGTCCTTCAATGCGTCGGTTCCATCCTCAAGACCGAGCTCGGGATACTCGCCCTTTTCGTTGGGTTCAGGTGTGGGGTATAGGGGAGCTTCGGACCGGGTGTATCCCATTTGGGAAGGTACTAGGAGTCTGTAGCCAAGGTTGCGCAGTATGGGAATCTGTTTTCGCCATCCATACCAGCTATCGGGGAAGCCGTGGCACAGCATCAGGGTCTTTCCGGATCCAAGAAGAGCGGGGCTCGGACTGGTGGGTGGAATGTCGAGATAGTGCCATCTTTTGTCTCCGAGAACGGCGTACTTGTGGAACAGTTGGTAGTATCCGAGCGAGAGGGAGTCGGTCATGTTGGCGATACGGTGGAGGTGTTGTCTTGGTTGTGATAATCTGGGGTAAACATGCACGGGGTGCATTAGCGAACGTGATTTCGATGAGGTTTTTTAGTTGAGATTAGTGAGGAAACTCAGTTATGGTGGTGATATTTGTTGAGAGTCTGGTTCGATCTCACTAAACTGTATTTTTCAGTTGGTTCTAGTTGGGAGGAAAGGATGTTGATGCGGTTAGGGATGATTAATCGTCTGGAATGGAGACTGCAGAAGAGCGAATACTTTGTCGATCGGGAATCGGAAAAGTGCAAATGTCTTCAAATCCGGCCTAAACCAAATTACCAAAGAAATAATTCCACTTTTTTTCCCCCATTCACACGTTTCTCACACTACAAACACGTCTTCCCAGTCCGGCGCATTAAAGTTCGAATCCGGCCAATCACTGGGCCCAAATTGTTATTACTATACTGCAGAGCATTATTTACGCTACACAGCATCCGGAACGGACCTCTGAAAAAAAGAACACCACACACAATGGCCATCATCGCTACCGCCTTTGCCGAGACCGTCAAGTTTTCGGGATCCAAGCAGGAGCTCCAGAAGCGAACCCTGGCTCTGTACCGACAGTTCCTGCGAGGTGCCCCCACCTTTGCCGATTTGTACGAGGTCCAGTTCTCCATCCCCACCATCCGAACCAAGATTCGACAGGAGTTTGAGCGACACCGATTTGTCGACGACCTGTCCATCCAGAACGTGCTGTACGCCAAGGGCCACATGGAGTACCAGGAGTGCATCAACTTCTGGAAGCAGCAGGCCCAGTTCCTCAAGTACTTCCCTGAGGAGGACGACATCCAGGGACGACACCAGCCCTCTAACTTTGTGGACAAGTTCCTGAAGGTGAGTATCATTAGAAGCGGCTTTCAACTGGCTGATGGACAACTTAATGTTGAGAGTGTGACCATGAAGAGAGCGACAAGCGTGACACGACCCCAATCGAGGACAGACAAACGAGAAGGCATTCATTACACGACCCTCAACGACCCTGAAACGACACATGCCATTGACTCTATTCGATTATGGCACTAGCTGAAGATGAAGTCAATTGCAGATCAGGATGACAATGGAACAACGACGGAAACTCTCACTGCGGCCAATAACGGTTGGTTGATCATTCTGGCCAATCCGACCATGGTTGGTTGTGGCATATTGAAAGAAGTCAGATTATTCCTATCAGCAAGTTTGAAGTGGAGCTACACAACGACAAGGTGATACCCTTGGGAAGAAGAAGATGACTGAGAATGATACTGAAGATTTGACAGCGTACGACCTAACGATGAAACAACACAATTCGATACAGAAGGAAATGAAGGGTGTTTGAGATTGGTCGAGTGGAGATTGGTCGTGTGGAGATTGGTCGTGTGGTGCGCCATAGGATGTGGTGTTTTTGGGTGTTGTAGCATCATGCTATGTGACATTTTTAGCAGCAAGCTGTTACTTCGTGTTCTGCTGTTGGGCCCTAAGACAAAGGGTTGTGCTGGAGTAGTTGGTGCAGAGCCCTGAGCTCTGTCGTGACGCCTCATGGAACGCAGCTCTGTAAACTGGCATCAATACACGATCTGGTTATAGGGCACCCTCAACTGCTCATTTGATGACCACTTTCAGCCTGACATCATCCCAGGAACGTCCCATATCCTGGTCACCTTTCTTACTTCTTTCTTACTTCGTCTACGCTTTTCCAAACCAGCAGCAACTGTCCCAATTCTCACAGATGAGACTCCTGACATTCCAACATCTTCCACCACCTCTTTCGTATACTAACTCAGAACCGTGCTTAAACACATTATATATTGAAATGATACACTATTATAGTTGGACCTTGTCCAAAACTCGATTAAGAGATTTGTTTGTAGCTGGGTTAGTAACGGTGCCGAGAGGATGTCTAGTTTCGGCAGCTGGCAACATGTATCCTCGATTAGACATCAAACAGTAAACCTGAAGAGCCATATTTGTCAAGACTTTTTCTTTCTCCACTCATACTCACGATCAATTCCTACCAAAAAGTCACACAGACTTCCACATAATCCCCATTCCCCTTGCTCCTTGGCCTGTTGCATCAGGTCTATGGTATCCGAAAACGCCTCCTCATCTTCCTCGGAATGCAAAATGGGAAGATACTTAGAGGCCGTCTGGAGTCGTCCCTGCTCCATACTCTGCTGGAAAAGAGACCGAGGAGACCCTGTCGAGTTGAACAATGTGGGCCAATACGACGCCTCCATTTTCCGCGCGCAATTGGCAAAGATATCCAGGTATCCGGGGAATGACCTGCACAGCTTGACAATCAAGTCTGTAGATGTCTCAGTGGACTCCGCAGCCTTACCCTTGCCGTCCTTCTTACCATCTCCATTAACCACGTTAGTATGCAGCAGAATCTCCAGACAGTGGTTGAAGTAGTCCAGCTGTCTGTACTGTCCAGCTAGCTCAACAGCCTTGGTGTAGTCGCCTCGGCTGATGAGAAAGTTGAGAAGATCAGAGAGGAAGATGTCTGTTCCAAACGCAAAGCGAAAAATGGGGAACGAACAAGACCGTGTAGAGAGTAGATCCGAGTAAATACCGAGCATGATGCCCTTGGAAACAAGGGGCATTAACGGGTAGTTCTCCACATCAATCTTGCACGGTTCAATTTCATGAGGATTGAGCCATAACAAGACGTTGCTGCCGTCAAAGGCCCAGATTGTGTTTTCAAATTGAGGTTCAGAAGAAGAGGATTCGACCAGAAAGTACTCAATATGGTGATGCAGAGTACGCTTCGAAAAGCCAACTGCCTGTGACGAGTCAGAGCTGATCTCCGACGGACTGAACAGTACCAAAGTACCGTCCACCAGCACCAGAAACTCGTCCTTGGAGTATTTGGTGATTGCACGCACCCTGTTGGGAGATTTAATGATCTCTGTGAACGACAACATCTTCTGAAACACAAGTACAAGTCCATTGACACCTGTGGCCTTGATAGTGAACTCATAGAGACAGTTGTCAAGGGTGTAGACGTACAGGAAGGCACCTGCAACACTCATATGGATTATCTGAGTAGGCACTTCTTGTACTAGAACCACCTTGGAAGCATGCAAGTCGAGATCACGGGAGTAGACTCGGATCTCATACCCTCCCGTGGTAAAACTGTACACGCCGCAGATCAAAAAGTGCTTGTACCAGATCATTCCTCCCTTGACAACAAATTCATTGTCCATGTACTCCTCGGCAAACATTTTCCAACGTCCAGAATTGATGGAATAATGACACAGGCCTCGTGCTCCGGCCACAGCAAAGTACTCGTGGCGACTGCAGCAAGCAATCATGCGAATGGGCCAGTTTGAGGCCGTGTAGGACGCAGGCATGCAAATGAACTGCCACAGGATCGAGTCACGTGAGATGGCAGCAAACCCGGGTTGGTGGTGGCCTCTATAAATGGCCAGTTTGTTGTTTCGGAACAACACTGGTCCCTTGAGATTGTCCTGGGTAAAGTTTTCAAACAGAGAAAACTTAGCCATATCCAAGCAGTAAAGCTGGGGCGTTTCGGGGGTTGAAATGAGTGGCACAAGAAATAAACCATCTCCAGCACCGGACCAGGCTGCCGATTTGATACCTCGTAGCCACACTTCCTTCTCGTCATCTGTATCTAAGCCCTGGAAGGAGTGCGACAGAAGCATTCCATACACCGAGAACAGACTCCATCCGTTTTCGTAGCCTGCAAAAAGACAGGTTCCCTCAGGGTTCCATGTGAGACACGTGATGCCAGCCGGTGTGTCTGGGTGGACCATTCTTGTGACTCGAAGACAATTTCCTTGGTAGTCTCGAACTGTGTAGAGAACAATGGATCCGTCAGTGGCGCCGAGAGCGATGACCGAGAAGCGCGAGTTGACGGCGCTTATCGTTGCCTTGATCTTTGATTTGTGGAAACAGTATCCCGTTATTGGTGGGCTTGTCGGTTTGGGTGTGGTTGTCACAGTCAGTGGTTTCAGTTCAATGTTGGTGGGGTCAGAAGTTGCAGCGTCGGGTTCATCAACCTCCGGCTCATTAGTAAGTTCGTTGCCGTTTGGCGATGTATCTTTCGGAGTCACATCACACTCTCTTCCGTCGTCGTCGTCATCTCTGTTCTCTTTGGAGACTACCACGTAGCCCCGTCCAGACTCTCCCACCCAGCAGTACATGTCCATGGGACGCGAGTAGTCAATGTGAACGGGGTAATCGACCTTTCCATTGTCGTCCCGCAGCCATGGCAGCTTGCGGAGCACCACACTGGTCGGTTGTAATGAGTCCAGTGGCAGCATCTGCACTGCTGGGGGGTCTCTTGTGAAGAGTACGATTTCGTCCTCCAGAACAACGGCATTCTCGCAGAACGAGTCGACCCGGATGCTTGTTCGGACCTCAATCCGGACGCCCTGCACGCCCACGCTCTCTCCGGGTCCCGGGTACAGCACGGGCTTGGTACCGCTGCTTTCAAAGGTGATGTTGCCTGGCTCCAGATACGGAAGAATCGACAGCGAGTAGAGAATCACGTGGCCGCCGGACGTGATGACGCCCACGTGGGAGCCGTCGCGTTTGGTGATGATCTTGCGGTTGACGCCGTACGTGTCCAGGCTCGATGCGCTGCGGGAGTGGACCGCCACTGGAAACAGTGGGTTGAGCTGGTAGATGTAGATGGAGGAGTGGGTGAGGGCTATGAGGAAAAAGCCGGATCGCGACGCCTCAATGGCTATGCACTCGTCGTCGGGCGCCAGCAGTTTGACGCTTTGCGGCGCAGACACCGGCCACGACATTTCGGACTGCGAGTGTGATAGTCGATAATGGTGACACCTATGTTATGCATGTTTCACAGTAGCCCGGCATGCCGAGCTTTATAGAGTGTGGCATTTAGAGTTGGCCGTGAGGTTGCGTCCGACTACTACGAGTCCGAGAATAGTGCCGTTTTGAGAGGGCGAAAAACGTGTTCTTGGCGCGGCTCGAGGAAGGGGCCGTGCCAAGAGACACGGGCTGATTTTTGGCACAATTATGACCACAAATGCCGTCTCAACAAGGACTCTTGCGGGTTGAAACATTGGGGGGGGGGTCGTTGTCCAATAGTCTATATACGCTATATACGCGATGTATTGTACTGTATGGTGACATCAGAGGTCGCGATATTCTGTATTTGAGAGGTTATAAACAAACGATATTGAGATGAGATAATTTTACATGCTTCTACGAGTCGATTGGTACTTTTTTCTGTCACATCCGACCTCTGGTTCGTCCCCAGCACCGAAAAGAAAGAGTCTGGAAACGCCCGATTTTCGAATCAACGATACGGCTGTCAGTTTTCAGAATTTCCAGCATTTTATAGCATGATTGCAACTATCACATATGGTTTTACCCAATAACCGATTTATATTCTTGAAAATTGCGTCGAAAGGTGGTTAAAATCGCACTTGAAGTTGGGCAACACGTGACTTGATTGGCTGGGTGTGTAGTCCCAACGCTTTTTAAACTTAGCTGTAATGGCATTTTGTCGGAGTGGTAAATCGTCTTCTTGTTGTGCGTTCGAGTCTTGGGCTCTGCACTTGGCCATTTGGTTGTCCTTTCCGAATTCTGCGGTTGATGGGCGTCTCGGTCTGAGTAATCGGCTTTGAGATTTCCGTTCTAAGATTAACTGGGAAACTTCAGTGGAGCAATCCAGCAGAGATCCAGTTGCCGTGGGTATGGCGGTGGGATCGCAACCAAGTGGTATATGTTATGGAAGATATTTACGATCACGATTTTTTGTTTCGAACGAAGGGGCGGATCATCAGACATTTGTTTTTCAGTCATTCCTAGCACGCAATCTACAATTACGGTACTTGTGCGCTCGTACTCGCTCGTACTCTCACCGTCAATTCTTGCACTCACGCGGTTCACTTGTCTTAAAGTTTGCTAAATTAAAAGTGACGCGTCTTACGCTTGCCTGTACAATCTTTTCTTCCTACTACACACACACGAGACACATCCGTCACAATCACAATGTCTATCGTTTCGTTACTCAACATTGACGTTCTCAACAACCCTGCGCCGTTCGGCAGCCCCTACGAGTTCCAGATCACCTTTGAGTGTCTCGAGCCTTTGAAGCATGGTGAGTAGACCGGGGAGAGCGGTGGTAGGCAGTGCGATGGCCACATGGAGGGCCACATGGAGAGACACATGGAGAGCCAGTGGCAGAGACTATTCCAATCTAATTGACGTTGGATTGATGTCAAGTTGTTGATTGGTTCTTTTTTAGGTGCATTGATCGGGAGTTGTAGGCTGGTGGATGAGGCTGTCATAGGGGTTCATGGAGTGTCTCCATCTCAGCATCTATCCAAGTGTTGGTTGAGCATCCACCAATGTTGATTGAGCTAATCAGCAATTGTCCATCAGTTGATGGGGTTGAGATGGATTACTATTCCTGGTTCATCAACTGGGTCCTCAAGGGCTTCGGTTTACGAATGTCCCAATATCTCTTACTAACACAGACCTCGAATGGAAACTCACATACGTTGGTTCGTCCACATCTTTCGAACACGACCAGGAACTCGACTCGCTTCTGGTGGGCCCGGTTCCCGTTGGAGTCAACAAGTTCGTCTTCACGGCCGACCCACCCACAGTTGACCTGATTCCCGCGTCCGAGCTGGTTTCTGTCACCGTCATCATTCTGTCGTGTTCTTACAACGACCGCGAGTTTGTACGAGTCGGATACTACGTCAACAACGAGTACGACAGCGAGGAGCTGCGCCTCAACCCCCCTCCAAAGGTGCAGGTGGACCATGTGGTGCGAAACATTCTTGCTGAGAAGCCCCGGGTGACTCGATTCAACATTGTGTGGGACAATGAGGGCGAGCAGGGCGAGGAGTTCCCTCCTGAGCAGCCCGACGCCGACCTTGAAGACGATGAGGAGGAATATGGAGCGGGAGAAGAGGAAGAGGAGGTTGAGGAGGAGGTCGAGGGAGAGACTGAGGCTGACGCCAAGGAAGACATTGAGGCTGAGGGTGAAGCGGAGGCCGAGGGCGACGGCGACGGTGACGGCGACGGAGAGGACGAGGATCTCGAGGAGGCCTCCGATGAGGAGATGGAGGTTGTGGATGATGAGGTTGGAGAGGAGTCTGAGGGCGAGGACGACAAGGAAGACAAGGACGACAAGGACGACAAAAAGGACGACAAGTGATTGTACGGTAATGTATTTATTTGTATTAATAGAATGATGAATGTTAGTAAGCAGAAATCCATCTTATACAGCGTTTGCATGTTTCAAGCGGCCCCGACCAAAACAGCCACTCCCAAACATTGCAGCCCTAACCGCGAGACGCGGGCTCTCACCCTTTAATTAATTTGGCAACTTTATTACGCGTTGCTAGGGGGTAACCGTGGCGGGGTTTGACGGGGCGATTGTGCGACGATAGACGGAATATGACGGAAATTTTGAGATATTTGTGAATTTCCAAGCTCTCGGAGGTCACAATTACCGACTCCAATCGTTTCATTCACCCGTTGCCCGGTTGTATGGTGTGGTGTTCGATCGTGTATTCTTTTTCAGTAAACTTTCTACTTGTCCCGAATAGGAATAGTAACGAACGCGTGTGCACACTTCCTCCCAGTGCGAAAAGAACTCTCATCAACACCTCACCACACCCCCCGCCACACAAGATCCGCAATGTCCTTCGATACAGGAAGAGTGTATTCCACACAAGTGCTGCCCGGCGACGACGACCGGGTCGAGGACACCAACGTCGGACTCACCCGCAAGTACGCCGACTTCATCCGCGAGTTCTACATTGACGGCAATTTCATCTACCGAGACCAGCTGCAAGACAACATTCTGGGCGGCATTCTGACCATAGAAGTGGACATTGCTCATGTCCGAGCGTACGATGGAGATCTGGGTCAACGGCTGGCGGACGACCCCACCGGAATGCTCAATCTGTTCCAGCTGGCTGCTGCCAACGTGGCAAGACGACTAATCAACCCTTATATGGATGAGGCAGACGAGCGACTACGAAAAGAGGGGCCCGACGCCATTGCCAAGGTCCCCTACGTCCAGGTGACGCTCAGATCGGACGCCTCCATCACCCAGATTCGAGATCTCGGATCGACACATGTTTCCCGACTGGTTCGAGTGCCCGGAATCATCATCGGAAGTGGCAGCGTCAGCAACAAGGTCAAGACGGTCACTCTCATTTGCTCACACTGCAAAGACCAGATCAAAATCGAAGTGACTCCCGGATTCGCCTCTCTCAACATTCCTCGAGCCTGCCAGGGACCCCCCAACCCCAATGGAGAAGCCAAAAACTGTCCCCTGGACCCCTACAAGATCCTGCACGAAAAGAGCGAGTTTGTCGACCAGCAGGTGCTCAAGATGCAGGAGGCGCCAGAAATGGTGCCCGTGGGAGAAATGCCCCGTCACGTGATCATTTGCGCCGATGGCTATCTCGCCAACCGGGTGGTTCCCGGCACTCGAATCATGGCCATCGGCGTCTATGCCATTTACTCGGCGCAAAAGGGAAAGAACAACAACAAGGCTGGAGTCAAGGGTGCCGTGGCCATCAAGAGTCCCTACATTCGACTAGTGGGAATGACTGGTCTTGATTCTAACAACGCTCCTGTTGCCGATGGACTCAACCCTTCTAGAGAGGTTATCTTTTCAGAAGCCGAAGAGCAGATGATGATTACCCTCAGTAAAGAGCCCGATCTCTACGAAAAGATCACAGGCTCCATTGCTCCGTCCATTTACGGAAACACAGACGTCAAGAAGGCCATTGCATGCCTTCTGGTAGGTGGCTCCAAGAAGCTACTTCCAGATGGAATGCGACTCAGAGGAGATATTAACGTCTTGCTGCTGGGTGACCCCGGTACTGCCAAGTCGCAGCTGCTCAAGTTTGTCGAGAAGGTGTCTCCTATCGCCATCTACACCTCCGGTAAGGGTTCTTCCGCTGCCGGTCTGACTGCCAGTGTGCAGCGAGAGTCGGGGTCTCGGGAGTTTTACCTCGAAGGAGGAGCCATGGTGCTTGCTGATGGAGGAGTAGTCTGTATTGATGAGTTTGACAAGATGCGGGATGACGATCGAGTTGCTATCCATGAGGCCATGGAGCAGCAGACCATCTCCATTGCCAAGGCCGGTATCACCACCGTTCTCAACTCTCGAACAGCCGTTCTGGCGGCGGCCAACCCCATTTTCGGCCGATACGACGACATGAAATCGCCGGGCGAAAACATTGACTTCCAGACCACCATTTTGTCGCGTTTCGATATGATTTTCCTCATCAAGGATGACCACAATGCCTCCAGAGACGCCACCATCGCCAAGCACGTCATGGCCATCCACGAGACCGGAAACAAGACGGAAGAGGAGGGAGAGATTCCTCTGGATCTGCTTAAACGATACATTTCGTACTGTCGACAGAAGGTGGCTCCCGTTCTGTCAGACGAAGCATCGGAGCGTCTGTCTGGCCACTTTGTCGAGCTCAGAAGACAAGTTGCGGCTGCCGAGCGTCAGATGGGCAGAAAGTCGTCGATTCCCATCACCGTTCGACAGCTAGAAGCTATTGTTCGAATCACAGAGGCCCTTGCCAAGCTGGAGCTTCAGCCTGTGGCCAGCGCTGCCCATGTGGAGGAGGCCATTCGACTGTTTAATGCATCTACAATGGATGCCGTTACCCAGGGAACGTCTGGAAAGGATACCATCATGGAGGAGGTGACACAGATCGACCAGGAGCTGCGACGACGTCTGCCCATGGGCTGGTCGACGAGTTATTCTCGTCTGGTTACCGAGTTTGTCAACACTCGAAACCATAGCCAGGAGGCTCTTGACCGAACGCTTCATGCTCTGGAGAGATCGGAGGTCATTCAGTTCAGAATGCAGCGACAACGAGTTTACCGAGTTGGTGTTTAGTGGGATATTTGAATGTATGGGAACCAAGGCTAGGTCTTGACGAACCTGCGGAGGAACATGGAGAAACGACGGAGGAACGATGGAGACTTCAAGGAGACGACTGTATAGAAATTAGTTAGTGTAATTTTATTAATTTATAATGAACTGCGAGTTCGCCGACAAATGGGTGTTTAATGATGGTGAAGGCAAGAGTCTCCGGGTTACGCCAGACGACCGTTTATACAACATGTTGAACTTGTAGAGGTGGACGAGAAAGATACAGTACTGTATGTACTACAGTATGTACATCTATCTAAAGTATCGCACTCTGTACTTCTCTCAGTATCCGCTTGTAAGGCGAAAAACACCATTGGTTGATTATCCATGAACAAGTCTTGACTCCACAGATTCATACGTGAAAGACATCTCTTACTCAGCATCAGAAATGACCCAAGATCTCAGCTGAGCACCAACCGTTGTCCTTAAGCACAAACAGCTACTAGTACACTTGTACAGGTCTTCACGCAAAGGTCTTTCAGTTATCTGGTTGACAAGGCTTGTCCTGATTTGTATTATGAAGGAAAGTATGGATGTTCATAAAGTAGTTGGTTCAAATCACAATGATTATTACACAACTACTATCAAGTATATCCACCCAGGTCACACACCACATTGCACAAGCGTTCCCACCTAATGTGCTAGTTGGAGTCCTAGAAGTCATTGACCACTGCAACGAGACACATTACCCAAGGTCTCGACGACTGGTACACAAGTAGAGTGTGGTGGAGCCTCGGGTAGCGTATTCTTCGGCGGACGTCCTCTCTTTCTCGGCCTATCGACATCTGAACAGCTCACTGTTTTCGAGATCTTCCTCTCGGGCGTTTCTGGACAAGGGTACTCGTATCGGCTCCTGGCACTAGCCCAGCCTCGAAAGTTTCGGTGGAAGCAGCATAAGATCTCCCGCGTCGCCTAGGGAAGTCGTTGGCCGCCGGAGCTGGGGCGGGGAAGATCTATCAGATGACTGCGAAGAGGAGATTGTCATGCGGTGCCACCTCAACCTCACTTTCACTCTCCTCGTCCGTCCGTCTAGTCTTTAGGACCCCTTCATCAAGACTACATGAAGTGCTCTTGATTTTTCAAGCCCTGACTCTGTAAAAGTCGGCTTAGAATACATTCCCACAGGTACTCACGAAGCTCGATATCAGAGGTCCTCCTTGAAGCACAAAGCTCCTCCCAGGCTTTCTGGGCTCCGGGGCTGGCAGAGAACGGGTTTTTCTTGCCCACAGATGTCGGGAAACTCAATGAATCGTCCAGAGAATCATCCGAGATCAAGGTAGACTCATCCTCGGGAGCCGTGAGGACAGCTTCATCGACGGTCGCTATTCACGTCGAAAATTTCAGTTGTCAATCAATCAAGCCTTCTTTTGCACGGTCACATGCCACCCCTGACGGAGCTGTCGAGTGCTCTTGTCTGGATCGCACCCTCTGAAGGTGACCAGTGGTGGGATGGTTTTCCTCCGGCAGAAACCGCCTCAACCACGGTATTCCACTTTCCGGCTTTCGGTGTCCTCTGAAACATTGTCTGTTCAGCATGACAGTCACTCTCCACCGTTGCCCATCTGGTCCATGTTCCAAACGTCATAGTAGGCGATACTGGCGAACTTTTCGCGTCCAATGTGGGTATAGAACCGACCGTTTGTCGTCCATTCGTACCGCCTCCACACCCGACTTGAGAACACCATGGCGCGCTTGAGGAACCTGCTGATTCATCTTTTTCCGATGGGACCATAGCCATGAGAGCAACCCACTTGCAAGTCGGCCACGTCTTCATGTTCGGGAGGCCACCCGCTCTCACTCTCTGTATAACCCATTTTGCAACGTCATCTTCCTGGTCGGGCGCGAGTCTCTGTCTGTCTATTGCTACCGTTTCCCGGACAGAGTGCTCAGAGAACACAGAGCACAGAGAGCAGAGCCCACAGAGCACAGAGAGAGCACAGAGAGCTGTATAAATAATGGCACGCGACGGTTTGAACTAACTGCTTTGTTTTCTGTCGTGAACCATGCAGCCAACACGTCGCTTACACTTTACGCGTTTTTTTTTTACGTGAAATATTTATTTTCCATATTACGGTTCGGCCAGTGGGGTGGCCACTCGTGGAATCGCCATAGTAAGTGCGTATGGCGCTCTCTCGAAACCTGAGAAACGTGATTTTGTTTGATTATGTTTTATTCTAGAAAATACAAGTCGCACAACGTTCATCGTACTCTTCTTCAGCCAATTATGTCAGGCAGAAACGTCCCTCTCCAGGTTGCCACCACTACGGCCGCCCTTCCCAATCGGGATAATTATACGACGCTGGGGGTGGGTAAAGGGTCGCTTCAAAAAGCGACTATTGGGGAGATAAGTGGGTTTTTTTTTGTTTAATTGTACTCAAAAATACCTGATAAATTGAAAAGTTTCTCTGAAATCCAATTTTGGACATTTTCTAGAATAATTTCACTCCAACAACACCACCGCAAATCGAACACACGCCCTCTCAACTCTCCTCCTAACCTTAAAAACGCGTTGATGTAGATATATTAGTTGCTGCGCGTGGCTAAAATCACCAACATCACTCAATTCACAATGGCTTCCCCCGAAAAAGAGACCCCGGACATTGGGGCCGAGTACGAGACCTGGAAGAGGAACTGTCCGTACATGTACTCGTTTGTTTCCGAAACCACCATGACGTGGCCGTCTCTGACCTTCGATTGGTGTGGTTACAGAGAGGATGAGGCCGCGGGCATGGGGGTTCACCAGGCGCTGGCGGGCACCTTTTCGCAGGACAAGGAGGAAAAGGAGAAGATTGTGCTGATGGAGAGCACGATTCCGCTCGACTTGGGCGACCTGGGCAAACTCGGACCCAATGGACGGCCTGCTGATCTGCGATTCAAGACAGTCAAGGAGTGGTCCCATGACGGAGAACCCAACAAGATCAAGAGCTGTGGGGATTTGATGGCATCTATCAACGGTGAGGGCACCATCTTCGTCAGATCTATCACCGGCAGCGTCGATGAGACACCTGTTACTCTAAAGGAGCACACAACCAACGCCTTTGGTCTGGCGTGGTCTGTAGGAAGAGGAGGTGCTGGAGACCCCGAGGCATTGGTTTCCGGCGGCGAGGATGGAAAAGTGATTTTGTGGAACCTGGAGTCCAAGAAATCGACCTGGAACATCACCACCTCCTCCGTCAATGATGTTGAGTGCCACAAGACCTTCCCCTACATTATTGGAGCTGCTCTGGAAGAAGGATTCATTGCTCTGTACGACACTCGAGCCCCCGAAACAGCCGGCGGTACACTGACCCGACCGCCCTCGGGTGACAAGCCCACTCCTTACAACTGTCTGGCTTTCTCTCCTCATTCCGAGTATCTCTTTGCTGCTGGTTCGTCCGAGTCCACCGTCAACCTCTACGACATTCGAAATACCGGCTACCGGCTGCATTCTCTGTCTGGTCACAATGGCGCCGTGACAGGCATCGAGTTTGATCCTTTCCATGGACAGTACCTCGCCACTGGAGGACAGGACCGACGAGTGATCATCTGGAACATGAACACCATTGGCTGTGAGCAGTCGCAGGACGATGCTGAAGACGCGTCGCCCGAGCTGTTTTTTATGCATGGAGGTCACACCGCTCCCGTATCTGCATTTGCTTACAACCCCGAGATGGAGTGGTGTTTGGGATCGGTGTCGGAAGACAATATTGCTCAGATCTGGGGTGTCAGTGACAAGATCTACAGCCCCACGGAGCTGGAGGTGATTGAGGATACTCTGGAATAAGAACTAGGACCAGATGTCGCTGGTGGGTACTCTGGAATAATAACAAGTACCGGCCCAATGTCACGGGTAGGGTACTCAAGAACAAGTTCCGTCCAGATGTCGCTGGTACCAACCAGATGTCCTGGTAGGGTACTCTGGAATAAGAACAAGTACCAACCAGATGTCCTGGTAGGCTACTCTCGTTTGCATTCGATTTAAACAATTAATGTATGTATACCACATTTATTACATTACATACTACTGTCACTTGATGGTCAGTCTCTCACTGCCACCATCTGCCCTTCTATAACCACAGGATCAAGGGTCAAAGTGGCAAGCAGAAAGTAGTATAACAAAAACCGTAGCGACACAGGTGTAGTTCATTGTGTCTTTGTCAGATGGGACGTGGTTTGAGGGAACTGTAGTAGAATGAGAACGAAGACGAGGTACAGCCTTGCAAACCCTACAATGGCCATGGACAGTGTTTTTCCGAGGTCAACTGGCCGGGAACAAAGGAGTCATGTTGCCTCCTACTGACAAGGAGAAGAGAGCAGTGGTTGGCGGCGTCGATGGTACACAGACATCCGAATACAACATTGATAGCGTTTCCCTGACGCATCTGATGGGATTTGAGTACATACTTGTCGTTGGCTCCCTTGAAGAAGTTTGGAAATGGCTGTCGTCTCTTAAGAGGACTGTCGTGAAGCGGCAATCATGTTAGATAGAACCTGGTTCATTGGAGAATGAGCAAGACAGTCTTCAATCCAAGCTAGAAAGAAGACCAGGCTGACCAGCTGTCAGTCAGATTGTCAATCTTTCCAAACATGATCTCTTCAGAGTGAACCTCCGAGTCAGTCGTTGTACAAGTAGCCCGGTGTCAATGTTGTTTTTTGAGTGTGGACATGGTGATGGGGAGGCACTCATGTCCTAAGACTGTTCTATATGGTGTACTCATACAAGTTTTTCCGTGGCAGAGGAGTTCACAATGAGTCTCGCTAATGGAACAGTCCAACTACAAGTCACTTTGCAACCAACTCTAGGGGGTTCTCTTGAGTTTCTACTCACCTCCACGGATCGTTATTGACTCTCGCGCAATCATGCCTCGAATATGCTGATAAGCGCGGTTAATGCCTAGATAATGCAGATAAGACTCGCCAACATAGATAAGGAGGGACCGAAGCATGAATGGTTATCAGTCTATGAGATCTCACTTCTGTTTGGAATCTGTGACATTTTCCATGTCGAAGTCAAGTCTTCAGCGGGTTTGACAGTAGTGTCGTCTGTCTCCTATCACCGGAACTTGGGGACTGAAAGATCTACTTCTGCAACCTGCTACGAGTATCTCACCATTGACTTCAATGCTAATAGTGAAACAGTACTCAACGACTGAAGATGGTATTACTCCGATACTGTACAGACATGCCACTACATCTAAAAACGCACTGTAGCTCACCTGGAGACGATAACAGTGTCGTCTGCCAGAAGCAAAAAGAACTACCTCAGTAGCAATGACAACCGAGAGATTCGAACTCTCGCCTCCGAAGAGACCAGGATATTTGTCAAGGTATTGCCTTAACCTGGCGCCTTAGACCGCTCGGCCAGGTTGCCTGTGTTTTTCGTACAGGGCGGTTCCTAGTATATATGACCAGTCCTACAAGTACATCTCTTAGTATGCAATTGACTCGAACCTGGATGCCATGTTCTGAGCGTGTACAAAAGGGTAAATGTATTGTATTGCAATTATATATGTATTGTCGCTGTAAATACTGGTTCTGTTAGTATCATAAGACTCCTTGCTGTTTTCCTGCTGGAGCGAAAAGTTTTAGTTGGACTTCAAATATAGCTGTCACGATAGACATTCCACCTCATTGGCCCAACACTCGCTTGATTTCACGGACGGAAACTTCTGCTTCTTGACAGAGCCCTTAGAGGCCCTGAAAGGGTGTCATGACTTCAATGCTGGAGTCTGGATCCATTAAACGATCATGACGTCAGCTCTCTACACTTTAGACGTCTCTCGACAAGTGCTAGAACCGTTGGCAAGTCCTTTATCGCCATTTGCATAATCTGCTAATACATGGTTCGTCGAAACCACCAACCTGTCGTGTTTCGCATTCCACTTTGGTCCACACATCCACCTGGAGTCATACATCCAGTCGTTCCTCTGGTATCCGCCTTGAATTCCCATTTTGAGTCGATCGCTTCGTAAACTGGGGGTGGGAGAGACTCGTAGAGAGGAGCAGAGTCGTTTGCGTAGTCGTTTTTGAAGACCATGTTTGTATTCTTTAACCGGGGGTACTCGCACAGCAAAAAGTCTTCATACTCGAACGGCACGAGGTTCAAACAAGCGTCCACTGGCTGCGATCTCCGCGTTCTGGAGAACACCAAAGGGGCAGACAGAGACAGGTCCACGTACCTTCGGGTCTTCTGATTGGGCTGGTCAGTCATATCCAGTTGTGAGAAGCGCAGCGACACGTGTATCTTGTGCACTATGTGAAGAGGGTGAGTGCGAGAGGTTGATGCGGATAATTTGTCGATGATCCGGACATTCAACTTCAGCGTATAATCCAGCTCTGTCTCCTCGGCTCCGGGGATGAGAAGATTGCCTCTATGGATGGAATCGAAAAAGTTTTTCTTCACGTCGAAGCCTTCTTCCCTGGCTTGCTGGAGTTCTATTTCGTCGTGCTCCAGCTCGTCTGAATCCGTGTATCGGTTGGAATTCACGGTGAGGAGTCTAGTTTTCTGCGCATCGTTGGCGTTTGAATTGCAGGTTTGGGTCACGGAGATGTTGACGGTGTTGAGCCGAATGGGCTTCTCAAACAGTGTAGTGGTGATCTTGACGGGGATCTCGGTATCTTCATTCAAAACAATGACTTTCTGGGGGTAAGAAACAACAAATCTGAGCTTTTTGAGCCAAGGAGTCGACACATTGACGGGGAGAAGAGCCTGGTCGTTCATCTGTCTGTCTCGAGCTATGACAATCTCCTGGCAATAGTCAAAGAGGCCGCAGTTTGAATGTAACCGCTTTTGGCAGCTCACCTGGGTCTCCAGAGTGTACCACAGCTTGCTGGAGTTGTGGGAAGCAGTTTCATGAAGCCCAGCTGGAAGAGTGCAGTGAAGTGGGTACTTGTGGGTGGAAGTCTGGATAGATACAGGACTGGCGATTTCAGAAATGGGCCCTTCCACAGGCTTGCATCGACCCGAAAAGAGATCCCATTGGACCAGAGTCTCGTTTGTTTGAGTCCTAGTCTCCGACACGATCATGTGACGAACAAGAGCTGCGGTCATCTTTTTGACCCGCATGCTCTTCGTGTACTTCACGGTGACAATGGGTGTAAAATCCACCATGAGTGATCTCTGTTCGTGCATCACTTGTTCAAACGAAGGTAGAGGCGAGTCGGACCGGGAAAGGGAGATTGTTGTCTTGGAAAGAGCATCTAGCCCTGTGGTGTTACTGCTGGGTGACCCATGATCATCACCATCATCATCATCATCATCATGGGACTCTTCTGCTGGTGCGTAAGGAAGATCCAAGTGGGTTCCCTGATAGGAGATGATGACGGACATTTGGTCACCGGGAAAACGGCCATGGCCCCTCTTTATCTATCTATCCCGATAGGAGCTGATCTTTAGCGGCTTTTGCTTGGAACCTAGAAAGATTAGCCTCCGACTCGTGCCTCGGAGCTCTCCCTGCTGTTACCAGACATTCATCGGTAGATGATACAAGTACGAGGTTTTTCTGCAACAACGGAATTCTAATCTTCCGCTATTGATTCCTTTTGTCCAATGTCTCCTTCACTCCTGCTAAATAGCAAGTGGCTACGCCATCGTGCCGTGTTCACTGCTCTTCGCTCTCTCTATTCGCTCTCCTATCAGCAGCTGCGTCTTTCTTTACAACCGCATCTCGATGTCACTGATCACAGTCTCCGAGCAGACATAACCAAGGCCCTGATAACTTTGAGACTCCGAGGGTTCACAATACGATGTCCGATTCTGCATCGGAGTTCGAAAATGGAAGCACACCGGGGGGATAAAAAGGTTCAGCCGCAAAAAAAACCAATGGGGGGAGAGTTTGTCTCTGCGAAGCTCAAAATTGTTCCCCCCGCCCATTTCTCACCTGTAGGGCTCCTGTCGACTGGTTCGCACGGCCCGTATGCTGGCGGATTGATGGTCTCGATCCAAACCGACCTCAGCGTCGCAGGTAAGGCTCACAATCGACGCTAATCAATGTTGCTCTTCGCGGGGCTGTTACTTTCCCAACCCAATGGCTGTTGCTCTCCGCCAACCCAATGGCTGTTGCTCTCCGCCAACCCAATGGCTATTCTCTCTCCGCTTGGGTTTAGTGCGGATCCGAAAACCCTAGCTCTTAGTTTGGAGATGTGTTGTAGATACCTCTTTACTGTACGGGAAGGATGTGCCGAACAGGACCAGTCTGTCGGTAGTCTCGCCGTTCTGTCGCCTCCCCGTTCTGTCTTGGACACCCGGACACAATGATTGAGGGGCTGTGACGGCCGATCTGTTCACCTTCCAAGGCTCTCTTGAACATGCCGAACCGTAAATCACTTGGTGGCAATTCAGTTTCATTTCAGGGATCGCCCTTCTTATTGCAGTTGGTCGCAAGTGACGATCGCCACCCCAAAATGTACGCTCCGCTGAGACATTAGTTTGTTTGGGGACTCCATCGGTCAGGTAGATGATGATCTGAGGTAGGAAAAGTATATTACACGTACATACGAGCATAGCACTTTATCATACTGTACCCGTACTCGTACTCGTACTAGTACAGTACTTGTAGTTTTATCACTCATACTTGTTTCGATGTATGATTGTTTTCGATGTGTATGATTGTTTTTCGATGTATGATTGTTTCTTCACAGACTCTGAGATTCAATATAGTAGTCGTCGTTGTCATTGTCGTCATGGTCCTGTAGATTTGCCATCAGCTTGTATTCACCCTTGATCTTCCGAGTACCTCGAGCTTTTGGAGAACAGGAGCAGGTAGAAGCCCAGGATGGAACCGAAAAAGACAGTGAGGCCAGGTAAGTGGGGAGCTGAACGAGGAAATAGTATATTGACCATTGTATTTCAATCTCTTCGTGTTTTCGCCGTTTTTTGTTCTAATGATTCATTTTTTCGCCGTATTTTAACACCTTTTCACGCTCACAATGATTTGAACTTTTTTGAAATCACTATTGGTATCCTGGCCGAGCGGTCTAAGGCGCCAGGTTAAGGCTAATACCTTAACGAATTTCCTGGTCTCTTCGGAGGCGTGAGTTCGAATCTCACGGATATCATTTTTTTGCAATTTTATATTCTCTCTTTGCCGCAGTCCTTTGTTCCATTATTCGCTTTTCCCTTTTGGAAACAGAACTTTTTGTCCATCTTTTTTTGGTAGATTTGGTAGACCGTGCGTGCATCTATACTGTATATATAGTGCAGATCTTTTTTATAAAATGTTTATTTGAAACTTTAATTTGAAATGGAAAAAAATTTGAAAAAAATGTCTTGAAATTTCAATAGACAAGTCCTGAGCCGTCGTGTGTGTAGACAAGTGACGAGTACATTGCGAGTCATTGTTTTATGAAGCGGCTGTTGATTCTAATGCTTTTAATTCTTGGTGTCGTTCTTTGGTGTCATGATGTCGTTCTTTGGTGTCATGGTGTCGTTCTTTGGTATCGCATCGTTCATTGGTATCATGGTATTACAGTGTCAATATATATAACTCTTCCGCTTCACTACCATACCATAAGTGACAATCATCCTTCTCGAAGAATGACCACAAGCAGGGTAAACGAAGCCGTAGAATCTAAGAACTGTCGTCTTTCTGATTGGTTAAGGACAAATATATACTTGTAGAAGCACAATTATTTGGTCTTGTACTGGTCTAAAAAACCGAAAAAAAAACCAGAGCGAAAGCCAGATTTCCAATCCGAAACCGAATTCCAGGTTCAACTTGTTTGCAGGCCCTGGTTTCTGAAATGTAGTTGTCTATCAAGTCAGGGTTAGTCAGGGTTGATCGAAAATCGATGTCTCTGGAGTATGAACCAGACTACACTTTGGTCGCCACTATAACTGGATCAGACGGAAGAACTGATTCTACAGGTTTTTTGATACAAACAAATCCATCGGTACAGTACTGAACGTACCAGTTGTTATATCTGTTCTTCAAATCTGTTTTCCTGCAAGCTCTGATCTGGTTGGAGACATGACAGACAAGAGCCTGACATATGCCAGCAGTAGACGAGCAAATGGCTCAACAAAAAAAAAAAAAAAAAGAGCTCGAGAAACTCGAGACCTAGCTTGACAACCGAGAAGATTCGAACTCTCGCCTCCGAAGAGACCAGGATATTGATTCAGTCACCTGAACCTGGCGCCTTAGACCACTCGGCCAGGTTGCCGCACGTGAATGCAGCGGTGGCTTGTGCACATAAGAGGGTGAAAGAGTGGTGTTGAATACATTTTTTCCCTTCTACTCCTCTGACACCCCTTTCTTCAAAATCAACATCATTCATTCAAATATCAGATCCACATTGCCTACAACTTGGACTTGTCCTCAACCAGACTCTTGTAAATCATGGCTTCAATGGTGTTCCACAGAACCATGACATCCTCATCACCAAACGGCAGAATCTGGGACTGGGCTAGGCCCGCAACCCCCTTTTGTCTATCGACCCACCAGAAGGTGTTGATGATTCCACTCCACCAGCCAGTGTTGGGTCCGCGGCCGGTATCGGTGGGCTCAATGGTCAACATGAACGAAATACCCCAGCCCTGAGGAGCGTTTCCTTGAGGGTATAGCTCGGGGAGAGCATTGGTGTACTCTGGCTTGCCCGGGGGAGTGGCTCGTCGGCCGTAATTGGGCCACTGGGGGATCTGGTTGGCAAACATGTCGTCTACAGACTTTTCACTGAGCACTTGCTTGCCGGTGTCGGGCCCCACTCCGTTGTTGAGCAGCATGGCCAGTAGTTTGACGTACTCGCTACCCTTTGCAAAGTAGCCTGCTCCGAAGGACTCAAACTCAGCGTCCAAAGAGTATACATGTTCTCGCTGGGTCATGGTTCCGTTTTCGGCGTCTTTCTGGTGCAGGTTGACCAGTCGGTCTCGCATGCTCTGGGTGGGCTTCATTTCGATATCTGTGATTCCCAGAGGCTCGAAAATGTCTTCCTGGACAATCTGCGACACAGGTTTGCCTCGCAGGCGCTCAATTACCACGCCGACCCAGTCCATGCTGGTTCCGTAGCCCCAGTCTGTGCCGGGCTCGAAAACCAGAGCGGTGTCCAGCACGTGTTTGTCTCCCGCGAGCTCGTCGACATGGGGGAACAGTTTGATGAGCCAGGGGTGGAAAAAGGAGTACGAAAAGCCGGCCGTGTGACTGAGCAGCATTCTCAGGGTGATTCGGTTCTTCTTCTCCACCAGAGTGGGTTTTTTGTCGACCATTTTGATCACCTTGACGTCTTTCAGTTCGGGGCAGATTTCCTCCAGCTTGTCGGAGTCGTCCAGGCCAATCAGACCCTTCTCCACCTGCTGCATGGCACAAATGGCTCCAATGAGCTTCGAACAGGACGCCAGCCAGAACACCGAGTCGGTGGTCATGGGCGCGGGGTTGTCGAGTCCCATTTGGCCGGCCGCGTAGTTGACCAGCAGCTCGCCCCGGCGGTTGACCACGTTCATCACAAACCCGGGAATGACCGACGGGTCCGAGCAGTAGGCGTCAATCAGCTTGTGGATGCTGATGACGCAGTCGTTGTCAATGGTGGACATTATTGGTGTGGATGGAAGGCGGCAATTACCAATGAGTTGAGAGGCGGATTGAAAGACAAGTCTGCAATCGATGTTACACAAACAGTTCGAGTCCGGGAAATCAATTGGAGTTACACAAACAGATCCAAGTCTGTGGGATTTCTCGGTCTTTTTGTATCTCCGTTGTGTACACAACTCGGTTCAACTATTTCCCCATATTGCTAAATAGTCCCTACTGCAATGCAACTTTATTGAAAAGGTGGGGTGCTTAGTAATGTGTGGGGGCGGGGACGGAGGGGTGTTTTGGGGGTCTGGAAAATGGGCATTTTGGCAATTATCTTTTGCATGTCGAATTGGGATCGACGGCGAGATCGACAAGAGAGTCTGACTCTGAGATCTGACTATATATCAGCAACCCGCCGTCACTATCCGTCATTCTCACCGTCACTAGCACCGTCATTCTCATCGTCATTCTCACCGTCATTATCACCGTCATTATCACCGTCATTATCACCGTCATTATCAAATTGGACAATCTTTCTAGGTCTAATACTCACGCTCGCTCGTGCTCATACTGTACGGTAAGAGCCCATTAAGATCCAGTACCGTCCTACAAGAGAGTACAATACCGCACTACAAACATGAGATGGAAGCTACAAAGGTGCGACCGATATGCCACATGACATGACACCGTGATCCCCAATGTGTCAAAGTCGTCAAAAAAAGTACTGGTGCATATCCTAGTTGCGGGGTTCGCCCTCTCCGGGAGCTACTGTGGAGCTACTGTGGGTTTAATGGCTGTTCAGGTGGTTCTTGTGTCTACTTTAACGTCGATACTAGACTCTCCAGTCCATACTGTGCCATAGAGAGCTTCTAAGGACTTCTCCAAACATGAAGGAAGAGATGAATGGTACGATACGAACCTCAGATGATGGTTTTCGGGTCTCATATCACCACATTTTCGTCCCATGTCTCCTCTCAATTCGCTCTCCATCCCCACCCACTGCCAAGACTAGCCGCGATGCGATGCGTCGTTAGCGTCGTTTCGGGGGCTAGTCGGAGCAGCAAAAAGGATCGAGGAGATATCAGATCAGACTGAGCAAATGGCGGTATCAGGCTTTGGAGAATCGCTTTGAACGGCGCTGCACAAGTCCTAGGAACACTGAAAAGAGTTTTAATCCATTTCTCATGGTTTGTTCAATGATCTTTGCTAATGGTATGTTTATTCACGGTTGTTTTGTCAATGGTTTGTTTTATCAATCCCAGAACTGTACAATTTCACTTTTTTTTTTTGGGGGGTTTTTTTCTTATTTATATCAAATATGCCAACTACATTGTCAACAAACCTACTCAAAGTGTAGTGGGAGGTTCAACAAACCAGAGACAAGAGAAGAGAGACAAGAGAAGACGTTCAAACTTCTCCAGGAAGACGTAAACTACAAGAAAAAGTACCTGAAAACGATCCAATCTAGCGGGTTTTCTCAATGGTTGATTTCAGAACCTTTTGCTACACTTGTACTTGTACTAGTGATGTTATATCCCTCTCATTCAACCCATGCAATTGAGCTGGACAATTGTCTACAGTAAAAGAGCTAGTACAATGATTCACTATCAGACAAGAATATATCAACGAGAGTCCTTCTGGATGAATAACCAGAGTTATAGTCCCCATTTCAACCGTCTGATCTACTTGTAGATACTGTACAGCACTTACTCTACACGTGACTTTTTGATCCATGCCTTGACCATACCCTCCTTCTGTTTGATGACTCAGCCGATAGCTCTGAGATACTACAGATACATACTGTACTCGTACAATACAGCCACTGCTAATACTTCTTGTTCAAGTATTGCAATCCCAGGTTTTCATCTTTTTATCTGTACAAGAACCCTTCTCTCCACTACACATCCTCCAGATCAGCCCAATGACAACCGATGCAAATCAATGACACTCCTCAGCCACCGTTCATCTTCATCATCCACTCGGATTGATGTTGTCTGAACTTTCAGCCAACTTTCAGCCATAAAACTCTTCTCTGTGGCTGATTTTGAATGCTAGTGTCAAGCCACAGCTAGAGCCACATTTGGAGCCACCGCGGGCGACTGGAGGCACAGTAACGTGGGTTGGAGAGTCCACGTGATGAGTTTTCCGTTGCATTTACTTTTCTCTCGATCTGTTGTCGTCGGTTCCGAGTACTACACAGCACATTCCAAGTAAATTCGCTAAATCCACCCCACCTACATTCAGCTGCAACTACGACCCCCATACTCGCATCTCCCTCACGTGATATGAAGACGACCCGGCTCTACCGTGTCCGCCTCCGCCTCCACCGAGAAAAGTGGCGTTGAAACCCCCCCAAATTGCGCCACAGAGTGACTCAGGTCCACGATTATCCCGAGCCAATCAAGTTTCCCCGATTGCCATTCATTTCCCAATTACGGTTTAGTGGCTTGCATATTTCACGTCGCTTATGTGGATAGGTGCATACTCGCCACATTTCACGTGATATGATGAGTAGTGAGATGCATATTTCATGCAGTCCAAATGGGGCGTGAAAAATGATATAACACTGAATGATTTACGACTGACATAAAACACACACCAACAGAAACACAGACACACAGACACATAAAAGCCGGCGAGAGAGAAAAGGGAAGAAAATGCAACTACTCACCGCTCAGAAAATCGACGGACATCGCCACATCATCACAGGACAGTCGAATCTGGCCTTTTCGCGCGCACAACGATCTCTGGAGTGCGGAGCCCAACCCATCTATGTGGGAACACAACTTCCGGAAGCCCTGAAGGACCTGGTGAAGACGGGGAAAGTCGAGCACGTGGACGAGAGCTTCCAGTTCCGCCACGTGACGTCGCTGGGCCGGGACGAGGTGTCTGGAGTTGTGGATCAGGTTCTTGTGGTTGGGGTTCATCAGCATGAGGAGGTTGATCTGGGGTCATTGTATCGACAGTGTTTGTCTTTACGGGTTCCTCTCAACGTTGCGGGACACCCCGAGTACTGTTCTTTCACGTTTCTGGCGTCGTATGCCGACGGCGACTTTCAGTTTGGAGTCACCACCTCCGGCAAGGGCTGCCGACTGGCCAATCGTCTCAAACGAGAAATGGTGGCGGCTCTGCCGGCCAACGTGGACGAGATTTGCAACAAGATTGGTTCGCTGCGAGAGAGAATCTACGAGGAGGATCTCAAGGATGTGTTTGAGGCAGAGGACATTGGCCAGGAGGATGACGACGCCGAGCAGAAGCGACTCAATGTGCTTGTTGTGGAGGACTCGGAGACGTTCATCCAGAAGAAAAAACAACGACTACGATGGTTGAGCCAGCTGGTGGAGTATTTCCCTTTGGGAAAGCTCGCCAATGTTTCCATTGATGATCTTAACAGAGCTTATCATAGTTCTCAAGAAGCCGACGCCAAAGAGAGTCAGCAAAACGGCCAGGAAGATGACTCGGCTCCCGCAGTTGTTGATTCTTCTTCCTCGTCTTCAAAAGCCCACATTGCATTGATTGGATCTGGGCCGGGATCTGCTCAGTATCTCACTTCCGCTGCTCTGGAGCGCATCAACAGTGCTGATCTGATTTTGGCAGATAAGTTGGTGCCGGAGTCGGTTCTGGATCTCATTCCGCGGGCCACCGAGGTGTTTATCGCCAAAAAGTACCCCGGAAATGCCGAGGCCGCCCAGACTGAGCTTCTGGAGCGCGGTCTCGACGGCCTGAAACAAGGCAAAATGGTGGTTCGACTTAAACAGGGAGATCCGTACATTTACGGGCGAGGAGGAGAAGAATACATCTTTTTTGCCGGCCACGGATACAAGCCCGAGGTTGTTCCGGGCATCACATCGGCTCTATCTGCCCCGCTGGCGGCAAACATTCCACCTACCCACAGAGATGTGGCTGACCAGGTGCTCATCTGTACGGGTACTGGACGAAAGGGAGCCATGCCTGTGATTCCCGAGTTTGTCAAGTCGCGAACAGTCATTTTTCTGATGGCTCTGCATCGAGTTGACCGACTTATGGAGGCCATTTCTGCCACTCCCGGCTGGGATCTGTCCACTCCTTGTGCTGTGATAGAAAGAGCTTCTTGCCATGACCAGAGAGTCACCAGAACCACTCTACAATATCTCGTCGAGGCGGTGGAGGCCATTGGCTCGCGTCCCCCGGGCTTGCTGGTGGTCGGGCATAGTTGCACCATTTTGGAGAAGTTGGACGAGGGTCAAAAGTGGAAGATTGAAGAGGGATATCATACGGGAGCTGGGGAGACTTTGAAGGGGTTTTCGGCGCTTGCGTAGACTTGGAGGAAAGATGTTTCAGACCAGGCTGAAGTCGAGGAGTAGAGCAAGACTAGCATGGACCAAAATCGAGTACAGTATATGCTCGTGTATTACTAGACAGACATAAAAATGCATTATTTATCCATATCAGAAGTTATGTGTGGGACCGTATGTCTCCGGGCTAGGTAAGGGCCTTGAACAACGGCTCCTCTTTTGGCGGGACAGTCGGGGAATGTGGAGGAGCTAGAACAAGTCATCAGAAGATGAGTCTTTTGGAGTCAATGTCGTTTCTGCGACCAGATCAGAGCGTTTATCTACACCGAGGCTTCAAGAGGTCCACATTGCTACAGGTGACAAGAGTCTGTCACGGCTCAACCACGTCCAGCGATTGATCCAAGCAGGCTGTAGAGCCAACATCAGCACCGTTTCGCGAGCTGGCTGGAGAGCTCGGTGTCAAGTCTGCCAGCGGGTCGCTCCGGTTCATGTCTGTAGCGTCAACCGCGCCTCTCGAGTAGCTGTGGCTGCAGCACTTCTACAGGAACAAGACGGAAGACAGACAGTACGGCTGTTCACCATGACTCCTATAAAATCTAAAATAAAATATAAATAATGATAATAGTATAAGTAAAAATAATAGTTAACATTGATTAATTAAATAAAATAACAACGATAAAATAACAACAAAAAATAAAAAATAACAAAAAAATAACAAAACAACACCGGTTCATATATTTCCAGTGATTGACGTCTACAGTATCTTACCCGTACTCGTACAAGTATGTACGTTTTCCATCGGCCATCTCCGAAACTCTACTGACAATGATAAGCGAGAGATCGCAACTCCCTCTCTTCTTCTTCTTCCCTCTCTATCCACGACATGTACAAGCTACCTGCGATAGAAACGGTACCGTCGCTGCCTGAAGCCGACCAGGAGCTGCTGCTGGATCATCTGTTTGAGCCGTGTGCCACTCTCAAGCAGCTTGTGATCCGGGGCGCAATCCGCCAACAGTGCCACGACTACAACGAGCTGATTGAGCGGGTGCGGGCGGAGCTGCTGGAGCTGCTCAAGTCGGGCGACGACACGGATCCGCGGATCAACAGAATCATCGGCGCTCACCCGCGTCTGGGCGCCCAGAAGGTGGACTCGTCCCACTCTCAGGCGGAGCAGAAATCGCTGCAGGCCAGGTCGGCACAGGAGGGCCTGCGGCTCGAGAGACTCAACAAGCAGTACGAAGAAACGTTTCCAGGCCTCATCTACGTTGTTTTTGTCAACGGACGATCGCGGGAGGTCATCATGGAAAACATGGTGGAGCGGATCAACAGAGGAGACGTGAAAAAGGAGAGGCAGGAGGCGTTTAACGCCATGTGTGATATTGCAAAGGATCGCGCGAGCAAGTTGGAGTGAGTGGAGTGACTGCGTGTGAGTTGGTGGTGCGAGATTGGCGCGAGTCGACTGACGCGAAATTGTTCTGCTCCCATCAGTTGAACTCATGATCAATGACTTGGCTACATGGCTACCACCTGTGTTCAGTACAGCACGAGTACTGTACACATACTGTTCAGCAGCGACACTTTTGGACAACAAAATACTGATAGATTCCTTCTCTCCGACACTACCTGAGTACCGAGTACCCACGGGTACTGGTACATTTTTGGATCTCAGATCCTGATTCTGAAACATTGACATGAATGACATGAATGATCTTTGCCACATCTGTGACATTAACGACTATTGCTCGTTGCACGGGCGTCACAGTCATAGACTAAAAGATACACACGATGCAATGGCGCAGTGATCCCATCATTTCGGATGGTCTATTGCGAGCCGATGGACTTGTGAGCTTTCCAGAGTATGAGCTTTCCCGAGTAGTTTACGAGCTTTCTCAGAGTAGTTTACGATCTGTAAAATCCGTAGAATCGGTACAAATGGTGCTTGGGATACAATGGTATGGCTTCTAATACAATGGCATGACTTCGAATACCACGGCATGGCATGGATTAATTGGATTGATTTCGTGGGTTTGAATGGCTGCTTAAGCGGCTCAAAGTGGGTGCTTTCAATGGAATTGGTCTTTCTTTGCTGTTTTATTGTCGTTCGTTTCTTCGGGTTCCGTTGGTAGTGGTTATGAGAACCGGTTAGTAAGCGGGGCAGTGGTAATGAATTAGAACGAACGGTTTCAAAAGAAAAAAGCGAAGATCCAGTCCAAATGTTATTCTTGCGTCTTTTGTGGCCATTCAATGAGGTCTGCTGTTGTGGTGAATGTGAGAGGAGCGGTTTTTTTTAAAAAAAAATTTAATTGTTTTTTTACCCGCTGCAGGCTTTTCTAAGTAATTTCCAGTATTTTCCAAGTAAAATGTAACTCCCATTCTTAGCTAAAAATTGGGAGGAAAAAAGTCATTTAAAAAAACACCTGTAATTTTTTATTTTAAATTTTATTTCTCTCCACGATCCTCTCATCAACCAACCCACACCCACATTAAGGACGATAGAAGGCTCCAGAGGAGTTTTTCGTCACGTGACCATATCCTTTGCCACGTGACCATGTCATTCCCAACTCACCTCCAAGGTGAAGTGTCCATCGTCATGTCGATTATGTCACTCGATATTGTGGATACAGCTCCGTTTTTGGAAGATACCACATGACGACACACCACATGAGATAAATTCGGTGATATCGATGATACATGCCCAATTGTCAGGCGAATTCGGTGGTTCAAACAACTCACACAATGTATTCTATGCTGAATTTTACACTTTCGATTCCCCAACTTCCAAGCAGCGATACCAACTCAGGGACCTTGAGAATCTGCGCGTGGGGCTTTGAGCCCATAAGAACTCAGCAAATGCACCTTTGTACGTGAGATTCATTTCAACAACAACAACAACTACAACAAAACAGTACACCAAAGCAATTATCGTCAAATATCATAAAATACCATTAACTATTATACAACCAATCATAAATAAGAAGATGTGACTCTTGTGCTTAATCAGAGGCAGAGTCGGCATCCGGAACGGTTTCCAGGGTGACCTTTCGAACGGGAGAGCCGTTGTTGACGGTCTTGTTCTTCTTGATGATCTTGTTGGTCTTGTTGGTGACCTTTCGAGGGATCTCCTCTTCGTCGGACGAAGACACGGACTTTTCAATCTTGGACTTTTCCGACTTGAGCTGCTCGACCACAGAGTCGATGGCTTCGGCGGTGGAGACGGCCTTTCGGATAAGTCGGGTTCGTTCCTTCTTTTCGTCGGCGTTGGTCACGGCCATGGAGTCCAGCTGGTCGTAGATCTGTTCAAGTTTGATCTGGGCCTGCTGAATTACCTTGATTCGCGACGTGTAAGAAGACACGGAGTTAGAGTACTCGGAGTCGGACTGGGTGGCGGCCTTTTTGATTCGCTCGTAAGTCTCGACCGATCGATCGACCACGGAGCCCAGTTTGGCCAGCTGTTTGGACACGTCTTTTTCGGTATCGACAGGAGACGAGTAGACCACGACTGGAAGGGAGGGGTTTTGGGGAGTTTGAGGGGGTGGAGGGGATAGAATTGGGAGGGAGGAGACTGAGTCTTGGCCTTCTTTGCCGCCTTTTTCTTCTTCTCCAACTTCTTCTTCTCCAGCTTTTCCCGCTTCAGCTCTTGTTCGGCTTCGATCTGGGCTCTGGCGGCGGCCTCGGCTTCGGCCTGGGCCTTGAGGGCAGCCTCCTGGGCCTTTGCGGCTCGCTTAGCGGCCTTGGTGGCCTTCTTTGAAGCCTCAGAAGGTCGCTCATCGTCGCTCAGAGACTCGACAAAGTCTGCCAGAGCAAGATCAGGGTCGGTCTGAGTCTCGGCCTTGGCAATCTGGGGCTCGGAAATGGTAGCGGGGATGCCTAGAGACTGCAGGAACGCCACCAGGGGATGGATTTCTTCGGTAGGCTCCTTGAGGTTCGAGTCGTCATCAACATCGGTAGATTCGGAAACAGGCTCGGGCGCAGACTCAGACTCGGTTTTTGTGGCGGGCTCCGAAAGATCAACCTGCAAAGGTCGCTCCTTGTCATCGGCCAGAGTCTCGGTTTCATCTTCATCGTCGGATCGGTAATGAACATTGACTCCGAGCTGTTTGAGAGCCTGAGCAAAAGAAGGGCCGTTTCCAGGACAGCCTGTGAGCTGCGAGTAGTAGTCAGCGAACGCCTCGGCTTCGGATTGCACGGGCTTGGGAGCGGAGTGGGAAAGCGATTTCTGAGCAAGTTTGGCCTTCTCAGTCTCAGCTTGTCGCTTCTCCTCAGAAGCCTTCTCGGCGGCAAGTTTTGCCTCAGCCTCAGCCTTTCGCTTCTCCTCGGAAGCCTTTTCAGCTGCAAGTTTGGCCTCAGCCTCAGCCTGGCGCTTTTCCTCCTGGCGCTTTTCCTCCTGGCGCTTCTCCTCTTCCAATCTCTCGTGCTCGGCAATCTCTTCGAGAGCGGCTTGTCGAGCAGCGTCGGCCTCCTGGGCAGCCTGAAGAGCAGCCTGTCGCTTGGCTTCGGCCACACGGACCTTTTCCAGAGAGGCGGCCTTGGCAGCAGACTGCTGGATCTGCTTCTTCTGCTGCTCCCGCTGTCGTCGAACAGACTCCTGTTGCTGCAACTGCTGCATGTACATGTAGTCAAACAGCTGCTGGGCCTGTTCTTGTCGGAACTGCTGGGCCTGGAGTTGCTCCTGTCGCTTCTGCTCAATGAGCTTCTGATGGAGCTCTTCCTGGCGCTTCTGTTCCTCCAGTCGCTTCTGCTCCTCCTGTCGGAGTCGCTCCTGCATCAACTGGCGCTGATAATACTCCTCAAGAGCTCGTCGCTGAGCAAGCTGCTGCTGGTATTGGTACTGCTGGTACTGCTGCAGCTGCTGCTCGTAGTCATAGGGCGAATAGACAAATTGCATTGTTTCTTGTCTTGTTTGTGAGGATGTGTGATTGTGTTGGTTGACAGAGACGGCGAAATCCCCACCCTATATACACCATTGCCACCTGACGAGAATCATCCAGAAGTTCTGGACGGGTGCATATTATATGCATATTATATGCAAAATCATGCACTCACCACTGAAATAAGGTTATCTGAACCTGGCGGAAATTTGGGGAAGCCGCGAGAAGAGTCTGGAATCGTCGTATTTGCGAAAATGCGCGAAACGCGGATTTCGGGCGATTTTGGGCCTTGCGGGGAAACAGAGTAATGTGGGGAAATGATTGCATTGCCCAGAGAGAGGTCCCGTAGCTCTAGAGGGACTTTTTAATTGCTTACTAATGTGACCGTGGAGTTGTGTGGAAGTTTCTAGAAGGGTGATGAAACCGAAACTGGTGGAATGGTTGAATGCACGTGTTGTAGTATGAGTCTACGCCGTGGTTGAGTCATCTACAATAAATCACGAGTACAAGAACTATAGTATATAATTTTACACCTTTTTTATTTTTTTTATTTTTTTATGTTATATTTATTTTTTATTTATTTTTTTTTATTTTATTTTATTTTATTTATCACCTCCCAGTTTCACATATTCCTATCCTACTTCTGGAGTTTGCCACCCAAATAGAAGATAGGCGACGCTTTTCAAACGTCAGAATGATCCCTGGGGCTTCCGTTATTGGATTGTATGGTATCTCTACCGGTAATTGTAGCTCGTTTCGTACTCTTTCCTCGTATTACTCATACTGCCATACTTCCATGGCCTTCACCGAGAGATTTCCAGAGTATCAACAATCTTACGGCCTAAACGCCAAACGACAGCCGCTCTGTCTCACTTTTGCGCAACTGAAAACCGCTCCAGCACCGAAGACATGTCTCGTACCGTGTTGGTGAGACACTGTTGGTGAGACACTGTTGCTGGGTTCGATTCTGTTGAGACCGGGAGCGAGATCGGAGGTGTTAGTTAGATACGAGTTTTAGAAGTGCCTGATGATAAGAGCGTAAGAGTGGCAATATCATATTGTACGGTATGTACGGTGTGGTACGAGTACGAGTACGTTCTGTTTAAAAAACAAAAAGAAAAAAAAAAAAAAAAACACAAGGGATCGAGCCTTGGTCATTTCGGAAAAATATTCCCACACAAGTTCGAACTCGGACTATTTCGGTTTGTGGTTTTTCGGATATAAAGCCGACTATCCGAGCAGAAAAAAACAAAAAAAACCCTGCCGTAGATTGTGTGTCACGTGACCGACATATCCGACCCGGCTCGGCTCGGGATTTCGTCCAGTCAGTATTTGAATCACGTGACTGGTGGCGTCCGCAAGGCTCCCTTCCACGGCTCTGCCCACCTTTTCTGATGTCGTTTTTTTGGTGCCACAACTTTAAGACATGGAGCAATACGAACATGTTTAGAATTAAAAAAAAATTAAAAAAAAAAATTAGGAAAAACGAGGGAAAAGGGAGAAGGGGCGGTAGGAAAAAAAAAAAAAGACAGATTATATTCATGTTCTCATGTGGCTTCTGTACAACTGATGCCTGCTGTGGGTCTTTGGTGGTAATCTGGTGTTTCCCCCCCCCCCCTTTTTCTTCTTTTTTCAGTTTTTTAAAAATCATTTTGCCACTTTTAATGATATTTTTAATCATTTAAATTATCCATGTGAAACTCGGGTGGGGTCTCCCGACAAGGTCTTCCGACTGGACGAACTTGGACTTGCCGGATTGAAACAAACGAGGGTTCACAAGCGCGGTTTTTCAGTCTTTCTCTGCGCCTCGAAATGTCTCGAAACCACCATGTTGAGTTTTTTGGGGCTGCGGGAAAAAAAGGAGTTCGGAAAGAAGGGCTAAAAAAGCCGATGGGGCGTGGCGAGGGTTTGGGGCCGTTTGGTGCCGTTCGGGACCGCTTTCGCGGCAGATGTGGGTTCTGCGGGGTCGTCCGAGCAGATTCCGGGCTTCGGGGGACTTTTAGGACCTCTGGAGCAGTCGCTAGGTCCTGTTTTATGCCCGTCAAGTGACCGATGGGGTTTCGGAGTTAATTTCGGACTTCGGAGTTAACGTATGGGTAGAGATAGTTGCACAGTTGTATGTACAGTTGTACGAGTCGTATCTCCCTCGAGCGTCACATGACGTTACGTATTATGACTGGCTGCTGAGATTTTATTGCTTTGAGCGAGCGGCTACAAGTAGGTCGGGCAAGGGCAGGGTCAAGGGTGTGGATCAGCCCTTCTGAGGGAGAAGGTGGTTGATGACTGGAACTACTTTGGGTCATATTACAAAAACTGGATGTATTACCGATCTTTACACGTACGAGTAGGAGTAGGAGTAGGCCTGTAGGTCGTCTACTCGTAGGAGTACCCCGCTGCTCCGTTTGAGCCTCTTGGGACCATTTTTCACCCTCATAACGTCCTTCCAGCGTCCTCCTTGCCCTCGTGGCGTCCTTCTCGCCCTCGCATCGTCCTTATCACCCCCTTCCAACCCCTCCAACCCTTCTACTAAATGTCCAGTTTCCAACTCGTTAATCGCGTTCGCACGGTTCGAACCGACGAACCGGCAACCAATCAGTCATCATCAGCATCAGCTCGGTGGGGCAATTTTAAACTCCAGAAATAAACTCAAGGTTTGCATGCGCATGGTACACTTTGTGCTGTTTTTAGCATGGCAGACAAAAGGCTTATGGAAGTTCCGAGAAGAGATAGCGAGCTTGTTTGGCAATCAGAGTCATTATATTACGTTATCGCGTGGCTTTGTATATAAAGGGGGCGGGTCCGCACTCCACCTTTCACACCTCACCACCACACACCCAACGTATCTGTGTGCCCCTTTGCCGCCAAAACGCCACCCGCCACCCAAGTCGCGCATCTCCACGCCCCATTAATTTGATAGCGTGATAAAGCCGAAACCCACAGACACAAACAGACACACCGAGAGACTCAACCAGAGACACCGAGAGACTCAACCAGCACCCCTCGTTTCCGTACTGTCCCTGCCTTGCCACCGTAGTAACGCAGCCATCGAGAGAAATAGAGATACAGACATCGAGACATCAGTCATAGAATAGTCCTACTCACCACACCTACAACCACACCCAACCCCACCACGCCATCCCTACCATGCCCTTCACTGTCAAGTTTGTGTCCGGAAAGTCGTACGACGTAACCATGGACGCCTCCAACACCATCGCCGCCGTCAAGGAGTACCTCCACGAGCGCGACACCACCCTGTCCTCCTCCACCATCGACCTGGTGTTTGGCGGACAGTCGCTGGACGACACAAAGACCATCGAGGAGCTTGACCTCGACTCCAAAACCGTCAACGTGGTCAGCCGCAACGTGGCCAGCCGCAACTCGGCCCCCAAAACCACCAAGAAGAAGAAGCGATGCTCCTTCAACGGCTGCTCCAGCGCACCCCTGCGCATGGTGGGCGACTGCTCCTTCTGTGACGGCAAGTTTTGCAGCACGCACCGACTGCTGGAGCAGCACAACTGCTCGGGCCTCCAGTCTTGTAAGGACCAGCTGCACGAGCAGAATGCATCCAAGCTCCACCGCGAGCAGACCCAGGCCAACAAGGTCTAACCTCCTCCGTTTTGCCAGTGATACCCCGCAATCCGGACCTACACATAGCATGCAACAATCCGTTGCCCTGTATTATAATGAGATATGACCATAATCTGTAGTGCCACTGCCACCTTTTTCCACTGCCACATGCCACACTTCAGATTGCCCAATCTATGTGGTGACGTATCACCTGGAGGGAGGCCACTTGTATCCTGTGCCCCTCCCTAAACCTTATTTGACACAGCAAAGAAAGAAAGATTAAGAGAAAAAAACCGCCGCCACGGTTAAAAGCAACGTTGATCAGGAGGGGAAAGGTGGGGCACACATGATCATACTAATTAAATCGGTCAACGAAAAAATACATAGAAATAGAAATAGAAAAATGTGAAATTACAGAATTAGCGAAACTGAGGTTTTTATATCCGTCACGTGATGATATCGAAGATGGAATGGCTGTTGATTTTCCAAATATTTTTGTTGATTTTATTTAATTATTTATTATCTCCATAAAATTGGAGCAGTGTCATAGGAAAAAAATGTGTGTGGAAAATATGGCATTTGCGCGCAAGAAAACAATGTGTGGAATAATTATGGGGCAAAACACGGAAAAAAATGATATTAAAATAAAAATAAAATAAAATAAATAAAAAATATCCAAATAGAAAAGCCAACATCCGCTACTATCAGTCATCCGTACAGATGCAATGCTGCCTGCGATAGAAGATCATGACGATCGGCTTTTTTCCGACGCAAAACCGTTGCTACATGTTACCCGGCAGGATCGAGTATGTGAAAAGACCATGTGTTGATTGGAGACCTACAGAAGAAATGGAAAATATATAAAAAAAAGAAGGAAAAAAAAACCCGGGAGAACTGAAAAAAAAGCGGGAGAAATGGAAAAAACGGGAGGTAAAAAAGGAAACTGATATTCCCAAACAAATATTTTTCCAATCCAAGACTCTTATCTAATATCCACGACTAAACTTGCTCTAAAATCTTGCAAAAAAAAAAAAAAAAAAAAAAAAAAAAAAAAAAAAAAAAAAGGACCATCGTAAATTATTTAGTGTCTCGAACCGAATACTGAACTGAACTGAGACATAGATCGATCGAAAATATGATGGTAATACTGAACGTCAAACCCATAACGACACATACTTCAACAAGACATTGTAGTAGTGATGGAGAGTACATGCTAGTATGACGTCATGCTTAGTAAGCGGTGTTTTTTGGAAGTGTTTTTCTTATGTAATCAATGGTATTGATTTTGTTTTATAACATCATAATACTAAACTCTATAGAATATGAGAAGACTACCAGGTGTTTCACTGCAGCGTAAGATTTGGCTAATGATTGCTTAGTGATGGAGTAAAAGCCCCGTTAGAAATAAGGTTTGTTAACTAATGTCAAGTAAATGCCGGAAATATCAAGGGAAAACAACAGGGGAACAGGGAGAGGCGATGAGCCACCCCAAACTTCATACACAATATCAGACATGTGACGGGTATCAAACGGTGCGACAAAAGAGCGTAATTGACAATGCACTTGTTACTTGTAGCTCTTCTATGGAGGGCTAACAAGAGGCGAAAGCGGATCACATGTGGATCAGTTAGTATGGTATCACGGTTGAGGGGCTTGTGGCTCTCGACCTAGCGAAGACAAGTGGCGATGGTCATATATCCTGTCTCAAAGCACTTGTGTAAAGCACCCTACAGTATGCGCTATATGTCCGCCTCCACTGGTCGCTCAAACAACCACTCATCTATCGTTTACGTCCTCCAGCTATCGTTCACATGACAAACCACCTCTCTCATCAGACCCTCCGGTATAGTCGTTATCCCGCAACAATAATGAGGGCAACGAGTCTCAGCTGGGTGCTGTGGATCTTGAGATGGGCCCAACGACAGCTCGAGAGCCCCGCGTGAGGTTCAGGTCTTGTAATCGACCCGAGAGTACCAACCAGGATAACCCCGGGAGCTGATAGAGAATCTACGAGCTCGTACTTTGGATATTCCTCTCTCTACGCGGGTGATGTCATTCTAATGTATTGAAACACTATCTAATGGTTCTAATATGGGAGGGAGGACGTAGTGGGTCAAGCAAGGCAAGGAAGGTCCATTCATTCTTGTGTGCGACTATAGAGACACATCATCACGCTCACCATGTGTTGTCGTGCGCAGCATCACGCAATGTGGTATCTAATAATGTCTCTTAATGCCTGCTCTAACAGCATCCAAGACGTTATCGTAGATACCGGCGTTGGGTTTGGCCACCGCATCGGGCAGATCGGCGTCACGGAAAACGCCCGTTCTCACCAGCATACTCTCCCAGCCGTATCGGTTAGCTCCATCAATGTCACTGGCAGGATTGTCTCCCACCATGTACACTTTTTCCCACGACCCCGGCGCCAGGTTGAAGGTCTTTTGTCGCCAGTCGTCGAGCGTCTCCTCGGCAAACTCGTAGGTTTCCCGCACGGGTTTTCCAATGATGGTGGAACGCAGTTTGTAGCCGGTGAGTTCTGTGAACAGCGCCTCGATGGTTGTTCGGAGAGCTCCCTGGCCAAGACGAGGCAGCGGGTACTGGTTGGCCCACAGCAGGTCGTTGTTAGAGAAGTAGATGGGGATGGAGGGCGACTTGAGGGTGGGCTCCGATGGTCGCGGGTGCCAGTTGGCCTTGGTACCAATGTGTCCGTCTTGAGACAGTAGCATGTCCATGACGATCTGGACGTCGGTGCCCCAGTCTCGGGGGTCGTTGAAGATGAATACCGCGTCCACCTTGTTCATGCCACTGTTGGGATCCACCAGCTGGTCGCATTCTTTCTTGGGGAGCACCCAGAAGTCGTCCTTTTCCGTGAGCCGGTGGTACGGCCACACGTGCGGGGTGGCTCGCACAATGTCCGCCGGCACAATCACGTGTTTGAACCCGTACAGTTCTGCCACCTGTCGCGACATGTCGTGGTCTCCGCCCACCACCAGAACCCGTTCATATTGACCCGACAGGCCCCTGAACGGCGTGTGTGACTGTACAATCTGCTGCGGGTCTATGTAGAAGTCCAGCGCCTTGGAGAGCTCCTCCGTTCGCTGCACCTCGGACTTGCCGCCGCCGTTAGTCAGCAGAATCCACGGCACCTGGGCCTGTTCGAGCTCCAGCAGCGCCTGGCGACCCTGCGGAATCGCCTCGCCTCCGTGCATCAAAACGCCGTCGATATCGAATACATAGGACAATTTTGCCGCCGGCGCGGTCGTCAGCAGACGTGTGACTACTCGCTGGCGAAAAATCGGCGCCAATTGGCGTGTTTTGAGCGCTCTGAGCATCGTGTTGTGTTTGTGTAACTAGTTGAGGGAAATTGCGGCACAGATGGTGATGCAGTGTTGAACTTTAATTGCGTAATTTGGTTGGGGTTTTAGTTGGGATTTTAGTTGGGATTTTAGGTGGGATTTTAGTTAGAATTTTAGTTGGGATTTTGGTACTAATATGGTCGTCAGTGGGGGTCTTTTGTGGTACAAATTCAAATTACCAACCGCCACAACACGATTTTTGGGCGAAAGGGATTTGTGATATAATTCAGATAGGTTTGGTTGACGTTTAGTGGAATTTTAGTCGGCACTACTTGACATTTACTGGACTGGACTTGTGTATGGTTTGCTTGGGTTGACTTGTAGTTAGCTTTACTTGACATGGAGTCAGATTACTTGACATTTAGATGATCCTTGTTCATTTCAAATCAGAAGGAAATCCTTCATGACAACACGAAACCACAGCACGCAATTTGACAATTTTTATATAGAAATGTTCGCCACAGCTAGCTCTACTCATCTACATGCTTTTGTGTCATTACGACCTGCTACCACCACTATAACCCCCGTCTATGACATCTTCCACAACTGCATACCGAGACTCATCTCCACAGAGCAAAAACAAGATTTTTTAAGGCGGAAAGGGATCCATGAGTACTACACCATGACTAAAACACATCTTCAAGCCTTTTTGCTCTTTTCCGGATCTTTTTTGGTCATTTTCGGTACATCTCTCTGAATTTTACGGCCAGATATGGGATGGGACCTCCAAAGTACCCTAGAAAAGTACCCTCAAAAGATCAGAGACGCCGAAGGATTTAACAATACCGTTGCTAGAGACACTAGACGTTGTAAATTTGTGCTTTCATTGCTCACTCGGGTACAGTACTGTACAATACTGTACTATGAGACTGACACTGGTCCCTCCTGTGAATCAGAAATGTCCATATATGTTCGTTATAGAGAGGTTTGGACACAAAAAGTAGATACATTTGTAGAGGGCGATCCTGCGTAGATAATGGTGCAAGATTCGGCCCCATAATTCGTCTTTGGTCAAATTCAATTGACCTTTACTTTCAATTTTTGTTCTGTATTTCATTTTTTTATTGTTGGACTTTGTAGGCATAATGTTGGCCTTAGTTGGAGTTTAGTTGGAGTTTAGTATAGCGATTCTCCAGCAATTCTCTAGCAATTCTCTAACAATTCTCCAGCGATTATCAGCAGAATATAGACAAATGTTCTCGGACTCCTTTCTCCAATTCATAGTGATTGGTAACTGTTGGAATGTGTAGGATATTATCATTCTACTACTCTTGTTCTCCTGAGTCGAAAATCCCCATACCTCCATTCTGAGAAAATTGGATACTTACCCACCAACAGTCGCTCAAAATTAGTACCATTGGAATCACCACGTGACCAGAAATCCAACGGTATATTTCTCATTATTCCAGCATCCCTTTGGAGACAACTGATACAAGACATGAATCGCTACAGAAAACATGCCAAATAGTCCAATACGACGACAGACAGAGGGGTTGCGTCTGAGTGTCACCGCAAGGTCAGTCTTTGCACAGGGGTAGCTACTTGGTGTCTTTTGTCGGCCTTGTTGTCCTATCGTCGTGGACCAATATGTCACCCTATCTTTGGGATCATACGAAGGGGAATATCTCGTTTTTGTGGATAGATACGGACATTCTCAATAGACCAATCGTCGGTATAAGGCGACTTTACCATTCTGTGTTTTTTTTCAGATCGCTGTTATGTTTATTGATGTCACTTTTCTCACAATCTGTTTTCTCCACGTGCCCACCTTTACGGAGCCAAGGGAGCACGTTTTTTTGGCAGATAATAAAATAATAATACAATACAACAAAGAAATAAACAAAGACAGAAAAAATTCTTAAAAATTCTTAGAAATTCTTAGAAAATATAATAAAATATATAATAAAAATGACTATCTTGTAGTGACTATCTTGTAGAGAAATAAAATCCAAATATAAATGTGATTATATACGAGTAATTCAATTTAAATCAATTTAAATTAAATTAAATGACTGGAAATGACTGAAAATGACTAACAAAAAATAACAATGGCAAAAACAACAAAAAAAAAAAAAAAATCTAAATAACAAAATAACAAAATAACAAAAAACCAAACAAAAGAAAAGAAAATGCCCATCTCTTGTGCCCTCAACAAGGCGCTTTTTGACAAAGAAAATAGATACGCAACTGCTGTGAAACTGCGTCTTTGTTTGGGCGGATAATTATTGGGCAGTTGCAAACCACGACTACAGGTACAACAGAGTACAGTAGCACGTTTTGTTTGCGCTGTAACGCTGACGACGAAATGGATGTCAAGTCGATTATGGCAAGTGTGGGGAAGGACAACTACGTACCGGTACGATTCTTGGTGCCGATGAGTGGTGGTTAGTGGATGATTTTGACAATACCATTTTCACAGGTTATGAGTTATTGGAGAAGGATTTTAGAGATATCTGTTTGAACGAATTTTTTTGGTGATTTTTTTAGTATAGTTAATTTTTGCTTGCGTTGTAATTCAGAACGTTATTGATTTTATTGGTTTTATTTTTTATTTTTTCAGCACTACAATCAGATAATGCAGATAAGGTGGAGTTGGGAGAGATGGAAACAAAAATTAAATTATATTAATATAGATACATTTTGAGAGGGAAAAGCGACAATGGGATGAATTAGATAATGATTGTAAGTGTCGGTGACTGTCACTCTTGGTTTGGTTCACACCACTTTGACACGACGCTATAACGACACAAAGTGGCACAAACGGGGTCTGCGTGGCACAAACGGGAGTTCAGTGGTACAGAACGACTTTCTGAATGACACAGACAGTCCTCAGTGACACCAAAGACGCTCTCAGTGACACAAACGATGCTCTCGGCGACACAGACACACACCGACCAGCTGCGGTGGTGAGTAGAATGGGCCTCTCCTTCCTGGCTTGTCTAAACACAGACACTGCCACTGGCCCAGACAGAGAGGGGGTACTGACACTGACTGCACAGACATCTCCAGACGACAACAGCTCCCATGGAGCTTGGTATTCTTCTTTGGTTTACTCTCAAATAGCAAGGATGGTGACGTCGACCTGAAATCGACCCTGACACTGGGCACAGAACGACTCGAACAGTCCTTTCAATTCACACTACCTGATTGACTCCAGGGAATCGACGAAATGACTCTTTCGGGGCTCGACCTGATGACCCTTTTCTTTTCTTTGGGACACTATTTGGACGACTCTTGGGATGGGAAGCGTACCACTAAAGTTCCGCTCTGATACTGAAACGACATTGACACGACACTAACGAAGAACAATTGTCATCGCACACGTAGTGCCTTGGAGATTCTCATCACCATGCACACCACCAACAACACGTCACCACCATCGATGTGACACCCTACCCAGAACATTGACTCGTTACCCCACTTCCACTTTCTCCATTCTCATCTCAACATGGTGCAGTATATGGAGCTGTGCACGTAAACTCACCCCACTGCTAGCGGGACACAAAGATACTGTGGTTAAAAAATCCCGATGATTACTCCCATTCGCCTCCTCACTTCAACAACTTCTCGCCACCAGCCACCAAACAAAGACGCAGCTTTTTTGGCCTGCTTACCCCATGCAAGGGCGATGAGCTAGCTGGAACAAAAAGCGAACGAGTGCCGGATTGGCTTTCTGGTTCGACCGCAAACTCGTCACTGTATACTGGTTGGCTTGCAGATGAAGTCTGAGTCGATGTATGTGACGGAGTGGTCCCTCAGGTGACCTCTGAGCTTGAAGTTGGCTCGTATTCGACTTTTTCACACTGCGGAGGCCATTGTCATCTGGCGAGGTCAACTGCGGTGCTTGGTTACTGTGCTCGAATCAATTGCTGACGTTCCTGTGCAATCATCTACAAGTAGAGTCGTGCTATCTACATACAGTACGAGTCCTCGTGCTGAACTCGTACTCTACTCATAGTCCTACTGTGGATACTTCTGCGCTACACTACATTACAACTACAAACTTCTTTTTCAAGCAAACAATCAATTATCTATCATCTCGTTAGCGTCGAGAAGACGGTCCAATCAGGAGATCAGACAATGGCAATGGGGTTCTTCTCCATGGTGTTGGATCGAGACACGGTCTGGGCAAACTTGGCGAAGGGGTCGGAGTCGTCAAAGTCGGAAATGACGGCCTTCTTCTTCTGCTTCTTCTCATAGTGTCGGAAGAAAACTCGCTTGGCCCACTTGTACATCTCGACGCCAATGACGAAGAGAATGAGACCGAGGACGGCAACGCCCCACTCCCAGGAAATGCCCTTGTGCAGGAAGACCTTGTCGTTGATGACGGGAATGTACACAACGGGGAAGACGGTGAAGAAGCCGAGAATGACGGACCAGAAGAGGAACTGGTTAGACCACAGGTCCTTGAAGACCTGGGTGTAGGGAGTCTCAGAGTCAGGGTGCATGGCAAAGACGGATCGTCGCATGTCAATCACCTCCCAGGCGAGCACGAGCAACATCCAGGTCATTTCGACAAAAGCCAGGGCTCGGGCTCGGTAGACAAAGTGGCAAGACTCGGAAAACTCCTTGTTACAGTCCACTCCGAGCTGGCCCTTTCCGTCGGCGTACACGACAATGACAAACGAGGCGATACAGATGGCAGCGAGCCAGAGACCATAGATGACCATGTCGGTGATGAGCTCCCAGTTGAAGAGACCCTCCTTGGGGTCACGGGGGGGCTTGGTCATGATATCGGGCTGGGCAGCCTCCACTCCGAGACCCATGGCGGGGAAGGCGGAGGTGATCATAATGATCCACAGAACCTCGACGGGAGACAGGGGGAAAACGGAGAAGCCGGTGTCGTCCTGGAAAACGAGACCGAGCAGCAGGAAGAATGCCTGGCCAACGTTACCGGCCAGCAGATGGAGGACAAACTTCTGGATGTTGTCGGCCATTCGTCGGCCCTCTTCCACAGCGTTGAGAATCGAAGCAAAGTTATCGTCAGAAAGCACAATGTCGGAGGCGTCCTTGGCCACATCGGAGCCGGCAATACCCATGGCAATACCGACGTCGGCCTTCTTGAGAGACGGCGAGTCGTTGACACCGTCTCCGGTCATGGCGGTGAATCGGTTTCGTCGGTGCAGAGCGTCAATCATTCGGACCTTGGTGGCGGGGGCACATCGGGCAATAACTAGGGGCAGAACAGGGAGCGCGTCAATCTCTTCGTCGGACAGAGCGTCAAACTGCATGGCAGTCATGACCATGACGTCGACAACCTCCTGGGGGTAGTGGTACAGGTTGACGGGGATGATGCCGACCTCCTGGGCAATGGCCTTGGCGGTTCCGGGGTGGTCTCCAGTCAGCATGTGGACGTTGATGCCAGCCTCGTGACACTTGGCCACGGCGGGGGCAGACTCAGCTCGAGGGGGGTCGTAGATTCCAACCAGACCGAGGAAGTGGAGATCCTTCTCCACATCGGCACGAGCCTTGGGGTCCTCGGAGGCGTCCATGGGTCGGGTGGCAAAAGCCAGCACTCGCAGACCCTGCTTGGCCAGAGTCTCCATCTGCTTCTCAATCTCGGCAACGCAGGTGTCGTCAAAGGTGGCGGTGTCGCCAGAAACGGGGTCGGTCCAGGTGGTGACACAAGCGAGGACTCGCTCGACGGCACCCTTGGTGAAAATGACTCGGGACTGATCGGGGGCATCATAGATGGCGGACATTCGCTTGACAGTGGAATCGAAGGGGTGCTCGGCAACGTGGACCAGGCCCTGCTGCTTCATGAGCTCCTCTCGGGACTTGCCCAGTCGAGAAACAAACACCTGGATGGCGATTTCGGTGGGGTCACCGGTGGCCTTCCAGGCGCCCTCGTTGTCAGTGAAAACCTCGGCAATGTTGGCCAGAGAGGCACAGTCGATCCAGTTTCGGAACAGGGGACTCTGCTCATCGGTGTTTCGTCGCGACACGTCGACCATGACGTCGTCGAAGGCACGGGGGTCGTCAGTCTCTCGTCGCTTGGCGTACTCAGTCTTGGGGTCCCAGGGCAGCAGGTCGGTGACTCCCTGCTCGGGGTTGAAGGGCTCCTCAGATCGTTCCACAGTGAAGGTTCCGACCGAGGGGATCCAAACCTTTCGGGCAATCATCTTTCCTTGGGTCAGGGTTCCAGTCTTGTCGGAGCAAATGTCGTTGACGGCTCCAAGAGCCTCCAGGGAGTCGAGCTTTCGGACAATGACGTTTCGGCGGACCATGACCTTGGTTCCAACGGCCATGGTAATGGTGAGAACAACAACGAGGGAGGCGGGGATCATGGCGAGGGCGGTGGCAATGGCGTAGACGGCCACCTCTCGGTTCACGTCAAACTTCTGGGCGGCCATGACGACGATGGCGAAGATCACGGCGATACCAAACAGGTAGAGAGCCAGCTTGGCCAGTCGTCGCTGCAGCGGGGTTCCGACGTTGGTTCCGAGGAAGGTCTGGATGAAGTCTCCACAGGTGCCGAAAAAGGCGCCCATGTAGTCTCGCTTTCGGGCTTTTCCAAACTCATCTCGCTTGACGGGTCGGAAGCCTCGGTCCTGGCCCTTGAGCGACTGGGCAATGACTCCGATCTCGGTGTTCATTCCAGTGGAGGTGACGATTCCCTTGGCTCGGCCCTTGGAAACAATGGAGGAGGAAAAAGCCATGTTGATTCGGTCGCCGACAGGCAGGTTGATATCGTCGAAAACGATTTCGGCGTCTTTAGCAATGGGTAGGGACTCACCGGTCAACAGAGCCTCGTCGGTCTCAAAGTTGACCTGCTCGATAATTCGGAAGTCGGCGGGAATGGTGTCGCCGACCTTGACAACCACGAGGTCGCCGGGAACAATGTCGCCGGAGGGCACAGTGGTATCTTCTCCGTTTCGAATCACTCGAGCGGTGGGAGAAGACAGCGATCGGAGAGAGTCCATGGTCTTTTCGGCGTTGTACTGCTGGATGACTCCAACCAGCACGTTAATGCCCAGAACGCCGGCAATGACACCACCGGCAATCCAGTCTCGGATTCCGAACGAAATGCACATGGAAATGATGAGCACCAGAATCATGGCGTTGGCCACCTGGCCGACAATGACCTTGATGAGCGAAATGCCCTCGCCCTCGTCGAGCTGGTTGGGGCCCACCTTGGCGAGACGGTCCTTGACCTCAGAGTCGGAAAGACCCTGGTGAATGTTGGCATTTTCCTGCTTGGTCACCTGCTCAATGGTTTGCACGTAAGGAGGAGGCACTTCTAGAGCGGTAGAATTGGTGACTGTTCGAGCCGTGGTGGAGTTGGAGGAAACTCCATTTTTCTCAGACATGTTTTTGGCAGAAGTGGGGGTGTCTGGTTTTGTGTGGGTGTTTGCGATTGTGTTTGCGATTGTGTGAATGTTTGTGTGAGTGTAACTGTTTGTGTTTGTGATTGGAGTTAGTCGGTTCGTCGTTAGTCGCGTTTAGTGTGTTAATCGCCTCACAAGATGGTTGTCTTTCAAAACACGGGCACCCGTCGCTTCTTATATATTGGCATGAGATCGAAATGCCCAGACTTGTAGGGTTAGGGTAAGTCAAAAGAGACCCAACAAGGTTATATGTTTGGAATAGGGTTTGGCTTTAGATTTGGATAGAATTTAGATTTTGCTGGCCTAAAGTGAACTCTAACCTTGTGTTGCGAGGCGGCAACTGTGTAGTGGTGCCGTTTGGTGATAGCAGTTGTTGGCATTGGAATTGACCCGATTGGTGTGTGAGGGAGATTTTGGGAGATTTAGGAGGCGCTATATACAATGATTTCCGATTGTATGTGTATAAAATTATGAAAATAATAAGGGAAAATTAAAATGTAGAATCAATTTTTTTTCTGAATGAACTATTACGAAATATGTAACCAACTCAATGTGGATTCACGTTATCCGAGATCGAGAGGTGTTCTTGGATTCTCTGGGCTCTGCTAAATGTTCTGGTGTATCTCTTATTTGTGTATCTTCACCGGTTCATTTTTAAATATTTTTATTTGTTTTATTTATTTAGTTTTTTTATACTTTAATTTAATTTAATTGAATTCCTCCGCCAGAAAGACCTCTTCAACTATCCCAAGAAACACCATTTGGCTCTCATATCCCTTTTATCTCGTCTCTACAACCCCCTCTGGACTCTGCAACGTCACATATCGATACGACCCTACTTTTTAGACGGTTTTGACCGCCATTTTTTTTGTTTTTTATTTTTTTTATTTTGACATTTGTTTGTCTTCAGAAAACGTCCAAAAGAGCCCAAATAAAACCGTTGGAAGTCAAAATCGCCCATTTCTTCCAGTTTCGAGCCCTCACAACCCCCAAAACCACTTCCCTCGCCACAAAAGCCCTCCAAAACCCGCCAGTTTCGCATTTCCCAAACTCAAAAATTCAAGGTAGTATCTCTATCTTGCACCGCACTGCACCGCAGGAGATGACCCCAGAAGTTTGTCGAAAACGGGCCAACTAAACCAAAATGTGGATCTGGAGGTGTCATGTATCGATTACTCGTCAATTCCCATCAATATCGCGCTCGAAAAATTGTCCTGAAGGTCTCGTTGGTTCCGCCAAAAGCCGTCACACGACCACGTCTTGGCGGGTGGATATTTTTGCCATGTATTTCGCAACAACGGCATTTTTAAGTCTAGTTTAAAACACAACCTTGGGAAAGTCTAACTTTATGTTTTGTGAACTTAATTACAAACCCAAAAGAAGGCTATCTCTAAAACCTTGTTTCTGACCTAACCCTGACAGTTTGCCCCTAAGCTCACCAAAGTTCGTAACGGCGAATGCGGCTGTGTTAAGAGTCCGACGGACCCGATGGGCAAGACGAAACCAGGCGCTGGGGAAAACATAGGGTATTTGCACTGGTCCCTAACCCAATCCCCAACCCTCGGTTATCGTTTTATCCCCTAACCTCGGAGTTATACGTCTTGTCCCCGCTGGCCAAGCCCTGGGCAGTTGTCTCTTTCTTGGCAGATAGAACCGTCACGTGCGGACGGATCGAATGCTCATTGGTTATTGGTTACCCTAACCCTGGATAGTTTCCTGAAATAGCCCATTTTGTTATCTAAGTTATCGTCAGGCAGAGCCGATTAGGGTCAGGGTTGGGTTAGGGTTGTATTAGGGTATCTGGATTAGGGTAACGGGATTAGGACAACGGGCTTTGACACGATGGGAGTGGTAATATCGATGTGTGGCTTGACAATATTAGTCGATGGAGGAATCACAAGTGTTGAGGTCCTATCAGCTTTTTTTGAAGACAGTTTTTTTATTAGTTGTGGGTCTCGTTTGTTTGTTTTTACCGTTATTTTATTTTTATTTTTTATTTCCTTTATTTTTATTTTTTTTTGTTTTCTTTCGTTGTTCTACTATACCTAATGCCCCAAAGCAGCCCAGTGCAGGAACACGTTTTAGATCAGTCCTATTTGGTTGGTTCGGATCGTACTGTAGCGACATGCAGAGGTGTGGGGAGGATGGCGGGAGTGCATGTATTTTTCTCTGATTTACCATTTTTCGCTGATTTATCTTTTTTTTATTCATTTTAGTATTTTATTGTATGGTGATTTATTTTCGTGATTTCTCCATTCATCGTATATTTCAAGTTTATTCAGTTTAAATTTTGTACAAATGAGAATCGAATTCAACGACGAAATTCTCGTCGTCTCGGCGTCTGAACAGCCATAAAAATATTGTGCTATGATACTCGATATTCATTACTACCGTTGCAGCATCCAGAAGCCCGCAAATGTATAATAGAAGTCGTCCCTAACCCGCCATAAATACTACAAAAATTCTCTCTGGCCGAATGACACGTTCCAGATTCTCAAAAACACGTTTTTTTATACTTTCCCAGCCGCCTGTAGATTGTGCGCAGTGTGGTTTTGGACATCTTTATTTACGCTGACTTTTCCCGATTTTATTGATTTCTCGTTTTCTAAGTTTTTTTATTCAGCCGCGCGGGCAACAGGGTCGTGATTTCGTGCAGGTCAGAACGGGCGCAATACCTTCAAAAATTACTGTTTGAAGGTCCTTCCGAGTTCTCCAGTGTTCCATCCATCTTCGGGGCTCTCGGTATTGGTCACGGGAGCATTTCCCGTCGGCTTCTGAGGATCCTCCGGTCCGTCATAACCACATCTCGTCGGCATTTAAATTGGAGTCAGACAAAGGAGGTGAATATCTTAGGTTAGACGTAACCTAATTCTAAAACTTAATTTAAATTCTGTTTGTCACTCTGTGTTAAACTCAAAAAAACAAAACGTGTTTTTAAGTTGAAAAAATCTTGACGAGAAAAAGGGATGTAAAAATCCTTCTCCGGAGCCCCAGAGATAGGCCGTTACATGTTGATAAATGTGCAAAACTTGATTCCCCAGAACATTGGTCCATTTCCGCATCAAAAAACCTCCACACCTCCAAAAAAACAACATTAACCATCTGCACAAAAATATGCACATGCACTCCACCGACAGTTACCCTACCGGAATAAAGTTGATGCACAACACCTGAGTACATCACCATGTTGGTTGTTTTTTTTGACTTGGGTCGAAAAAAGTCTTGGTAGTAATACTGCAGAGAAGCACGTGAAAGAGAAGGGAGAGGGAAGGGGCAACGGGGGTAGAAGGGAGGGAGGGATCACGTGACGGTTCGTTTTGAGGGGTTCTAGTTTTTTTTAGGTTATTATTTGGGTCTTGAGGATCTTTGTGATATGAGGAAAGGGGGTTTGGGGTTTGGGGGGTATTCTGGTGTGTTTTGAGGGGGTGTACTTTGGATATTTTGGTGTATTTTGAATTTTTTGGTATCTATTTATTTTTATGTGAATTTTATTGGATTTTATTTGGGGATTTTATTTGGGGATTTGTATATATTCTTTTTATTTATTTCTTTTCTTTTCTTTTCTTTTCTTTCATTTATTTATTAATTATCTAGTTATTCTGAATGGTTCGATATCTGTTCGATGACTGTTCCTCGCTTAAAATGCTCAGATCCAAACCTTAATTGCCGGGATAATAACGTTTACATAAGGTTTGTGACTCAAGCAATGTCTCAATTGTCGCGTGATAACTCTCTTTTGATTGGTCCGGGCGGCCCGGAGGCGGAGTTCCGAACCTCCGGTTTTGACCGAGGGATGGGGCTGGCGAGTTCAGGAAAAAATTAGCCCACGAATCGTCACGTGAGCTACTGGCAGATATGTGTTGTGTTTTCAGGGTGTTTCGTGACCCCCAGATGCTCCAAAAGGTCCCTCGGCTTTTGTCTTGTTTTTTTGTGTTTTTTTTTGCGGTGGTCTTTACTCCCAACAAACCTTATTATTAACGATAGGCGAATGTGGCGTTGTGGCGCGGCAAAAAGAGCACAGAAAAAGCAGGGATGCTGGCGGTTTGTCAGCAGGGGAGCAGGGGCGCGTTTTCAGGAGTGGAACGTGTTTGGAGGGCGTTGGGGAGATTATCGGAAGTTTCCGTTTTGAAATCGGAGCATTTTTGGAAGATTGGGAGTGAAGGTGAGAGTAAAGTGACATAAAATAAAATAACATAAAATAAAAAGATGCAACAAGCGGCTCACAAAAGGGTATTATCGTTCCAAGAAGGGGAACAAAACCACTTCTCACATAAAAGCGGCCACTCTGAGTCCAACGGAGTTTGCCGATTTGCGCTCTGATCTCTATAGCGTCCACAATGTTGCAGAATACATAAATGGTTCTGTTGAATTGTTCTTGTTTTTCTCAGTTCAGTTCTTCACTCCCGATATTTCCAGTTCGATTCTCGCTTGGACAAATTATTAATCAATTGGACCAAAAATGATTAATACAAGTAATGCAAGTACCACTTTCATGTCACCGGAGCCACCTTGTACAAGTGCTTGTACTCGTAGGCCCTTTGGCGAGCAGTTTCCACCTCCCGACTTGAAACAAACCCTCAAATATTCTGATACCTAACTCCACCCAATATGCCCCTCCAATCCAGCTCCTACAAGTCGGGGTTGAGACTGCACCAAAGACGGTCACGTGATGACGACGACATTCCACGTGACAGAACGATAAGACCGATTCACGTGACCAGACTCCTGTGCGTTAGTGCAGATGGGCTACAAGTACGAGTACAGTATACGCTGTACTACAACAGTCTCATTGTTCCCAAGTCGGCGGTTTAGCCGACACACGCCAGATAATCACGATTTAGCCGCCCGATCGGATCTCCATCTATCAGCGTCATTCGTTTCGTCAATCGCATACGTCATTATTTCGTCATTTTTATCCCATCCTGTGTTTCGTCTTGCATCTTGCGTTGGATGTCTCATCGGGATCGTTCAAGTGCATACTGTTGTTTGCTAAGAGCAACAAAGACGGAGTTATCGGCTGATCACTTTGAAAGCTGCGATTCGGGTTTCGATTCATTGTGAGACTTCATCGGTTCTGAGCGATATATATTTCAGCGTACGATACGGGGTAGAGTATGTACTGTTGCAACTGTTTTTGCGAAAAAAAACATCGGATCGAACGTGGAGTCAAGTGTAGAATGAGGGAGGCAGTCGGTTCGATTTTGATCCAACACCATGTATGTCCAACGAAAAACCTGCCAGGCGGAGTTGCTGCAACCGGGCACGTGATCCGGTTGAATTTGTATGAGAAAAACAGGAAAAAAACAGTAAAAAACAGGAAAAAATGACACAAAACAAAGACTCGGTTACCATTATTATGTCAATATGTCATTCGAGCACAGGTATGAGCACAGGTATGTAGTTTTAGGTACTTCTACTTTTATCGACACTAATAATCGACTCTGACGAAAAAGAAAAAGGGAAAAACCGTTACAAAGCTATGGTTCACGAACGCTCAAGACATGTTTTGCGTTTGCGGATCGTCAGTTTTGTTTTCTCTTTTTTTTTTCTCTTTTTTTCCGTCTAGTTGGCTAAATGCAAGTTTTCAGACACTGCAATTTGCGAAGCAAATATCTATTATATCGGAAATTGAGTGTCCGCCTTGGACTCGTTGCGAGTGCAGGTAGCAAACCAATCGATCGAGAATACGATACAATGTGAAATGGGGCGTATGATGGTTCAGTTGTGAAATCTGATCCTCTTCTGGCGGTCTCGCGATGGTCGTATTGGGGATTGAAGGATTGAAGGAGTGAAGGATTGAAGGATTGAAGGATTGAAAGATCAGAAGAGACTAGAGTGAGATCAGTGGGATTCGAGGGAGATCTGAGTGATAATATAGAAGAGATAACAGCACAAAAATGGGGTGAAGACTAAAGAGTGAAGAGTGAAGAGTGAAAGCGGTTGTCGAAGTGGCTATTTGATCTCCCAAATAGTCATCCATTGTCGAAGCAGTAATTTGTTGTCAAAAGTCACTATTTCAGTCATCTTTCAGTCATCTTTCAGTCATCTTTCAGTCATTCTCTCTAGACCTTGGACTCATTCCGCGATTAAATCGAAGCTCATCCAATTCACTCACAAACGAGAATCCAGTCACCGGATCTACTCTCAATCACAAACAAACCGTTATAATTGAGCCAGAGAATCCATTGGAACATTCCTTTCCCCCCTCGAGGCCCTCCTTGCAGACATAAATACTACACACTGGTGCCTTGTGGAACGTTTCATCAGGGGGTTGTGAGTACTTTTCACGTGACTTTTCCATACTCCTCACATGACTTTTCCAGATTCTTCTCGTGATTTCTCACGTGACTCTCCAGCAGTACGTGTGTCAAAAGACATCCTCAAGGCAGAAGGAGGATTGAAGACTGGAGAAGTACATACCATACACTGCACTTCTCTTCGGCTCGGGCAATTAAAGGCCCAAAAAATGAAAATAAAAAAAGCAACAAGGCCGGATACTTAACAGAGATATCTTTCAGCAGACTCTCTGCTCCTATTTGTACTCAGGCCTCCGTGTATTGAACTATCGGATGAATAGCGACTCAATAGGAACGACTCCGTACGAACTTCACTGTGATTACGTCAGCTACCGAAGGGTGTACTGTATCATGGTCACCTTTTTTCACTGAAAGAATGAATTAAATGACTGTTTATGACTTTGTAAGTCTTAGAGAACAGGCACCATCTACAGTAAATGTATCTTCCGCCTGTGTCAATCCTTTAGACTGTTTTTTGAGGGAAGAACGGTCAAAGTCCGTACTATCGACGGTGTTTTTCACTTTTTCCTGGGTCCAAGGTGAATAGCATAGGGCACCAAAACATCTGATTATTAGTACTTCGCGATCCCAAAGTGAGCCTTCTACAAATATGGGGAAGTATGGGGGTGCTAGGCTACACTAGCGGGTACTCCAGACCGCCAAAGAATAGTTTGTAAGCTCAGACACGTCCTAGAAGTACTTGTAGCGCCATACAAGACCACAAGGGTAGCCCCAATGGCAAGCTCATCCCGGGAGACGGTAATAGATCGACCCACTGTACTTGTCGTATAGAAATTGGTAAGTCGGGGACTACTGTACTTGTAGGTATAGTGTGTATTGTACTGTACTTGGTATATGTAGTCAGCTCTGACACCAAAAGTGACATATGTCAGAGTGATGTCAATCGAATCCAATCCACGGACTTGTCCGCCTCATTAACTCGACTCAAATGGCGTTGATCGACTCCAAAGTCCACTCCACCAACTCCACCAACTCCGCGAAGACAATTTGGAGACACTGGGTAGGGTATGAGTAGGTACAGTACAGTACATAGATACCACTCATGGTCTAAATGACAATCACATGACCAGCTCTAGATATGAACAGATGAACCGACACGGACGATGACGTTCTCTAAAAGTGAGGTGATATGGATCAGAGATAAAGAGTGAGTGATAAAGAGTGAGTGATAAAGAGTGAGTGATAAAGAGTGAGTGATAAAGAGTGAGTGATAAAGAGTGAGTGAGGATGAGGGTGAATGATGAAAAAAGGGAGTGATGACCGTCAACTGACTGACGAAAGACAATCAGCTATTTTTAAAACAACTTGTGACTCTTCAACAATTACACGAGTACTGTTCGTTTCGTTTCGTACATTCGTTCGTTCATTCTTCGTTCTTTTTTTCCCGTTCCGTTCCGTCTCGGTCTCGTTCCGTCTCGTCTCGTTCCGTCTCGTCTCGTTCCGTTTTTATTTCTTCTTTTTTCCTCCCGTCCTTCTATCTCCCTTCCTCTGTTCATAATCTTCCGCTCTATCGCTTATCTGAACAAGAGACGGGCCTCCTCTTATCAATATTCCCCACTTTTTCTGTTTTCTGTTTTGCTGTTTTTTATTTTTTATTTTTATTTTTATTTTTTTCAATTTTCAATTTTTCAATTTTCAACTTTTATTTTTTTATTTTTCAATGCTTTTGTGTAATATGTCAAAATAAGGTTCCGACTTCCGAATCAGGACCTCCGAAAACGGACACCTTCCCCAGCCGACCGTTCAGCCGCCCGGCCCTGTTCGGAAGCCCGATAACCGCAGATAAAGTCACGTGATCCAACGGAAAATGGGGTAGTGAAGTACAATTAGCAATTCTGTTGGCAATTCTCTGGACATTTGGGGATTTCGAGCGATATACTGGAAGATGTATTTTGTTTCTCTGTATTGTTGTTTGATTATGGCAGGGAACTCGGTACCAAATTGGGGTTTAATATGGTAATAATATGGTAAAAATATGGTAAAAATGTGGTAAAAATATGGTGAAAATATGGTGAAAGATGGTGATAACCGAAGCGCGGGATCCGGAATCGAATCGGCGGAGTAAGATAAAACAAATGGATTTATTATTATTATTTATTAAAATCGTCTTAATTCGACCTTTCGATCTCCAAACTACTGTATCAACTTGTGCAGTCAGGTGTTATAAATTACATGTCTAATATATAGATGGTCTATCGTCCATGGGTTGTTTCAAGGCGTTTAGGAGCTAGAAAATGGGCTTGTTTCTGTTGACAGCTTGGGTCTGGGTTTGCACTCCGGTAGCGCCCAGAACGGTGTTGAGATGGTTGCCCTTGGTGAAGTCGACGGTATCCAGACACTCGTCTTCCGGTATTTCTGTCTGGAATTCAATGGTTGCTTTCCCCGCCCGAAACTCCGACGTGCTGACAATCTGCTTTGATTCCTTTTTTTTGCGCTCCGTGACCCGCGCCTCGGTGGTTTTGCGCACGTAGCGACCGTAGACTACCACTTCGGCGACCAGAATCAGCAGGCCTCCCCAGATAGCCAACAGCGCCCGCGCAGACACGCCCATGCCGGCGGAGCTCTTGGTCCAGTACCAGATGGCGTACGAGACAGAGACGACCGACAGGGCAATGTTGAAGATTGTGGTGATCTGGTGCTTGAGTTCTTTGGTCTGTTGACTGACGGAGGGGGCTGTGAGGTCGGTCGAGTGCACCAAATGGTCATTGAGGCCCCTGGTCGTAATTTCTGGCGCCGATTTGTCCACCAGCAGCTGCTGGTAGTCGGCCTCTTCCAGCAGCCGTTTCTGGGTCTCCAGAATGCGCAGAAACTCGCGCGTCTTCTTCTTTTTCTCTGGTGGCGGCGGGCAGTAGACGCTGGTGCCGTGGAGAAGATAGGGGAGATTGAAGGGTCCGTATTCGTGGGTGCGGGTGGCTCGAGAGCCCTCAAAGACGCCGTTTCGGGGCTTGAGTCGCAACTTGCCGCGGATTTTCTTCTGCAACGCCTTGGACAGGTTGATGAGATCAACGTGCGAGATGGACGGTGATTCCGGCGACAATTGTAGCAGTTTTGACAGCGATGGGGAGTAGTGCGGTGACTCTTTCAAGCCACCCGGATGCGACTCATCCTTGTCGCCCAACTTCTCATTGCCGCCACCAACCGGCATCTTCTCTTCTGTCTGTCGAATGACTCCGCGCTGGCTGGGAAACTCCCACGCCACCTGCGCCAAATTCCACTCCTTCTCCACGCTCTCGGGCGAGTACTTTGTGTAGAAGGACTGGAAAATGACGATGGCGTCCCGGATCCGGTGCGTAACGACCAAGTCGACCATTTTCTGGAGTGGTGTGATGGGCTCTGGGACTCAATCGCACCTATACGCATATGTAACCTTATTTTGATTCCTGGGAAAAAAGGTCCGAAAACATCTCGAATATCGGTTCCAGAGGAAAATGGATAAAAGGAGAATATTTGGGTGTCTGAGAGCTTGCGAATGGTACCAATTTCGGCGATAATCGTGCATTTTTGGCGTGCTGTGAATTGAGGAGTTCTGTAGAGCGATCTCAACACGCGAGTAAAGGTGAAAATAGCTCATCTGGGGTGATAAAATGGATTGATACGGTCGCAATAACGTACTGTACTTGTAGGTTGTCATTCCATGCGACTGTAGCGTAGTACTGTAGGTAGATACTGTATTGTACATACTCTGCTTGTTGACATACAGTCAATTTGTTAAGAATACTTATACATACAATCAATTTGTTGAGAAATACTTGACCTTCAGAATGGACAGATCGGTTTGGAATTTTACGCGGAATGTCGTTGAAAATATATAATTGTGACAAGAGAGCAAACAGAGACCCCTAAAGAGTCCCAAAACTGGCCCTCCAGCCCACTTATTTGTCAATAATGTCACAACAAAACTGAATGGAATGTTCTATACTCTTTAGGTCCAAGTTGGAGACTGAATCATCCACAGACTCATCCACAGAATCATCTCCCTCCGAAAGTCCGTAAACGAGTCAAATACAACCCATATTCTCTTATTTTGAACTCTCCATCTTCCTGTTGGCTCTTTTAAGCCCCTGTCGATGTGTGTTCCTGTCCGGGGAGGTGGTTTGTTCAGACACTGTCGCCTTGAACTGGCATATTTTGCCAAAAAAGGACGAAATTCAACAAGTGGTATTGAAAACAATCAGTTTCATTCTCTCATGTGATAATTCCCCAAAGATTGTACTTACAAGTATTCTCCAATGTCCACTTCCCCCGGCCCTTCGTTCAATGTGCGAATCTACAACCGTCGGATTCAATTCCCGGTTGAAACATACTTGGAAAGACAGAAAGAGAGATCTGAACATATTAATGGGTTCGTCTCATCCTGGAGAATATAATGGTCAACTCCACAGCTACAACACTCAAAAATTGATCTAGTGTTGGGCTGAGACAATGAAACTCAGAGAGCGCGTCCAGATCACCTGGCTTTAGAGAGTATTCGGTACAAATTTTGACTAAATACTCCACAGCCCCAGCTATCTACTGAGCTAATTTCTGGATCAAAAACGTTCTTTTCCTCATCTTTCAGCGACATTGTTACCTCTTTACTTGAAGATAGTTTCAGAGTATCTCGAGGCGGCTTAGATCCCGAGTTTTACAACCAGCCAGAATAAAGTCACAGGAAGTCACGTACATTCACGTACAGTCAGGGGAAATCATCACGTGACTTCCTCATATCTCATTTCACCTCTGTTCTCCATCTTCACTACGGTGTCGACTACGCCAACTGGCACTGAAGTGCGATACTGGTCATAACACCAAACCTGTTAAATATAATAATATGCGTGCCGTGCACGCTTTTCATAACTCATAATCTGGGACCAAGTGACAAAATGAGGCGTCCCAGTCCCTCTGTGTTGCAACAACGTCCGAACGACGCCGAAGATACGCGCGACCGAAGCCTTTAGATCATTCCACATGAGTCCCTTCTCGCTTGCTAAGCGGTCAAGGCATAACAAGAACCAACAATAAACATACCGGCAAACGCACTGGTAAGACACACCTTTTGTGTGCCTCCAAAACCAATGGCGGTGCCGTACATCTGCAGCCCAATGATGCACAGAAACCCGCACGTCATGCCCATAATTGACCCATACAGAATATCGGTGGCATCCGTATGCAGGTTCTGGTGCCGGAACATGAGCCAGGCCACCACTGCTCCCAGAGGTTGGGAACAGCCGCCCAGAATGGACGCCAGCAACACGGCCTGCCACTTTTTCCGAAGCGACGCGTAAAAGGGAAATGCAATCGTGAATCCCTCGGTGAAGTTGTGAACCACCAGCGACAGAAACACGTTGAGCCCGAGCTCCTTGTCTGCGTGAGAAGTGGCAAAGGTGATGAAGCCCTCGGGAAGCTTGTGTAGAGTGATGGCCAGACCCGTCTGAAGCGCAATGGAGTACAGATGCGAACGTCGGGTGGAAACATGATGGTGATGGACCTGGTGTTCCAGATCAGTGTCATGATCGTGATCGTGATGGTCGTGATCATGATGGTGGTCGTCAAGAGGATCAATGTCGTCTATGTCCTCTCGATCATGGTGAACGTGAGCATGGTCGTCCTGGAACCGGAATTCTTCTCCGGGGTAAGCAAACGGCTCTTCAAACGGATCGGGGTCGCAAATCACCTGATCCTCGGGCGCACAACAGTCGCCACAGGTGTATCCTCGACACTCTCCGACAGGAGCCGCTCCCTTGATGGTTTCATGGGCCAGATCGAGAATCGACCGCTTTCTGGGAGCCACATGGAGCAAGGGGGTGCTTTCGGACATTTCTCCCGCGGGGATCACGTGTGTGTGGGTCGCGTGGGTGAGGGGAGAATCCTGGTGATGCACGTGATGGTGTCCACCATGGACGTGACTGTGGGTTCGTGTCTGGGTGTGGGCACGTGGTGGTGGTAGTTCAGTGTGGGTGTGGCTGGAGGAGGAGGTTGCGGTGACGGCGCTATCTTTTCGTTCGTCTCCGTGCACGCAATGGACGATTGATTTGGAGGTGGCGGCGTGAACCAGGTAGTTGATTCCGGCACAGACAATGACGCCGCTGGTGAACATGACCAGAACCAGAAAGTTGCTTTGTTGGGGCGTCAGCAGCTCCGAGTGTTCCAGGTAGACCAGCGCCTGGGGAAACAGTCTGTAAAGAGCGGTGAAGATGAGAATGCCGCCTGACAGCGACAGCGAGATGATCAGAAAGCCCTTGGAGTTCCACAGATCCTCCGTTTCGCCCGCAGGTTCTCCGGTGATCCAGCCCTTGAGGCGTCGGAACCCGTAGATGACGCTGTCCACGTAGAGAATCAGACAGCCCAGAATGCAGGCCACCGACGACGCAAACGTCAGAAACCACGCCTGCTCGTCGCCCGTCAAATGGTCCAGGTCTGGAAGTAGCGATATCATTCACGCGGATTGGGGTGCTGTTTGTTGCACTGTGTGTGGCACTGTAGTGTAGCACTGTAGTGTAGCACTGGGGATCGAACTGAGGAGGGTGGAGAGAGGTGGAGAGAGGTGGAGAGAGAGTAGACAAGAGTTGGTCGTAGGAGTTGCGGCCACAATCGTAGTCGTAGTAAAGCGGAAACCGTTAAATGTCGCAAGAGATGAGTCGCGTACGGCTGCATATAATGTGTGTTTCGGATTAAATAAAATTGTAGTTTGCAATTGCCTTTTGGCTAATTCTGCACCTTGGTGGTGAGAGCGGAATGGCAAGCACCAGAGATGGATAGAAAGCGGTCCGGGGATTTATAAGCACCAAAAAAAGGTAACGGAAAAATCGACAAAAATAAAAGGATTACATAAGCTTTATCCTTCTATTTCCCCATTTTTTCCCCATTTCTCCAAAAATCTTTCCATCTCCCCCTTGCTCCATTTTAGCTCTAGCTACTCTCATAGCCGGAACTAATTAAAATACCTTCGCAACGAATGACGCAGAAGGTATTACAGAATTCGGTACAAAGCGTTTGTAATTTTGAGAACAGAAGATGAACGTACGATTTCGACGAAAATACATAAAGACGTTTTTTTGACAGTGACACAAACAGCCCAGCAGAATATATAACCATTTACCACCCCCGACTTTAAACTCTTTCTCTAAGGTACACTTGCTGACACTTGCTGACACTTGCCGACACTTGCCACCACTTAATTTTTTTTTTAATTTTTTTTTTTACTTTTTTTTCTTCGATTTTTCTTCGATTTTTCTTCGGAGCTTCTGTGCACGGCACCAACTAACCTTCAAGCTTATCATCTGGCAGTGGTTAAAGACCCGGAAGGGGGCGACGCCCATCACCCTTGGGGTTATCAGGTTACCGACGGTGGCGAGAGGAGCTATTTTTAGTCGGTCCTAGGGTGAGTCGGGGGTAACCCGTCCGGGGCGTGCTGGGCGGTCTTTGTGCCGGCGCGCCTGGCGCCACATTCCAGGAGCAGAAACGTGTTCTGTGGTTGGTATGCGGAATGCAACGGTTTCGGACTCCGCACCATAGGCGTGAACCATGCAGGCGGACAGCACGATCATGGGGTTGGTGAGTATGGAGGCAATTGAACCGTGGTACAGTACTGTAACACTTTTGCGTGTGATTTCCTGCTGTTGACTTAGCCAGATGCGTCCAGCAATGTGACGAGGTGATGGCGGAAGGTGAAAGATGATGACTCTCAGCTAACGCTCCAACCGATCCAACGTATCAGACATCTGGAAGACACCTCAAGGGCCGTGAGGGCAGTCCGATAGCAATCCGAGGACCGCGAGGGCAGTCCGATTGCAGTCAAGCGCCTTTTTTTTTTTTTTTTTTTTTTTTTTTTTTTTGCCACAACAGGTGATCAAGTTTCCCTTAAAGATGGACGTATTCACTGTATGGCCGATTAAGTCGTAATTGCGACTAACTGGAGTTTTTGGTGTTGCCACAAAGATCACACTTCTTGTCAGGCCAAATGGCTCGTTCGACTGAGTGTCGCTCAAGAGAGGGTCTTGGTGTCTCCAATGTAAGACTAATGGCTAGTTCGACTGAATGTCGCGCAAGAGATGGCCTTGATGTCTCCCAACGCGCCCTCGTCTCCCAGTCTCGCCCTAACCAACCCAACTTGGAATCTATGCTCTCCACCATCTTCCAGAACTCCTCCATTTTCATCACGAACAATCAACTAATTCTTTTATTAGCCCTTTTCTTCTTCAGTACCCCTTCTTCCTCTTTTCATGACGACACCCGAAGAACAAATCCACAGAGTATGGAGAAGATCGGTGGAAGCATCTCACGAGTTTCTGAGCCCAGCAGAGATCGATGAGATCGATCAACAGCTGACGGTCAGTCGATTCTTCCACCAGGACGACTTCATATTGCACAGAGACGACTCTGGCACCATCAAGGCCTTTGTTCTTGTTTCGGAAACAGACACCCAGACACACATGGAGGCGTTGTTTGTGGATCCAGAATGCTTCGGGTCGGGAATCGGGTCTCAGCTCGTACAAAGAGTGGTGGAACAGGCGAGGCAGAAAGGCCATACTGCGGTTCTGGTTGACGTCAACGAACAGAACCCCCGGGCGGCGCAATTCTACGCAAAAATGGGCTTTAAACAGTACAGTCGAAACGAGCTGGATGACCAGGGTCGCGCCTATCCCATTCTGCTTCTTTCGAGACCAGTAGACTAGACGCCGAACTAGCCCGCACTACTGCAATCCTGAGTGCACCCTTGGATGCAGGCTAATGCCAGATAGTGCCAAGACAGGGCCTCGGGAGAAATGGATGCGAAGATAGGTGGAATAGACGGTCAAGAGATGACCAAGGTGATGAATGGGAACATCTGATGCTAATGTGATATGAACCACTGATGTCTCGCTGGCTTGCTAGTTATCGGCCACACGAAGACTGGTCACCAGCGATGGATTTGATCTCTTGAATGTATGATACTGTGTACATCTGGTGTTGTCAAATGATTGGATGATACTACAAATCACTCGACAGTGGTTTTATTCATGTACAGTACCATCTGATATCCACAGGGCAGGGAGTGGGTTGTAAGTGGTTAATCACAAGACAAGAATGTAACGTATACACTTGACTATACTAATCATCTCTCTCAACACCTCGCCAGCGGTATCCATCGATCTTACAACCATTACCTACAGTATGTGCAGCGCTGTAATGAACATAGAGATGGGTTACAAGGGGGTTTGGGTCATGTCAATAGATGGTCTCATCATGAAAATAATCAACATGTTGTCTTTGGGGGGCAACACTCTGACCGGCAACACTCTGACCGGCAACACCCTGACTGGCAATACTTCGACCGCCTCTCACTTTTCATCATTAATCCTCGCCCATTTCCTCAACAACATTCCTTCTTCGAACTCTGCTCATCTTCGGGCTCTGCTCATCTTCGGGCTCTGCTCATCTTCGGGCTCTGCTCATCTTCGGGCTCTATCTTCCTGCTACTCTCTTCCAGTTCCCCTGGCATACCTCCAACATCCATCACCAAGACCAATACATACATGTTTCGTCTCGATGCGATCAATATTCTCTTTTGGAATGCAGAGGGTGACTGCAGGTTGCAGTGAAGCTGACTGGTTGTGTCGTGTCAAAAGACGTAATTCGCCAGTAGACACGGGGTTTCCGGGGCACACCCTGCGAGACTCTGGCCGACTTTGAAACACCGACAGCCTCGGAATACGGCAGTCACACGCACAGCTCCTCAGGTACAATACCACCCCTCTATGACTAGTCCTACTTCTGATAGTAGCTAGTTCCTATGACGCCCATCTTTGTTAGTAAGTGAAAATGAGGTGGGATGGCAAGGCAATCGGGAAACAGCACTACTTGAACACGAGTGGAGAGAAGAATTCTGGCTTGTGCTTCTGCTTATACGAGTACTCTCTCGCACTAAAGTTTTCATCTCTTCTGGTCCTGCATTATCGACGCAAAAGCCAGAAGTACATCTCCATATTGAGATGGTGACTAATTGCACTATGAGTACGAGTACAAGATGAGTAATAATAGCCCAATTATGACTACAGTACAGCGATATTCGAGTCTTGTAAGATGGTTGGTCTATTCTGCCCCCTTGTCAAAGGGAATAATAAGAGACTCAATGGAGTCACGACCACATTTTCCAAGACCTAGCAATCTGTTTGACAGACTGGGTAAAGTGTACCCGGATCTATCGGTTATATTTCTTGCGTGAGTAAGTACAAGTGCAGTATTTTTGACGTACTTAGTCGAGCCCACCAGTTTTCGAGAGGACTTGATCCAGTTAGGAGTGTTTACCGGAGCTACCCGTATGGCGATACTGTGGAGTACACTTTACTTGTAGCTACCAGTTTTTACATGAGCCGAATCACCACCCCCCATCTTCTTCAGAGTATGCGCCTGAGTAGTTCCCTTGTCATGTTGGTGGTTAATCTAAGGCCAGAGATCGTGGAAAAGACGGTCAATGATTATTAGATGTTCTAAAACTGCATTATATGTTTTCAGAAACTCTGGGTGGTATTTTTCGCGACATTTATCGAACCGTCATAGTTCGAGTGCAGTATACAGTGGTATAGTATGTACAGTACTCCGAGTAAACAATCAAATAGGCAAGTAAACAACCAAATGGATACCGCGAAAACTCGTCTTATGGGTACATTATGCGATTATCAATGTCCATGTGACTCGACAAGAATCATAACCTGTCCTGATCATCCAACAGTTCTGAGAGTCGTCCAAATTCTGATGGAAACATCTCTCGTCCTTCAATGGAGCAAAAACAGCAGAAAATTCACTACATTTTTTACAAAGGGGTAGGTATACCTACCCCAGTGCCACTCAAAAACCATCGAAAGACGAGCGTTGAGATTTCGCGCTAACACCCGATTGTGCAGATCTTGGTGTGCAACCAATTCCATGGTTGATACAATTGACCTTTCGATACAGTTCGATCTAAGTCTGTTCCCGAACGTGGAGTATGTACGAGTGTACTCATCTCACTAATCACCCTCTCTCCTCCCTACAATGGAACAAACCCATCCTTACATGTCTTATACCTATGAATGTCAAAGTCGCTCGTCGTCGGAATGCACCTCGAACTCGGTCTCGACATCACCGAGTTCAATGTCCTCGTCAATCGGTCGGTAGGGTTGTCGAGCTCCGCCTCGAGCAGGTCCACCGCCTCGACGCTTCCAGATTCGAGAAGACACCGACTGGAAAATCAGCTGGCGTCGGGTCTTACCAAGAAGTAGATAGACAGCAATCACCAGAATCAACAGGAACGCCACCGACCCCCAAACTCGGTCTCCTCCATGGTCCTCGATAATCTCGTGCCAGTCCGACGAGCCTTCCTTGTCCCCCGTCTTGTTGTCGGTAGGTACCTCTCCTCGCTTGTACTGAGGCCGCTTCCACTCCACGTTCTGCTCGGCTCCGTTGATCTCCACCTTTCCAGGCACGGTTTCGTGGTTGTATTCGTAGCCCACAATGTTCATTTCCTGGTTCTCGGCAGAGGCGTAGAGAACAGCCCGACCCAGAGGCCAAGAGTACTGACGGCCCTGGATGAGATCCGCAGACTGGAAGGGATCGAGATAGGTCGTGTCTCTTCCAAGAAGAGTATCTCGCACCATCACATTGTTGATCTTGTCCAGAGAATTGTACACCATCTTGTCGTTGTGCGATACCGAAGCCTGGGACATTGACGACAGTTTGGTCTTGTCCTCGGCGTCCTTGTCCTCTTCCTCTTCCTTCTTCCCGTCAACCGCCTTATCATCCTCCTTGTCTTCGGGCTTCTTGTTACCAGACCCCTTTACAAACCCGACAATAGCCGAGGGTGGCCGAGAGGGTCGCTTAGGCTTCTTGGGAGCCTCCTCAACCTCCTTGGCGTCCTCCTTGACGTCCTCTTGGCCACCGTTGCCCTCGTCCTCGTCCTCGTCCTCGTTCTTCTCAGAAGACCCCACAAAACCAAAGCCCTCCTCCAGAACAGCATCCAGCCACTTTCCCCGGAAACACAGATTGGAAAGATGCTTCTCAGACACATCGTGATGCTCCTCGACAATATCGTCCCAGTCGTCTTCACAAAAGTCGTTCACAGCATGCTTGAACTTGTCATGGTCGTACTTGGACCCATCGTCAAGACCAAGAGCAGGAGAAGTGATAATGTCATGGTACTTGGAAACACCAATAAAATGGTGAATGTCAAGATTGTCTAGGGGCGAATTGTCCAAAAGACAGCCCCGCGGCGGCTCCTCGCCGTCGAGATCACGTGACCTGGCAGCGGCTGTTCGACACTGGTCCTTTGCCAGCACCTTGAGGAACTTTTCGCACTGTTCGACCAGTCCGGATCCGGTGGTTTCGATTTTGGTGCCGTCGGCGAGCTTGAGGTCTCGTCGGTAGCCCTTGGGGGCGCAGGGGTCGTCGATCTTGACGTCCTTGTCACCCTCCTGGGCACTTTGCGACGCCAGGGCCTGCAGGTAGGCCAGATGGGCCATTTTGACGCCGTATCCCTGGAAGCTCTGGGTGTGAATGTCGTAGTTGCCCTCCAGATGAAGAGTGTAGGAGGTATCGTCGGTGGCAGCTCCTCCCTCGCCCGATCCCTTGACGGGCTCGAATGCCACCTCCATGGACGCTCCTCCCATGTCCAGGATGCCGTAGGTGGAGTGGTCCTTGCCGTGGTCGTGGTTTGAGGGATCATCCAGAGCTCCGATCAGGTAGTTGGCGGCGATCCAGCCGTACAGACCCTCTTCTCCGCCCTCGATGACTCGCACGTGAGTTCGGCAATCGGGCAGCCAGAAGTTGGACTTGTCCGAAATGTATCCACACACGTTGTCGATAATAGCTAGTTGGTCCTGTTTGCCGAGGTTGCGCATTCCGCCCGTGGCATGCACGTAGATGGGGGTTCGTGCGATCTGGTCGTCCGGAATGGCTTTGGCGGCGTGTTTCAGCAGCTTTTTGAGATGCTTCTTGCCCACCTTGGTCGGGTCCTTGACGTACGAGTCCATGCCCCCATCAATCTTCTTGTACCACGAAGGGTCTTGTTTCACCTCCAGCATCTTGAGCAGATGCAGCTCCGCGCCGCCCTTGGCGCCCTTTTGTTTGCTTCGGTTCTTGTCGTTTGTGTCTTGTCTTTTTTCCGCCCCCGACGAAGCCTCTCGAGAGCTCAACCAGTTGAAAATGTGCACTCGAGACCCCGAGGAGCCGGCGTCGATGATGGTCAGGTAGTTGTAGGGCACTCCGTTGTCGTCGGTGGAAGGGCCCTGCACCACCGTATTATCGTCGTCATCCGAGTCGTCGTCCGAGTCGCGTTTCCACAGCTGTTCAACTCTCATTTTCCGGTTGTTTTCGCGATCAGGTTTTTTTCAGGCGGGGGGTTGTTTTTTTTCACGTCGTGTTCGTTCAACGTGTCGAAACTGGCAATGTCACGAAACGCTTAAATTAAAAACCCACTCCAACTTTCACACGCCGTGCAACTTTGTTAGTAAGGAGAAGGGGGTGGTCACTGAAGTCGTCACGTGTCCAATTACGTGGGTGTATTTAATCACGTGCACGTGTGTTTGTCGCGTGTGTACTGCTTACTAATCATCACCGCGCGCGCCCCGCACCCGCCACCCCAGCGGGCCTCGCGTACCCCCACATCCCCCCACCCCTGACAAGAGTGGGTGTGGATGGGAGAGTTGGGTGTTTGAACCTCCGTGGTCAGAGGATGGTATTCTTAGAGATTATTAAAGGATTCATAGGGAGCTACCGAGTGTTATTGGATGTGTTTGAGGTGTTATTAATGTGTTTCAGGTCTGATAGGGTGTGATTGTGGTGGTGTTGAGATGTTTCAGGTGTGATTAGGTGTTTCAGGTCTCCTGTAGGTCTCGTTTAGACCTCTTAGACCTCCTGATGTCTCCTGTCTCAGATGATCTGAACAAGAAACAACAGTGGTGCCAGTATTGTACCTATAGTAGGTCTTCGCCGTACTCGTCTCGTTTGTACAAGTACTCACTGCCCCAGCCGGGAGCAAGAATACTACAAGTACACTGTTCCAACGTCTTAGGTGGGCCCAAGTGAGTCCTAGAGCAGTCCACCCGTTTTCTGAATGTTTCTTTGGCCATCTCCGTCTACATTGTGGCTCTATATCAATCAGTCACCGAGTACTGGTTTTCGGCAAGCTCTGAAGCCCACTGTTTCGGAAACTACTGTTACTGGCACTGTTCGTCTAAGTGGATTGATCTTGTTAGTATCGGACACTACATTGATATCTCGTGCTCACTCATACTCATGCGTACTGAATACTGCCATACCGCACTTTCAATGGACTTCCCTGAACATTCATTGTACGCTGAATGTTTCCTCATTGCAGATACAGATCGATTTCCAACTCGAGGGCGAGATTGATAACCCTACAATATCGGAAATGGGGTGAGGCCGGGTTGTCTGGACGTATCGAGAACAAGATGGAAAGTTGCAAAAGAAGCGAAAGATGCGAAATGGACCACGAGACACTTGATGGAGCTATTCCACAAGTGTTTGTTTCATCTCAAAGTCCAGCAGCTCTACTCTTGTCCAGTCTGCAATCTACGATTGCGGAGAAGAATGCACAGTATGATCGAGGCAGGGGTCGAGGTAAATCCGGTGGTTTTTGGACGCTCGGGAACTGCTGCCTTCTAATATTTCAGGAGCTACCGTATCGTTGCATTATTGCACATTTCAACAGGGCAAACAAGTGTACTGTATGTACTGTTACAGTATGTACTTGTATATCCAGTATATATATCCAGTATATATATAAATATATGCACATATCAAAAGGGCAAACAAGTGAATGTACAGTATATCCAGTATATCCAGTACATACATCAATAAACGCTTTACAACAACCAACCAGCTCTGTAGATGATTGGATCCGTGTTTGTGCATCGATTTATTCGGCCAAAAAGCTCCGTCTTAGTCCGTTATCAATTCTTCTTTAACAATGTCTTCCAGACTCTATGTGTCCACGTCGGCACTGTTCGACGACACCAAACGTACCACAAACACGATATCTGCGTAAGTACAAGTACATACGGCGGCACACCTAATGGATTACCCATTTACCCATTCCCCAACAAAGGGCGATATACGGGATTCGAACCCATATTTATACCTTTCTATTACGTCATGGCACAGTTAATCCCTCGTACGTAGTCTGGTGGTAACTTCAAATGGCGGGGTCAGACAGAAAGGAGTAATTTTGAAAAGGAGGCGAAAGATATTAAAAAATAATAATAAGAAGATAAAAATACAAAGAGGCAAATATGTGGTATACGACCATTTATCCTCTGTTTTTTCTTCCAATTTCCGCTTTTATTTCAATTTCCGCTTTTATTCCATTTTTCGCCATTTTATAAACGGTTAACACAGCAACATACACTTGTAACAACAGTACTGTACAATCAACCATTGACAGTTCTATACTCTTACACGTACTGTATCACCTCACTCTCATTAAACTGACACGGTCCAATCTATTCGGTTTTTTGATTCCAGGGAAATTCCAACTCTTGTCACGACTGATTAACTATTACTGTACCCTTACTAACCATCTTACTAACCATTCTCTTACTAACCATTATCTTGCTTACCACGTGATCGCGAGGTTGTAGCAATCTAGCTTGCTGTCGACAACCGGGTAACCCCCTCAAGACCAACTATTGGACATTGAGGGTGGCGAAAAGCGCCATTTCCTGGCTCCAGAGCCTTGCCGGTTCGATTTGCGACGGTATTAGACACCGTCAGACCGTCTTTTGCCGTTATCAGGAGACTGCCGCGGTCAAAAAAGTTTTGGGCGGCGTATCGTAATAATCGCCATTAAAGATAGCGGCAGTACGAGAGGGGATGGGGGGCCAAAACGGGGAAATCAAGGTATCGGGGCGGGGAAAAGGGCGAATTTGGTTATTTGGGGTCAAGGAAAAACGCTGGCGGGCTCGTATTCCCGATAAAACCGCTCCGGGACTCGCTTTTCAGGTAGCCCGCACCGGCGAAAAAGCCAGGGATTGGGTGAAAACATTAAGGTTCGGCCCTCAAAGTTCACAGTGGTCAGCGCAGTGTAAACACGTCGACCCACACACACCACTCCGCCATAACCACATCTCTCGAGCTCGCTGTAGACACAAGAGCTTCCGTCACCCGCATCCATCTCACAGACACAGACACACACCCACACATTCACGCATCACCAGACCCACAAGAACCGCCACAATGGAAGATTCAGACGTGCTGATGAGAGATATCAACGACGACGGACTCAAGCCCATGGACGCCATGGGAGCCGGGGGCGAAGGGACGTTCACAGAACTGACACCCACAACCCGCGGCCAGCTGGACGCCTGGATCGCACGACTGACCGAATGCCAGCCTCTCAGCGAAGACGACGTCAACGAGCTGTGCAACATGGCCAAGGGGGTGTTGCAGAAGGAGGAAAACGTGCAGCCCGTGCACGCGCCGGTGACCATCTGTGGAGACGTGCACGGCCAGTTCCACGACCTGATGGAGCTGTTCAAAATCGGCGGGCCGTGTCCAGACACAAACTACCTGTTTATGGGAGACTACGTGGACCGAGGCTACTACTCGGTCGAAACGGTGTCCTATCTGGTGGCCATGAAGGTGCGATACCCCAACCGACTGACCATTCTGCGAGGAAACCACGAGTCGCGACAAATCACCCAGGTCTACGGCTTCTACGACGAGTGTCTGCGAAAGTACGGAAACGCCAACGTGTGGAGAGCCTTCACGTCGCTGTTCGACTACTTCCCCGTCACCGCCCTGGTGGAGAACCAAATCTTCTGTCTGCACGGAGGCCTGTCTCCCATGATCGAGTCCATCGACAACATCCGAGAACTCAACCGATTCCAGGAGGTGCCCCACGACGGCCCCATGTGCGACCTGCTGTGGTCCGACCCCGATGACCGAGGAGGATGGGGAATGAGCCCCCGAGGAGCCGGCTTCACCTTCGGTGCCGACATTTCCGAACAGTTTAACCACACAAACAACCTGAGTCTCATTTCAAGAGCACACCAGCTGGTCATGGAAGGCTTCAGCTGGGCACACGAGCAGCAGGTGGTCACCATCTTCTCCGCCCCCAACTACTGCTACCGATGCGGAAACCAGGCCGCCATCATGGAGGTGGACGAAAACCTCTCAAACTCCTTTTTGCAGTACGATCCTTGTCCCCGTCCCGGAGAGCCCTCCGTGTCTCGACGAACCCCCGACTACTTCTTGTAGACACTGTCACGCGAGAATACAGATTTCTATTAGTACAAAAGGACACAAAAGAAATGATATAATGATATAGGGTAATGATACGTATGATGTACTTGTATCAGATTGATCTTACAGCAATACATACTGTACCCTCTTTAACCACCAGGGTACTTGCTCAAACAATACAGCAAAAAAAAAACACAACGGGGATATGGGATTACGATGGTCACGTGATCCTCAAGCGAGCTCCTCCTTCCTTGACATTTGGTGTATTTTTGCGCCGCATTGGTGAAGTTGCAGATCTGGGGAATCGAACGTCGTCTGGAGTGGTCTGGAGTCGTCTGAAGTAGTCTGGATCAAACGATATCAATGTCTGTCCACTTGCCCCATCCAGCCCTCACTAGCTCGTGCTAGGTCACTGTAGGTAGTCACGGGGCTCAGGGCTCAGTCTAGAGACATTTTCCCGCTGTGGGGGTCACAACGCTACTTGTAGCTGGTACAGCCCTGTCATGTTTCCCCCGCCGCGGCGCTACCGTGTATCTTGTACTTGAACTTGTAGCAAGAACCCGTGTATCCTGTTGCACGTTTTGTTGACCGGTGGTTTGTGGGGGTTGGATTGGTTGGATTGGAGGGTTGTGACTTCAAAATCCCATGCCCCCGCCAATTGCATCCTCTTTGACGACCCTCGTTACCATCTTTGGACATCAACTACTACAAGTAGTAGCTACTTTAGACCGTTTCATGAGCTGCTTGTTCTTCCCCCCGCATTCCCGGGTAATTAACCCATGTCTCAACCCCATCTGTTCATAGGCACGGTATGGGCACGGTTTGGGCAGTTGGATGGCGAAGACGAACAAGAACCACCACTTGTATGAACACTGGCGGTTTTTCTCTTCTCTGAGATGTGCCGAGGAGCAGTGTCATGGGACAGATGCTCAGACGCGAAGTCAAGGTCCAGACCGCACTAGCTCCACCGCTTTTGGCACCGAAATACCAATCGGTCTAATCATGCACTGATAGTGTACTCTCCTCTTATCGTGCATCCAAGAGCATGATCTTGCGATTGTGTGGACCGCTCCACTTGAACGTGGTTCATCTGGACCAAGCCATCTCGTAATGCCGATCACGTCAGTCAGAGTACCACTGAGACGAGTAATCTCCGCCATCAGGTAGATCCATAGCACTCGATTTCACTGCAAGTATCCCCATCAAAAAAGACTCGAACGGCTCACGATACTATCACCACAGTAGTCGCCTACTGATTCCATACCATAAACCCCGCAAGAGATACCTGGGCATCTGACTTCCGGAATTGTAGTCATTGTGACGAGATCCAGCGATGGACTTTGCTAGAATCAGCCTGGGGCATAGAAACGACGGACTCGAGACTGACGGTTCGTTTCAGCATCTTTTGCTTCGTTCGATTCACAGTCTTGCAACTCTGACCCCACAGAAGACTCTCTCTCCACACTACTGGGGACTAAAAAGATGGCCAGTTCATAAATGAGGGGCGGGACGAACCCGTTAAAAGCAGTCATGCCCTCTCTCAGTCCTGCGATAGAACTCCAATCACATGATGACGAACCCTTCTTCTCCAATCAACAGAGAAAACGCAGACTGCTCATCGGGGAGAACAAGTGAGTACGGATATGCTCCCGACAGAACAAGCCAGATGGACTCCTCATCTCCTGACAAGTCGGTGGCTTGCGGTGATGGAGACCTGGTGGAGTCGGCTTCGGGTGAAGACTTGCAAAAGACCTCTGTGGACCCCATCAGTGAGAAAGACGTGCTCACGCCGCAACAAGCCAAGAAACTCAGGTTTGCAACCAGTCTCAATGTCGGCCTGCAACTCCAGGCGTTTTGTGCAAGTCATATCATCTGCCGAGATGTGATTTCGTCGGGAGCGGTTGGAATCCAGAAATGGCTGGCTCCCAGACGATATGAATGGTCCATTGCGTGTTTGTATTTCCCCTATGCCGTGTTTCCTCTCGTGTTTGTGTTTGTGTTCAAGTGGTGCAATCCCCGAATCTTTCTGGGCTCAGAGATGTTTCTGTGGGGGCTCAACTGTCTGTTGTTTGCCTTTGTCCACAACTATGGCGGCATGATCATGGCGAGACTCTTTCTAGGTCTGCTGCTCAACTTTGGCGTCCCCGCCATGCTCTACGTGGTTTACGAGAACCACGGCAGATATAATGGGCAGTTCATTCTGGCGTGTGCCTGGGGAGTGTCGTGGTTTTTGGTCCCGTGTTTCGCCATGATTGCCATTGCTCTGGGGCTCATTCACGACGGAAAGGCCGGCTGGCAATGGATGTTCATCATCACCGGAACCGCGGGATGTCTGCAGTCCTCCCTGGTGTTCCTGACGCTGCCCGAGTACTTTTACAGCTCGCGGTGGATTCGAAAGAACGGACTGGCGGCTTACCAATACTTCAAGGCGTACACCGAGGCAGATTACGCCAACGGCAACCCCGTGGAACCCACAGAGACGCTGGTGGAGGGACTAGTGATGACAGTCAAAGACCCGCTGGTGTGGGGCTGCGGTATCCTGGGCATGTTCACCATGTACGGGATCGGGTCGTGCTACAGCCAGTTCATGACCTACACCTTTGGCTATCTCAAGTACTCGCCCGCCGAGGGACAGCTGATAGTGTGGCCGGTCATGTTCATGTGCATGGTGTGGTGTCTGTTACAGGCGTGGTTCAGCGGCAAGTGGAAAGTCAACTACTACTTTCTGCTTTCCAACTATGTGTTTGCCATCATTGGATGGGCCCTGGTGGTCTGCCAGCCGTCGGATCACAATCTGTGGATCATGTATGGAGGCGCGTGGTTTGTGTTGCCCAACATGGTGTCTGCTTTTGTGACCAATGCCTGCTGGCTGGGCAGCAACGTTCAGGGTCGAAACCGCCGGCTGATGAGCTTCACCGTGTTTGCCATGATCGTCAACTGGTTTGGCGTTCTCGAGTTTCGAACGCACACCCACAGGGAGATTCCTGTGTTTCACCGGGCTGGGTGGATCGATATGGGGTTCATGATTGGCGCGTGTTTTCTGAGCACTGCTGTTTTTCTGTGGTTGCGGCGGCTCAATCGGAACGGTGGTGGTCGAAATGGGTTTGAGTATTTGTTGTGAGGTGAGAGGAAGAGTTTTTTCAATTTTTTTTTCAATTTTTTATTGTTTTTTTTATTTATTTTTTTACAAGCGAGCAATGGAGAGTTTGGCCATTTAATATAACAAAACTAAATCCATGTATGGACACTGTAAGGCGGGGAACTATAAGCGAAGAGGGAACGGCGAATTGGGCAATTACGTAATATCTGAGAGCCCAAGAGGAGCGATTACATAATAATCATGGGCAAATGAAGCGATTACATAATAATTGTGAGTAAATGAAACGATGATTACCCTTTGTTTTAGCCACACAAAGTTGGAACCCGAACCCACCCACCCTGCATTATCTTAACTTATCTCCGTAGACATTAGTAATTGGCGCATTTGTCATGCACAACCTTGTGGGGCATTTTACATTTACACCAGGCACTTCTGTGGCTTTCGGACCCCGACACAAGTTATATAACCCGACTCGATTGCACTCAATTGCCCCCCAAGAAGTTCAATTGCCCCACACTCTCAATTAATCCAAACGCTCAATTGCCAATCGCCTACCAAACAAAATGTCGCTCATCCCCAAGCAAGAATACCGATTTCTCGGCCCGTCCGGTCTGCGAGTGTCGTCTCTGTCACTCGGCTCCTGGATCAACTACGGCGACGGTGGAGTGGAGGACAAGAAGACGCTCGAGATTTTCGACAAAGCGTTCAAGTCCGGCATCAACTTCTTCGACACGGCCGAGGTCTACCGAGCCGGCGAGGCCGAGACGTCCATGGGTAAGATCATCAAGGACCTCGGATGGAAGCGAACCGAGTACGTCATCTCCACCAAGCTCTTCTGGGGTCCCACCAAGACGGTCAACGCGCTGGGTCTGTCTCGAAAGCATGTGCTGGAGGGCATTGACGAGTCGCTCAAGCGTCTGCAACTCGATTACGTCGACGTGGTCTTTGCCCACCGACCCGACAGATACACCCCCATCGAAGAGGTGGTGAGAGCCTTCACCCAGGTGATCAACGACGGCAAGGCCTTCTACTGGGGCACGTCCATGTGGACCTCGTACGAGATTGAGCGAGCCAACCACGCCGCTACCAAGTACGGACTGATTCCCCCCATTGCCGAGCAGCCCGTCTACAACCTGCTGGAGCGAGACTTCTTCGAAAAGGAGCTGGGACCTGTTCTCAAGGACTACAACTACGGAACCACCATCTGGTCTCCTCTCGCCCAGGGTATCCTCACCGGCAAGTACCTCAAGGAGGTGCCCAAGGACTCGCGGTTCTCGCCCGACAAGATCAAGAACGACCCCATGCTGAAGCGACTAGCCACCAAGGAGCTCGAGAGTGACAGCGGTCTGGCCAACGCCAAGAAGGTGGCCAAGTTTGTCGAGCTGTCGGAAGAGCTTGGGGTCAAGCCTGCCAACCTGGCTCTGGCCTGGCTCCTCAAACAGCCCCACACCTCCACCGTCATTCTGGGAGCCACTCGAGTCGAGCAGCTGGAAGAGAACCTCCAGACCTACGAGATTCTCGACAAGGTGACCGATGAGGTTCTGGAGAAGATTGAGAAGATCTTTGACAACAAGCCCGCTCGTCCTGAGAATTTTGGTCGATTGTAACTGGTCTAACTGATCTAATTGATGTGATCTATAAGTGGAATGTATCTTTAACTAGTCTCAGTACTGGTAGCTAATTGTAGTACAATACAAACACTCGATTCCAATGGCGTCAGTCTGGACCTGTATATATATATATATAAGAGTATGCCATATAACTGTCCGCGATATACCGACACTGAAAGGAGCAAAAAGGTCGCACCCGGACTCCAATCGGGTTAGTGGAAGTCGACAATCAGAATCCAAGCATTTAATTATGCAACCTTTGAGATTTCGTCTTGTATCTCGGAAAAAAAAAAAAAAAAAAAAACATGCAAAAAAACTCCGGAATAAGAGGGACGTTGTGAATCTGATTCTCATACGCTCTTCTGTAAATCTCGAATCCGACTCCGATATGTTTTTGTCGTTGTTAGTGTAGTACAGAAATCCATCAACTAGTGTGGTATGTAAATGTTGGTCTTCTCCAATCACTAAATGTAGCAATAAATATAATACAAGTACAATCGAGTCCAGCTCAGTCCAGCCCAGTATAGTAGCTCAATGCTAATCCTCCTCGCTCTCATTCTCGCTCTCATTCTCACTCTCATTTTCGCTCTCATTTTCGCTCTCACTATCACCTTCACCACTACTAGACTCAACACGCTCCTCATCCTGGATTCGCTCCGCAACAACAACTCCAAACTCAGCACTTCTCAGCCGGATCTGATCGGCCTCTTCATACGAGACCTTTTGGTCGTCCATGATCAGCCGAATGACGGTTTCAGGAATACAGATTGCCGTCTGGAAGTGGAACAAAAGCCCTGGACGAATGATCATGCTATGCAATTCCGGGTTACTTCGGACGTGGTGTTCGAAATCCTGTGCAAGACCGCTGTTGGTCATGTGCTTGTTCAACTCATGTGCAAACAGCTCGGAATAGTAGCCCGTGGTGTATCTGCGACCGCCCAGATACATGAGCTGTGTGGTGTTAGCGGCTCTCCTTGCTCCGGGACTAGAAAAGTAGTCTGTGATGTCCTTGTAGAAAACGTGGTTGTCTCCACCTCCGGCTTTGAGTAGAGGCAGGATGTTTTCTTTGTAGATTTTTTGGAAGCGTGTCGCAATCTTGTGCGAAATGCCTTCTCGAGTGACAACCGGCCAGCCTTGCGACTGGGCGTGCTGATTCACCTGTCGTCGCACCTTTCGTTCTCTCAGATCCAGGTTGTAAGCGTCGTCGTATCCCACGGGCACGAACTCAATGTCGTTTTCGCCGTCGTCCTCCTCTTGTCTCTGTTGTCGGATGAGCTGGCTTCGGGTCGGGGCTCTACTGAGCCGGGCTTTGATTGCCTCCCAGTCCTCCTCGTCGTCCTCCTCTTCTTGGCTGGATGTTTGCAAGAAATCCGGCTCCGTCTCCGTCACCAACGCGGCGTCATGTTTTTCGCGCGCCTTCTTGATTTTCGCCAGCGTCGACGCCACATTGTCGTCCAGATCGGAGAAGCCAGACAGCTCTTCATCCGAGACATTGTCGGCGGAGAGACTGTCGGAGAGATTGGGCTCGAATTTGGCTCTTTTGGATCTTGGATCACCGTGGGAAGCCATGACGCATTTCTTCGCCTTCTTGGTCAGTGCATCGTCTTCCTCCGGATCCGATCCGACTTCGCGCTTGGCTTTGGCGGCCGAGTTGGCCTGACGCCTGACCCTATTCTTTCCGAAACCAACTATTTTTTTCTGGGGTCCGTTCAAGGGCGAGTTTTCTCGAACCTTCTGGAAAAACCCACTGATATTCCCGTCGGTCTTGGTTTTCGACGTGGCCCGGCTGGTGTTTCTGTTTCTGTTTCTGGTCAACTCGCCGCTGCCTCCAACCCGTCGCTCGATGATGTTGCGATCCACGTTGAGTCGCTTCGTTGCGGTCTCTTGCTTGACTCCGCCGAGCACATCCGAAACAGATCGGCGGTTGGACGTCATGATGGCAAGCTGGTGGTGAGCTGGTTGGTGAAAAGCAGCAAAACAGATGGGCCAAAATGTATAGCATATGAGTTACTTGTGAGCTGCACGACGCGTCGTAGGCTCGTGATTGCAAGTCATCCAGACGGAGAATACCACTGACAAGAGACCTGGAGCATTGTTAAACGGCGGGATTCGCGTTTTCCCGGCCACACTTCATACTTAGTTACGCAACGACTCTCCTCTCGTTTCGGGCATGTCCAACTTTTCGGAAAAAACCTAGTCCTAATCGGTGATATGGAAAATGAATAAGTAAATAAATTTAAAAAAGAGAGAAAAAAAGAAACAACAAAAAACAACAAAAAAACAACAAAAACCGAATGATAAACCCACGCTTAGAGAAGATGAAAAAAAGAAGCCATGAAACACTGTTGGAGAGAAAGACAGCTATCTGATTATTAAGCAGATTTACTATTTGTGGCAAGAACACTCCTACAGTTGTATTACAGAGACATCTTGTACTATTAATTAAAGACTCTTGTGTCGATTCGGTGTACATACAGTGCTGTGCTTGTAGCCCTCTCATGTTCAAAAACGCAGCTCAACTCCAAATGGTGAAGAACTTGACGGAGAAATTCTCACAGCTCAACACCTCCACCTTCTGGTTCCAGATTTTGACCAGCATGGACATTACTTCAAACGGGCTGGAAAGTAGGAAGGACGAACCAGTGGAGTTGAATAATTGAAGGTACTTGTAACTCTGCTCGAATCCAACCCTTGATTGCAATGATTGAAAGATGAATCTCACAGTACCTTTGTGTAAAGGGAACTCCCCCGGGTCCTGTTTCCGCTTACGCTTGTCGGAAGAGGTTCTCCCCAGATGATCCGAGATCTTGGGCTGCACATTACCGTTTCAAAGATTTTTCTCTTCATGCCCGATTCACCAAAAGTGGCCTTCAGCGGACGATCCCTTCGCCTGTGTCGTGATCAAAACGGTGATTTTCCTGATAACTGTGGCCGAGAAAACCGCAGAGAAGAAAAACGCCATCTTCCATAAGAAGGTCGATAATAGCATTCTTCGAATACTCCATTGCGCGAAAGTTTTTCTTGTAAGCGGCGTTACCATTGTTCAGTTGAACCAGGCCTGGTCACAGCTCGCAACTGAATCCGGTTTAGCTGACTCCTGTCGCCAATCAGAATATATATCATAGATTGTAGCTCGAGTAGTCTCAAAGTCGCAGGTTGGTCAGCATTTGATCTCGTCTTTTCATGGTGGGTTCGAGTTTGAAGTTGGCCAACATGCGCCTGTTGAGATCACTCTAGAACTCAGGTCCTTCTCTCGCAAAGGTGGACTCCTCCTCGACTTTAACCATAGCATTGACCCACTCCATGAACCTGGAGTTGTCGGCGTCTCCAGGCAGATAGACAATGTCTGTATGACAGACCAGCTTCCTATAAATGTCGTAGGCAGTCGTGGATTCCTTCAGGTGTCGGATGTCCTCCAAAATAGTCGACCAGTCGAGATGCGTAGGCATAGTAGAAGAGTCGGCAAAGTCCATCAGTCCCCATCGGTATTTGCTCGTAAGTCGTCGACTTCATGAGGCACGAAAAAATGAGGTTCTTGATAACGGGATCCTGCATGATATAGTTCACGATAACATGGGGAGGGTTGGTGTAGTCTAGATCCGCATCCTTATCACCGTTGTTGTCGAAGATGTGGTCCTTGAGGTCGCCAATGGCGTCAAAGTTGTCCCAGTACTTGGCCACGTTCAGATTCTTAATGTATCCTGCCCATAGTAGTTGATAACTCCCTGGATCTTGTCTTCGCTGGCACCGGGAAACTTCTCCACGAGAACAAGGACCGGAATATGGGTGTATGCAAGTTCAAGGGCATGATTCATGGCCTCGTACTCCTGCGCGGTAGAGTATGACTTGCCCGAGATCCAATAATGACGTAATTGAAACCGGCTGAGACCGAGGAGGGTACTCAGATCTCAAGTAAAGTCGTCGGGCAAGGTGAGAGTTGGTGAAGTTCTAGTAGCCCCATCGGTGCTTCATTTCTTCATTCAGACGACGATTGGGGTTTCATGGGACATGGAGCAGAGCAGTCCAGACTCTCGGATAGTGCGGGGGGTTCTGGACACTGTAGTTCCGGACATTGATAGTGCGGTCAACAACTGGAGTCTCTAGGCGACCATCCGTGACAATATCACTTCACCAGAGAAGCTGTGAATGGTAGCGAGAGTGAATGGTAGCGAGAGTGAATGGTAGCGAGACTGTTTCATTTGTGGAGACTGGCAACCAACTCGCTGGTTTCCTCACAATGCCACTTGTTTGGACTACTCTCAATACTACTCTCTTAAAGATTAAGATGAAGGTGAAGACTAACTGCAAGAAGTACTGCAACAGTATGTACATTATTTTAGTCCGATGCCCCATCTTTTTTTTTTTTATATTTTTATTTAATTATATATATATTAATATTTTATCTTATTTTTATTTTTTTTTTTTTATATTTTATTTTTATTTTTATTTTTATTTTTATTTTTTTTTTTTTTTTTTTTTATTTTTTTATTTTTATTTTTATTTTTTTTATTTTTATTTTTATTTTTATTTTTTTTATTTTATTTTTTTTTTATTTTATTTTTATTTTTATTTTTATTTTTTTTTTTATTTCTAATTCTAGGGGGAAATACAAACACAGGCTACAGAGGCCTAAAAAAAAATATGAACCCCCATATCGGACTCGGATCCAGGTATTCAGAAGAGCGCAAGACAATGCTCGCACCCATCCAGACCAACTATATGGTATCTACCACAGAATCGAACCCACAACCGCGTTCGATCTGTGAAAAATTTTGAAGGAAACTTTAGTTTGGCGCAATGATGATGCTGCAAGGAAATCGTAGATATGGCCTAGATTGATATGTTTGAGAAGTGGATTGCGGTAGTTCGACAAAGCCGAGCCAGAGTTATGTGAAACCTAAGAAACAAACAAAAAAATCTCATATCGGGGATTTGCCACATTTCCACCGGTCCTTTTCCCTTTTTTTTCCCGCTCTTTGAGGGCAATCAGTGTCTTCTTGTAACAAGGTTTGGATCACGTGATTTCTCACTTTTTCACCCATGTAGTTACACATCTCAACCTGAATACCTGACCATTTTCACGACACGACAAGATGGCGAAGAAAGGAAAGAAGCAACAAAGCTACGGCGACTGGAGCGACAGTGAGGAGGAGAGCATGGACACGACTCCCCAGAACCTCGACGGGACCCCTGCTGTGGAGGACAAGGCTGCTGGGGCTGCTGATGTGCCCAAGGGCGATGAGAGCGCCTCTGCGACCCCCGAGCCCACCCCTGCCGCTCCCGAGGAGGCCACTATGGACGATCTTGCCGACGAATTCGAGGGCGGAGGACTGATGGGAGCGCTGCGAAAGTCCAAGAAGAAGAAGGACGCGCGAGACGCCAAGGACGCAAAGGCCGAGCCCGAGGAGGCTCCTGTGATTCTGACCAAGAAGCAGAAGGACAAGCTCAAGAAGGAGCAGGAGAAGGCCAAGAAGAAGGCTGCTGCCGACGCACGAAAGGCCGCTGCCGACGCAAAGGCTGCTGATAAGAAGGCCAAGGGAGAGGACAAGAAGGAGGACAAGAAGGAGGACAAGAAGGTCGAGTCCAAGTCTCCTGAGCCCGAGGCCGCCCCCGCCGCCCCCGCCAAGAAGCTGACTGGCCGAGCTGCTGCTATTGCCAAGATCAAGGCCCAGCAGGATGCCATCAAGGCCCAGGAAGCCGCTATGGCTGCTGCCGAGGAGGAGGAGCGAGCTGCCGAGGAGGCTGCCCAGCGAGCTGTTGAGGAGGCCGAGAAGGAGAAGGAGGCTGCACGGCTCGCCAAGAAGGAGCGAGAACGACAGAAGGTCGAGCGACAGAAGGCTGAGGGTACTTATATGACCAAGAAGCAGAAGCAGGAGCGAGCTGCCGCCGAGGCTCGACGAGAGCAGATGCTGGCTGCCGGAATGATTGTTGGCGGTGGACGAGCACCCGCCAAGCAGACCAACAACAGACTGCCCACCAGAACTCCTGCCCAGAAGCAGCCCAAGGTTGAGGACAAGGTTGTTGAGAAGCCCAAGGAGGTCAAGAAGGAGGCCGAGTCTCCCGAGGAGGACGATGTTGACGCCCTTATGGACGACTGGGAGACTGCCCTGGACTCTGACGGAGAAGTCAAGGACGACTGGGAGGCCATGGCCGACGAGAATGGCGAGATTGAAATCACCAAGAAGGAAGACCCCTCCATCAAGGCCAAGGAGGAGGCTGAGGCTGCTGCCAAGGAAGCTGAGGCCCAGGCTGCCGCTCTGGCCCGTCAGAAGGCTGCTGATGAGGGCACCCAGCTCAACGACGAGACCGAGCTGGAGCGACAGCGAGTTGCTGCCGAGGAGGCTCTTGAAGAGGCCCGACGAAAGTCTGCTGCCATTGCCGAGAAGCGTGCCGCCAAGCACTCGCGAGCCATTGCATCTGCCAATGCCGGAAACCTGCGATCTCCCATTTGTTGTATTCTGGGCCACGTCGATACCGGTAAGACCAAGCTTCTGGACAAGGTGCGACAAACCAACGTGCAGGAGGGCGAGGCTGGAGGTATTACTCAGCAGATTGGTGCCACCTACTTCCCTATCGAGGCCATCAAAAAGAAGACGGAGGTCATGGAGCAGTACGGCGAGATTGACTACCACGTGCCTGGTCTGCTGGTGATCGATACCCCCGGTCACGAGTCTTTCACCAACCTGCGATCCCGAGGTTCGTCGCTGTGTAACATTGCCATCCTGGTGATTGATATCATGCACGGCCTCGAGCCCCAGACCATTGAGTCCATCAAGCTGCTGCGAGACAAGAAGACGCCCTTCGTGGTCGCTCTCAACAAGATTGATCGACTCTTCGACTGGGAGGCCATCCCCAACAACTCGTTCCGAGATTCGCTCTCCAAGCAGAAGAAGTCTGTGCTGCGGGAGTTTGAGGACCGACTCGAGAAGACCAAGACCGCTCTTATGGAGCAGGGTCTCAACTCTGAGGTCTACTACAAGAACAAGAACCTGGCCAAGAATGTGTCTCTGGTCCCCACCTCCGCCATCACCGGCGAGGGTATTCCCGATCTGCTCGCTCTTCTGCTGCAGCTGACTCAGAGCCGAATGTCCAAGCAGCTCATGTACCTGTCTGAGCTCGAGGCCACCGTTCTGGAAGTCAAGGTTGTCGAAGGTTTCGGAACCACCATCGATGTTGTTCTGTCCAACGGTGTCTTGCGCGAGGGTGACCGAGTCGTGCTTTGCGGTCAAAACGGCCCCATTGCCACCAACGTCAGAGCTCTACTCACTCCCCAGCCGCTCAGAGAGCTGCGAATCAAGTCTGCTTACCAGCACCACAAGGAGGTCAAGGCTGCTCTCGGTGTCAAGATTGCCGCCAACGACCTGGACAAGGCCGTGGCTGGTTCTCGTCTGCTGCTTGTGGGTCCTGATGATGATGAGGAGGAACTCATGGACGATGTCATGGACGATCTTACCGGCCTCCTTGACTCCGTTGACAAGTCTGGACGTGGTGTGTGTGTCCAGGCTTCCACTCTTGGTTCCCTGGAGGCTCTTCTCGACTTCCTCAAGGATATGAAGATCCCCGTCATGTCCATTGCTCTAGGTCCCGTCTACAAAAAGGATGTGATGCGAGCCACCACCATGCTGGAGAAGGACAAGTCGCTGGCCATCATGCTGTGTTTCGACGTCAAGATCGACAAGGACGCCGAGCGATATGCTGACGAGCAGGGTGTCAAGCTTTTCTCGGCTGATATTATCTACCATCTGTTTGACGACTTTGTCAAGCACCAGAAGAAGCTGCAGGAGCAGAAGCGACTGGACACCATCGACAAGGCCGTTTTCCCTTGTGTTCTGCACACTGTCCAGATCATCAACAAGCGATCGCCCATGATCATTGGTGTCGACGTTGTTGAGGGCTCTCTGCGAATTGGAACCCCCATCTGTGCCGTTAAGACCAACCCCGAGACCGGTGCACGAGAGGTGCTCGAGCTCGGTAAGGTGACTTCCATGGAGGTGAACCACAAGTCCGAATCTGTTGTTCGAAAGGGCCAGACCAACGCTGGTGTGGCTATGCGAATCGATACTTCTTCCGGACAGCCTACTTGGGGCCGACACATTGACGAGAAGGATGTTCTGTACTCGTCCATCACCCGAAAGTCCATTGATACTCTCAAGGACCCCGTTTTCCGAAACGACGTGCCCCGAGAGGACTGGCTGTTGCTCAGAAACCTCAAGACTACTTTTGGAATCAAATAAGGGATCTCGGAGATTAGGAGATCAGGAGCGGACAACATCAAGCCACTGTTATAAATGGCCTGGTACGTTGTTATTGCTCTGACTATTGTGTAAGATGTACGTAAATGAAAATTGATATTGCTGATTGAAGTGAGTTGATACTGTAGGCCGCTTCAAGAGGTTTGGACGGTTGTACGTAATATACACTGATTCCCGTAAGAGCCGATCTGGTCGCAGTAGACATATGGCTGCGTGATAGTGTAACTTGATGTCTTTAGATAAATTCTCTGGCATTTGGACTCTGTATATCATTTGACACTTTTTCAACTGCATTTTTTTTCCGCATTTTTTTCCGCATTTTTTTCCGCATTTTTTTTTTTTCTTACGATACATATATTCCCAACTAAACCCAACTAAAGCCTACTACTGTATGTTCACTGAAGTAGCAAGGTAGCAAGTACAGACACTGTAGTCAGAACTATGTGAGATACAGCCTGGAGCGATTAACTGCCGTACAATCATCACTTGCCCAACCGCCTTCTATAAATGTACTTTTCCTAGGTCTTTAAAGTGGTAGAGGAGAAACCCAGCTTCACGTGTAGTTATAGCTGTACCGCAGACAAAGTCACGATGGAACATGTCGTAACGTGGGTACTTGGTGTTCATTGGCATTAGACGAGCTTCAATGATTGTAGCGTATTGTGGTATGGGGGGTTTCAGATGGTTCGAGAGGCGGGTGATTGTCACATGTTATATTTTTTTAGAGAACTTGGATATTCGTCAGATGTATATCGTCAGATGTATATCCGTCAGATGTTGATCCAAACAAGTTGCTCACACCCTTACATCCTCTTCGGACACCTGGTCAACCGGTGGTTTCTCCTTTCGATACTCAAGACCAACGTCTGGCAAGCGGGGCATCGGAGGAACTCGAGGAACGGCGGAGCCGGCTGTGGAAGAGTCACGAACCGCGTGTCTTGTTTCAAACGAGCTTCTTTGGGTGAATGTGGTTGTTCTAGTGTTTTTATTGCCATGATGAGGGTGTTAATGGGGTATTGATGGGTGTTGATGGGGTATGGTGATGGGTGCTGATGGGCTGAAGATTTGATGGGGATGGATAGGAGAGACTGCCAGTTGAATCCAGTCTGAAAGATGAGTTTTGTTGATGCAACGAATTAAAGAGTAGAATCTGCAAGAAAACGACTCTATTTATATACCTATCTCTTCTCTATACCGTCTGCCACATTGCACCTGCCTGTTCGAGCACCCCAAGACCTTCTCACAGCGAGACCTCAGATGTCGATAGAGCTCTGGTAGTGTCTCAGGAGCGGCCGAATTGGCAATGGGAGAAGTATACACTGGAGATCGCGTCGTCTACACGATCAACTACAACCAGAAAGCATTTCGCATCTGTTTTATAGTCTTACAATCGTGTATTCGTGTGCTGTGTAATTGGTGTAAATCAATTTACCACTCGCTCACGCGATGAGGCAAACTCTGATAACCGTTCTTTGTTCACGCTGCCTCATGTCATGCACTAGTCAGAGAACTGGAGAACTGAATGTGGGTTAAATGATCGATTTAGAAGAGTGAGGATCCGCCGAGGCATTTATGCCCAGGTCACCTTTCGAAAAGAATTTTACAGTCAGGAGAGGAGTGTGATGTAAATATTTTTATAATAAAATAAAATAAAATAAAATAAAATAAAATAAAATAAAGTTTGAACGTTAATGCGTAATAAGATGTGAAAAATTTAGGGTAACTCGCTAACCCCGCATTTTCTTTGTCCCAAAAAAAAAAAAAAACATCACCCCGCAATTATATTCATTGTCTCTATTGTATATCACCGCAATAACTGCAACTCCAGCTGGAAAATCGTGCCACAAGCTCCCAAAGAGTGAGAAATTGATCCAAATGAGCTTTGAGAAGCGACAGGGTCTCTCAGCCGGAACAGACAATACTGTACGGACATGCGAATCATTTCAACAATACATTGGAAGCGATGCTCCATGTGTTGCTCAAGGTGTCTACTACTGAGCTGTTGTTCGTGACCCTTGTTCCATGTCTGGGGATCCCTATCTCTCTGGTTCTCTATTCTCTTCTCAGTGTCTGTCTGTAGATAACTGCTTACATATCTTCCCTACAACTACCGCTTCATATGACCATTTCTTTTCAGTCTGACATTCCTCAGGATAGTTTAGTGCAACGTTCGTTTTCCTGACCTTCATATACATACTGATTGCCCCCTAACAAATACCTTCTAAACATATCTGAATCCGCTAAAAGCGAGTTAGGAATCCCTCGCTGGTAGGATATGAGAACACTCCCCACTGGCGACCGACCGTATCTGGTTCACGCCACCTCCAGTCGTCTTTTGTTCATCAACTTGAAAGATCTAGACTTGTTGTCTGGTGGCAAGTTTGCTGGTGAACACTCCCGTCTCGAGGTCTCTGTTTGGTGATCGAGTCTAAGAGGCCCCACATCATGCTTCCACCGATCGGCACGACTTCTGGGAGCCGTAAGACGTCCATGTCATTAGAGTCATCCATCACTCCGTAGCGGTGTACAAGGATGACAGAAAAAAGTTCCTCGAGGTTGTGCATAGATACAATGATGTAAAGAATCCTGTTCTGTTGCTTGGAGTTCCAGAATGAAGTCCCTGGCGTCTTCGGCAAGACCGTCCTGCTTAAGTAGTGCTAATGGTGAGTACATACTGTAGCGGCTGTTTCAACTTGTAGTTGAACCGTACAATACCTCTCTGAAACATCTACCACTCCCTGAAACACCATCCGTGCTATCGTCGGCATGGATGGTGTTAGGTGACACTTGCCAGGGGTTTGTGCAATTGTACATATAGCTGAAGCTGCTGTCGCACTGAAGCTGCTAGTCACAGTCGCACACCTCCATCTTGCGTGATACAAGGGTCTTGACAAAAGACAATCATGATCGCAGAAGAACTGAATACTACTGTGATTGGCCACCAATGCCTTCTAATCACTCTCACCACTCCGGATACAGTCAATGAAGTCGTAGATTGTCACTTATGCCGTAGACCCTTGACAACACTGTCTAGTCCGTTGTAGAACCACCAACTCAACAAAATAGTAGGAGATGACGAATGGAGAGATGATTCAAAGACTAAGAGGCGACGGTTAACTCTTCAAACTTGAAATATTTCTCTGGCAACATCAAAGACTCTGGCGATGTAAAAGATTTTGACCATCATGAGGAGGTTGCCGTTGCAGTTGGCCATCTTCCAGTGAATTATCCTTCTTACTGCCAAGTAAGTCAAGCGGTATCGGATACTTACAGAGTATCTATTCAATAGTTCAATGCCGTTTCTCTCACTTTCCCTTCTTCCATAGCACGACATGCCATACTTGAACAGGTGACTATCAGGTCGTTGTCAACCATGAATGACATTCGATGGTCCGCTATGTCGAGTCCACAGTGAAGAGAAGAGTTGTTTACCATACACGTAGTCGGTCTTTTTTTTCGCTCATGTGACTTAATCAGCCCCCTCACTACCTCCAACCGCCAGTTACGGCGATTCTGGTGAAAATACGGCTTCTCGTCCCATCAGCCTTAGTCAACCACCAGGGAGCCTAGTTGGCACACCAGAAGGGCTACCAGAAAGAGATTCTAGATCAGATACACCATCTACAAGGCAGATATCTCGTCTACAACCAGCTGGTGCATCTCATGAGGAATCTCCCAGGTCTTATTCTACCGGTTATTTCCATCAACTACTCTCGTGCCTGCTCTCTAGCGACCAACCTCCTGAACCTGGCGATAGGAGCTACCTTAGCCCCACTATTAGACCCACTATTTAGACCCAGGGGTGCTACTTTTGCCGGGACTCCACATACACTCTCAATTGTCTCACCAAATGGCATCAGACCTGGGCCAAGAAGGGCCGGACCACCTGGAAGGGTGGTTCTGTGGCCAACAGGGACTTACTCTGTCGATTTTGCAGAACTTGCGAGGAATGAAGACCATTGATGTTAACAAAAGCGTTCAAGTATAGTGCTGTACTTGTTGGACCAATGTACAAAGTCTTATCTAGCCCATTGCTTCTCCATAGTTCGAACGAGTCTCAGAACAATCTCTGACGAGCTCCTTGTTCGAGTGATTTGGTTTCTGATGTTCAACCCCAGAGTACTCTTCTCACGAGCTCATACGGCAGACACTGCTGAACAGGAGCATTCAGTTGAAGACAGGGCAGCAAAAACGGTACAAAAGAGGTATCAAAACGATCATAAAGATGTGATGAACACTCTGGAATTGTTTTTGTTCCGATTCGGGACCCATGACCGCCGGAAACACGTAAATCTGTAATCGATCGACTCGACTGGAGTGTTCTCCGAATAATGTAACATGACACTGTAAAAAGACACTGTAAATGGCACTGTAAAAAGACACCACTGAGTAAATGTATCCATCACGGTCGCATCTAACGTCGTTTATGTATTGCAACATATTCGAAGTACTTGTACTTGTACAATAACCGACTATATTTGTACTGTACGTACATAATGGTTACCATCTCCCTCGGTTAAAGTTGCAATACATATTACCATGCATACAGATACAGAACTGGCAAAACACCTGATCTTGTCACCCATACTCCAACACAACATCAAATGTCACTACTTGACAGGTACAACTCGCAACTGGTGGACGAGGGCGACGCGGAGGACCAGGAGTTTCTCGATCTGCTCGACGACGACGAGGCGTTCCAGGGCTACCGAGAACAGCGTATTGCCGAACTGTCTAGACAGATGAAGGAGGCCAAGGACGGCGCACAGAGCGGCCACGGCAGCGTACAGACGCTGGAGAGCGACAAGGACGTGCTGGAAGCCACCACCTCGGCTGACCGGTGCGTGATCCACTTTTTCCATCCCGATTTCACTCGATGCAAAATCATGGACAGCAAACTGGAACAACTGGCAGCACGACACTTGGGCACGCGTTTCGTACGTGTGGATGCGTCCAAGGCACCGTTTCTCGCCACAAAACTCGGTCTCAAGGCTCTTCCCGTTGTAGTCTGCTACATCAAGGGCCAGGAGGCTACCCGGGTGGTTGGCTTCGAACGACTCGGAGGAACAGACAACTTCCAGCTCAGCGCACTGGAAAACCTGCTCTACACTTATGGAATCATCCAGAGAGTGGGAACAAGCGGCATGCGACGTGCGGAGAAGAAAATGGAGGAGGAAGATGAGGACTGGAGCGATTAAACGGAAATGGGGTCACAACTAAAGATACCCGATTGAACACCTCGTCACCTGCTTTTTTCTCACTCTCTGTATTTAGTTTGGTTCATTTATTTGCCCTTTCACGTCAGAATTCACCCCGACATCCTCAGCAAAAGCCTACAAACACTGGTCAAACGATCTTAGCAAATTAATTTACAAATTCGGCCATATATCGTAAATTGTTGGACTGCTTTGGATCATCCTTGGTGACCAGTACCCAACTCCCCAACAAGTCTATTATAATAATAATTATTCTCTATGACTAATGACCATAACCAATGACTTACACTGAGCGAACGTCTGTTATAATGACTTTTTCAATCCCTGGAGTATGTTCACTTAAACATCAATGCTGTTGTGAAACTCCACCACGCTCTCATTTCGCATTGCCTTGACTCCCTTGCACTCATGCTCTCCATCACTGACTAGCACCAGACCCGACGAACAGATGCTCTCCACTAGAGCAGGCACCAGATTTAGCAACCGCGCATCGCAGACCAAACCAAGCATGTTGTTGCCGTTAGCAAACAGCACAGCCTCCTTGACAGACACAGAAACCCGGTCGAGATCGGTGGGCTCGTTGAAAGTACCATTTCGCATGACAAAGAAGACAGGGTAGTTGGGCTGCTTCCAGTTAAGGGCAGTACATACGTCGGGGTTGACGGACGATAGAATGATGGACCGGGTGGCTCGAGGAGCAGGATCGCCGTTCGACATGCGGTTAGTGTCGTGAGTGTCACGTGCATGAGCAAACAGCACATCCAAAACCGTGTCCACGTAATGGTTGAGGTCAGATGCAGCGAAGATCACGTTCAGATCAAGCTTGACGGTGATGGGGAGCAGCTTGAGCACTTCTGCAAGAGGCAGCGTGGAGTTAGAGAGCACTCTGTGAACCTCCACGGGGTCAGAGACCGTAGATAGGTCGCTAACCACGCCGTTTGTGCACTTTTTAAGCTCTTCATACGTCAGAGTGTTGACTCCAATGCGAATACCATGGCCCACATCCACCTTCCAGGAGGGAGTGACCACAGGCACACCGTCCGAAGTGACGCAGATAGTCAAACGAGCATATTGTCCGGAAACCGACGAGGCTGTGACGAACGATAGCGACTGCTGCGAAGTGCCTGTGCTCTTCCAGTACGTGTCGTATTTTGTGATTTCAAGAGGAGTACCCTTGTAGGGTCGAACCACTTGCACGTCAAACGACATTTCACCAATAGTATGCAGTCGCATGTCAAACAGAGGCAACGTGTAGCTCTGGTGGAACTGTGTAAGGGTGGCTCGCCATATGTAGGGCAGGGCGGCTGTTTTCGCAATGATTCGGGTTCCAAATGTAGGGAAAATCTCGAAATCCAGCGCAAAGTCGTCCAGAGAGTCCAGCTGGAACGACATGGCTCGGTCTGTATCAGACATGGCCAGAGGAACAGACCGGGGAATCACCGAGTGGTCGTTTTTGGACGAGATTCGCAACTGGCCAGACGACAGAGTGGCTTCTTCAGAAACAAACTTCACGGGAGTCGAGCCTGCTAACGTGATGAGCACGAAAATCTTCTGGTCCAAGAAGTTGTGGCCATATCTTCGGAAGGGAAGAATGGGAGGGGGCAGAGACAGGTCTGGGATTCCGTCCAGCTCGTCCAGCCCGCTCAGGTCGTTGATCTGCACGTCCACCGGCGACTTCATGTCGATATCCACCTCCTGGAGCTTGACGGTCGCCTCCAGGTCGGCCAGCCGGTGCATGCACTTGACATGGCCCTCCCAGGCTGCGTAGTACAGTGCCGAGTGCCGTTCCTCGTCCAGAATGTCGGTTCTGGCTCCGGCAGAAAGAAGAGTCTCGAGGACCTGCTCATGGCCCTCGTTGGCGGCATGAAACAATGCCGTCCACCGGTTCAGCTTGTCCAGCTCGTTGACGTCGGCGTCGTACTTGAGCAGCAGGCTCACGAGGGATGAGTGTCCTGCTCGGGCAGCAATGTGAAGCGCAAACAGGCCCTCGGCGTCGGGTTCGTGACGCGGCTTGTTTTGCAAAATGATCTCGGACGCGTCGTACACACCGTACTGGCACGCCAGATTGAGGGGGATGTATCCATTGTCCGACACGGCGTCCACAGAGGCGCCCATGGAGATGAGATCACGCACACAGTCGGAGTACTGGTTGATGACGGAGTACAGCAGCGGCGTGAAGTTGTCCTTGTCGAGCGCGTTGACCTCCGCGCCCTGGTCCACAAACATTTTGAGCAGCTTTCGCTGGTTGTGGAGACAGGCGTAGTGGAGGGGCGTTCGGCCGTAAAAGTCACGTGCCAATAATGACACGCCCTGTGACACTGCGAGCTCCAGAATGGCTGTTCGGTCGACAGCTGTTGCCATGGCGGCCTCGTGGAGCACGTTCCGGCCGTTGAGAGCGTCGCTGGCGTTCAGATCAACGAGTCCGGATTCATAGAGCGCCAAGAGAGCCGCGTTGGACGCCGAGGTGGAGATGGACAGCAAGAAAATACGCGTCACTCGGGACTTTGCGTCTCGCACCTTCTTGAGCACCTCCACCCACTCGGAGATGTCTGCCGTCGTCACGTTTTCGGCGCTGGCGGTTTCGACAAACTCGTAGTACAGATCGTCGTCCTTGGCTCCGGGAGCCGTCACTGGGGCCACGGGGGCTGTGACGGGGGCTGTGGCGGGAGCTGTGGCTGGGGCTGTGGCGGCCTGGATCTCGGAGCCTCGTCGAGAGTCGTCGAAAATCACGTCTCCGTCGGCCCAGGCCTCCAGCTCCAGAATGGAAGACGACGCCTGGTCGCTGAGACGCGCCAGAATGTCTCTGTGGAACACGGGTTGGACCTCTACTGCTCGTGACAGATACAATTCTTTGGTCTGCTGTTTGGACCGCTTGTCCCACTTTTTGAGCACCTTGGAGAAGCCCGTGGCGTTGAGCTCGATGAACTGCTCGAGTTTGGACAGGTCACGACGGAACCGCTGAAAGCCCTCGTACAGCGAGATGTACGACACGGAGGTGGACGAGGTTAGCGAGCCCGAGGCGTACGCGTCGGCCTTTTTCTCCATGAGAATGTCGATTCGCAGCTTGAGCTCCGCCTCCTTTTGCAGGTAGAACGAGTTGACCTTTTCGAGCTCTCGTTCCAGCCGGAAGAAGAACGTGGCCTTGTTGTCTCTCAGCGCCTGCTCGACGTTCCCTCCGGCCGCCGCCTGGTTGGACAGCGACTTGATGAGCTTTTTGAGCGCCTTGTAGTTGATGAAGTAGTTTCCATATTCGGGCACCTCCAATTGCCGTTTGGCAAGGTACTTTCCGAATTTCACTGGGTTAGCGGGATGCTGGGTGGCTGGAGAATTGGTCCACGAGCTCGCCGAGCGACCCAGAGTCGCTTCACCGCCGCCATACTCACTTGTTGTCGACTCCTGACTGATCTGACACAAACAGAGATGACAAGAGACAACGTTAATTTCATACTGAGCTTAACCGAGCTTGAAGGAGGGTAGTTGGAAAGAGCTGGTGGGGGCACCGAGGAGGGCGGAAAATGGACATAAAAAGACGCGGAAAAGAACCAAACCGTCAACCTTGGGGCCACAAACCGATCAAAGCGGTCGGAACCTCTCAATTCCGCCCTGATCCCCCATAATGCCCCCATCCAACCTCCCCTCCGCACGTGCCCCCAATTGCAGCAAATATGCACCTCCTTCCCAACACCTTAAAAGTGCAGCCAATTGAGGCCGCCGCCGAAACACGTGATAGGTTATGAGTATGTCAGTGCGCGTGGCCAGCTGAACGGGCGCAGGAGAGATAAAAGGGGGACCAATTTCAGCCGCTAATTTTCTCCCCTGGCGGGTAATCATTTGGTGCGTCACGTGACCTCCGGGCTGTTTTGGGGCCAGTCGTCTTGTCATGTGACGTGAAGATTATTCTGCTGATTTGACAGCTGATTTGACAGGAGGTGTAAAAGGGGATTATGGGCCATGTTGTGTGTTCTGATGATGCTTGGATTGGATAATTAATACAAGTCATAGATGCATATATACGGTAGTAACCGCATCTAAGAGAAGAAGTGATCGTCACACGGCTATTGGTGTACGCACGATGATACGAAGAAAAAAAAAGTACTTCCAAAAAAAATTCCACCATTCAAAATGGGTAGAAATTGGTATCTTTTTGATGAGAATGGTCTGGCGGTTTCAATGATGCTAGTTTTGTTCTATTTATCATGATATTGAATACATTAGGGGGAAAATCTAGCATCGTTGCTAAATCAGGTGGTGTTACTACAACAGACGCAATAGAGGCCATTGAGTGTATCTGAGTCGACATTCGGAATCTATGGAGTTTGACGAATCGAATGGTATCATTAAATCAAACAATAATAGCCATATGTCAGATCTTCAGTTCAGTACAAATAATGCGAAGATAGACTGCTCTTGCTGCATTTGCCTATTTGGGACAGAACTGATATTTGGGCAAGTTTGGGCCGAAAAATGGGTTATTTTGATATTTTAAAAGCTCGTTGTGATCCAAGCTCTCAGGCCCATTTGATGGTACAATTATTTTTTGTGCTAGTTATTCAATAACGTCCTCTTTTTCGGTGGTTCATTTTGACAGTTGCTTTAGAGTAGCCCAAATCTGCAAGGTTTCGCCACGAAATAATGTCCCCGAATGCAACGTTAAAGTCGTTTGAATTTGGAGCATTTTTGGAGTGGAGCAGTCGGGCTACAAGTGCGAAAAAGTTGGTTTTTTGTGTGGTAATAGGTTCATATTATTTCATTATATGATTCTGCTCAGTTCAAGGATTATTTTGGTACCAAAAAGTAGATATTTATGGGCCATCACAGTTAGATTTTGGAGGCTTGGCATCCCCATCGAACCACCAGCACCAGTATAGAGATGCTACTTGTAGCAGAACATTCAAGTGCAAATACGATGAAATGTGGATGTTTATCGGTCGAAAGGCGAAAGATTCTGAATCGAATGGTTCACTTGATATAATGTTTGCAAAACAAGCCGGAAATAAACATTGATAGACATTCATAGGCATTCATAGGCATTCATAGACATTCATAGATATTCATTATAACCAAACAGATGGCTGTACAACCATGGTCAACGACACCAAACATGATGGAGTGAATATAATTTCCTATATGCTTCAACTTTTTTGTCTTCTCATCGCCATTACCGTTTCTATCATCTCACTAGTTTTCTTCCTTCCATTCAATCGTGCTTTTTTAATTCCCGAAGATCGTACTTGAGATGTTATGCTCAACAAACTAAAACTACAACTACAACTACAAATATCAAGTACAAGAAGAACCGTGATAATACATTGCATGCGAATATCTTTTTCCCACTGCCCAGAAAAAGTTTCGATTTCAGTTACAGTGGAATGTGGAAGATTGTTTCACAGCCACGTTATCATGGAGATCAAGTCCTCCAACAGTTTCGTTTTAAACCAAAGTTGGACTAAAATCCAACTAATTTTACCCCCTCCATGGTTGGGCATACAATACTTGTGTTTACAAGTGACTCTGTAATCCACGTCTACTCAATTTTATCCTGTTTCGGCCTGGTTATAGACCCCCATTCAACCTCATTTACTCTTTCCAAATCCCGAAAATACATCTGCCTGGCTAGCTCAATCGGTAGAGCGTGAGACTCTTATTCAAAGCGATCTCAAGGCTGTGGGTTCAAGCCCCACGTCGGGCTAATCTTTTTTCCAGTTCAGTGGTTCTTTCAGAGATTATGACTGAAATATCCGCAGGTCATTCATGGAAGTGAGGTTGACCCTGTGTTCGTACTTGTATTACAGATATTCCGAGTGAATTATAGGCAATTAAGGACTACGGTTCCATTCAGACACAAATACACCATTGGAATGGGATATTTCTGTCGCTTATGAGACATATTATCAATCTCTATTTCGTATCAAAATCTTGGCTACTGCAGCCAAGAAACCTACTTGTAGTGCGGTTGTACGGTTCAAAAAGGGCCCAATATTAATTAATGATGGACCGAAACATTTTCAGAAAGTACGCTAAAAGTCACTTCTTCACTGTAGCTGTCCCTGAACTAGCAGTAGATTCGAATCAGGCTGTGGTATGTACTGTACAGCCCATTAGCTCATTTTTGGGCCCTGCTACCAAGATTGTGTTCTAAGATAGATTGTCCGGGGTCTCGGCAAGTGGAGAAAAGTCTTGGTGATTATCACGGAAGTGACCCATTAGTTTTGTCGTAGCCCCTTTTTGAATTTCTTTCCCTTCATCTATACTTGTCTCACGTTTCCACTTCAACGAGCGGCGACCGGGCATCACTAGTCTCATTTCGACATCGCTCGTATCTTCGGAGTCAATATCAAACATACTCCGATCTAAATATGACAAGATACCCGTTTGGTCAGCATCATAATATCTGTTTCTTGTTCTGACAGTAGCAATATCAGACGACTGCCTCTCAACGACAAAGAACCATTGCCGACCGAGTCTTTGAACGGGATACAGGTTGACGTCAATGTAAGATTCATTTTGTCTCATATTATTGAGTATTCATCTTCGGAGGACTTATTTTCCGGTCTTGAGTGAAGCAGACTTAGGATGTCGAAAAAACGTCGAGCTAAGAATGATTGGGGACAAGTTCACAGGGAACAAGTACAAGTAATACCGAGAGTGGTTAATTGAGTACATCGGCACGTAAAGATCATCAATTCACCCAAATCTGCTTCCCTTTTCCGATTCTGCCCTTGGGCCTGGAAGAGCTGTCTTATACCTTTTCTCCGATCTGTGTCAATGTCTCGTATGAGCCCTGAACAATATCATTCAGATTCAGTAGCCTTCTTGAACATCATGAGCGATATTGTCGACAGTTTGTCCCTTCCCACATTTATCTAGTGCGTCGCCAAATGCAGTTATAGAGCCATGATATCTCTTCATTGTGCCCTCATCATGGCATCAACTCTTCAGAGCTTGAGAAGTATTTCCAGTTCAGCTGGAGAGCAATTTCACTTGCCGAAAAATCCAGTGTATGTTTTCTCTGCTGGCAGTCGTTCTGAGTACTGCGAGGAAACCTGTCTGTGAACGGGTCTGGGTCTTATGGCGATGAACTATTTGCAGTCCAGGACTAGGTCTGATCCAAGTACAGTATGTACAGTATGTACATACCCTACATGCTTGTACCAAGTTTCTCTCTTCATCGAGGGATGGCTACAAGTAGTTGTTTAGCAATCATTATCTCTACAGCTAGAGAGAACGGTAGCTGAGTTAGCCACTGTACTCAGCACTGAAATCAACTATCTAGTGCAACCGATACCAGAGAGAAGCCTCCTTTTGACATTGCTGGGGTCTTCTAGCCTATCTCTTGTATACTATCAGCGCGAGCAGCAACCATGTTTCGTTCAAGTGCAAGGTGAAAATCAAGGCTCTGGATAAGCCGGAGGCGGCGAATCCAACGGCAGTCTCGTCGTTTTCATAGCTCCCGTATTGCACTTTTTATCTGTCTTTCATCCCCGCCCTGCGCACAACTACATCTCTTCCATAACGAGCAATTTGAACGTTACAAATTCCAAACTCGGTCAGATTGCTCTTATCAACCCTGCGGCTTGACCCAAACGGTCACTTGTCGCAATTCTCGTATCTTTCGCGTTGTGCGAGCAGAACCATGCATGGTCCCCTGGTATAGTGCTCACTTGTGCATAGCAAGCAACGGGGACAAGATACCCGACATGTGTCCACGGAGATCGTCCCTGTCCATTCTCGGCCCATAATGGACTCGCTGCAACTGCCAGACCCTACCTGTAGAGTGTTTTGATTTTCTCCGTCGGGAAGCGCATATTGAACTTAGGCGTTAGCGTTTTGAACCCTGCTGCAAGGCGGTAAACAATCGTTGGATTTGGGATGGCTTAAACTAGACCAAAAACAGGTCGAAATCGCTTGAAATTTTCACAACATGTTTCCACATTCATACAAAGTTGATTTCTTACTTGAAAACTACCAAAAATGGCTCCCTTCTGGTCTCTTTGCGAAAACTCGCAGCACGCCGCCTTAGTTAACCTTCCGGGATCCAACTAAGTTGTTATGATCACCGAGTCGCCAAGAAGAGATGGAAATGCCCGCAAAAAACAAACGGGGGAAATCAGACGAAACCGGATAAACAGACGCATGCAGACTCTAACGTAGAAACACGAATACGCCCTGGAATGTGGGGTGAGCGTCACGGCGCGGGAAGTGAACGCTCGAACTGTACAAGGTCCCTACAATTACGCGTTCATTGAGAACATTCCATTATGTAATCAGACGCCGGTCACGAAGTCCTGTATCAAGCTCTCCTCCTGTCGCCTCAATCCACACCCACAAGAGCAAGAGCATGAGCATCACCGCATGTTCATCTCGAGAGCCTGCCATGAGACATTTTTGTCGTCCTTTCTGGTCCCTTTGAGAAAGCCCAAACCGGGCAGGCCTGTATGTACTGAGACGTCCTATTTGGGAGACTGCGTGAAACCATCTATCTACAAGTGTACAAGTAAAAGTACAAGTACAAGTGATTACAAGTAGCAATGCCCACCTCAGTTAATCCTTAGAACACTCACTTGTTTAATACTTGACCAATGTACAACTACCCTCCCTCCATCTCTGTTAAAATATGAATTACTGACTATATGCAAAATGTGATGTGGTGGCTCTTCCTAAAAGTTGGCTGAAATACCTCCAATGGTCGGACTGACTGGAGGTGAGTCGCCGGTCATGGAAAAGTTGGAAAAGTTGGACGGCCGTCGAGCATGACTGGTATTCATGTTCAGACCATGTGTATCAGGAGAAGGCTCGTACTCCTCGTCGGCCGCAGACTTGAACGGATCTCCCACAGCAGCCCCGTCGGCATCCAGATCCTCGTCAATGGGACCCATGGACAAGGAGGCTGCTCGAGAGTGCGTTCGAGAGGCTGCCCCACGCGATTGTGTTCGAGTGGGACCCACGGCAGTGGTAGACGAGGCGGAAGAGGCCACGCCAGCACCAGTAGCCGAAACCAGACCCAGGCCCGAACCAGAGCCCGAGTTGATGGAGCCATTGACTCCGTTGCCAGCAGCAGCAGCGTTGCCGCCCCCGGTCATGTCCCAGCCTCGGTACTGCGGTACGCCCGCTCCTCCAGCCAGCTGCGTGGTACTCAGAGTGTTAGAGAAGGAGTCTGAGGGGGAGTGCGATCGAGACGAGGTGCTGAGTCGCTGGTCGGCAAAGGTCTTTCGCGACTTCTTCTTCCAGAAGTAAAAGGCCGCGGCAGAAATGAGAGCCACTCCTCCAATGGGAACAACGACAGCAACGGCAGTCTTGCTTCCTCCATGCAGACCGCCGCCGCCTCCACCATCGGAAGAAGCTGTGGCCTGAGCAATAGCAGCTGTGGGGGTCACAGTGGCTCTGCCAGTCACAATGGTGGTTATAACCTCACCGTTGACGGTCTGAGTGAACGTCTGAATGGTATCTATTACAGAAAGATCTGTAGGATCGGCTGAGGACATGGTAGACGAACTTGTGATGGTAGGGCTCGAGGAAGAGCTGCTTGTAGAGCTCGATGAAGTTGTGCTAGTACCACTATTGGATGTCGTAGAACTGGATGTGGTCGACTGTCTAGTAGAGGAGCTGGAGCTGGGCGGGGTGCTGCTAGAGCTGGGGCTAGACGAGGACGAAGTACTCGAGGTCGACGAGGTGACCGGGGCAATGAAAATGGAGGTGGAGGACTCCGAGGAGGAAATGAAAGAGGAAGAGAAGGTTGTAGGGGGGAAGGAAGAAGTGGTGGGTTCGAACGAGCTTGTGGGTTGGAACGAGGAGGTTGTGGGCTCGAACGAGCTTGTGGGTTCGACCGAGGAGGTTGTGGGGGCCACAAACGTGGACGACTCGGAGGTGGGTTCAAGCGACGTGGTCGAAAGCTCACTGGAGGTATCAAACAATGCAGAGGCCTCGACTGACGACAAGAAGGAAGTCGAAAAGGTGGAGGAGATGAAAGACGAAAGCGAGGTTGTGGTAGGGGGGAAGAACGAAGACGTGGTGGGGGGGAGCGATGAAGTAGTAGGGGGGAGCGATGTAGTTGTTTCTGGTAGAGATGACGTGGTGGGGGGCTCCGAGCTGGTTGTAGGTGGCAGAGACGATGTTGTGGGTATCTCAGAGGTTGTGGGCGGCTCCGAGGACGTGGTGGGAGGCTCCGAGGACGTGGTGGGTAGTTCGGAAGACGTGGTGGGAGGCTCCGAGGACGTGGTGGGCGTCTCTGAAGATGTTGTGGATGGTGCCTCCGAGGTTGTGGCAGTCGTCACAGAAGAAGCTGAAGACGCTGAAGACGTGTCTATACTGCTGCTGACCGGAGCAGCCGAAGAGAGCTGTGAGGAAACATGGGTTGAGGACAAAAGAGTGGACGACTCGGAAACGTTCATGTCTGTGCTGGAGGGTGTTTGTGTTTGTGTCTGTGTAGCTGAAGTTGGAGTAGTTTGTGTCGCTGGAGTACTTTGTGTCGTTTGTGTCGCTGATGTCGCTTGTTGCGTGGAGCTAGATCCTGTCTGTGTCGGTTGTGTCTGTATCGGTGTCTGTATCGATCTCTCTGTGTCTGTGTCTGGCAATGGAGATGGTAAGGAAGAAGCCAGAGGAGTGGATATTTGCGACGAGAGCTGCGTCTGCGTCAACCCACCACTATATGTATGTGCCTCCGAAGCTTGTACCTGGCTACGAGTACTAGGCGCAGTGGTAGCAGTGACATTGGCATTGGACATGTGGTGTCGTTTGAAACTGGAGAGAGTATCGGGAGCGAGAAATCGGGGCTCCTTTTGTGTACCACAAGCGCCCAGGCCCCGGCCCCAAATATCTACAGCCTTCACTTTGCCCCCAGACAACCACGGCAATCCCAGACAAGTTGCAAAAAGCAAAAGCGGAAACTTCACTCTTCCTTGCTTTGAATTTAAACAAGGTTTGCGCTTATTTCCGGGGGGGCTGGTTGCTGGACCAAAATGTACGACAACCTGGCCCGCAGACCGTCCAGATGGACTGGGAGCCGTGGGCGTCATATTCTTGTGTAATTTTTTCCGGCCCGCTAGCCGCCCGTCAGCTCACGATGCTGTCCCGGTAGAGCCCTCACTCCTGCACCTCCATGCACAATTATGCATCAGACCAATGTCGAAAAAGTCTAACTTTGGCAAGGCAGACAATCTGTAGCCACAGGAACCGACTGCACAATATCATATGGGACGTGCAGCAGCGCACCCGCACGCAGCAGAGCGACATGTAATACTGCACGGAGGCATGAGGTTGGGATTCGTAGCAACCGCGAAAATGGAGCTTGTGGGCGGTCGCAAAGACTTGGGTCAACCGGGCTGGGTCCACGTGGAGAAACCCAGCCATGGCGGTGAATTATCAAAAATAAACCTACATTGGGGGGCTTCATAGACTCTAGGTAAACCCCGTAGGTTCCGAGCGATCAGCATAACAAAAAGATGAAGAAAAAAAGTGAGCGTGAGTTGCATTGAATATAATCGGAATTCAACCAGTGGGCAGTTAAGCGGCTCAGATGGTACCATTTTAACGGGAGATTTTAGTCGACCCCCACCAAGTCCATATAAATCCGTCTTTTTTCTGCCCGTTCGGAAACTGTTATTGCTGGCTTCTGTTTTTTCTTTTTTTTTCTTTTTTTTTTTTACCGTTTTTGCCCTACAAATAGCCAAAATAACCTCTGCGGCCGGTTACCTCACTGTACATTCCAGACGCATCTTTTGTGGGGACCATGTTGGTAGGGCCATCATGACGCGTGGTCGTCTAACTAAATATATCTGTGCGTTTTTGCATCGCACTGCATGCTCTCCTACATGCCTACACCCTCACCCCAGCGTGTACTTGTAAGCCCCTTGCTCCAGGTTGCCTACTTGTAGAGGATTTTGCGGAAAGCTTCTCCGTCACTATTATCCTATTATCGTCAGTTATCTTTCCCCACCGGAGATCAGCCTCTGTGTGGGTTTTTTTTATTGTTTTATTTTTTTGTTGTCGGTGCACATCAACCCTTGTATTTCTTTGCACATCTTTTTCGTCTTTTTCCCACCTGTCTCATATGCGGTGTTTTCCTACTGACACCAAACTGCCCATGCCATACAAGTATGGTTTTGGCGGGGGTTGCAAGTGTTTTATCCGTAGACCGGTTTCGCGCTACGTGGCGGTGACGCAAAAATAGAGGTCTCAAATCTCGCACTGCAACATGTTTCGGGCCTACTGGGTTTGGCTCGTGTTTTTTTGTTTTTTTTTTCGTTTTTTTCTCTCATCAACCTCTCCCATCGCCACACCAAGAGCCGCGCAACAAGACAATTAGCTTATGGGAACCTAACTGAAACCCTAGCGGAGCTAGAATAGCCCCTCTGCAAGGCGGATTTGTTATGAAGAGACGCAATAGCTGGAGAGTCGCCCAAATGGCACCTATACACGGCGATACATTGTCTCGACCCGACCACGGTGCCAGAAAGGGAAACACAAGTCCGCAACGGTCCAAACGGCTGACACAAACTCGCCGCCTGTGCCGAAAGAGGTGACTTCTGCCACCTGTTTGTATAGGGCGTTCACTTACAGTACTGTACGAGTGTTTGTACGGCCGTCACTTGAAGGCGATACAGCATAAGTTGGTGTCAGTGGAGTTGAGTGATATAGGTGGGGTGAGTGAATATTACTGTGGAGTGAACAGATCTAACAAGTACTTGTAACCAAGGTGTCATTCGGGGCGAGATCCACCTGTTTGCAAGTACAAGTACTTGTACATACTCGTGCGTGGTATTGGGCCGACAACTGCAACTATTTCACATCTCCGACCAAACACATGGCACGAAACTCGGCTTGATTCGATACTCACTGTAGGAATGGAACATAGTGTTGGGTTTGCGAGAGTTAAACCGCAGTGATATGCGGAGATAGAGACACCAGGCGGACCCATACGAGACAGAGGAGAAGGATATTGAGACAATGAGCGACAATGAGCGCCCGGCAACCGACTGAAAACATCGTCGATGGTGCCCTCATCCGGTTTGGTCGCCTAAACAGACTCATGTTTGTCTCTTCTTTTTCTGACCCGAGTCTGAAGTTATTAGGGTACATACTTGTAGGAACCTTGCGCAACTAGAATGTGTCTACAAGTTCAGTGCAGTACGATTGTAGCGAGGTGTGCCGAGTCGCCTCAGCGTGTTTATATGTCGTTACCGGGTACTTTTACATCTGAGATATGGACAGGTTCCCTGAAGTTGGTCATTCCACGGTATTATATCACCTTGTTGCTGCATAGAGCTCCGTTTAACATTCAATTTAGCCACTTATTATCGGATAACAACCGACTTACATTATCTGGACCCAATATTATCGCTCTGATGGTGTTATTATGCAGCATTATTTGGTATTTCTTTTTTTTTTTGAAAAAATATTTTCCAAAATTCCCAGTATTGAGAGTTACTGTTCCCGGTCAAGCGGTCGCAGTTCGATTCTCGGTCCGCGCTATTACCATTTTTCGGCTCTGTAATTAATTCCTCCCAAACCTCATTCCAGCTGAGTCAGCGAGGTACTGTCAATTATACTTTCGGATTTTCGGAGGATAGGGGTGATTTAAAAATAAGTTTAAAAAAAATATATATATGAATAAATAAATAAAAATATGAATAAAATAAATAATAAATTAAATAAAGTAAATAAAAATAAAATAAAAGTATATAAAATAAAATCAAAAATAAAAAAGAAAAAAATAAAAAAAAATAAAAAATAAAATCAACACATCCCACCTCCTCCAACGTTCCCATTATTTCACAACAGGTGGAAAACGGCAGGTTTGCACTTCCAGCCTCCAACGCCACCAAATTAAACTTTGGAACTCCCAACCAACCTTATTCTCCATACGCACGTGACCACCACGACTAGCTACCGTGAATCAACCTCGGCAGGACCACTTTTTGTTAGCACCAAACCAAGCCTCCAAGCCATCAAATTGAGGTTTTTAGAGCGGCAATCGGCGGTCGAGACGCGTGCGGTTGGTGGCAGGAGGTTAGCCATTCCATTCGCGTTCGGTGGGGCGTTTTACGGCGCCCTCCATTTAGCCGGTATCGGCTTTTGCTGTGTCTCGGCATGTGACATCCGATACACATGTGTGGTGTATGGGGGCTATGACGTAGTTGAGTCAAAAAGGCAAGACGGATTTTTTGGGAGAAAAAAGTCGCCCATAAAAAAAAGGGCCTCTACAAAACCGCGTATTATGGCGCATTTTTGTATGGAGCCATGGGTTAAAAACCACATTAATTGGCAAACAAGACGCAGAGTGGCCGATAAATGCCGCTTTTTCGCCCCGCTCGTTGCTTTTCGCACCCCTTTCAAACCGTCCGATTTTCCTCACCCCACAACGTCTGACTCACAAAACCTAATAGCAAGTCTGCCTTAACCCCAGATATATAACTTATCCTTCTCCACACAAGACACAACTTCAGCCACCCCAACCCACCCTTCCAACCGACACGTTTGCACCTCGAGAATCCGCACAGCGAGCACAACAAGACTATCGACACAAACAGGTGGCAGTGGATTTTTTCTCTATTTCTGTTTTTTTCTTCTTAGCTCTCAGTCTTCTGTTTTCTGTTTTCTGTTCTTGGCCTGTCTCGAACCACTGGAAACTAACAAACACCACGAGCCAGTGGAAACGACACAAGAACTAACCACTTGACTCAGAAACACATCAGTCAGTCATCATCGTACCAACCCGCACACAGCTAGGCAAACAGATAAACACAGTCGCATCAACACTCCCCCCACTCACACTTGACCACAATGCCATTCCTATCTAACCTCTTTGGATCCAAGGAAGACGCCGCTCCCAAACAGCAGAGCCGGCCCCCCATCAAGCAGGATTGCAACAACTTTGGCTCTGCCAACGCAGAGTCCACCCCCGTGGCAGTTCCCCAGCCCAACCAGCCCCCATCCGGCTCCCAGGACATCCCCCAGTCTGTGTCCGAGTCCGTGAGCGGCTCCGTCTACGGCTCGGTGGCCCAGTCGCTGCCGTCGCAGTTTGGCTCGGCAATGTCGCCGACCATGTCGCCCAAGGCGTCGGCTCTCGCAGCAGCCCTGGCCAAGCAGGAGGAGGATCATAAGCAGAAGCTGCAGCAGTTCCGGCGCAATTCCCAGGCTGCCTCGGGCGGCACTCCCGCCCCCGTGTCCTCTTCTCTGCCTTCGGGCCCCGGCCACTCCCCCAACTTCTCCAAGGTGGGATCGCCTGGCTCTCCCATCACCGCTGACGAGGCCATGAACCTGTCGCGGGCCGGTGGATTCCAGGGCCGAATGCGGGCTGGATCCAACGCTGCCGGGGGCAGTGGAATCGCCGCCCAGCTGGCATCTGCCAGCCCCCAGGACATGGGCCCGTCTCCTGACGGCGGCTCTGTCAAGCGAAAGAACTCCAACAAGTACCAGGGCTTTGGGCTTGTTGCCGCCTACTCCAACTCCGGCATGAACTAGGAGGTTGCGCCATACAAGAGAGCCATTGAGTCATGTTTCATTAACCCTTATTTATTTGCATTTATGATCAAAAGAACCAAAAAAAGAACTCCTCTAAACCGAAATCCCCACCGTGCCGTAGTCCTGTAGAAAATGCGTCCAATAAGCAAGATACCGTGTTGAGATGGATCAGATACTGAGTACGATCCTGAACTTGTACGATACGAATGTATCATACGATCTACATGCCGTACTCGTACCAAGTTCAGGATTGATAATAATATCAATAAATCTTCAGCTTGCAGTTTTCATTTTTCAGCAGTTTTCATTTTTCATGTTTCACTCTCGGCTAGAATATACAAGTACAAGTACATTGTAGGTGGTTTGGAGGCAAGTTTTTTGACAGCAGCATTATGAAGTGGTCTGACCATATTGATGGGCGAAGGGTTACATTTGTGGGTGTTACGAAGGATCGTTTCATTAATTTCGTCATATAGTAAGTATAAAATGTGTTTGTAGCATGTTTATTGTTTTGATTTATATATATATATATATTGATTTTCAATTTTTAATTTCAATTTTCAATTTTGGTTTGATTTTCAATTTGATTTTCGTTTTGATTTTCAATTCCAATTTTCATTTACGGATTGCCCAACATCCGCAGAGCAGTCTGAGAACAGCAAAATAAGGTGTACCACGTGACTAGGGTATTTGAGTTACCCTCCTTTTATTAAAGTCTATATAGTTGGGATGAAAAATGCTGTCCAAAAACTTTTTAATCTCACAACAGTGACAACTGTGGACCCGATATCTTGGAGGGAAGACACACAGGCGATGCTCTGCGACGCGCGGAATCGTATGTGTGTTCCCTCCTGGTTTTTGGACTCCTGGTTGTCACTTTGAGACACAAACAGTGAGTACCGACGCCTTTTCCCATCGAAACCCGCAAATGATGATTAAGAATTCGCATAGTTCATCTGACTATCAATGAAGAATTAATCTTAGCATGTCTTTCGCTCCTATCTGATTTTTATCGATTCTAATCGATGTTTTCCGGTTTTCTTACTAACCTCAGTGGCCCGAAATATGCAATGGTGTATGCCAAGACGTTATATAGAGGTGTAATATTATGAAAAAAGTCTGAAAAGAGGAAAAAATCTGAAAAATCTGAAAAATCTGAAAAATAAAAATGAATGTGTAGCCAAAAAAAAAAGGAAAATTGTTGGATTAATGAAAACGACGAATTGGCTTTGGAGAAGGGATGTTTTGGTTCCGAATCATTGCTTGGTGAAGGCTCAGCTAAATGTGTGGTCATAAGTTAGTTAAGGATAGTTAGAATAGGTAGAATTTGTTTAACTGGGATGTGTATTTTAATTGTTTAAACTAATTAGTTAGAACGGATCTCCAGTTTAATTAATATCTAGTCGACATGGGCGCATCTCACAGCCTCAAGAGACTCTATGGTACTCCAGCCAGTCACCACCATAATGCATTATCTATACCCGCGTTTCACTCCTTGACTTTCAGAGCGTACATTCGAACCACAAAGAGCTCCTTTGGCAGACCCTTCTGGACCTCTGTGAGAATGAGCTGCAGACCCGCCTTGTCAAACAGCTCTCTGAATTTGGCGTCTGTTCGAGTAACACTGGAATCGGTGGGGTCAAACTCGTCCTCCAGGGGAGCATTATTTTCCTTGACAACAATGGTTCCGTTCTTTTGCAGACCGTCAATGCATCGTTTGAAGTACAGCACGAGATTCTCGTCGTCCAAGTGGCCCAGGCACCACTGGTTCCAAATGACCCAGTACTTGCCTGTTTCAGGCACAAAGTCCTGGGCGCCAATATCCAGAAACTCGCCCACCTTGTCGTTACCGGCCAGATCCTGTTTGGCCTGGTTCACAAACTGCTCCACCGGTTCCACCAGATCCACCTTGTCGCATACCTGGCTCAGCATATCCTTGGTGACTCGGCCGATACCCGCTCCGACGTCCGCGCCGTACTTGATCTTGCCCTCCTCCACCGGCATTCGGGTCTTGAGCCGTCGGAGAAATGTGATGGAGCCAACCACGTCAGCTCGGGGCACAGAGGTGTTGCCGTAGCCGCCGAGAACACCGTCGTTGGTAGCAGGTACCGACGCCCAGTACGAAATTGCGTCGTCGTAGTTGATTTGCGAGTCGGCCATTTGTGTTTTTTGTGGTAGTAGTGTGGTGGTGATGCTGAGATGGAGGTTCAAAAAAGAGTGCAGGTGCAGGTTAGATGCACGTGGGGACGGACGTTAGTGAAGGGGGTCTACCAGTGTCAAACCGGCTGTATAGAGGGCTATTGTAACCAATGGAGAGTGTTAGAGGAGACAAGCGACTTAATTGGATGTCTTTTTTCTCACTTTGAGACTCTTATAGAACAAGTTACGTTATTACGCTAACAAGAAATACTTGACTCCAACGCGTGTGGACATCTCTGAACATAATAGTACACTGAACGTTGGTAATAGAGTCGTAGATTAGTTTAAAAATAGGTAGATATATATACGCTGGCATAATTAATACATTTCCACTTTCCACCGAATCTGTAGCACCAAATAATGTCCAGCTGGGCCTGATTTTTTGATTTACAGATATGGCTTATTCGCACAGGACTCGTACTGTAGTACAAGTGAGGTAGCAACTCAACAACCAAACCAACTACATCAGTCTCTACCCGTATCATCCATACTTCAACTGACAATATTGCTGTCCGTACTACTTGTAATACTCCAACATCAGCCCCTCACTAACACGTCCCATTATTCTCACCCTGCGCGCTTAAAGTTGCATGGTATTATTTTTAGGTGATAATTACAATACCTACATGTATCGCTACAAGTACAAGTGATATCCCCTCAAAAACGTCTACTTGTGTCGCTTAAAACCATCTATATATAGCCAGGGACTCCCCGACCCAACACCCACAAATTCCTCCACTATATTCACCACAAACAGACCTGACGCGCGGTTCTACTCCACCGACTCCCACCTCACCCAAACACGCGCATAAGGTTTGTGGAATTAATTACTCTACTCCCAATTGTGTGTAAAAATCCAGACGCGTCTCTCGTCACACTCACTCACACCACTGGACACCACGACATGTATATTAAACAGGTGAGTATTGTGGAAGGGCGGGCGGTCACGTGATGATGAGACTGAGGGGGATGGGATGGTATTCAGCTGATCACGTGATTCAACCGAGGGGGTCGTGCGATGGGCCGAAATTTGCGGCTCAGACGATGCTCAGACGCTGAAACGACACAGAAAAGATGTATAACAGACAGCAGACAACGAAACTACTGTGACCAGATCGCCGACCGCTGTCTTTCTGCTCAAATTTCGCGCTCGCCACTTGGTGCCGATACTAACCTAGATTCGAATCCAAGGATTCAAGTCGTACAAAAACCTGGTCGAGATCGACCCGTTCTCGCCACGGTTCAACGTGGTGGTTGGCCGAAACGGTTCCGGTAAGTCCAACTTCTTTGCCGCGGTCCGGTTCGTTCTCTCCGACGCCTACAACCACCTCAACAAGGAGGAGCGGGCTGCTCTCATTCACGAGGGCTCCGGCATGTCTGGCACGACAATGAGTGCGTTCGTGGAGATCATCTTCGATAACAGTGATCGTCGACTGCCCACCGGAGGAGAAACCGTCACCATTCGACGGACAATTGGCTCCAAGAAGGACGAGTACTCGCTCGACAAGAAGTCCAGCACACGGTCTGAGATTATGAACCTGCTGGAGTCTGCGGGCTTCTCGCGGGCCAATCCCTACTACATTGTGCCTCAGGGACGAATCACAGCGCTCACCAACGCGAAAAACGAGACGCGATTGGCGCTGCTCAAGGAGGTGGCTGGTACTAAGGTCTACGAGCAGCGGCGATCCGAGTCGGAGAAGCTCATGATTGAGAACGAAAACAAGATTCTCAAGATCAACAGCGCACTGGACGACATCAACACGCGGCTGTCCGACCTGGAGGAGGAGAAGCAGGAGCTAAACGAATTTCTGCAGCTGGACAAGCGGCGGAAGTGCCTGGACTTTGCGCTGCAGGACCGCGAGCTCAAGGCAGTGGAGACTGCGCTGGTGGAGCTGCAGGACATGGACGACGGCGGCGCTTCCGACCGAGCTGCTCGACTTGCTAAGATCGAGGAGCAGGACTTGGTCATTTCCGAAGTAGAGGCTGAGATTGAGACTTCCAGCCGGGCACGTGAGCACGCAGATCTGGCTGCATCCCATGCACGTGACGACGTTGCTCAGCTCCGTCGACTCAAGGCGTCCCTCGAGGTGGAGCTCGCTGAAACCAACCGAATCCATGGTACGCTACAGCACGAGGAGCTGTCACGTGAGCAGCAGTTGCAGCGGGTGCAAGGCGAGATTGAATCCAAGGAGAGCTCGCTGAGGGCGACCGTGAGCGAGCGGGATGCTCTCAAAAGTCAGCTTGAGGCTGCCAATCGAGCTCTGCGAGAAGCCTCGGCAACCAAGGACTCACTGCTCTCCCGAGAAGGCCGATCTGCACAGTTCACATCCAAGGCTGCTCGGGACAAGTGGCTGCAACGACAGATTGCAGAGATCTCCGAGTTTTTGGAGAGTCGAAAGCAGGCCCTGGCAAAGGGCAAGCGAAGTGTGGAAGAGTGCGAGCGTGAAATCACTGCCAAGGATGCTGCGATTGTGGAGCAGCGACAAGCGTTTGCTGACTGCGAATCGCGGTACTCTGAGCTCAAGCGAAGCCACGCGGCCTCCCAACAGGCCCGAGAGGGCATTGCTGATGAGAAGAAGGCTTTGTGGCGCCAGGAGTCGTATCTTCTCAAGGATAGCGACCAGCTGGAGCAGCAGGTCGAGAAGGCGCAGCGAGCATTTGCTTCTACCATGGACAGAAACACCTCCCTTGGTTTGGCTAACCTGAAACGAGTGGCCCAGAAGCTGGGACTGGAGGACCAGGTCTATGGTCCCTTGTGCGAGTTGATCAAGCTGGATGACAAGTACAAGCGAGCTGTTGAGGTGACTGCTGGCAATTCGCTTTTCCATGTGGTTGTCGAGGATGACGATGTTGCTTCCAAGGTGATTGAGCAGCTTTTGCGTGAAAAGTGCGGTCGTCTGACGTTCATGCCTCTCAACCGGCTCAACCCCGAGCGAAGAAAGTACCCCGAGGCCGAAAACGTATTCCCACTGGTCGACAAGATTTCTTGTAACCCAGAGTACGAGCCTGCGGTGCAGCAAGTTTTTGGCAAGACCATTGTGTGCATCAATCTGCAGGTGGGTGCTGCTGTTCAGCGAAACCACAACCTCAACGCCATCACTTTGGGTGGAGATCGAGTGGATGCCAAGGGTGTGCTTACTGGTGGTTTCCACGACCCCAAGAAAAGCCGATTGGACGCTGCTCGAGACGTGCAGGAGGCCCAGGAGGAGCTGAGTCAGATCCGTGTGCAGATCAACGCCATCAAGAACAGCGTTGATGAGGTGGAGCACCGGCTGTCTGAATGCCACACGGAGCAGAACAAACTGCTGATGGAAATGCAGCAGATTGAAGAGACCCGGCAGCGGGCCTCTGAGTCCATCAAGGCCGAGACCGCGGCCATCACAACCCTCAAGGGTCTTATTGAGAAGAAGCGGGACAACTCCGAGACGCTGCTTCGAGACATCTCGTCGATGGAGTCGCAGCTGGAGTCGTATAACTCGGAGTTGGTGTCCGAGTTCAGCTCGCAGTTGTCTTCTGCTCAGCAGCAAGAGCTCGAGCGGGTCTGCGAGACTCTTCCTGGCCTGTCTGCCTCGGTCGCCGAGCTTCAACAGAAGGTGTCTGCTCTGGAAATGACCCGTCTGAGTCTCGAGAACGAGCTACAGCAGAACTTGTACCTGTCTCGAGACGACATGGAGCTGCAACACAACGGCGACTTTGATGCTGCCGAGCTGGCCGAGAAGGCTGCCACGCTTACCCGCAAGCTTGCTCAGATGGAGGAGCAGTTGTCGGAGGCTGCCAGCAAGCAATTGTCGACTGAGAAAGCACTGGAGACCGCGGAGCAGCAGGTGGCAAACGACGAGGCTCACCTCGCCGAGCTCAAGGATGAGCAGGCCCAGAGTCTGCGAAAGCTGTCCAAGTTTGCAAAGGCTGCCGAGCGAGTTGCAGCCAAGCGACAGGCCCTTGAACAGCGACGAGAGCATGTGCAGGCCAAGATTCGAGAGATTGGTATTCTGCCCGACGATGCTTTCCTCGATGTGTCTGCCCAGAGCGACGGCGACATGATGCAGGAGTTCAGAGAGGTGTCTGACGAGCTCAAGAAGTTTGGCCACGTCAATCGGAAAGCTCTGGAGCAATTTGCGACGTTTAGCAAGGACCGAGATCGACTTCTTTCACGTCGACAGAACCTCATGGAGTCTGCAGAGTCCATTGAGGAGCTAATTTCCACTCTTAACGACCAGAAGGACCGAGCAATCAAGCGAACGTTCCAGCAAGTGTCCAAGGAATTCTCCGAGGTGTTCCAACAGCTTGTGCCTCGAGGAAAGGGTCAGCTGGTGATCGAGCGACGGGCTCTGGACGACCAGAACCCTGACTCGTACACTGGAGTGGCGATCAACGTGTCGTTCAACTCGACGGAGAACGAGCAGCAGCGAGTGGAGCAGCTGTCGGGAGGTCAAAAGTCGCTGTGTGCGTTGGCGCTCATTTTCGCCATCCAGCGGTCCGATCCTGCCCCCTTTTACCTGTTTGACGAGATTGACGCTAATCTTGACGATCAGTATCGAACTGCTGTGGCGCAGGTGATTTCCCAGATTGCCAACGCTCCTCAGCCTACACAGTTCATTTGCACCACGTTCCGAAATGAGATGATTCACGTGGCTGACAAGTTTTACGGAGTCTTATTCAACAACAAGATTTCTACGGTGAAGAGTATTACTCGGGAGGATGCGCTGACGTTTGTTGATGGACAGAAGGCCTAGATGACGAGTGCTAAGCGAGTAACGGGCGAAGCGAATGGCGCGCGCAGCTAGTGGTGAAGTCTGAACTCAGTGGTTTGGCCTGCACATTAAGCAGGACTGGTCCAAGGGGACCTACTTATGAAAAGAATGGGTTTTGTATATGTTTATGGTAATTATTATTTAAGTGATAAGAGAGTGCGTATAGGAGAGAACAAGTATCAAGATCACCAAACGGCCCAGGGGCTCACTCTGATTCGAATCATATCAGTAAATATCCGTTCTACTTATAGAGGTATTGTTTCTACTGTATTGTACCTTGGATTGAAAGTGAAACGCCCCCTAGCGTATCTCTCAACTGGACTGTAGGATGTCTCCAATGTGAAGTTTGTGAGAAGTAGCATGACATATTCAAGTCTGTCGGATATTTTTTTCAGGACTGTATTGGTAGTGTGAGTTAGGGTGCAGTCTGGGAGTGTGGGGGAAGGCATTCAAAGTAGCCAGAAACGATCATGTGACGTGAAATGGCACGTAGAACGGCAAAAAATGAATGAGTAAGTCACAATAGCCCAAAAAGAGCTCCTAATCTGACTACACAACGACATACTAGTCTCACTTCTCTACAGCAGCAGTTTTCAGGCCCCGTTGCTTAATAAGATTGAAAAAACCTTAATCTGACATTTTGGTAAAACTTTTACCCTTACCAACTCTCTCCTTCACACCAGCACAACAACACCATGTCTCTGCCTACTCTTCCTTCCGGATGGGCTTCTGCCAACTCCGAGGGCTTTGTTGCCCACTCCGCCTTCACCTCTCCTGTCAAGCGACAGATTGAGCCCGTTGGACCCGGGTTCCTGGCCCATGCGCGACGAACTCTGCGAGGCCGAACTTGGTCTGAGGACGAGAAGGAGGAGGCCGCCAAGAACGTCAAGCAGGTCGAGGGCGAGGATGAGGACGCCGATCTCGGCGACGAGCCTGAAGACATTGAGGATCTCGAGCGAGAGGCCAAGGACTGGAAGTCTCAGGACCATTACAGAGTTCTGGGTATCTCTCACCTTCGACACCGAGCTACTGAGGACCAGATCCGACGGGCCCACCGAAAGCGAGTGCTCAAGCATCACCCCGATAAGAAGGCCGCCTCCGGCTCCAAGCTCGACGAGGACGACTTCTTCAAGTGTATCCAGAAGGCGTTTGAGGTTCTGATGGACTCCAACCGACGACGACAGTACGACTCCGTCGACGAGGCTGCCAATGTGGAGCAGCCCACCAAGAAGGAGACCACCGCCGAGAACTTCATCGAGCTGTGGGGTCCCTTCTTCGACTCCGAGATCCGATTCTCCAAGACCCAGCCCTGTCCTTCTCTTGGTACCATGGAGTCTTCCAAGGCCGAGGTGGAGGGCTTCTACGCCGCCATGTACTCCTTCGACTCGTGGAGAACCTTTGAGTACCTCGACGAGGATGTTCCCGATGACTCTTCCAACCGAGACCACAAGCGATACATTGAGAAGAAGAACAAGGCCCAGCGACAGAAGCACAAGACCGAGGACACTGCCCGATTCCGAGAGGCCGTTGACCTTGCTCTGTCCCTCGATCCCCGAATCAAGATGTTCAAGGAGGCCGACAAGAAGGCCAAGGAGGCCAAGAAGTGGGAGAAGGAGGCCGGTGCCCGAGAGGCCGCTGCTAAGGCCGCAAAGGAGGCCGAGGAGGCTGCTGCCAAGGCCAAGAAGGAGGCTGAGGAGGCTGCCGCCAACAAGGAGAACGCCAAGAAGTCCAAGGAGGCTGCCAAGTCCGCCAAGAAGAAGAACAAGCGAGCTGTGCGAAACGCCGCCAAGGACAACGGCTACTTCGGCGACGAGGCCAAGTCTGCCGATATTGACATCGATCTCGATGCTCTGCTCAACCGAATTGACGACCTTGCTCTCGGTGATCTTGCTGCTGCTCTTGACGGTGCTGATGCCGCCAAGGCCAAGGCTACCATCACTGAGGCCGCCGCTAAGGCCGGAGGTGACTATGCCTACTTCTCTTAGGTAGTTCTGACCTAGGGCAGGATCCACCCCGCCTAATCTATAGTTCATACAAGTAGAATAGATCTAGAGTACTGTCACTGACTTGGATACATGTGTAAAGCACAAACAGATGTAGATGATCGACCAAAGGGACTTTATGGGAGGATCTCAGACTGGTCAAGTGCTGTTGTGTCAAACCAGGGGTGTAGGTGTTGAGTATCAGTACAAGAAATGTGGATGCACGTGTGATGCTTATACTGGATACTCAGGACGGACCAATTGAGATCTTTACGGGCTTGTTTGAGTCTTTGTGACCACCTACCGGTCCTACTTCTTGGATGTGACTGCGGTTTAGCAGGTCCATCATTCTATTGGTCTCCACTCTGACATGCAACCGCTGCTGGAAGATCTACAAGAAGGGCACTTTAGATAGATACGTGGAGTTCAGATACGTGGAGTTCAGAGACGGGGAGTTCAGAGACGGGGAGTTGAGAACGTGGAGGATATTCAGAGACTGTTATGTTTCTACCCACTAATACGGCTATTCATGGCAAGCACCTGTGAGCGCTGGACTGATCTAAAGAATGTCAAGTACATCCGGTACATTAGCATAAGCATGTGTCAAAGGGGGTTCTTGATGACATTGGGTGTACAAAGTGGCAGTGTATCTTTTAGTTCAATCTCTGCGTGGCGTGACAGCGTATCCTTTAGTGCCATCTCTGGATGGTGTGACTACATGTGTTGCAAGGACAGTACGTTGTTTGTTATCAGTACTTAGCTGGCTCAACTGTTTTAATGGGAGATCAGTTCACCCTTAACGCACAGTTCTAACTATAAGAAGAGTTCACAACTAATACCAAGTATTTAATCGTTTGAAGAAACTGTACCGTACGTTCCATCAGATCTTCCACAGGAAAATCGAGTTGCAAGACTGATAAGATGATCAGCTAGTACTTTTTATTGGCAATATGTCATCTATCGATTTATTCTATCATATAGTTGTACAAGTACAGGTTTCGATCCATCGACGATACAGTGGACATTCTTCTCCACTAACCGCACCCTACGACTCTCCAAAGCGGCTGAAAGAATGCAAAGAATGCCAGTCGACCTGAGAGATGACATCCAGGGGGGCACGGGAACCTCGGAATGCTGAGAAGCGGAACTTTTAGCGCCATAAAAAGGTTTACCGCCCAGTATTTCGGCCCAATGCGGTCTTCTGGAGTTTCGAGAAGACATTTCGTGACACCGAGCGTTGCAACACCCCCCTTTCCAGACACAGAGCACCAGCTTAGGTTACACAGCACCGCCTCTTCTTCTTTGTGGCCTTGTGTCTGCCTTTACCAAGCAGAAATCCCCACATCTCTCACCCCAACCCCACCGCCACATGGTTAGTCCGACGTCTATACCCATAATCAGATACCCGCATATCCGATACAGTAGGCGGAAAGCCTCTTGCCTTGTTTTGGAACCCCCCTGATGAATGTGGGCGAGCTGTCAGCACGTCGAAACATTGGTTGTGCGACGCGTCTTCATTACGGGAGATGTTGATCAGCGTGCTTTGTTCGAGATGATTTTGATAAATGAGATCTGGTCAATGTGATCTTGTCCGATATGATATCGATCATCTATAGATATATGCACGGCAAGACTGATGGCTCATCGCCATTGTGCAGCCGCCAAACAATAGCACACGGCGGAACACACAATAGACCCGTGCTAAAATCAACAAAACCCGACTCAACTAAATAGCACAATTCTGGGCTAGCTTGGAAGGAGAAACACGGACACAAACTCATCATGTTATACACAAACATGTTACATAAACCCCCAACTTGCCTGTCCTCAATCCCCAGTCACTCTTTCACTCGCTCTCCATTCACTCGCTCGCTAACATGAAGCTGTCTCTTATTCCCCTCACTCTCGTCTCAGCTGTCTTGGCTCAGAACACAACTGACATCATCTCCGACCCTCCTGGTGCCTCTACTACCATCGATAGCTCCACTGAGTCTCCTGGTGCCTCTACTCCTGTCGAACTCCTCGAGAGCTCCACCCTGCCTACCAGTTCCACCGTTGACTCCACCCCCGTTGCCTCTGTCGTGAGCTCCACCCAGTCTCCTAGTGCCACTGTCGACTCCACCCCCGTCGACGCTAGCACCCCTGCTCCTACTCCTACTTCTACCACCACTCCCTCTCCTCCTACAGCCGAGGAGCTCTCGCAGCTCGATGCCACCATTGCTGGTCTTCAGGACACTCTGGATACACTCCTTGCCGAAGTTTCCGACTCCCCTGAGCTTCAGCAGCTTGTGGCTGACGTCTCCGCTTCTCTTGACAGTGTCATGAGCCGTCTAGCTGAGCTGCAGGCCACAACTGCTGCCAAGAGACACATTATGATGTGGATTGCCAAGAGAGATACCGCCTCTGACCTCATCGACGATGTCGTGACTCTTCTGGACCAGCTGCGAGCTGTTGTTGCCATTATTGAGCCCATCGAGAACAAGTCTGATGCTCTTCAGGCCAACCTCGACAGTGTTTTGAACACCATTGCCGAGCTTGAGGCTTGGTTGGAAGCTGTGAACGCAGAGGATGAAGTTGCTTCCAGCTCTTCTGCTGGTGATATCCCTGCTACCTCTGGTAATGTCCCTGCTACCTCTGGTGATGCCTCTGCTTCTGCTACTGCCTCTGGCGACGCCCCTGCCTCCTCTGGTGCCGCTGTCTCCGGTGATGCTTCTGCTTCTGTCTCCCCCATCGCTGCAAACACTACTGCTGAGTCCACTACCCTCACCACCACCCAGACCGTCACCCACTGCGAGAACAGCGCTTGCAGCAACACTGTCGTCACTCTGACCACCTGTGTCCCCGTCATCCACACCGTCACCACCTGTCCCACTGTCATTGAGGGTAAGACCCTCACTGTTGTCGTTCCCTGCGAGATTGAGACCGAGTACGTTCATGCTGATCCCACTGTCGCTGGTGAGCCCAAGATCAAGACCAAGACCATCTCTGGCTACAAGGTTGTTGAGACCATCAAACCTATCAAGTCCGATTCCCCTGACATCCTGCCCATTCCCGTCGAAACCGTGGAGACTCATCTAACCACCAAGACTCTCGTGTCTAGCGGCCTCACCACCACCATCACTGGAACTATTCTTGTCACCAGAGTCCTCGAAACCCCGTTGGCTCCTACTCAAGCCAACTTCACTTCTGTGGTCGCGGTTCCTTCCACTGTTGCCCAGGCCAACTCTGGAGACAAGCTGGCAATTGGAGCTCTTGCCCTTCTGCCTCTGCTGCTGATGTAGCTGGATCAAACATCCTGTATTGTATAACTCTCAAATACCCCTTTATTACTTAATTGATAGGGAGAATCAAGTCATTTTCCGATATCACACGTAAACTGCGATTTACTTTTCCTTAAATGGTCAAATTCTCCACCCTTTCTTCCAAATCGTCCAACATCTCCAATAGCTCCTCCTCCTGCCCATCTTCATCTTCATAATCTCCATAGTCAGAGTCATCTCGGGGGAAACAACACACATGCTCTCTGAGCTCTTTCTCTAGTGTCTCCTTTGACGGCTCCTCATCTGTCTCTATCAACCCCAACATCTTGTGATGTGTCTCCAAGAAGGCGGCGTAAAGCAGCGAAATGTCATAGTTGGTCGCTGTCCCATAAAGACTGTCCATGGTGTTATCAATGAACTCCCAGATTTGCTCATCAAAGACATAGAAGCCGACTGTTTGGGACTCTGTGGCAAACGGGATTGTCAGCTTGGGGCTCTTGTAGGACCCTCGAGAATAGTACGTTTTTCCCGTGTGGAGGTCTCCAACCACACATCCACAGGGCTCATCTTCGATCGTCACAAATCGCCTTTGATCGTCATTTAGACCTCCCTGGGTAATATTCCATGTGGCTCTCTGATCTCTGAAATGTCCAAATGGGCCAATAGCCGGAAAGTCGGAGTTCCAGACAGTCAGAGCCCGGTTTTGACCGGCCCCCAAATCAATCCACAGCTGAAGAAATCGGCCATACAAGTAAATGTAAATGAACCCATCATAGAGAACGTAGAACCACTGGTTGCCTTGGTGGAACCCAATGCCCTGAGTTTGCACCTGTGGGGGGATTTTGCACAGTTCAACGACTCTTCTTTCAGACGAGGGCTCAATGTACCCCAAGTAAGACTTTTCTGGATTCAAAACGAAGTGCTGGATGACGAGAGCTCCACCGGAACCTGGTACTAGATTGACCATGCCCATATCCACATTGAAATTGGCCTCGATGCGGGGGGCTTTCATATGTGGATCAATAACAAGTGTTCCGTCCTCGTCTCGAGGCTGAGAAGCCTTGTGCACAATCTCATCAAATTCAGTCTCGGTGTCTCCCACATAATATTGAACCTGTAGCATGGTCTTGTTTTCCGCCACTACCTCCACGTCTTGACCTTCACTGTGCCTCACTTTCAGGCCCGAGGGAGCTGTAGACACGGGCTTGCGGTTACGCTCAGCGTACAGTTTGTCTTCTGGATCGTAATCACTCACTTTGAGTGTCATGGTGGTGAGATCTAGCTCTTGAAGTTCACAAAGAACCTTGGTTCCTTCGACCACAGACTGTTGTTGTTTTAACAAGTTTTGCAACCGGGAATAGGGGAACAAGGGCTTCATGGCCCGTCGAAGAGTGTCATCTCTACCGACATCAGTTGGTTCGACACTGACAAGATCAATTGAGCTCTCTGAGTCCACTTGTCGAAGGTCGGTGATGATTTTTAACTTGTCGTACTTTCCATCCTGAGCCTTTTTGCTTCTGGCAATAAGAACACGAGCACATTTCGTCCAGGACAAGTATTCGTTACTTAATTCGAGCCAGGGGGCTCGGTCCTGCACCTTTCTCATAATCAGGCTCTTGTCGAGTGACGCCAGCACTTCTGACGACGCCTTACACACCTCCCCAAGTGCTAGACACGATTCCAAGCAGCACTCTTCATAGAGCAGTCTCAGAGTGTCGTTGTTGAGCATTACCAAGAGAAGAGAAAAAGAAAGATATCACGGAATAGAATGCTTTGGGAATTCGAAGAGGGAATCCAAAAATGTCTCTGTCAGGTCAAGGGTATCGATGATGAAGGAGGGATTGTGCGGGTTTCGACTTAAAATCCATAAGTTATATTTAAACTTCTGTTTGAAACTGGAAAATAATCGGAAAATAATCGGAAAATAATTGAAAAATTGGAAAACATTGAAAAGTTGGAAAATGGAAAAATTGAAAATTGAAAATTGAAATTGAGAAATTGGAAAAAAATGGAAAAAAATGGGGGAAAATGGAAAAAAAAAGGGGGAAAAAAACAGCACGTGAAACCAGGAGAAAAGCTGGTTCATATCAGCTACAGTGCTGTACTCCTACAAGTATGTACAGTAGTAAACTGCCGCTTTAAAAGAACTGCCAATGGAAATGGCTTGAGACCGTCATAATTGATCATAGACATAATGGGGGTGAATTAGTAGATATATTCACTCGAGACTGGTACAAAAATAATCCGATCTTTCATCACATTGTCGTACGGGATCATCATGCCAAATGATGCAAACGACAGTATGGATCATGATCAGATCGGAACCCCGAACTTGTAGCAACGGGATCCTCTCTGTGTGTTGATGAAGGCTCATTAGCTGGTCAAGTGCACCTGACTAGACGTGATCAGACCAGCATTCATTTATTGCTCAGACAAGGAGAAAAGGGCGGTAAGATCTTCCTGGAGTTTACTGGTGGTTGGTGATGGGATCCTCGATATCTCCGCTTGTCGCCGAAGGAGTAGTAGTGAAACTAGAAACGGGGTCTGGTCTAGGAGATTCCGCTGTTCCAGGAGCCCCACACCGCCTCAGTAGCAGTCTCATGCGTTCCTGTTGAACAAATATCCTGCGATTCTGCAAATTGCGATTCTGAGACCCTCAGAGGTCAAGAAAATGCAGGTGTAGATAAATAATTGTCATATTTTTCTCCAAGGATCCATTTCCCCTCTCATTTGGTTCATATTCTACAACCGTAGTACATACAGTACTTTGGTGATATCCATAGTGTCTTCCCTCTAACTGAACCCTCGACCAAGCTAACAAAACTGGATACAGACAGTCAAACGTTTGGCCAGAGATTGAAACCCAGTAGTACGACTTGCAGATGACATATGATGACAATACACAATGTCACTACCACGTTCGGAAACCTCGCATCAATACGAGCTTTCTCGGTCGGCCTTGGCCTATCTGCGGCTTGTACGGGAGATTGTCAATCTGTTCATGATTCCACGGATCTCGAGGAACTTCTTTTTGGGCGGAATTGAAGATTGTTAGGTAAGAACAAGAGAAGCGGAGATAGTTGAGCTGCACTATCTATATTCCCGGTAGCAAGATAACGCTGAGACAAGTGCTGCGGAGATAGACCCTAGTTTAGAGCTACTGCCGATAGTGAAGAGAAATCCACGGAGGTTTGGTCCGGGTACTTATTTCAAGGTTAATAGGGTGAGACATGTCTCACTTTGGGGGATTGGGTGCGAAGTCGGAGCTCATTTTCCGCTCTAGAAATTTGCCCTTTTGTGTGACCTCTCATTTCTCTCAGTTTTCTTTTTCTCATTTCTCTCATTCTTCTTCCTCTCATTCTCCTTCCTCTCATTCTCCTTCTTCTCATTCTCCTTCTTCTCATTCTCCTTCCTCTCATTCCCCATACTCTTACAACCTCACACAACCCCCACCGCCTGGGATGTCTTAGAAGAACACAATACAGTAGCTCCGCACGTGGTTTAGCGGAAGTATCGACTATCTTGACTTCTGTGGAGACCATGGCATCTCCGCAACGAGGCTTATCAGAGTTGTCTGATTAACTCTTGCACCATTGGTTCAACGTCGTGGATGGGACGACAGGGAGTCAGTGCATTGTATATGAAGACCTGAATATGTAGTACAGACGCGATTAGATACATTTACCTGTAGAAAACATTTATTATACAACCAGACACGTCTCTAGATACCTATAAGACTGTACCGTGCTCATACCGTACCACTAGCCTCCAGACCCTGTAAGTTTACTTTGGATCTAAGGCTATCATGATACTCTGATACAATCTGTAGCCACAATGATCTCTCTTTGGTGTGAATTTCTATGGAAAGAATTGTCTCCTTCTCTATATAACAACCATTGATGCCACTTCAATACGACAAACCAGACCAGATTCTATCCGACCCGACCCGACCCGACCTGACCTGACCGCCTAAAACATGTCCGCTCTCGAGCCACCTGGAACGGTGGTTCTGGAAACGTCCTCCGACTCCATTGTTCTGCAACCCGCTCCTAGCTGCGATCCCAACCAACCTCTCAACTGGGCCCGATGGCGCAAACACCTCAACTTCTTCATTGTGTGTTTCTTCACCCTCATCGCCTTCACGGCCTCCGACGTGTCTTCTGTCTTGTGGGGACCGTGGCAGGCCGAATTCGGATGGACCTTTTCCGAGCTGAACAACACCTACGCCATTTCTGTGGCCGGCCTAGGTCTGGGATGTCCAATTTTGGTTCCGTTCTCCCACAAGTTTGGCAAACGGCCCGTCTACCTGGTGGCCTCGGCTCTGGTGGTGGCTACGGCAGCCTGGCAGGCCGGCATGAACTCGATTGGAGAAGCATACGGCTCTCAGTTTCTCCAGGGATTGGCCGTGAGTGTCACCGAAACAATCATCCAGATGACAGTCGCCGATCTGTATTTTGTGCACGAAAGAGGAACTTTCAATGGCATCTACATGCTCGTGGTAGCGGTTGGCAACTTCATAGTGCTAGTTCCCGCGGGCTATGCCACTGTCAATCTCGGCTGGAGATGGGTGTACATCATTGTGGCCATTATTGCCGCTGTTCAGTTTGTCATGACCGTCTTCTTCTTTGAAGAGACCAACTATACGGCCCCAGACGTGGTGCTTGTTTCTACTGACCTCTCAGACATGTCAGAGACCGAACAGGCGGAGACAGACGAGCAGAAGATGGGACAGTTGGAGAAGACTGGATCGGACAAATCGCCCCCCGAAAAAGCCGTTAGAGAAGTCTTCATCGACCCGGAGATACAAATGAACCCATTGTCTAAGAGACTCGCTCTGGTTACCTACAACCCCGGCTCATTTAAAGAGTTTGTTCGAAAGCTCTTCACTCCTTTTCTCACCTTGGTTTCCTACCCCATTGTTTCCTTTTCAGCTCTCCAATACGGCTTTTTGCTATCATTTCTGTCCATGGCATCCACCACCGTCTCCAACTCGTTTGCAGACCCACCTTACAACTTCTCTTCCGCCGGAATCGGCAATGTGAACATTTCGCCCTTCATTGGATGTCTTTTTGGATGTATCTACGGCGGCTGGTTCAACGACAAGACCATCATATGGCTGTCTAAGAGGAACAATGGTGTCTACGAGCCGGAATTCCGACTCTACAGTCTTGTTTTCGCAAACTTCACCATGACCATTGGCATGTTCATGTTCGGAATTTCCATTGCTAACCACGTTCATTGGATGGTTCCCACTGTGGGGTTTGCCGTCGTAGCCTTCAGCTTCGGATCAGCAGGTGCCATCATCGTCACCTATCTAGTTGATTGCTACGAGAAGATTGTGGCAGACGCATTCATTGGGGTCATTGTGATCAGAAACGGACTCGCCATGATGATTCTCTTTTGCATGAGCCCATGGGTAGACAGTATTGGATTGCAAAACACCTACGTTTCGGCCGGCTGTCTCAGTCTCATTCCTGTGATTCTAACTGTTCCTATGATCATTTATGGAAAGGAGCTGCGACGAAGAAGTGCCAGTCGGTATTTGAGGGAGTCTCTGAGAGGTTGACAGTGAAGTAACTAGAGTAGTGTGTTGAAATATAGATCATCTTTCCAAGTTATCGCTGCTTGTTTGACATATCGATGCGTAGATCTCGTAGCCAGTATTGCATTGAACAGCGTGCAAGCGATGTTGATAGATCTTGGTCTGAGGGTACACACGAAAATCTCCTTCTTGTGAACCCACGCGGTAGAACTTTGGCAGCTCGCCCTCAAGAGTCCTTCAACTTGCCGCAAACCAATATGTTGTACCCCCAGCAATTGATGGTCCAGCAATGAGCGATTACGAAAACTGCTGGTAAGAGACAAGAGTTGATGATCTTGTAGTACAAATCATCGTCTTCCAAGACCCCCAATCTCAATTGAGACACTTGCATTGCGCGTCTTAACAACTGGTGTATTCAGTTTTGTTTTCAATGCCATGTTGCAGTTCTTCAAGCTGTTCGAAGGTATGGTATACTAAACAGATTATTATGTACCGAATAATGAAGACCATATATCTGATTAGATACCAGATGGTGTAACGACTTACAACCCACTTCCTAGGGACACCATGTTCCGATAGTAGCACACACCAGAGTATGTATGTACCGTATCAGAAAACTAATATCTACAAGACAGACATCCCGTATACGACCAGCAGGTCCCTCTCATAACTGAGTGAGGAATCTTCCACCTCCTACCGGGTATTAATTCCAACACTAAATGAGTATTATAACGTAGCAACCTGGTAGAGTCCGCTGGTCAGCCACTTCCACCAAGTCAATCTTCAGACCACGGAAATAGTAATATAGAACCGCTACAGCTTCCGGCTTCCACTACAGTTTCCTGCTTCCACTACAGTTTCCGACTTCATCCTCCAGTATATTTCCGCACTCATTTTCTACTTGCCCTATGACATTTCACTCATAAAAATTAAAATAGAACAAAATTTTCTTGTCCTTGATATTTCTCTGCCAGATAATGCAGAATCATGCAGGGTCATGCAGCACACCTCATCCAACCACCTTAACTCTGGCCACCTCAATCGGGCCACCAAGTCCGTCCACCTTAATTCATCCCACATTGACACCAACTCAATTCTCTCCTTTCTTCCTCTTACTCCTCACCGCTCGAGAACAGCACCATGGAACCAACACGGTCAACACATCAGCTGTGTCACTCTCACAGACCAGGGAGATCCAACGTAGCTTTCCCTAGCACCATTCTTCACACGTCAACTTTAGCCCTGCAATGCTCACATTATTCATCTTGAAAGCACCATTCTTTTCCTTGTCTCCTTCTCAGCGCTCTTCCCAACCCTGTTTGTGCCACTTCCCAAACAACACAGTCGCCACGACCCTCTCCCACTCTGGCGTTGTTGGAACTTCCACACAGTAAGCCAACTCCGCCTGATGGGGTCGATATATCTTCGATGGCTTCCTTATGTGAGTATCTTTGTTTTTTTCTACCGTTGGATCGTGGGAGATGTGATGACACAGGCGTGGTAGCAGGTCGCTGTTACGGTCAGTATATCTTTGCCCAGATGACCGCTCCCAATGCTGCACCAACTCAAAAAAACGCATGAATAATATTAATGTATAGATAGTGATTTTGTCTGCTCCAAACTGGGTTCTGTTTTTACAACAGCCCCTCGGGTATAAGATTGTTCTTGAAGCCCCATTCGAGCACGTCAGACGCGGAGTCAAAGTCCTGGAACACCATGGCGGTACCGGATCGCTTGCCTCCTAGCTTCTTTCGTCGAGGATCGATGCACCGAGTCACGGTGTTGAGCGACTTGCATGCCCGAGCCTCCTCGTGGGGGTTGGACATGTGATGACCAGCCTCCATAGTTTCTCCAGCGAGGTACGCCGATCGGAGCGACGTGTTGGAGGTACCAAACGACAGCCGTCCAGACCGAGTGGTGGTCACGTGCGACAGGCCCTTGTTCTCCAGCAGCTTGGTTGCCAGGTAATGCAGCCACATGATGTTGGTCTTGGGCGCAAACAGTGACCAATCGGTCTCATTGCTATCACGCTTGTTGGACGCCACCGACGATAGTGAACTGTGGGACGAATTGATGGACGCTCCGCAATTCGCGACAGAGTTCATCTCTGACGTGGCGGAGTTGATGAGCACCCGCATGAAACGGTAGATGTCAAACTGATAGTCGCCCCGGCCTCGGAAAAAGTCGGGATGGTCCAGACCAGTGAAGACTGTCGTCACGGCTCCGTCGTCAATGCCGTATCGAGCGGGAACTCGAGCTCGCGACAGGGTGTAGTCGATGAGAGTCACCTTGAGGTTTGGAGCTACAAAGTCGTCTTCGTCGTCAAACACAGCATTGTCCAGGTCATCCAGAGACATGTTGGCGAGCTTCTCTTCGATATCAGGACGCGCGGTTCGCTGAATGACAATGTTGCCCCAGTGCAGGTCCCGGTGCTCAAACTGGAATTTGGACTCAGCCTCGGCAATGGAACTCACGACGCGCCAGAAAACGTACTCGGCTTCCATCCAGCTCTCAAGTTCAAAATGCTCGAGATCTGTACCCGAGTTGGCGAGCTCAACGATACAGAAGAGCTGGTTGTCCGAGTAAAAGTCGGGTCGGTGGCTCTCTGAGCCCTTGAAGTTGGCGTAGTCGTCCCACAGACCAATGAGGTGGTCCGGGTACTTGCCTCGGCACACAGTGGCCCCTAGGACCTTGACAAAGCCCTCCAACGACTGCACGGTCTTTGCGATGGTCAGTTCCTGGATAATGTCCTTGACAGGTGACTGTTCCTGCTCGTCGTTTCCAAAGGGGATGATTTTGAACACGGACGAGCCTCGCGCGAAGACTTCCGAGTAAGACGCCTCGGCGAGCTTCACCAGAGCTCCCTGCCTGTGGTCAGACAGAATTGAGTCCAGGAAGAAGGTGAAATCGACGACCTCTCCGCAGTCGCACAAGTTGAGCAGAGTGGACAGCTGGGTGGTCCGCAGGTCTTCAAATGGCATGGCCACGACTTGAGATGTGTCTGTTTCCGACCGGGTCAGCGACAGCAGTGACGTCGACGCCTTCAGTTTGTTTCGCAGCTTGTCACGTGACAGATTGTCTGGTGTGGGCAGCGAGATCTGGGCTTTGACGTGTGCCATAGCCGGTTCGTTGGTCCGTTTTCCCAGGAAGGATCTTCTGTTTCCTCTGGAGTCGGAGTTGCTGGACGAGCTGGAGCCTCGGAGGGACAAGATGGACTTTCTCACGTCACTGAAGGACCGTTTAATGGACATTTCAGAATGGTTGGATGACATGCTGGCCAGAGAAGAGGCAGTAGACGACCGCGAGGGGGTTCTATCTTCATAGTTTTGATTGTGTTGCGATCGGAAAGACTTGATGGAGAAGAAGGACGAGTGGGATGAAGTGGATCCCTTTCGCTGCTCGTCCTTGGACAGCTCCCGAGGGGTGGAAATGCTTTCTTTTGAAATGTGTTTTCGTCGCAGAGGCTCATGTTTCTCCAATGACATGAGCGAAATCTTTTGTCGCAGCGACTGAGCTGGAGCGAGGGACTGTCTGTAGGGTGTCGAATGTTGTGAGTTGTTATACTGAGAGTGGTGTGAGTATGAATGCAGAGAAGAGTTTGATTGTTGAGGGGGTTCGAGCATGTAGAAGGTAGCGGACTCTTTTCGTCCGTGACCGGTTTTGGAGACGATGGACACCAGAGAGGCGTTGCTGGGGTGACTGTTCATGCTGACATCGTGGTCGTGGTCGTGGTCGTCATTCTGGAGAGTGATACTGTGAGCTGACTCCATAGAAACGTCTCCTGAATTAGAAGCTGTATCTTTGTTGTCAAAAGAGTATTGATGCAAGGACAGGTCCAGATCTTCATCTGCAAGCAACGAGTTGAGATTGTTTTCGACAAAGGAGCGTCGTAGAGATGACGTGCGGCCCGCAGGGGTGCTACCTGTGTGTGTGCTGGGTGTGTTCGTGCCCGTGGTCATGGACCATCGACTTTCAGGGTTCATCTGCCGCTTGGGGGTGTGAGGAGGCTGTTGGACCACCGAAGTCCGTCTTGATCCATGGTCGGAAGACAGAGAAGAAAAGGCCTTGGACACTCTATCGAGCAAGACTGTTCGAGTCGACGAGCCTGTGGATGATACAGACGAGGTCGAGACCATCGACAGCGGCCGGGAGCGGGGAGCATTGTCGAGTTTTCGAGGCAGAGCAATGTTCTCGTTCTCCTTGTTGTTGTTGTCCCTGGAGACGAGGGATGCGGTGTTGCTGGAAGATCGTCGTTTGAGCGCAGCCAGCGACGAGACGGAGTTGTTCTTGGAGTGCGACGACTCCTTGAGCACGCCCGAGTGACGGTTGGGGTTGTTGGAAGACGTTGACGTTTCCTGCTGGTCCCACAGCATTTGCTCCTCCTGTTTTTCTCGCAGAAACGACGACTTGTTGCGCCGGCCGTATGTCAGACGAGAGCCAAACATTCGATCCCGCGACATTTATTTGTGAGCAGTATATAAGCCGGTTTAGCTGGGCGTATGCTGTAGCAGGTGTGTGTGTGTGTGTATGTTTGGTTGTAGAGAGCTGTATAACGGTCCAACTTATTAGCACTTTTGGCTATGGGACCGTGCATGCATGTTTAGATACAACAAGGTTTGGGTCTACACACACGTTGCGCAGCAACCCCGTTTGAGACACGGCGCCAGGAAGGGGAAGTCGTCCGCAAGGGAGAGGGTTGGTATGTCTGGTCACGTTATTGGGCGTGTTTCGGCCACATTGCTCCTTTTTTGGGCCGTTTCCGGCTCTAGGAAGGTCATTGACACGTTTCTACGCGGTCTACACGTCGACACGCACCTCCCTCAAAGTTACATTCTTATGTATGTCACTGGTGACGAGTGTTCCCATTAGGTCGGGGCTGTGGGAGTTTGGGAGTTGATTTCGGCTGGTTGTTGGTCTGACACAGCTTTGACGGTTGGTTTATATGGATTCCAGTGGCAGTCTTGTCCCGGATTCGTCTTTACAACCGCCAAAATCCATCGGGTTGACCCAAGAATCCGCCTCTTGATCCCCCCCGTCCATCCCGCCTCCCAACCTAAAAAATTGTAGTGGAGCCGAAAAGGACCAATTTGCAAAAGAAACATTCCGGACTTGCGTCTGAGAATGCACCTGTGATATTTTTTGGCCGAGTGTGCCAATGGGAACAGGGACAGGGCTGGAAGAGCGCACTGAGCGGTGTCGCTTATGTAAGGTCTTGCTTGCTGTGTATTATTTGTACTTGTACTGCACAGTACATTTCCATACTCTGGCATTGTTTACACACCTACCATAGTATACTCTACAGCGGAGTCTCCAATGCCCACTCGTCTAGCGTACAAGTCACATGGCCAATAACAAGAGGCTCGGAGATTTGGATCGAGGCTCTTACGACGACTCCGCGGCTCTCAGTCGATGCAGTACAGCCCCGTTTCAGCTCCTGTTTCGTCCACACAACCTCCGATAATTATTTCCACTGATACTAGTATGTACTGATGTCAACCCAATCATCATAGCATACCAAGAGGGCACTGCGAGGGCCCCAACTGAAATTTCAGGTTGAATACTCGCAGCCAACACTTGTGCCGAGTTTCTCGTCTCGTAGCTCATCCACCAACTACCCCGCATGCCCATGTGGCCATAGCCGCTATGTTAGCATTCATAAACCGTCATTCATTCTATGCGTGATCTTCACATTCTACTTTAGAATGTGTCGATCCTACACGAAGCTGAGACAACGTGCGGCTACGCAGTTGACGGAGTGTACGAGTATGATACAAGTTACAATACTATTAGGAATGAGCGGTGAGACGAAATGTGACCACTAAAAATTCAGCATTTCATGGGAATGGAGATTGTAGAAGATACCTAGTGTTTTTTTTTTTTTTGTTTTTTTGTTTTTTTGCATTTTTTTGCATTTTTTTTTGCATATATTTACAAGTTCCTTTCTTTAAGAACATCTCACTAAACACTGGTAATTTAAATCGAGTCTAGTGAGAAATTTGTTACACCATGGTCCACTTGGGGGTCTGTCAGAACCTCTCCAGTCACGTGCCGTTCAGACCCAAACTTTTCAAAGTAGGGAATATTGGCTCTGTAATGTTCGCCCGGCTTAGATGAGTCGGGTACCACTTGAATCTGTCATTTTAATCAGATTATCAGGTCGGTTTTTGACATACTTGTAAAACGGTTCTACCAGATTAATTTACAAATTGCGAACCTTATCATTGAAGGTACTATAAGTCTGGAAGGAGAAATCTGGTGATAAATCTGAACAGTTTGGGACTTTTATTTACTCCACTATTTATTACTGGCCAAGTTTTGTAGTTCTACAGGGTATATTCATGGATTTGTGATTCGAACTACTCTCAAAAGTCTCTAGAAACATACATACGCCATCACGAGTCAAATCTCCTAAAAAAGGACGTTGCCTGTCTTCTCTAATCGCTCTGATAATACCATTAATTGTGTATATACCCTTCAATCTTGGTTTTACTCGACTGAAAATCCTAGGTTTCTTACTAAGCAAAAATTGATTGGCAATGCGCCGCTAAAATACCTGTAAAAATAATGGGCCCAACGGGAATTGAACCGGCCCTCTCGCAAATTGCCCTAGGAACCCTAGCGAGAATTATACCACTAACATCGGGGCCAAGATTACATTTGAAAACCGAAAACCTGGAGTTGTCACTGTGACGTCTGATTACGTAATCTGTAATGAATTATTAAAATGCAAGAAAATAGCTGAAATGTAAAAAAAAGCATACGTGAACGAGCGAGCACGAATGTCATGCGTTCTTCTGAACAGTCGAATCCGAATCCGAATCCGATTTACGGGTATAACATCGTTTTAGGCCAGTAGCTGAAATTTATTTCCCTATAATTAAACACAAAAAAAAAAGAAATCATTAGAATAAAAAATGAATATTGAGATTTTGAGGATTCTGAAGGTTGTGCTGTTCCTAATGCTTTATTTTTGGTTTATTAAAAATATCTTTCTTTCCTGATTTGATTTGATCCTACGCTTGGTTGCGAGTGGGAATATGATTAGGATGCGGTATAAAATAAAACGAAACGAAATGAGAAGCGGGAAATGTATCCAACATGTGATTATTCGACTGAGCAACAGAACTGAGCGTTGTACTTATCGGACCATTGGATCATGTTTTCGAGCTCACTAATGAGTAAACTGTACTTGTAGTCACGGCGATCAACTGGTTGTCTCGGGCTATCTACGGCTCCGCTCCAGTATCAAAGATGCCAGATACTTTCGCCTCTCAAATCACATTCTCTCTTCTTCTCAGCAGGTCCATCGCCATTCACAGAGCATGAGTTGGACTGTCCTCAGGTCAACTTCAATGTTGGTCAATAAAATTAATCTATATACATGGGGGAAACGGGGCTGTGGTCTACTCCGTCGAGATCACCACTTCTTGCCCATCTGCTTCTGGACACAGTCCTTGAACTTGGCAAACTCTTGCTGGCACATGTCCTTGGACACGGTCTGATAGTTCTCCAAGATGCATTTGCCGTATGCCGACGCCTGTGTTAGAGTGGTTGGAGAATACCTCGGATCACGTACGTGAACACTGCTTGTCTGACCCGTTCTATTGGTCGCCTCTTGCTCCTAGGGCCTCTCGCTCCCGGTCACCTCTAGATCCCTACTCCTTCCGGTCACCACTCATACTCACAACGGTGGAACAGGCCGCGGTGGACTGGCCAAGCTTCTTGATGGGCGAAACGCGTGCTGCCTTGGTCATTGCTGGAGGTCAATGGAGTAACAGCTGTGCTGACTTCAGACGATCTAAGAGTGGTGAACTTTGGAATAATTTGAGTTCCTCGTGCATTTGATGGGCCATTGTAAAGAGATATTCGGGTCTATTGGGGGGGTTGAAAGGGCTTTAAGATGCTCCCCTGAGGATTGATTGACGGTTTATATCTTGCGGTCCAAGTCTGAGACGCCCCGGACATTTCTGGTGCAGTACTGAAAGTGAAGTGTGGTACCGAAAGTGGAGTGTTTAGTTGGCTCTTGTTATACCCATCTGTCATTGTTGAATGTTTAATTAAGAAACCCCTTATTGTCAAGTAATTCCGCGACTAAAATCCACCTACATTTCACCGGTCTAAGTAAAAATCGCCACCTACCAATACATGAGATGTATTCTCTACATGGACAATTGTCTAAATATTCCAGGCGGCAACAAGGAAAGAGAGGAAGAAGGCGACATTGAACGAGGGCTTGTCTTTGATGAGCTCTTGGTAGTCGGTCTCGTCCAGACCCAGAACCATGGCAACGCCCTTGAGCTTGTGGTAGACGCCCTCTCGGAACGACTTTGAGGTCAGAGGGTTGCTCTCGACAATTCCCCGGCTCTTGAGAAACTGGATCAGCAGACCCGCGCCTCCCAGAACCCACACGAGAATCTTGGAAAACTTGCCAATCACAACTCCACTGATGAGCCCCACAAACGAGCCGATGGTGAGCTGCTGGTAGTCGACTTTCTTGCCCACCTGCTCCACCTGCTGCGAAACCCGCTCCACGTCACGGTTCACGTTGTTGATCACCTGCTGCTGAGACACTGGATGCTGTTGAAGACCGTCGGCGTAGATGCGTGGCATGTGCAGAGACGAGGCCATACTGAGACCCACCGTGGCGGTTGTGAGACCCAGGAGACCGGGCATAAGACGTGTTCGGGCGATTCGGAACATTAGACAGAGAACGCGTGTGTCTTTAGTGTGTCTTTGTGTAACTGTGGTGGTGTCACTGGTGATGTGCTGGAAGTATCACCGAGTCTGTCGTCTATCTGAGTTTGCTGCATGTGCGATGTGTCTTGACAGCACAGGCAAAACTGTCTGGCGGTGGACCGCGTGCGTGTGGGGAGGGTGGAGGTCACGTGATATAATTGCAATTCCCACTTGAATTTCTCGTATTTCTCGTACTTGTCGCGTTTTCAACTTGTCATAGTGTCTCTATGGTATACTAACGCAGGCCAAATCCGCCCAAACTCAACGTGATAACGCATGCAGGTCGAATATGGAGCGGTGAATTGGGCGGGAAAAAGAGAAATGATATGATTGGGCTTATGACGCGGCTTAGAACGGTTCTGCTGTTAAATTGGGCTGATTAATTGAGGTTTATTTTCTCTTCTGTCGGTGTTTGCGGCACAAGTACTTGTACAGTTGCTTAGAATGTGGTGTTGCTCACTGCAGCAGCGGCTATATTTACTTCTCATATCAGCTTATGATCAGCTGAGGAATTGTTTGCGGTGGGTTTTGGTTGAGCCAAGAGTCAATAGTCAAGAGTGAGGAGATGATTTTAGATGTGACAATCCCTGATTTTCCCCGATTTCTCTGAAGTTTGCAATTTCCCTGATTTTCCTCGATTTTTCCCTGATTTTCCTTGATTTTTCCCTGATTTTTCCCTGATTTTTCCCTGATTTTCCTCGATTTTTCCCTGAAGTTCCCGATTTCTCAGAATTTCCCCGCATTTCCGAATATTCTTTTTTTTTTTTTTTGTTCCCCCACACTCGCTCCCAAATGCTGTTTCTGTTGCTACAGGTCTCCCGAGAAGGATACGAAGAGCGACTACCGCGAGGAGGAGCGACAGGGCGAGGTGTTTTATTGTAGTCGCGTGTGATTTCTTTGATACAAAGTCATTTACGGAGTAGAATTGTTTTATTCTGATTTTATTGAATTTTGGCGATAATTAAATCGAATTACGAAAAATTGGATAAATTGGATAAATTGGAAAAATTGGAAAAATTGGAAAAATTAAAAAATTGGAAAATTGGAAAAATACTGGACAAAATACTAGACAATACTGGACAATACGAACCATTCTGGACAATACAAACCATTCTGGACAATACAACCCATTCTGGACAATACCGGACAGTCATACTTGCGCTCGCCTACAAGCCCAATCTGTCTCGTCGTGACATTTTACCCGGTTTCGAATTAGCCGCCTTCCGTATCTGCATCTACCATGCTACTTACACAGTCCAGGGTCGTTCGAGGCCGTTTTTGTCGCTTGTATCGAATTAGTAGCGTTATTGGCACGTTTTTTCCTTGCTAAGTAAGCCACAAAGTAAACAGTCACGTCAAACGTTCGTCGTCATCCTCGTAGGGTGGGCAGCAGGCGGCTAAATGGGAGAAGCGACAGAGTGTTTAGACAGGATTTTTTAGACGGGACTTTTTCACCGTCTTAAAATTCAGCCGCAAATGATGACTAGTCCGTATCGCTTTCTAGACCAGCTCGCTCGCCATGTCCTTATGAGGACGTTTATGACTGATTATTGATGGGGGACGGAAAGCATTAAACTCTGAAATGGATTGAGATACGAGGGTAAAAATGGGGAGGGCTGAAAGACGGCATTTTGAAGACAATTTTGGGGGGGCACAAGCAAAAAAAACAAATAGTATTGTTTTATGGACTCCAATAGTCAGATTTATCTCATAAAATCCCCAATTTTCCCGTCTTTTGGCGTCCCTTTGGCCGCCCTCTATCACTTTTTTAATTCAATAATCATGGTCAATTTTTAAACTCGACCTGCATTTCGGGGGTGGTTTCCCGACGCCTAGTCCAAGCTCGCTCCAATGTGCACAAAAAGTCATGAGTCTCACGAAAAGCAGCAGTTATAAGAACCAGAGCCCTCGTCATCGGTGCCAACGTCCTTTCGCCTTTGTCTAAACAGCATGGAATACTCGTACCAACGCGACCCCGTGGGATTAGTGGCCCAGGAGCTGGAGGACGCCGGAGTCATTTACCGATCGGAGACCCGAGAGAGCACCCGAACCACCCCAAGCGCACCCCTTGATCTGGAGACAGGAAGAGAAGTCCAAGACAAGGAAACGGACGAAAAACACCAGCTTTCGGATCTGGTCGAACCCACCTCGTCCCACAGCTCAGAACACACCCACAGGCACAGCTCCGACAATGAAGGCAACCACCGCCACGGGGACGAACCACCCCCAACCCACATTGTTGACAACCACGACATGTTGTCAACACACTCATCGTCAGACACTTTTTCTGATATCCCGCCTCTGTACCCGGAGGGCGGCCGAAAGGCCTGGACGGTGGTGTTTGGGTCCTTCTGTGGCCTTGTGGTGTCTCTGGGGATCATGAACACCATTGGTTCCGTCAACTCGTACATTTCCGAAACGTACCTCAAGAACGACAGCGAGCAGAAAATTGGCTGGATTTTCGGCATCTACGCGTTTCTGTCCTTCTTCCTGGGTGTCCAGATCGGCCCTCTCTTCGACCGGTATGGCTCCCGGCTGCTCAACATCTTTGGAGCCTGTCTCATTGTGCTGGGAACCTTCACAACAGCAGAGTCCACAAACTACTGGCAGTTCATGCTGTCGTTCGGTATCTGCACCGGTATCGGATGCTCCGTTTTGATTGTTGTTGGGCCCAGTTGCGTCTCACATTACTTTAACGAAAAACGAGGCCTGGCCTCGGGCATCGCCATCTGTGGAGGAGCGGTAGGAGGAGTGGTTTTCCCCATTGTCATGAAAGTCTGCATCACGGCCTACGGGTTCCCCTGGGCCATGCGAATTCTGGGATTCGTCTATCTGGGTCTTCTCATTGTTGCCATCATTCTGTGCGACTCTCGAGGACCTGAGATTGTCGAGATTGAGGAGAAACTCGAGCTTGCAGCCAACCCTGGAGTCACTCCTTCAGTTCGAACCGCCAAAAAACCCGCCGCTGTCGATCTGACCGCGTTCAAGGACATGCGGTTCACTCTGCTGGTCATTTCCGTCTTTGCCATGGAGCTGTCTCTGTTTGTGCCCCTCACCTACCTCGGAAAGTATGGTATCGAACAGGAGATTGGAGGCAAGGGGGAAGACTCGTTTGGATGGTGGATTTTTGCCATTTCAAACGCCGGATCCGCTGCTGGACGTCTAGTGACCGGCTGGACAGGAGATAAATGGGGCCGTTTCAACACCATGTTGGCGTCCATCTCTTCCACCGCCCTCTTCATCTTCGCAGTCTGGCTGCCCACCAGCAACAAGTTTGCCGTCTACATTGTGTTTGCCGTTCTGTGGGGCTTCACTTCGGGCTCTTTCATCTCCCTGACTCCCGTTTGTATCGGACAGATCTCAGACACAAAGTCTTTTGGAACTCGATACGGCACTTGTTACATGGTTGCCTCGTTGGGCTCTCTGATCGGTCCTCCTGTTGCTGGAGCTGTGTACGGAACCGCCAGCTGGACTGGTCTCATTTGTTTCACCGGAGGAATGACCATTTTTTCGTTCCTCTTCCTCACAGCCTCGAGACTCAAGTGTGCTCCTGTCTGGGCAAGATTCTAAGGAAGAATTCAAGTGGAAGACGCTGAAAAGGTGTCTACTAGTAGGATGACATTGTGCATGGTATTTATGATGGTTTGTTTATTGGAGTTGGCAGGTTTTAATGTTATGGTAATCAAAAAAAATGAATGAAAATTGATTGAATTACTACAAGTAGTGAGTGTAAGAAAGAGGTACAAGTACTTGTAGCTACTTTTAGTTATACGTGAATAAACACCTTTATATTTTCTGCTGAATCTTTTCCAGAATTTATTCGATATTTTGTAATCGGAACCTGACGTTTAAAGTTCATAAATATAAATTTATTCAATTTTTACAAAAAATACAAGTACCTATGAATGCTCCCTTAGATGGTTCAGAAGTTTCCCATTATGGAGATAATTTCGTATTTTCGCATTTTCATATTTTCCAAAATTTATAATTTATTCACACACTCCGGATCGGATATAAGCGGAAATCGGGTTTATTACGATACATTGGCCATGGTCGATTTCTCATGAATCTATAAACATATGAATGCCTCCCTCTCACTCCATTTTTCCGCTTGCAAGTGGTTTTTGATTTTTAATTTATATATATTTTGATCTTTTTATTTTTACATTTATTTTTCGCCGCTTCAAAATAACCGTGCATGGCGGCAGTCCGGCACGACGGTTAGAACATTATTTGCCGGTGACTCAAGCCCACAAGTCGCCACCAGTTAACTCCGGGCAAAACAGAGTCATCATCTGATCGTGCGCAGTAGTAGGTGGATCCACATCACGTTTTTAGAATGCGTTTTTGGTGCGTCTTGTAGCTCAGCTCCCTATAATGCACATAATTCAGGTGCCTTTTTTTATTTTAACAGAAAACACCACCCCGCCAGGAATCAATTACCTCACCAACAGCGCAATGGCGACATTGTACTCCGACATTGGAGACTCATTTTTACTCCGAAAAGAAGACTCTTTTTGAGCCCAGATCACGTGACAGTCCATGTCTGCCTACTGCAATTGGGGTATGAGTACAAACCTGTATTATATTGCATTATTTCTCTGACGTCAAAGTGCATGGAGATGCATAGAAGGTAGGTCGGAGGTGCACATGGAGGTATTATTTGGGGGTCATTTGTACCTGTTTTTCAGCGTTGTCTTATGGTTATGATAAATTCCTTTCATTCGACCATGCTATTCCAGTCATGGGCATTGAGTCATTATTGATCCACTATTTTCACTATTTTTACCATTTTTAATTATCCACAGTTTTATTTTTATTTTTATTTTTATAATTTAGCTGAGGTTGTTCCGTCTCGTTCCTCGACTGTCAGTCATTTCGTCAGTAACACCGCAAAGTTAAGTTAATTAGGGTGGCAGAAGGATGAGGTGATATTTTTTATATTTTTTTGCTCTGAGATGTCATCAATCGCCCTCTTCGTCAGTCCGACGAGGTATTTTTTGTATGTTTTTTTCCTACCTGTTTGGTCACATGACCTGGTTGGAGCGACTCCGCCCATCATTGCTTCGCCCAGCACTGCCCTCTTTTTTTTTATCTTTTTTTATCTTTTTTTGGGCCTCGTGCAGACAACTCCGGGGAAGCAACTCTAACTTTAGCGGCTGGGGTGTTTGTGCCACCAGATATAACACATGACGGCCAAGCACACAGATAAACCACGTCGTCGAACTATCTTTCTTCTTCCTCTTCACCACCACCAATTGCTCAATTGCAAGTAATTCAATTGACACCAACAAAAGAAGCCACACAGAGAAACAACCGCTGTGCAGAAAAGAAAAGACACACAAACACAAGGATGGGTCTCGCAAGCAAACTAGCAGCCGCTCAGGCCAACCAGGGAGGCGCCCCACCCGGAGGCGTTCCCGGAGGAGCCCCCGGAGGGGCTCCCGGAGGCATTCCGCCCCGTGCTCCTGGCGGATCGGCCGGTGGAGCTCCCGGACAAGCGCCCTACCCGGTTCCTGGTCAGCAACAGGGCCAGTATGGAGCTCCTCCCCCTCAGCAGGGACAATACGGACAACCTCCCCAACAGCAAGGTCAGTATGGCCAGCCCCCTCAACAGCAGGGCCAATATGGCCAGCCCCCTCAGGGTGGCCAGTACGGAGCCCCTCCCCAGCAGCAGGGCCAATATGGAGCTCCCCAACAACCCCCTAGACCGGGCCAACCCCCCGCTTATAGTCAGCAGGGCGCCGGCCAGCATGGAGGCTACGGAGCTGCAGGAGCCGCCGCAGGAGCCGCCGCAGGAGCCGCTGCAGGATACGGAGCCAGCCAGTACAACCGACCTCCCGCTGGCGCTCCTCCTGGCCAGTCCCAGTATGGACAGCCCCCCCAGCAGCAGGGCCAGTACGGACAGCCTCCCCAGCAGCAGGGCCAGTATGGACAGCCTCCCCAGCAGCAGGGCCAGTACGGACAGCCTCCCCAGCAGCAAGGACAGTACGGCGCTCCCCCCACCCAGGGAGGAGGAGCCAACCAGGGCCAGTACCTGCAGATGCTGCAGAAGGCGGTTCAGGAGAACCATCTCGAGGCCTTCTACCCTCCCCAGGCTCTCCAGCAGATTGCAGGCTCCATCAGCACCCAAATCCAGCAAGTTGCCGGCCAGTGGAACATGCCCATGGAGATTGCTGTCGATCTGGTGCGACTGGCTCTATATGACATTGTCCTTTTTGTGGACGACTCCGGTTCCATGGCCTTTGAGGAGAACGGTGAGCGAATCGACGATCTCAAGCTCATTCTGGGCCGATGTGCCTACGCCGCCTCGTTGTTTGACCGAGACGGTATCGAGGTGCGATTCCTCAACAACCACTCGCTCAAGGGTAATGGAATTGCCAGCGAGCAGGCTGCCCAGGCTCTTGTCGCTCAGGCCAAGTTCTCCGGTCTGACTCCTCTGGGCTCTTCTCTGGACGCCAACGTCATCCAGCCCCTGGTTGTGGGTCCCGCTCGACAGGGCGGTCTCAAGAAGCCCGTTCTGGTCATCACCATCACCGATGGAACCCCCGCTGGAGAGCCTCACGGTAAGATCTTTGACGTGATCAAGCGAACCAAGCAGGCTCTGACTCAGACCCGATACGGTCCCGGAGCCGTGGCTTTCCAATTTGCCCAGGTTGGAAACGATCTCAAGGCACGAGATTTCCTGGGCCAGCTGGACAACGATCCTCATGTCGGAGGTATGGTCGATTGTACCTCCAACTACGAAACTGAGCAGGATGAGATGGCTCGTCTGGGAGTTGATCTGACCCCCACTCTGTGGCTGGTCAAGTTGCTCATGGGCGCCGTTGATCCTTCTTATGATCAGCAGGATGAGGCCCCAAGACGGTAAAAAGTCATGGTGGAGGAGCTACAGTTATGTATGATTAATGAATGGATTTAAAAAGTTGACACTGTGTGTTTGGTGTAGTACATACATATTGTAGTCTTACAGATTTTAATTATGAAAATATAAATATGAATATAAATAAAAATTAAAAAACTCCAATTATTAGGATTTAAGGTTCGGGGCTCTTTGATTATGCCAGGTGTTGAAGTTATCATTGGGTTGATTTTTGACGTGATAATTTCACTGAGAGTGTGTAAGGTGTATATAAATGGGGTTTCAAAAAATATAAGAAATTCGATCATTTTTGCGTGTTTTACGAGGCTCGGGGTGTCTGTTTGGGTTATAATTCAACAGAATTTATAGTATATATACTACAAGTAGTATGTACTGTATATACTTCCAGATTCAGTAAAGTACGAGTGTGTACACAATTCTGTACATACTTATACTGTAAGTCTGGGACGAATTTGTCTGTGTTTTCCACATTGCGTTGAATGAGGAGTGGTGAGGAGTGCATTTTGTTTAATTGTCTAAATTAATTGTCATTTTTCAGATTTTTTCCTTTTTTTTTTGGCGACCTTTCGACCTATTCGACCTAGCGATATTTGGGGACCAATTTTTACACTGGTTATTCATTTTCATTCCAACTTTTCGCTTGTAAATCATTTTCGATCCAACTTTTCACTTGTAAATCATTTTCAGTCCAAACTTTCACTTGCAAATCATTTTCAGTCCTCCTTTCCAACTGGAATGTGGAGCAGACTTCGCAGATTCGCAGATTCACCGATTCGCAGATTTCTGATAATTATTCCGTATAGCTTTAGTTTTCTGCCCACAGTTCTCAACTACACAACACTACAAGCGACAGTCGACTTTTCAGACACCTGTCGGACAAGATCGGAACGTGGATGGTTGTTTTACGTGGCAGATCGCACATGACAGCAACCACTCGATGGCCTCCAACAGCCTTGTGTCTGCCCGGGCTTGCCTTCTTGGGACACGCTGTACTTTTAGCGGTCCTTTTAGCGTGCTGTCAGGTGCTTGTCTAGGCTCGCAGTGACGTGCGAGATTGGCAAACGTGTGGGGAGGCGCATGAGAGGAGAGCTGGCTGGCGAGGTTGCGTGGAGATGTGGTGACTGTGGCAAATAGTAGGCTGCTAGACTGTCACGGGTTTGGTCCGTTGCCAAGAGCCAGCCTCGGTCGATTGTCACCAAAGAGTCACCAAAGAGGTGTAGTACGAGGGTTGCGGCTGCCCCTTTATCACCACCTACTCTGACAAGATACACTAACGGATAATGTACAGTATTGTATAGTATCCCTGGCTCAGTTATCATAAGAGGTCTATGAAGGGGTATTGCGTCTATGGGCGAGGTTTTGCGTCTATGGGCGAGGTTTTGCGCCTATGAACGAATGTTTGGGGACTTTTTCCATAGCATTTGGGTGCCATCGATGCAATTCCAACTCGGATCTCGCCAAGTACCGTGCAATACTGGTACCAGTAGACCCATGTGCGGCTGAAGGGGAGCCCGCAGTAGCCCGTGATGGTGTAGCCTCATCAGCAGTGTTTGGTCTGAAGCAACTCTCAGTCTTTGATTCTCGTTGGTCTAAAGCAATTCTCAGTCTGATTCTCAGTTTTGGGGACTCCGGTCAGTGGACTCTTTTGTCCTCTCAGCTCATCAGTTGGACCTCTCCAGTCGCTTGTCTTCGACGCTACAGTGGTAGCCCCGCCCCCTTCATTAAAGACAGGCACAAGCCACTTCTTGACCCCCGACTCGCGGGGAAGCTGTCAAAACTGGTTAGTGGACCTGGATTATTATAAATTCTGAGTCGTGGTTGACAAAGAAGTAGCCAGAGACGTTAGCGTACCTTGGCCAAACAACACTGCCATTGACCAAGGGGGGGAGCGGGGACTAAGTGGAGTTGTTGTATATAAATATGGGTGGGCCGCTCTTTGCTGACTCTCGAACAAGTACCCCGTACTCTGGTCTCAATTCACAATCAAGTGCAAAAAAATGGTCTCTGCTCAATCTCTGATTCTCGCAGCTCTGATTGCTGGCGCCCACGCCCAGAACCCCATTGTGGCTTCTATTGCCACCAATATCGCCGACGGTATTCTGGCAGCAAAGACTGATGACAGCCAGTCCGACCAGGACGCCTCGTCCTCCGTCTGGGCCGTCATGGAAATTGTCACCAACAACCCCGGCATCTCCCAGCTGTTTGACGACGCTCTTCCTGCCGTTGCCGGCGGCCTCAACACCAACAACTTCCCCTCGCTCTTGTCCGAGGCTTCCGCCACCCTGTCCGCCTTCCAGGCAGGCACCGACTTCCCTCGAGTCAGCTCCGGATTCCTGGCTCTGAGCGCCGTCGACATCCCCCAAGCCCTGCAGAACATTCAGGGAAACCTGGCTAACGTCTGGGCCATTGTCACTCCCGATCTGCCCTCTCTGACCCCCGAGTTTTCTAGCGAGTGGGACGCCGCCACCGCCCAGGTTCTTGGACTTGGTCAGCAGCTTGGAGTTCTCCCCGGAGGAGCTGTTTCGGGTTCTGCTGATGCCTCGGGTTCTGCTGTTGCTTCCGGCTCGGCTGATGCTTCTGCTACTGCTGATGCCTCTGCTACCGCCGACTCTTCTACTGATGCTTCGGCTTCGGCTTCTGCCTCCGGGGCTTCTGCCTCAGCGCGACTCTTCTGCAACTTCTGCCTCCGCTGACGCCCACCTTCTGCCGCCTCTGGCTTCTGCTGCCGCCTCTGGCTCCGCTGCCGCCTCTGGCTCCGCTGCCGCCTCTGGCTCAACTGCTGCCTACTTCTCCGCTTTTACTTCCTCCGGCTCTTGCTGCCGCCTCCGGTCCGCCGTTGCCCCGGCTTTCCAACGTCACCTCCCCCAACGTGACGGCCTCTTACCGGAGCTGCCGGCCTCTTCGTCCCGCCACCGGAGCCTCCAACATGGCTCCCGAACTCATCAACGCCTCTTTCAACGCCAAGCTCGCCGCTGGAGTTGTCATTGCCGCCGGATGTGTCGTTCTTCTCTAACCATCCTTACTAATATAACTCTTAACTTAATGAATTGTAATATTATCTAGGTCAATATGAGTATCAAAATGATTCTGAGAACAGTAGAAATATAATGGTGAAGTCCCTGTCTTGGTGGAGTTTCTACACCTCGAGTTGTAGACTTTGTAATCCCCCCTACTAAAAAGTGGACACTCATCGCGATGTATCAGGGCCCCTAATAGTTGATATAAATATTGATATAACCATCTTATATATGCTCGAAATCCCACAAATATTTGTCTCAAACTACTCGAATCATCGCAGGCTATACAATCGTGTTCCACAGCCCCTCTTGGCATTACGTGATGATGACAAATTTGTGGATTGTAAAGGAGCACGTAATACCAAACCAATAGCCAAGCCGACTAAAGGAATCATGTAGTCATTTAGACAAGTGGTAGACGGATGAGGACTTTGACACATACAGTAGTCCCATAGCCATCCTTTCTTGAGGACTTGATTCATCCTGATTATCAAACAAGAGGACTTCATGTCTATGTAAATTGTAAATTGTAAGTTGTTCGGAAATGCTATCTCGGATATATGATCACTTTACAATGGTATAATCAAGTCATGGAGATATTGGTCGTTCTATGTACATACTTGTTGCCCAATTGTAGGGGTTAATTCAGTCTCTTTTCTGTGAGGTTAGTTTTGGGTCGTATTTCTTTATTCATTAAATTAAAATGATATAAAGTAAAGGCTTATAAATTTCATATCGCACTCAAAAAATAATAATTAAAAAAACAAAAAATAAATAAATAAAAAATACACCAAAAATATATATAAAAAAACAAAAATATAAAAATATATATATATATATATAATAAAAAAGATTCTCATGTGTATTGTATCATGTACTGTACCATATATACCCCATTTTTTGCTCAGTAATAATTCAAAAAAAAAAAAAAATTTAATTCAATTCAATCCAATGGATTTATTTAGTTTCCGTTTTATGTATATTCCATCTTTTTACCGTGTTTTTAATACTTTCTCTTTTTTAATTTATTTATGCACCCCACCCCACATTCGCTTCGGTCCCTGCAGCCTCATTTCTCTCTCAGCTGACGCTGTTACAGGGCATTTGTAACCAAGTAAATGGTGCACTCTTTATTTAAGAGGTCCTTCCCGTCCTCTCCAACCACTTACACCACACGCGCGAGTCATGTACGGAACCATCGGAAGTGAACGATCGCAGGTGACGGAAGAAGACTCTATTCTGTCTGTGATGGCCGGCAATTACGGCAAACCTGCCAGCCACGGGAAGGGTGCACCGGGCTCTTCGAGAGATTACGATCAGGAAATGACCTACAACAGCCATGGCTCGGGAAGCTACTCGCGAGGGGCGTCACGTGGGTTCAACACCACGGGCTACTATTCTGCACCCTACGGAAGCAGCGGCAATAGCATTGGCTTCGACCGGTCCAAGGAGATCTCTCTGCAATCGTTTTCATACGGAGGACAGACACAAACCCAGTTTTCCACCACGCCTGTTCACCCCCCTCATCTGCAGTCAGCCAGCGTGTCGTGGAAACAATCGCTGGAGATTGAGACACTACAGAAGGAGGTGGCTCGTCTGACCCAGTTGCTGGCCAAACAAAGCGTCTCCACCGTCCATAGAGTGGAGCCTTCGGTGGAGAAGGTGTTCAGAGACATGGGCGAGCTGGTCAAGGCCAAGGAAGACGAGATTAGCCGCCTCAACACTACCATTGAGTCTCTCATGGCCCGTGACGGACACGAAGAGGCCGCTGCCTTCAGAGTCTACTCCAAACTACAGTCTCTGGTGGACGAGAACAAACGTCTGGGGAAAATGCTGGGGTCTGGACGAAGCGTTCAGCACGAGATCGAGCTCGGCATTCTTCGTGTGGAGAACGAGGAGCTGAAGCGCAAGTTGAACAGAAACAAGGAGCATAAGGAGCAAAACAAGGAACAAGAGGGAGCTACTACTACTTCATCTTAGAGGTAACACGCATCGTACCCCCAAACATCCACAAACTGGCTAACTTCTCTAATTTACTGCTTACATTCTCATCACGGCATACATTAGACACACACTAGACAGGCCATAATGCACTGGTTCGACAGTCCATCTCGAATGAAGTCATATGGTGCAACCAGAGAAGAGGAAATCAAAAACATCTCGCACTTATGATATCAGTTGAGGTATGATTCATCCCAGGCTGAGTGACGCATTGCGAACCACGCCTGCAAAAGGAATGGAATTGTCAATCCAACTCTGGCTCGACAAATTTACTTATTCTACTGAATTTCAACACTACAATCTGATATCTCTTCAAAAGTGATTTTTTACAATTATTTTCTAGACTCGCAAACATACCAACATGCTTAGAGCTTGTCGTAGTACTCCTCGTAACCGGGAACGTTCTCCTTCATACCTCGTCGCTTTCGGGTCTCGCAGACAATAGCTCCGGGCTTGGAGGAGGGGTCGAGAGGAGAGCCGCTCATAGCCTCCCAATGGTCGAAAACCATCTGGGGGAAGGCCTGGCCACCGGTAGCCTGTCGGAGCTCACCAGTGAAACCGAAAGACTCGTTAACAGGCAGGTAAGCCTTGATGGTGAACAGGGGGGTACCGGGTCGCTGCTCCTCAGAGACAACCTGTCCTCGCTTCTTGTTAAGGACGGAGTAGATACCACCGACGGCGTTCTCGGGACACTGGATCTCGACAAGGAAGACGGGCTCCTGGATTCGGGGCTCGGCAAGCAGCATGGCGGCGTAAGTGACGGATCGCATGGTAGGCATGATCTGACCGGTACCTCGATGGATAGCATCGGCGTGCAGGGTGACATCCATGATGTTGACTCGGACGGATCGCATGTTCTCGTTGAAGATAGGACCCTCCTTGGTAGCCCAGTTGAAACCGGCAACAACGGAGTCCTTGATCTCAGCAAGGTACTGGACGGCCTTGGTGGTGTCAACAACAACGTTGGCACCGGTACCGTCGGGACCGAAGCACCAGATCTTTCGGGCCTCGGTGACATCCCAACCGTAGTCGTCAGCAAGGACACGGGCTCGAGCCTTGAAATCGTCTCGGGGAGAGATCTTGCCGGACTCAATGGCCAGAGAGACCTCCTCGTCAAGAGGGACAGCAACAACGTAAAGTCGGTTATGCTTGTTGGGGGACTTGGAGAGGGCGGTCATGGAAGACTCGGCGGAGACGGTCTCTCGGTAAGAAACAACGGGAGGAGACTTCTTAAGAGGGACACCGGCGTGGTCCTGCTCGAGATCGAGCAGACAAATCTCGAGATGGAGCTCACCAGTGCAGGCGACAATGTGCTCACCGGACTCGGAGATGTAAGTCAGGACACAAGGGTCGGACTTGGAGAGTCGCTTAAGACCCTCAACGAGCTTGGGCAGATCGTTGGCGTTCTTGACCTCGACGGCGACCTGCACGACGGGGGAGACGGAGAACTTCATAACCTTAAGGTTGTGGGCAGCCTCGTTGGTGGTGAGGGTTCCGGACTTGAGCAGGAACTGGTCAACACCGACCAGACCGACAATGTTACCGGCGGGGACATCCTCAATGGGCTCGACGAATCGTCCCATCATAAGAACACATCGCTGGATAGCCTTAACGAAAAGATCCTTCTTCTGGCCGGGGATGTAGTCGGGACCCTGGATTCGGACCTTCTGGCCGGACTTGACAGTACCAGCGAAGACACGACCGAAAGCGTAGAATCGACCCTTATCGGAGGTGGGGACCATCTTGGAGACGTACAGCATGAGGTCGGCGTTGGGGTCACAGTTCTTGATACCCTGTCCGAAAGGATCGTCGATGGGGCCCTCGTAGAGGGTGTCAGCTCGGTAGTTCTGAGCAGTGATGGGGGAGGGGAGGTGGATGACAATCATCTCAAGGAGAGCGTCAGCGGCGGGCAGGAACTTTCGCATAACGACCTTGAGGAGAGCCTTACCCTCGAGCTCCTTCTCGTCGGTCTTGAGGTTGATCTCAAGCTTCTCGAGGAGGGCGGGGATCTCGTCCTTCTTGAAGTTCATGATGGCAGAGAAGATTCGGAAGATGGGGTCGAGGACGAACATGTTGAAAGCTCGGTCAAGAGGCTTTCCGTCAGCGTCGGTGTCCTTGTTGGTCCACTTCTTGGTCTTGGGGTTGAAGTAAGAGTCACCCCACAGTCGCTGCATCATCTTTTCTCGGTCAACACCAAACTTCTTGGCGTATCGGACGGCAAACTGTCGGACAGTGAAAGCCCATCCGTGGAGACCGGAGGCAAAGGCAACGGTACCCCTCTCGGGGTAGACCTGGCAGTCACCGAGAGCCTTGTCAACGTAGGTGGCAATGATGACGTTAACGGACTCGACGGTTCGCTGGAAAGAGGTGTAGAGATCCTCCTTGGTGATCTGCAGCTCGAGCAGAGCTCGGTCAACCTTGTTGATGACGCAAACGGGCTTGATTCGCTCACCAAGGGCCTGTCGCAGGACAGTCTCAGTCTGGACACAGACACCCTCGATACAGTCGACAACGACAAGGGCACCATCGGTGACTCGGAGGGCGGCGGTGACCTCGGAAGAGAAGTCAACGTGACCGGGGGAGTCAATCAGGTTGACCAGGAACTCGTTACCAACGGTCTTCTGCTTGATCTCCTTGACATCCTCATCGTCCATCTGGGCGTAAAGAGAAATGGCGGTAGACTTAATGGTGATACCTCGCTCCTGCTCATCCTTTCGGGTGTCAGTGAATCGAGCCTCACCAGCCTTGGCGGCGGAAATGATACCGGCCTTCTGGACCAGAGAGTCGGTCAGGGTGGACTTTCCGTGGTCGACGTGGGCAATGACGGACATGTTTCGCACATTGCTAACCTTGTCCATCAGCTCTCGCATTTGCTCAACAGTGAAGTTAACTGGGTTAGTTTTTATGTTCGAGTGTGTTTGATGTAGGTGAGGTGGCGTGTGTGCCAAAGGACACGTGCTCGTGACAAATCACAACCATGACAACGTGGTAGAACCAACTATCCAACTGACATACAACGGCCATAGATTTTCGTCGCCTCATTCACTGCTGAATCGATTGCCATCTTGTTACTCGTTGCTCTGTTGTCGGCTTGTCTACAAGTGTCTCTGTCGTGTCGGGACTGTGTCGATTCACCTTGTCTTCGACACCTTTTCTCCGGCACCTTGTGTCCGACACAAAACCAGATCAATGATCAATCGGGCCATTGCCGGTCGTCGTCGCGACCACTCGCTTGTCATCGCTGCCCTCTTCTTCCCGCTGCCGCTCGTACTCACCCATTTTGAAGTTCTTTTAGTTCCACTGAAGGATGAAGAGAAAAAGAGAAGAGAAAAAAAGGAGACTGTAAGGTGCAAAATTTTAACATAAGCCAGCGGCACCAGGGTAGGGTAACTCCCATCTGGCTGCACGTCACCGACAAAAATTTTCCACCTCCTTTGTCAGTTACCCAAAGCTAATTGCACGCAAAGTCTGAAAAAAAATAGCAAAATAAAAACAAATAGCTAAAAAATAGCTAAAAAATAGTAATAAAAAAGTAGCAAGAAAAAATAGTATGCAAAAAACCGCTAATTTCTTGGTGGAATAAACGATCGGTAGGACTACGAGTAGGACAATTCGGACACGTTGTGGACATGACCAAAGGCAGAGAATATTGGTTAAGATCGGTGGGATTAGCCTGGGCCCTGAAAAATCGCCATAAGACAAAGAAGGACAAAAAAAGACAAAAAAGACAGAAAATCAGCGAGAGATGATTGCACCCACCGTGTGTCTGAAGATCATGGTGGGTCTAAGTCTGAGCAGAAAGGGTCGGGTAAAAAAAGGGGCGAAAATGGCCCGAATCGCGCCGCTCGTTTTGGAAACGGGATGGTTGGGGTCACGTGACTACCGCAGCGTGTGATTTTTGCGTCAATCTATTTGTTTTTGGCGATTTGTGGGAGGTCTTTTTTTTTTGTTTTTGGCGGGGGCGAGGTGAAGTGTTGAGCCTAAATGGGCAAAGCTTAATATGAAAGTGTCCAAAAGCTTATTTTGAAATTTGTCAATGGAGGAGGGAAGAGGAACAGAGGTGGTCCAAAAACGGTGATGGGGCAAAGGAGGGCGCGAGGAGGCAATCTGGGGTCAATTCGGGTCAATTCGGGTCAATTCGGGTCAATTTGGTCATTTTTGTCAAATGATTTTCGTTGAAATCCTTCTCTGAGACTACTCTGAAGCCATGTCATTTTTCTCTGTCCTAATTTATTTGTAGTTAATTATTGAGAGTCTAAATGGTGTATTCGTACATGGGAGCAAAATGCCGGTTAAAAAATGTTATTTTAAAAAAGGACCAAGTTGCAAAGGGTGATGAAAAGTTGCAGAGTGATGAAAAGTTGCAAAAGGTGATGAAAAGTTGCAAAAGATGATGAAAAATGGGTGAAAATGGGTGGGAAAGACCACAGACACAACTCCATGTGACAATTGCCCCGCTTCAACGACCTATAGTATTAACATTCGCCACCCCAGTGGCTGTAACGTTACAGGAGGAGGAGAGGACACGACGATAACAGAACATCTCCAAATACGTAGTGCTGAGTACAGTACGAGTAGGTGTCGTGTGAGAAGACACAAAGAGTCGGTGAGAAGATACAAAGAGCCGGTGTCAAACGACCGTCCGAGTCCTGACATGTCTCACACAACCGTATCATGGACTAGTCACTATGGACTAATCTCCAGCTAGTCATCATCGACTAATCACCGTTTTTAGTCGCCTTGCCATTAGTCGGGACTCGCTTCCCCTCAGACTAGGACATACAAACACGCGGTGCTAGTGGGAAGCCTCGTAGGAGGGGAGATTGCGTGTGTATCTATCGACAATGTCAGTTGGGTCCTTTTCACCGAGTATTTCTCTGTACCAGCAGCACCCGAACAGCCCTAGCAGTTAACCTCGATGGTGGCGCAAACTATGGGAATGGATATCGTTCTAAAAACAGCAATAAACCACCAATTGGAGCCGCTGAAGCCCGGTATCAAGTTGCTGGCCGTCTAAAAACCTACTGCGAATTTTCGGCCTATTTTATACAACCGTTCGGGTCACATTTTCTCACTCCTGTGCTGCATCCTTTTTTGCCGTGACTAAACCCTGTGATAAGATTTGAAGGCCCAGATGAGAAGATGGAGCATGGTTGATTTAGGTATGTTGTGGAGTTCCGGCGGGTTATATGGGGGCACTGGTGAATCTCCTGCCAGTAGGATCTCAAGGCAAGTCTCTGTTTTTTGATATCGTCAAAATTGACATGATTCTGTAGACTTTTTGACACGCTTGAGCGGCTCCTACAGATAAGTTCAGAAAGCAGAAATTCAAAAATGCAAATCAGAAAAGAGAGAAAAATCAGAAAAATCAGAAAAATCAGAAAAATTAGGGAAAAATTAGAAAAACTAGAAAAAAATTTAAAAAAATGATCAAATTGCATCAAAAATCGGTCAATCCCTATCCTCAGTCATACAACACCTTTGAGCATACAAGGAGTCCGTGTGACGGCACATGTGGTCTTTTTCTTCTGTTTCAGGTGTCGATCGGGGGTCCAACCCCGAAAATGGAGGAAAAAAGGAAAATATATATATAAATACTGCAAAAAATACTAACAAATACTGAAGAAAAAATACTGCAAAACTGGTACCCTTCTGTTTATGGTCATAATTCAATGGCATCCTCACTACTCTCAAAATACGTCTGTTCAATTCTCTCTCCGGCCGGGTAACTCTGCCGTCGCTGTAATCAGTCCCATATTCCCGAACCTCAAATCTAGCAACCAAATTGGGATGAATTGCACTTAAATGAGTCAAAAAATCCCTTTATTTCAATTTCATTTATTTGTTTAATTATTTAATTAATTAATTAATTATTTCCTTTTTTCCATTATTCCACCAAGTCTATATTCCTAAAAATCCTTTCATTCCTTTAATTCTTATTCTTTATTCCAAAATTCTTATTCCTTATCCCGCTTTCCCATTTAATTCCTTAAATTCCTTTTTCTGCATCCAAATTGGGAACCTTCCTAATTAGTATGTGCCCCAAAATAGCCTAAGATTTGCGCTGGGAGAATGGGATATACTGTACATTTTAAAATGTTTTATATGTTTTTTTAAAAAAAATTATACACATTTTATATCTGTTTTCTCGATTCAAAAATGAATAGTTTGGACACCAACTACCCACGATTTCTGATCACGTGACCGACGGTCCTCTTGCGGTACTCCCCGGATCACACCCACACGAACCCTATGACGCGTTTCATGTTTTGTGTCTCCTCCACTATGTCGGCATCTGGCGCGGCGCTTCTCTCTCTCTCTCTCTCTCTCTCTCTCCCACTCTCTTAATTTCTTTCACAACAACCACGGAACCACCGACGATGGAGCTGCCTCGGATTATTGTGCCTCCGTGCTTTGTGTCGGACCCGTCTATTCTGACCGAATGGCGATATGAGAAGCGTCACGAGGCTCAGATGGTGCTGCCGGGCCTGTGGCTGGGGCCCATGAGCGTGCTGCGAAACGCCGACTTTTTTGAGTCCAACAATGTGCGTCTTTTGGTGGCGGTGACGCGTCCGGAGCGGGCGGAGTCGCTGTTCCGCAAGGCCACGTTCGACTCGGCCCGGTTCGAAACCCATTGTCTCGATCCCGGGCCCATCAACTCGCCTCTGGCCGGACACCAGATCATCTCGCAGATGGACTGGCTGATAGGGCTGTTTGAAAAGGCCGCGCAGATGGGGGTGGGCACGCTCATGTTCTGCGAAACTGGCAACGACCGGAGTGCCACCGCCACCTGTGCCATGGTGATGAACTCCATGGGGTGGGATACGGTGCGCAGCATTCAGTACGTGCAGTCCAAGCGGTTTTCCGTGGCACTGGACGAGTCTCTCAAGTACAACCTACAGACTTATGAAGACATTTGTCTGGCTAGCATGGTGGTGAGAAATTCAGATGGGGTGAATGGCGTGGAGAAGCATGCCAGAAAGGTCAGTGGACAGGCGGAGGAGAGGAGGAGTAAGAGGAGTTGCGAGTGAAGTGGTGACAAGAGCGGAGCGATTGTCATAGCGAGCGACTGTCATAGCGAGCGACTGTCATAGCGAGCGATTGGAGCAAGCCACTATCATAGCGAGCAAACGATTGAGCAAGCGATTCCATCGTGGACCTGCGATTGGAGCAAGTGACTACGATCAGTCCCTACGATCAGCCCCTGCGATCAGTCCTTGCGATCGGTCCCTGCGATCGGACTCTGCAACTACCATATTCAATCGGAACGGCTTTGACATGACTACAAATAGCAATAGCCTCTGAACTACTTTGCTGTCTACCGGTCATATGTCTACAAATAGTCATCGCCTCTGAACTATTGTTGCTATCTACCTGTCACTTGTCTACAAACATCCACTCTCAATGGCGTGTCTTGCCGACCGTGTTGACTGCATTCTCTCGACTCAGAAAGATTATTTATTGGAGGGCCGAGCTCAAGCAGCTGTCTGAAAAGCTGCCGCACCACTCGGATGTATTTCTATGTATTTTTATGAGCACATATCGTAGTCTGAGGCTGTAGAAGTAATTGAGACATTCTCGGGAACGTCATTCTCAGAACCATCAACTCTTGATCTCCAACCCGTCCAACCCGTCCAACCCGTCCAACCCGTCCATCTTTCACGTTCATTTGGCTGAACACATTACTGTTCCCCAAGAGCTGAACAGCTGCCAATCTCCAGTGGTTGTCGCTGTAATATATGTCTAGTCATGGGCCACAGATCCTTTTGTGTCACCTGTCTCATTTCTGGTTTGTTGTCCCTTTTGGAGTCTGGTTAGTCGGCCTCGCTCAGTTACTTGACTTTAGTTGACGAAAGAGAAAATTTTGGGAAAAAAATTGGAAAAAAATTGAAAAAAAAATTATGAAAAAATTGATGGAAAAATTGGAAAAATTGGAAAAATTATAGGGAAAAAATTGGCAAAAAAACCTGGTAGAAAATCGGAACATTGCAGTGAATCCCATGACATATTGACCTTTGATTCAAATTGATTCTTAGATTCTAATGCACACTCACGGTCCCCTAAATATTGTTGAAGGTAATACCCGGTGGCGGGTAATACCTGGCTAATTCCCTCACATAATGATGAGATTGTCACCCATAATGAGTGATGAGAGGAATCAGCTTGGTCTCGTAGACGAGATTGTCCATCCTGTAGATAGTTTTATTCCACTGATCTTAGAATCTCTTTTTCTGGTGAAATGAGCAAGCAACACACCCTTCTGGTGTTTGTGCTACTATCGGAACGCCGTGTCCCTAGAAGTGGGTTGTAAGTTGTTAATTAACTATATCACACCAATAATACTTATGATCTTCAATAAATATCTTCATCACCAGTAAAATAAATGTATACAAGTACATACGGGACAACCACTCACGTCAAACAATGAAGGAGACAGCTGCAATAACATTATATCGTTGTAACTGCTAGATCAAGGGCTGTTAAATGGTACAACTTTTGTATCCCTGCGATCATTATCCGCTGACTAATTGTCTGTGCTGGGGAGTTTTCTCCATTGAGTGGAGATTTAGGCTACAGTAGGTAGAGATGGGAGGTGAAAAAGGGGAGGTGAAAAAGGGGAGGTGGAAAAGGGGAGGTGGAAAAGGGGAGGTGGAGAAGGGGAGGAAGTGGTCACGTGATGAATATGATGGGCAGTTTCGATTTAATTAATAAGAAATTACTGATGTGAGACGTGCGTGTTCAGTCAACTAGTATGTCAACTAAAACCGAGCCAGGTAAATGAGTGAGCTGTGTAATTTTGATGTTGTGTGTATGTCTCCGAGTTCTCCTTCCCCCACTAAGTAAATAGAGTGACCTTAGATACTGTATACTTGACATTTTAGTTACGGGTGCACTTGTACAAGTCTTCTCACATCTCCACAACTCACACAACTTGATACCACATACATCCTGACACAAATATCCCCAATTCGTCGCAAAAAACACAAACACGTTCTTATTGGCTCTGACTCGATGGCTCTGGCAACATGGCGACTCAATGGCTCTCGCTCAATGGCTCTGACAACATGGCTCTGACTCAACGACCCTGGCTCTCGTAGTTCACAGTTTTATCTTGGCGCTGTCGTGTTGTGTTATCGGCATCGTCGGCTGGCGGCTGTAGTTCTGGCATGTTGCTGCTCGGACTGGCTCTTGCTCTCGCGGTTTGGCGAGTTGGGCACAAACGCTTTGCTCAAGGACGGTCTTCGCAGACGTTCATGCTCAGACGAAACAAGCTGGATCTGGATCAGGTTTGGATCGTGTGTCACCTGTTCTCTTGACCGAGAGTCCTGGTGTGCTGATACCAAGTCAACAGCAGATGGAGCGAGCAGACATATGATTATTCAACCGACAGTCCATCCCTCCAAAGCATTCAGTTGTCATCTCGGTGGATGACTCAGCAGCCCCGCCGCCCTTCTCACTAATCAAAGCGACAATTCCTCGTCCGAGATATGACCCAAACTCACTCAACATGGTTCTGGTGTTCCCTCTGGACATATTGCTGGTCTTTCTGCACCTTGGGTCCTCGACAATGGCCGGAAACGCCCCTTTGGCTGGAAACGTCCCTTTGGCTGCCTGATGACTCCTTTATCAGAGTGTATGCTTGTCCCTCATCCAACCACGTCTCGCCTGGATGAGGGGCCTGAGCTCCCGAGTGATAAAGGTGTCTCGCAAGTGTGGACTTGGTTGAAATGAGACAACGCTTTCCTTCAATGCTTTTGGTACTGTACGCACATGTTGGAGACGTTTGAATCGTCGTCATTTCAACACATTGACAGTGGAGTCTGTGTACCAACGATGACTGTCTACTGGTGGTCGTCATGACTGATTCATCACAGAACCAATGCACCAGAGATGTGTTGTAGCTAGAATTTTGCCACTACTACCTACATTCACCCTTCTCTCTACAGTACTGTATGTATATCCTATCATGATATATTCACTACTCTGGTGAGCGTTAGCTGTGTGTCCATCAGGACACCGCTGAGACCGGGTATGGAGGGTTGTCAGTGTCCGGAGCTCTGTCCTGATGTCTGGAGCTCTGACCCGGTCTCTTCCGGTCCATCCCAGTCTGTTTCGGTCCATCCCGGTCTCTTTGAGATCTATCCCAATCTCTTTTTTGGTCTGTCCGGTCGGATCCTTCTCATCTTCATCTTCACCTCCTCTTTTCTTGTGCTGACTGCTCAGTGTTTGCCAGGATCCAGACTATCTCTTCAGAATAGTGACAACATCCTCGTCCATCAACTCATGGGCCAAACCAACATACTGGGGCTGGTGCTTGACCGACTGACCGTAGACACATGCCGTCTTAAACTCCTCAACCAGACTCTTGTGGATCTGGTTACAGAAATGCTGGACGGTCGACCGACCATTCCGCAGAATGATGGGCTGCTCGTAGTCGGGCTGCTGGCCCTTGGGCTTGGTGTAGACCCGAACGAGGTTGAGTTTCTTCCACATTTCCTCCAGCAGCTCGTCCAGGTTCCAGCCATGCTCCGACGAAATGGGCACCGCGTTAGGGATTCGGTAAAGCAGATCCAACTCCTCAATGGAAATGCTGTCAATCTTGTTGAGACAATAAATGACCGAAATGTAGCGTCGGTTCTGCGCCTCGAGAATGTCAATGAGCTCGTCGACAGTGGCATCGCATCGGAAATGGATGTCAGCAGAATTGATTCGATACTCGCCCATCACCGCCCGAATCTCGTCATTGTCCAAATGGGTCAGAGGAACCGTGTTGGTGATGTTGATTCCACCCCGCTCCTTCTTCTTGAACAAAATGTTAGGAGGCTCCTTATTGATTCGAATACCAAATCCCTCCAGCTCCCGCTCAATGATCTTTTTGTGCTCCAGCGGCTTGTTCACATCCAGCACCACAAAAATCAGGTTGCACGTTCGAGCCACCGCAATCACCTGTCGACCTCGACCCTTACCATCCTTGGCTCCCTCGATAATTCCAGGAAGATCCAGCATCTGGATCTTGGCACCACGATACATAATCACTCCGGGAACAGTGGTCAGCGTGGTGAACTCATACGCCGCTGCCTCTGAATGAGTACCAGTCAACTTGGACAGTAAAGTCGACTTTCCAACCGAAGGAAACCCGATAAATCCAACCGAAGCAACACCAGTTCGAGCCACATCGAACCCAGCGCCTCCGCCACCACCTCCAGAGGAAGTGGGAGTCAACAGCTCTCGCTTCAACTTGGCCAACTTGGCCTTCAGCTGACCCAGATGGAACGAAGTCGCCTTGTTCTTCTGGGTCCGAGCCATCTCCTCCTCGATGTTTTTGATCTTTTCCACCGTTGTCGACATTTTGTTTTTTTTTGTGCAGTTGTAAAGGAGTGAATGGTTGAGTGCAAATCAATCGCTTATCTTTGAGGTTTGCTCTGTATCCATAAAGTGAAAATTTGAGATCACGTGAGTTACCCGGCGTGGCTAGTAATAAATTACAGTTTACTCGGTTTAGGGTTGTTGGGTTTAGGGCAGGGTTAGGTGGTTTGGGGGGTTGGGGTTTCCACTTCAAGACTGAATGTCGTTGAAGAATGGGCACGGGCACAATCAAACACATGTCATTATGGGAAAAAAGAATCTCAACCTCCCATATATAGCTTTCTGTATTATGTGAATATAATAAAATCGTTGGGTTGCTACGTTTCGGGTATCTTTCTACTGTAGGGCTGGGGTTAAAAGTTGAAGTATCTGTATTAGGGTTTGGTACTATGAATATCTCTAAATCACGTGTGTAGGTTGATGTGATTTGTAGAAAATGTATCGCAAAAACAAAAAGGTCATCTGGTTTTTATGTCTCCCGGCTTTACTTTGTAGACCCTTTTAATTCTTCTTTTATTCCTTCTTTTTATTTCTGTTTTTTCCCCCTTTTTAAAATAAATATATTAGAGCACATATCGACCTGATTTTGAGTGTATAATTAAATGACAAAGGTTGGCTAGATTTGGACATGGAAAAAGGGGGATCCGCAAAATAGAACCAGAGGTGCTATACTTGTACAAGTACTTGACGGACAGATTGTCAGGTGATAATTATTACCCGTCATAATCTGTATATCATTTTACACTGCTTGCTATTCATAACCTAAGGAGATGAGTTTGCCGTAATCTGAACATTAAGAGGTTTAGAATGGCATATTTTACAGGGAATTGGGGACAGACTGGAGACGGACATGGTGGCCATTTCTGCGACACTGGTTAGTTGGTGTTGAGGTACTGTAGTCCCAAAATTTAGTCATAACCTCTGCGACACACTCTTAATCTCTGATCTCCTCCGGGGCTGATTTCGTCGGGTGCAGACCAGGTCAGGGGAACGGGGAAGCCCTGCGATGTCGGATGAGTCATTTTTTCGGAGACGAATGTCGAGTCACGTGACCAGGCGAAGAGTCAACTGGAATTTCGATTGAGTCACATTCAGTCATGGAATTAAACGGGAAAAATAAAGATGGGATATACCGAAAATTGGAAAAAAAAAAAACAAAAAAAACCACCACAACGAATATCAGTATTTCGGGCTTTTTTATTTTTTATTATTTTAATTTATCTTCGACTACTGCAGTTATTGCGTGTTTATATAATGAGTGATAAATAAATGATGAAGAAATCCACTCGAAAAACATGATTTTCCCCGGCAGAAATTCGGGGGAAAAAAAGATTAAAAAAAAAGTCTGGAAAAACACCGGATGAAAAATTTGTGAAAAAATCGATGAAAAAAGTGAAGAAAAAAGCCAAGGAAAAATGTTGGAAATTCTGGGATAAAAAGGGGGCAAAAATTGTGATTTCCCTCCCGGTAATAATATGTCAGAGTTTTGTTTTGTTTTCATTTTCTTCATTTTCTTGTCTCCAATTCACGTGACAGTGAGTCACCTACCATAAACCAACGAGCCCTAACCTGTGAAATTTTGCATTAAATCTACCCTAGCAACACCCACTCGGATTCACCGACACAAACACAATGAATTTCTCCAAGGAGGAAGAAGCGGTGCTCAAGTTCTGGGAGGAGATTGATGCCTTCCAGACGTCACTCAAGCTCAATGCTGACAAGCCCCATTTCACCTTCTACGATGGGCCTCCGTTTGCCACTGGCACTCCGCACTATGGCCACATTTTGGCGTCGACCATCAAGGACATTGTGCCACGATATGCCCATATGACTGGGCATCATGTGGAGCGACGGTTTGGCTGGGACACGCATGGGCTTCCTGTGGAACACGAGATTGACAAGAAGCTGGATATCAAGGGCAAGGAAGACGTGATGAAGTTTGGTCTGGCCAACTACAACGAGGAGTGTCGAGCCATTGTGATGCGATATGCTGGGGAGTGGCGCAAGACGATTGGTCGGCTGGGTCGATGGATCGACTTTGACAACGACTACAAGACGCTGCAGACGTCGTTCATGGAGTCGGTTTGGTGGGTGTTTCAGGAGCTGTACAAGAAGGACGCTGTCTACCGGGGCCATCGAGTCATGCCCTACTCCACCGCTCTGTGCACGCCCATTGCCAACTTTGAGGCTGCTCAGAACTACAAGGAGGTGCTGGATCCCGCGGTGGTCGTCGCCTTCCCTCTGGTGGATGAGCCCGAGGTCAAGTTGCTGGCCTGGACCACCACTCCCTGGACTCTTCCTTCGAACCTGGCTCTTGCCGTGAACCCCAACTTTGACTACATCAAGATCAAGGACGGCAAGACCGGCGACGTGTACATTTTGCTGGAGTCGTTGCTGTCCACTCTGTACAAGAACCCCAAGAAGGCCGACTTTTCCGTGTTGGAAAAGGGCATTAAGGGCTCTTCTCTCAAGGGCAAGCGATACCAGCCTCTATTCCCCTACTTTGCCGCGGACTTTGAAGACTCGGAGGACGCCCGAAAGCTCAAGTTGACCCCGGGCTTCCAGGTCATTTGTGCCGATTACGTCACCGACTCCTCCGGTACCGGAATCGTCCACCAGTCTCCCGCGTTCGGAGAGGACGATTATCTGGCCGCTACCGACGCAGGCATCATTTCCGACAAGCGGTACCCCCCCAATCCCGTCGACGACGCCGGCAAATTCACCCCCGCGGTCTCCGACTGGGAGGGAGTCTATGTCAAGGACGCCGACCGGTCCATCATCAAGAAAATCAAGGAGATGGGCCGACTGGTGGTCGACGGCCAGGTGCGTCATTCGTACCCCTTCTGCTGGCGATCGGACACTCCTCTGCTCTACCGAACCGTGCCTTCGTGGTTCGTGCGAATCAAGGAGATGATCCCTCAGATGCTGGAAAACATCGACAAGACCAACTGGGTGCCCTCCAACATCAAGGATGGCCGATTTGGCAACTGGATCAAAAACGCCCGAGACTGGAACATTTCCCGAAACCGATACTGGGGTACCCCCATCCCCCTGTGGGTCTCCGACGATTACGAGGAGGTGGTTTGCGTGGGATCCGTGGCCGAGCTCGAGGAGCTGTCTGGAGTCAAGAACATCGACGACATCCACCGGCACCACATTGACGACATCACCATCCCCTCCAAGATGGGCAAGGGCGTGCTTCGACGAGTGGAGGAGGTCTTTGACTGCTGGTTCGAGTCCGGCTCCATGCCCTACGCCTCCAGACACTACCCCTTTGACCCCGAGTCCAAGGAGGTGATGGAGAAGGGCTTCCCCGCCGACTTCATTTCCGAGGGAATCGACCAGACCCGAGGCTGGTTCTACACTCTCACGGTGCTCGGAAACTACTTGTTTGGCGTGTCGCCGTTCAAGAACGTGATTGTCTCCGGCCTGGTTCTTGCTGCCGACGGCAAAAAGATGTCAAAGCGACTCAAAAACTACCCTGACCCTACCGAGGTGCTCGACAAGTTTGGAGCCGACGCTCTGCGGCTGTATCTCATCAACTCGCCGGTTCTGCGAGCCGACACCCTCAAGTTCCAGGAGGAGGGCGTTCGAGAGGTGGTGTCCAAGGTTCTGCTGCCGTGGTGGAACTCGTACAAGTTCTGGGAGGGCCAGGTGTCTCTGGTCAATAAGCTGTACGGTACCGAGTTCAAGTACAACCCTGCGCTCAAATCCGACAATGTCATGGACCGGTGGATTCTTGCGTCTCTGCAGTCGCTGGTGGGCCACATTCACGCCATGATGAAGGAGTACAAGCTGTACGCCGTGGTTCCTCGACTGCTCCACCTCATTGACGATCTCACCAACTGGTACATTCGTCTGAACCGATCCCGTCTCAAGGGAGACAACGGAGAGGAGGACGCCGTCAAGGCTCTCAACACTCTGTTTGAGGCCGAGTACACCCTGGTTCGAGCCATGGCTCCCTTCACCCCCTTCCTGTCTGAGACCATCTACCAGAAGATCAAGCCTTACATTGAGTTTGATTCTTCCGTGGCGGATTCTCGATCGGTCCACTTCCTGCCCTACCCCCAGGTTCGAGAGGAGCTGTTTGACGAGGACATTGAGCTTGCTGTGAAGCGGGTCCAGTCCATCATTGAACAGGGCCGAGTCATTCGAGACAAGAAGAACGTGCCTCTCAAGACCCCTCTCAAGTCGCTGGTCATCATCCACACTGACCCTGCCTACCTCAAACACGTGCGAGACCTCGAAAAGTACATTGTCGAGGAGCTCAACGTGCGACAGGTGGTCATCACCGACGACGAGGCTGCCCACAAGGTGGTGTACAAGGCCCAGGCTGACTGGCCCGTTCTCGGCAAGAAGCTCAAGAAGGACATTGCCCGAGTTAAGAAGGGTCTTCCCCAGCTGTCTTCCGAGGAGGTTTTCAACTACCTCAAGACCAACAAGTGCACTGTCGACGGCATTGAGCTGGTGGAGGGCGATCTGACCATTTCGCGAACCATTGACGACTGTGGTGCCGGGTTCGAGGTCTCCTCCGACCAGGACGTGCTCTGTCTGCTCGACACCAACGTCTACGACGAGTACAAGGGCGAGGCCACTGTTCGAGAGGTGCTCAACCGAGTCCAGAAACTGCGAAAGACCCTGGGACTCGAGGTCACCGACGATGTCCACATTGAGTACACTGTTGTGAAGGACTCTGCTGATCTCAATCTGGAAAAGGCCATTGAGAACAACTCGGATCTGCTCACCAAGACTCTTCGACGACCTCTCCGAAAGGAGGGCGAGCACGAGGCCCACAAGGGCGAGTACATTGGCGAGGAGAAGCAGGAGATTAAGGACGCCGAGCTGCTGCTCAAGCTATTCAAGCTCAAGATCTAGATCAAGCGTCTATTGATGTAAATGAATTGATTGTGAAAGTAAAAGTGTGAGTTCAAGTAGATCGGAGGTAGTGAAGTGGTATCAGGATTCCAAACAGCAAGATGCGATATACAGCAAATAAAACGAGACAGCCAAATTCCAAACCAATCATGTTTTTTTTTCCTTTCCTTTTTTTAATTTTTTCTTTCCTTCAATTTTTTCTTTCCCCTCTTTGAGCCTCACCGAAACAACGGGACGATAAAACAACAACAACAAGAAAAACAGATAAAACCAACTCCACCGTATTCGCCATAGCCGAAATATATATATGCTATCTTCTCCGATGAAATTAATCCAGCGGTTCAGTCTCAAATGGCCGGTAATAATTGGTTTTGTATTAATTTTTTTTTTTTATTCTAATGATTCATTATTTTTGAACTTTTTTTATTTTTATTCTAATAAACTCACGTGATCCTCTTTACCGGATTATAATAGATTTTTTCATTTTTCAGACTCAACTTTTTCTGAGACCGGTGGCGTAATGGTAGCGCATTGGATTTCGGTTCTTCTGAACGACGTCCTCCAAAGGCTGCGGGTTCGAGTCCTGTCGTCCTCTCTTTTTGCCCTCAAAATAGCCCCAAAAAACCCTCTCCGATTATATTTTGCCTCTCTGAGTAACTTGTCTGAGTAACTTGTCTGAGTAACTCGTGATTTTTCCCTCCATTTATGTTCAACGATTGTGGCTTTCTTTTTGGTCGTGTGAGCAAAATCCTACACAAGTATGGGCCACCACAACTGCGCGAGAAGCCGCTATTTGTGGAAAATAAAAGACATTTTTGTACTGAAACACGACCTCGGGGTTCCAATGATATAAATATTTCCCGCTTCTGACCACTGCTGCGACAGTTCAAGGGGTAGTCATGTCCATGTATTAGAGGACCTGAATAGTAGGGGTCAAAAAAGTGATTATCAAGAATAAATAAATAAACAATTGTTAGTACACTCAGATACAAGCTCTCAGGCTCCGCATCTACCTTCGTCAGTCTGTCCTCCAGTCCTCCACCCTCCCCAATTGTGTTCTGTAGTGAACCAGTATCTCACTCACCACCCAAATTGTCCTGCAGAGGGATTGTTAGTAGCCTTATGTTAGTCAAGATGTCGGTCTGTGTCAGTAGCCAAATAGTGTCCTCAGCTGGTCTCGCTCACGCCGTCAGCACTAGCTATAACACAGACACCCCCTCTCCAATCTCCAATTCCTGCTTCTTCACCAACTTGTCGGCTTTCGGAAACCTCCACCAATGAACTTGCCCATTATACAACCCTGCAGTGTTGCACCTGCTGTTATCGGGCAAATAATGAACCGTGTGCCTCTTGACATCGACCACAAGATTGTCGTACAGCCACAACAAGCCATGAGTCAACCTACTCAAGTGCGACTCATGGGATATCTCTGTTGTCAGCACCAAATACTTGACCCACCCCTCTTTCACATCCACCACAATAATCATCTCGTCGGCACCCGAGTAGATGTAAAAGAACGGCCCATCCAGCCACAAGTACCGCATGTAGTCCACAAACGCCTCATACTCCACCACATGGGTATCCGACTTGTCCACAAAACAAAGGGGTACCGTGGCGCCTGTTTCCATATTCAAAAGCCGAAAGTAGACAGGCTTGAAGTCGTCCTCATTTCCGAAAACCAGTTTATCGATCACAAAGACGTTTTCGCGCGAAAAGAAAAAGTCAAGGTCGTAAGTGGACCCGTATTCCGATTTTGCAAGCGATACAAGATAGTCAGGGACATCTTTGACGCCATCAGTGATGCAATGGTGCTTGATAACCGTGTAACCGTCTTCGCGGGTCTGAAAGTAGCAGTATATCCAGTTATCAATAGCAGCGAGCTTTGGGGCCTCGAGCACCCCTCCTCCCTCGTCGTATGCAAATATCCAATATCTCCCCATAAATGTGTGTGTCACTATCGTCTTTCCGTGTGCGTTCTTGGTGCCTGTCAGCTGCAGAAAGTCGTCCACATCCATGCACAGAGGATCGTGGTATGACAGCGGATTGGCCATGTTGCGGGGGTTGATTCGGGTCAGAGAAGCGGTGCGGAAATACAGATCGTGGTCGTCGTCCATGTACTTGGTTTCCGGACCCAACAGAATCGCTTCCTCAGGCACAGGCTCGTTCACATGGATCAGGTGTCTGGCAACCTGCACCACAGGCAGTTCTTCGCTCATGGGGCTCTTCTCACGCATTCGTCTTCTCGCCAGCACGATTTTGATACCTTCTTGGTACCAGTCGGAGCAGTCCGTGATCCAGGGCCAGCTCGCTTGGATCTTTTGTTGGAATAGATTTGAGGCCACTGCCCGCAGTCTGGCGTTTGTGTAACTGAGCTGGAGCAGGGACTCAAGGTCGAGCGACGCGCATATCTGGGCGACAATCTCCGTGGGCAGTTTCATGGGTCGACGGGAGCGGGGGCAAAATCTGGCGGCAGTGACGTAATATATACTGATTGGTAACCATTATATATAATGGCCTTGGTGTATGTTTAGTGTGAACCTTAAATAGATGGAAGAGGAGAGGAGGAGGAGCACTGAGTCAGTCGGGATTCGAACCCATAATTGGAGAAATAAAAAAATAAAAAAATAAAAAAATAAAAAAAGGAACAAAAAGGAAAATCTAAAACATAGTCTTTACAGAAAAAAGAGGAAAAAGAGGAAAAAAAAAAACACACAAAAAAAAAAAAAAATAAAAATATTGGGGAAGGACATACTTGAATAAGTATTGTATCCAGCGAACCCCAAAATCAAAACTGCCTAAAGACCTTTTTTTCAGAATCGATGCACAATGACAAAGTAGCTGCTAACAGTCAACAAATTTTCCCTACCAAAGCGAACGACAATATCGTTGAAAACAAGAATATCTATTCAGTACAGTACGTAGAAAGAACTACTTTAATTACTCTGATTGTTAACAAATTATTAACCCTTAGTTCCATATCTCACTTCATACATTATTCAAAGCTTTGGAGTCACCAGAATACCGACTGAGCTCCAAATATCCCACAAAAATCAATGTAAGAGACAGATGCCCTCGACTTGATATTGTATCGTAGTCCTGCAGACGCAAACGCCGCCAAAAAAATCATATTGACACCACGCAAAGATTCAGTTCACGTGATATCCCACACCCCGTTCTCCGTTCCCCCTGTGGTCATCCCTGAACTCTATCATATAGATCTGGTGGAGTGCATGGCTGTGCTGCTAGAAAGCGAGATAAGGAGACAATGATGCAATTGTCTGATGACAAAAATTCGCGACAAAAACGAAATATCAAAGTCACGTGACAAAAACAAAGGCCCCGTGTACTCTTATTGAGCCGAGAAAGGGAAATAAACCCCTCTCTGAACCATCGTGACGTCCCAAACCATATACTTGTACATAGCCGCATCATGTACTCCTTTCTTTCTTTCAAGTGAGCGCGTTCAGGCACAGCTTTCAGCACAGTGAAACCATCTTGTGTATCTACAGTACTATCACAAGTCTCGGCCATGTTAAATAACGAAGAGGACACGCAACAGCAATTGACTCACACCCTTCTACCCGCCCTAATGGCCAACTGGTTCAGCATGATTCTACGACATGGAGTGATGCTATCTGGACTCACAGTGACAATTTACCGTCTTCAAAACCAGCATCTGAGTCCTGGAGAGCAGGGAAGAAGGGTGATGGAGCTGGTGGCATGTCTGGCAGCCGGAATCCTGCCTCTGTGGACACCCCCCAAGATTTCCGCTGCCCAATTGCATCTCTTTCAGGTCTCTCCTTACATATTTACAGCAGCCATTCTTCTGGCGTCTACATTACTACTGGGTGTCTGTCAGTGTTGGCTACTGTCGGTACATCCTGCGGCTTTTGTGCTGGTTCTACTTCTCAACTCGTTTCTCGTCAACGAAATCAAGTGGTCCGAGGCGTTTTTTGCTTCCAATTGGCTGCCTGAGTCCCAGTACTATGAGACGATCGAAAAGAGCAAACAGCTAACCATTTTATCGACCCTCATCTCTTCTGGTCTCGTGGCGCTTTTCAAAACAGCTTGGTTCTATCTTGTTCTTTTTGCAGCGGTTCTGTACGTCTCTTACATGATGGCGTTTGTAGTGGATGCCCGACTAGAGAACCAAACCAAGTACAAGCAGATGCTGGAGGAGAGCGAGGATTTCGCACCGCTGCAGGAGTGGAATGACGACCATTCGAGCGGGGTATACGCGGTAATCAGGGAGAGAAACTGGGCCGCCTGGGGTGTCTACTACTTCTTCCAATACCTATAAACAGCAACAAGTGGCTATAAGTCATGATGGATATCATATTCCACACACTGCTTCAAGTCTCAAAACATAGATTGCGTTAATTTATTGGTTATATGATAGCAAAGTAGTCGAAGATGTTTTATGTGCCATGGAAGTGCGTGCCAGACACCCTCTAAAAGAACATTTCTTCCATATAATTCCATATGTAAAATGTCAATGTGACCGGTGTGCCTTACTAACAAACTCAATTATTTGCGCTAACTATGTTACTACAGCACTTAGCGAATGACACTCTCTAGAACACCTTCTAATATCACCAACATCAAGTTGGATGTTATAATAGCCTCATAAACATTGGAAAGTGCTCTTATTCTCAATGTGACATCTCTAAGCCTTTTCCAGAGACACCTATTTCTGTTGCCCATTATATCCGAAATCAGAATAATAATAATAATATATACTATAAAATCGGGAAAAAAGGAAAACAACGGACATCAGATATTATCAACAAATAAATATATATAAATCATTAGAATAATTTGCGGCCATTTACAATTTACTCCACCATTAATAACTTCCCAACAGAGTTGCGATTATGCACTCCATGGCATTATCTCAACCTTAACAAATCGCCAATCATATATATTTTACAGTACATACGTTATACAGTATATTATAGGATAAGAATTCATGTATTGTACTGGGGAGGTACAATTTTATTTTTTATTTGCCTCTTTCCTATTACAGTAATACGGGAAATATAATGTAAAATAAGGTGAGTATAAAAGGACAACAAAAGTACACATCTGGTGATGACAGTGTCTATACTATGTCTCCCTACTCAATCTTCTTTCTCATCATACTACCTCTGTGGCATCTTTCTGTGCAGTCTAGGACATATCTACTGCACACCTACAACTGCAATTGCCATGATTGCCACTGCCCACTCCATGGATTTTGAGGGCTTCTTCTGATCAGAATGGATGTGTTATCCCTCCACTGGCTTCAAGCAGAGGGCTCACTATGGCTGTTAGTTCGTCCAAAACGACGGATAGGTCAGGGTCTAGTAGATGGTGATGCTGCAGCGGAGTGTTGGAAAGAACACCCATATCCCGTGAGAGCAGCCACCTGGTCGTCTCCATGGAGACATCTGCACAACCCTCATTCACGTTCCCCAAACTACGTGTGCGAGTCAGACGCTTCTTTTTGGTTATGGAGGAATCTCCATCTTGTGCAACCCCCAGTGCTGTGCTCCGGGCACTTTTTTTGCACAGTTGGCTTTTATTTTAGCTTGCTCAGGGATTGACAGTGACCAAATGGGATGATGAGAAAAACCATGACTGGCGTCGAAACACGGGCTTCTCGGTATTCCTAAATTAGTCATACAATATGGAGATGATGATTTATGGATTTTTCGAGATTCGAGTAGATCCACAGATAATATCCGTTATATATTCTGCTTTGAACCAAACAGTTCGCCTAATCTTGAAATTTTTACCTAAAATATAGGAAAACATATCCTAAAATATTGTTTCGGGATTTACTCAATTACTGGGGGAATATTTTGTGAAAATATCAGAGAGAAATCTCATCCAACAGGTTTACGTGCTCTGCTTTACCTATAAATAACTGGCATTGAGAGTTATATTGGAGATTAAGTCTGTTAGTACATCTGTGATCCAGCACATTACAACATGAGTAGAGGAAGGAGAATGAGAGCTCCGACGGTGAGCTTCTTACCAGAGTTAGCCTGGGTGACGTCGGAAGGCACGGGCACAAACTGAGTGATATTGGCCTGGGTAGGAATAGGCACAAATGTCGTGAAGTTACCCTGGACCGGGTTCGAAGGAACAGGGAGAATCTCAGTGATGTTGGCGGCTGTAGGAACAGGCACAACGGGAGTGGAGTCAACAGGAGTAGGAACGGGCTCAAGCGGCGTAGCGACAGCAGGAGTAGATGTAGGAGTGACGATGATTCGGGTCACAACGACGGTTCCGGTGATGGTGGTGGTATAATCTTCCTCAACAATGGTCTGGGTGGTCAGAAGAGTCTCGACGGTGACGGGGGAGGTCTCAACAGGGACTGGGGCTGTGGCGGGGGCGGTAGTGGACTGGATGGTCCAAGAGATGTTGTTGAAGGGAGTGGACTCGACGACAACGGGAGGAGCAGTCTCAACGGGCTGAGAGACGGGGATGGTCTCAACGGGCTGAGAAACAATCTCGGTGGTGCCAACAACGGTGGTTTCGGCAGTGACGTACTCGGTCTCGATTTCGCATGGAACAGTCACGGTGACGGTCTTGCCATCAATGACAGTGTCACAAACGGTGACGGTGTGGGTAATGGGCACACAGGTTGTCAGAGTGACAACAGTATTGGTGCAAACGTTCTCCTCCTCGCAGTATGTGACAGTTTGGGTGGTGGTCAGAGTGGTGGACAGGGTCTCAATCTCAGTCACAAGGGGGGCAGAGATGTTAGCAGGGATGGAAGACACGAGGTCGGTCTCACAGTCAGTGACAGGAGCGTCGGTACGGAAGGGGCTTCAGTGACGGAAGGAGCTTCAGTGACGGAAGGAGCTTCGTGACGGAAGGAGAGTCAGTCTCAGAAGCAGTCTCAACGGGAGTGCCAGTCTCAGAAACAGTCTCAGCAGGAGCGTCAGTCTCAGAAGCAGGAGCGTCAGTCTCAGAAGCCGTCTCCGAAGCAGTCTCAACAGGAGCCTCAGTCTCAGTAGAGGTGACCTCGGGGGCATTCTCATCCAGCCAAGCTTCCAGCTCAGCAATCTGAGCATTGAGATTGTCCAGATCAGCCTGCAGCTCGGCGGACTTGTCCTCCACGGTCTCAACAAGAGCAGCAATTGCCTTGAGCTGTTCCAGAAGGGTAGCTACGTTAACCGCCAGATCGGCCTTTTCGTCTCGCTTAGCCAGGGTGCCAGAAAGTTGGCTCTCAATGCTAGCCAGGGTAGCAGAGGCATCACTGACAAGCTGCTTGAGTTCAGCAGAGTCGGGCATGTTGGTCAGCAGTGAGTCTAGGGTGGTCTGGACATCAGAAAGAGTGGTTCCGAGCTCAACAGGAGCGGAAGTAGCGGTAGGAGCGGCAGTGAAATCAGGCTCGGCTGTGGAGGGGTGGTCTGAGGGGGCAGCTGAGCTGTCAGTAGCGGGAGGGATATCGATCTCGGTATCAGTGGGGGTAGGGGTGGGCTCAACGGATGGAATGTAAGTAGGCTCGACAGAAGCAGCATCAGTGGAAGCAGGGGTCTCATTGGAAACAGGGGCGTCAGTAGGTTCAACAGAAGGGCTGAACTGAAGGTTCCGTAGACAGAACTCAGAAGTAGGCTCTTGCAAGAAGGCTCCACGGAAAGGCTGAACCTGAAGGACTTCCGTAGAACAGGCTAGAAGTAGGCTTCTGCAGAAGGCCCACGAAGGCTGAACTGAAGGACTTCCGTTAGACAGGCTCAGAAAGTAGGCTCTGGAAGCTCCACGGAAGGGCGAACTGAAGGACTTTCCGTTAGACAGGGCTCAGAAGGTAGGCTCGGGCAGAAGGCTCCCACGGAAGGCTGACTGAAAGGACTTCCGTAGGACAGGCTCAAGAATGGCTCGGCAGAAGGCTCAACCGAAGGCTCAATAGAAGGGACCTCAGTCTCGAGAGGAATATGAGTGTTGGTGTAATCGGTAGTGACAGGCATATCAGAAGCGCCAGAGGGTTCAACGGAGGAAGAATCAGATTCAGCAGAGGAGCCCTCTCCACAAGTGCCTGTAGGAGGCCAATTGAGAATCAGCTCTGAGCCTGTTTGCTCAGCCTCGTCGGCACCATTCTGGGCAGCCCACATCATGTACACGTCATAGACGGTCTGTTCGTACATGAGATCAGTGTACTGAGGCTCGTGTTTTCCAATTTCATAAAAGTACCAGTCGTAGGCTTCCTTGACCGACTGGGGGTTGTCGAGAGAAATGATATCTCTCCAGTCTTCAGGTCCACAGGTGGATTCCCACTGGTGCTGGCCGTACATTTGCTGTCGTCTGAGGAAACCAGGCAATCGGCTCTGGGAGTTAGGGTCGTTGCTGGCGTAGCCGATGATCATGGTGCGATCGATGGAGATGTTGCCAGCACCATTGTTTTTGGTGCTCAGAACACCGGCCTGCTCTTGGAGAAGATCCAGAAGAGCGTTTGCTGCGGGGTTGCTGGTGGAAATGCTGGGGGCCGTGAGGGTGTCCAGGACCGCCTGGTCCTCGGTGACTTCGGCCACCACCGAGGAGAGAAGAAGAGCGAGGGCAATGATGGGTAGTTTCATTGCAGCTGGTGGGATTGAAAAAAGAGTGAATGAATGACTGAACGAGTTGACTGTGGGGTTTTATTGAAGGACATTTAGGGGGTTATATAGATGTATGCGGGGGAGGGGGGGGGGGGGGGGAGCTTTCGTGTTTTGTTTGTGTTAGTACATTAATAATATTGTTAAAACGGGAAGCCAACCTACAAGGAGTGTGAGTACCGAGTGGCGGAGTGGTGGTGTGTGGAGCGGCCGAATGACGTAATTAATGGCAGTGTTCCGTATCACAGCGGTCAACCAAACATGCCAATTAAACATTAACAAAAGTTTCAACTGGCAGTTCAAGTTTGATAGAGCCGACAGACCTATTCACACCGAACCAACGGAGCTATTCACACTGAACCAGCGGAGCTATTCACACCGAACCGATGGGAGTGACACCACTTGACCTCATTTTCCTCATTATCAATTGCAGCCCCCCAGTGCCAGTGCACATGCGTCCAGGGGGGCATGAACAAAGCAGGAACCCGGAGCGATACATTGGTGAGTTACCCCTGATTTGCCTGATTTGGGGAGGTATTGAGGAGACGCCAGCGGAATCGAAATTGTGGTAGTGATTGTGGTGGTAATAGCATTAAGCCAATTGCGCGCCATGTACTAGTATTGCGCCAGTCAAGGATAGTACATGGCTACCGTATCGTATTACACCGATCTACAGATCGACACGATCCGATCCGATATCTACAAGCACAGTATGTATAATACATGCCTGATGTTGCACCAACCATGACCCACTCACCCCTACCTCCTAATATGTACATTCCCTTGCCAAATCAGTACAAATACGAATAGTCCACATTCCACCAACAATATATTACAAGTAGAATACTCGTACATACTCGTACATATTCGTACAGTACGCACGTCGCGTAAACTTGACGTGTTATACATGCAAAACATGCGTGTTGGCGATATCTTTCTTTGCCCACATGTGACACGATGCATACTGTCCCACAAGTATGAGAGCAAGCGCAGAGGGTCATCTTGGCGCGACGAGGAAGTGGAGAAACGGGCCAAACGTGGGACAATTGGAAAGCCCGGGTTCCGCTCATCACAACCGTGTGTCTTTTATTACCCTGGTGTCACTACTTCAATAGGTGGGTGCGAGGGAGGAGGTGGGAGGAAGTGGGTGTGAGGTGGGTGCAAGGTGGTAAGCGAAAGGGGGGTCTAAAATGTGGGATTTATTAATATGAGGTTTAAAAGGGTAAAGTACTTACAGTAGTACGATACTTGTAGTCGTACAAGTACCGAGGCAGTGTGCAGATTTACCACTGTCCGAAGTTCAGCTTCGTACTTGTACTGTCCGGAGAGTTGACCCCTGAATCAACGGTATACCAACCCACAACTCTGAGTCCAGAATAAGTCATTTGAGTAGTCCATTCTAGTAACATGCTCGTACTTATAGGCATTGGGAGCCGGTAGAGCTGATGGAGGTCCACTCCAGGTCTATAAACTCCCTATCCTTACTCAGTGACATGTAAAAGTAGGAGCAAATAACGAAATAAAGGTGTGGCAGTGTATGCAGTACAAAATGTACATACCATGTACTTGTAGACGATAACTTGGCAAGGGCTCGGAGCTAGACGTCAATGAAGCACATCCAGCAATTGGGTGTATACTGCGTCAGTTGCTAGTCCGTAGCCGCGCTCAATTGGGGTGAGATCTGTACAAAGGACGTAAGACCAGACAAATGACTCACTTCTTGGTGAGGTGCTGGCTAGGAGCCCGACCGGTAGCCAACAACGCCTGAGCTGGTTCCTTAGCGGCGCAATCGGCTGGTTACTGTCGTCAGTCTTGTTGAATATGTCGAAATGAAGCCAGAGACGTGCTCAGAGATACCGTAGTTGCCGAGACCAATGTCGGGATCGTCAATGTCAGTAAGACACTTGACCATTCGGTCTTGAATCACTTTCTAGAAGACCGTACTCGGCTATCTTGGCCGGGTGTGGCCGAAGTGATGAAGTATCCGGAAACAGGGTCCATGCTCTTTTGGATGCGGGAGGTAACCTGGACAAAGCTGGTATCCCAGGTGTATCAGAGTGAAGTAACTGAGACTTTAGTAATCGACAACCAATATCTGAAGTAAGTACATGTTGTCGTGAGATATATACTACTTGTAAAATACAAGTATCTACTGTACATACATTCTTGAACCTCGAGCTATTGAACCAAGCACTTGTATCCACTCTCGAGCTAGCCGGTCTGCGTGCCCTGATTGACAACAAACCCTTTGCTGCTCAACGGCAAGACTCCTGGAAAACGAAATACCATCACTCATACTCCTCTGCCACCAGCTGAAGCCTATAGCTGAACTCTGGTATATCGGAGAGGGCTGAAAAAGCAGAAATTTCGAACTCGGGAAGTTCTGAACAAGATCCGTAAGATGTTTTCTCGTTTTTCATCTTTGGCCATTCCGCGATTAACATAACAGGTCCCCCTAACACTTGTTACGTCTGACGAATGAAACATATTGATTTCAGACTTGCCAATAGTTGAATAATTCAATCACTATATGGTCTTATATTGATCCCACAGGTCTCCTCTTCCGGGCGATACTCTTGGATAATGTGTAAAATCACTTGATGGTCTTGTCTGAAGACTGGCCACTCTGACCCGAAACAATCTCAAACTCCTGTGAGGGTCCAGTACTCGTAGATATTTGAACCACCGGGACTAATAATCTTGACCACACTGAAAGTGTCCCGTTGCCCTAATATTTAGCCATATTGGACATTCTCGCACCAAGTTGTGTGTAAATGTCGCGTTGGAATGACCTAGAAAGTCTAAACTTCTCCAATACCCTGCTTGTATGATATAGAAAAGGGAATATATTCACCGTCCCGCTTCTCTCTGAGTGGTTTGGCTTAACGAACCTTTCTATGAAGTTCTCTCGGGGGCCAAAAAGGGGAAAACCTGGAATCTGCTTGTCCAGTTTCGTCATCTGTCTCCGTCAACTAAGATGAGTGACCAGAACCAGTTAGAGGTACTCACTGGTTCGGTTGATGATCATGCTAGGCTGTGGGGTATGTCGGTACGCACCCACTGACAGTTGTAAAAATCCAGCTCGTCTACGTGCACAATCAGTTGTTAGGTCATAAATATCATTACTAAGGCATCGCCGTTTTATATTTTAAAAATGTGAGTGAATCTCAAATGGTGTAGTCATACAGTCGCACATGCCAACACTTAGTGGTGGTCCTCAAAAGGGTTGTCGCCCTTCATGGAGTGCTGGGTGTCGATGGAGATGGTTCGGTCCAGAGACACGTCCGATCGTCGAGGAGGCATGGAGTCCATGTTTCGCACGTTCTCGGCAGGGTTCCAAGATCGGTCCTGAGACATTTGCTGCTGCTTGGTCTTCTTCTGTCGGTAGTAGAGGAAGCCGAGGCCGGACAGGAGGATGACAACAACAACAGGAACAACAACAGCGGCAGCAATTCCGCCCTTGCCGATTCCTCCACCGCTGTGCTTCTTGCCAGGCTGCAGAGAGTTCTCAGAAGGAAGTCGGGAGACGGTGGTGATGCCGTCGTTCTTGCTCATGATAGCCCGAACAATAGGTCCAGACTTGGTGCCGACGTTCTTGGCCTTGGTATCAGGTCGAGTGAGGGGTGCAATGTTGATGAAGAAGTAGCCGCCGTTGTTGGTCCACGATCGCTGAATCTCCAGGGGGTAGTAACCCTTCCGGTTGGCGAAGGGCTCAGTCTCGAACATAAGATCGTCAGTGCCGGTAGGCAGAGATCGCAGAATCAGCTTGACCTGAGCAATGTCATCACCTCCCCAGTAAGAGGGGTCCCAGGTGACCCAGTAGGTCTCACCGGCAACGAGTTCGGTACCGTTATGAGGAGAGCAGAAGGGGTAGCCGGGGAGCTTCTCGTTGTCCTCGGGAAGACGGTCTCCCCAGCATCCAAGAACGGGAGGAGTGTCAGTAGACTGAGGGTAGTTGGCAGGGGGGGAAGGAGAGGCAGAGATGGTCTCGGCGGGCTGGTCCTTCTCCTTCTTGATGGAGGGAGTGATTCGGTAAGGGATACCGGTGTTGTCCAGAGAGTTCCATGGGGTGGGGGTACCGTTGTGATCGGAGAGGGGCTTGCCGGAAATGGTGACTCCGTCAATGATGGTGGGGGTCACTCGCTTCTCATGGCCGTTGGGCATGGTCTGGATCCAGACGTCGGCTCCGAGAACAGCCTGGTCGTCTCGCTTCTCGACAGCAGTAGGAGGAGGAGTAATCAGAGGCTGGGGAGCAGCCAGAGCCACTGTTGCGAGGGCAAAGATATTGGAGAGCTTCATTGTGTGCTGAGAAGATGGGAGGCTATTTTTTTATCGGGTCTACGAGCGGTATATATAACCCGTCTTCTGGGGGTGATCAAATTGATAATAAAAAAATCAGATAATTTTAGCCTTCTTCTTGGCGTGTTGGGGACTAAATGTACAACAGGACTAGGTTCTGCCCTTGTTCACACCACGGCAAAGGCGGCTAACGGAGTTCCGAGACGGGGATTCAATGGGGTTAGCGGTCTGTGCTCGTGTTCGATCTTGCTGTGATCGGGTTTTGATTGGCTCATTGCTCGTCTGGACGCTTGTTGTAGTTTCCAACTCGCAGTTTCACCCATCTTCTGATCAATCTGATAAATGGGACAACATGAGATTGCTTGAGCCAAAATGCACGCTCAGAGCTAATTTGAAATCTGCTAAAAGAGCGCCAAGAGTTGTGAAAGAGGCAGGAGGGGCCGCCATTGAAAAATTCGCTTCGAAACTCTTCAGAGTGTATTCCTGTGCTCTTCTTAACGTGACCCAGGAGTTGCAGGCAACGACTGGACAGCTTCTGCCAGCCCCAAAGACTCAATCAACTACCACACTAGCCATCATCTTATAGATGCACTAACAGCTTCCGCTGTCACTCTACACACGCGGCACCACTAGGAATAAACTCATAAGGTTGCAGAGCAAAAAGGAAAGCGCACAATGATGCCGTAAAGGGACGCTTGGAGCTATAGATGGAGGTGTAACGGTGACCTCAGGACAAGTTAGACAAGCGAGGGAAGCGAGAGAGGATAGGGAGGCTAGTAGCGAGGTTTTTGAGGTTCAGTAGCTCATCTCTTGTGGCTATACGATGCGTCAACGTCTCGTGGATAACCACTGGTGATGTTGGCTGCAGCCCAATCAGATAACTTTGCGTCTTTGTCTGTGGTGACATTTTGACATTTGGCGAGGTGCGGGACAACAGGAAGCACGTGAATCGGGTGAGCCGGAGGTGATATTGTGCAATTACCATCCACCAATCAAAGCGAGCGTATCACAATAAGAGTGTTGGCGGTGTGTCTTATAGCTACAGGTAGTCGTACTACACCGTTGAGGACCAACCGAAAAAAAAAAAAAAGAACTCACCGACCGCATCTAACGCCTGCAATAAACAAGCCGTAGGTTCACCGGCTTGGACCGGTTTCTACAGTGCGCAAAAGCTCACATGCTGCACATGTACATGACGGCACGCACCTATCGCAAGCACATATTCCGACCTTGTATTAACTGTTGCTGCAGCGTGTGGAGTTTCAACCCGCACAGATTAACGCACAGTCGAGTTATCTAATCCATCGCCGGTCGCTCGAGCGGCCGATCGTTTTCAAACCAGCCAGCCATGTGGGTTGTATCCAGCCCCACTCTTGGCAGCATTGGGAAGGGGCTCTTGGCAGAACAAAACACAGACTGACGGTATCAGATCATTGCAGGAGGGAGAGACAAGACGCCGGAGATATGGATTCAATAACAGCTGCTTTAATTCCTCCGGCAGCTATCATAGCAACGACATAGGGCCTCCTCTGGCCGTCCCTTTGCGTCTCTCTGCTTAGGTTTAGCTGTCAACATGGTTTGAGGATGATCGTAGCCAGTTTTCTCTCAGACGAATGTGGACGATTTCACTTTGATGCCAATACCTAAAGAGTCAGATTGAAGACAAGGCAAGACCAAGACGGCCAATGGCATATCACGAGCCGACAGCGGGAATCCAACTCGGTTTAGAGTGAGTCACTCGCGGGAAAAGAAAGAAACAGGAGGTTTGAGAAGAGATATGGGGAAACAAACCTCGTGGAGACCTTCTCCATAGCCAGGGCTATCGAACGGTAGTACTGTCTTGTGTCTAACCCCGCGGCAGCGGCTTTTGGGCACACAATGGTGATCGCCCTCGCTTCTTCATTAGGTTTACTTCACCACATTTCCGTGACCCGATATTGGTGCAGCAAAAAATAAAAATAAAAAGGTGCACATTTTTTGCGTCGTGTGAGTTCGAGTCCTGGGCGGGTTTGATTTCAACTACAATTAAAAAGCAGAAATAAGTGGATTTTAGGTACAAATATGGGGCCCTCTGGTTGTCGGTGTGTCTCACAGATTGGTTATCTTGAGTCCTGTTGAACGGAGCGCCCCAATGGACACTGATGATCAAGGACGACAATTTTTGGGATGTCCCCAGGCTTCTAGTCCTACTCACCTCCTTCCATGATGGCCTACTTGTAGGACATGAGATGACATTGATGCAGCATCTAGATCAACCCTGAATTCCTACTCGGTTTTGTGAGAATTACAAGTACTTAATCCTACTTGTACCTGTTTCTTTCCTTCTTCATATAGCACAGGAAATCTTCATATAGCACAGGACACCCGACGGCACTCAATGACACTACTACATGCTGGACCCTAGACACAGGCACAGCCTTGAAGCCATACGATCGAGTAAGTTCTTAATCGTGCGATATCGCGCATCTTGTATCCGTGTCTGTATCTGTGCCTGTGTCTGTGTCTGTGCCTGTGATGTGATGTGTTCTAGTATCGCCTTAGACCGGTACAATGTCCAATTGACTTCGGTGTTGCCAGGCCATCTTTAATGGTTAGTACACTTGAGACAGTATTTTCAAGTCTGAGGCCTCTCTACGCTTTTCATTGGTTTCATCATACAAGGATATTTTGGGTGTCTACACAGACTTAACTTATCGGGTAGCCATGGCCTTGGTGACAACTCGCTTAAGGGCGAGCTCGGCCTTTCGGTAGTCGTCGGCAGAGGCGTCATCAATCTCAAGGGCGGACATGGCATCGGAGAGAGCAGTCTCGATCTTGTCCTTAGCACCTCGCTTGAACTTGGAGTCAAGGTCGGTGATGGAGGCCTCGATGGTGGAGATGTAAGACTCGAGCTTCTGCTTGTTCTCGTGTCGCTTGGAGAAGGCCTCATCCTGAGACTTGAACTTCTCGGCGTCGGAGATCATCTTCTCAATGTCCTCGGAAGACAGCTTTCCGACGGAGTTGGAGATGGTGATGTTGGCGGATCGGCCGGTGGACTTCTCAACGGCGGTGACCTTGAGGATACCGTTGGCGTCAACCTCGAAGATGGCCTCCAGAACGGGCTCGCCGGCCTTCATGGGGGGGATGTTCTTGAGGTCGAACTCACCGAGCAGGGTGTTCTCGGAGCAGTTGACTCGCTCTCCCTGGTAAACGGGGAACTGGACGGTGGTCTGGTGGTCACCGACGGTGGTGAAGGTTCGTCGCTTGAGGGTAGGGACGGTGGTGTTTCGGGGAACGACGGGGGCGAAGATGTTACCCTCCATGGCGACACCAAGAGAAAGGGGAACAACATCGAGCAGCAGCAGATCCTCGGTGTCCTCACCGACGGCCTGGCCGGTCAGGATAGCACCCTGGACAGCGGCACCGTAGGCAACAGCCTCATCGGGGTTGATGGACTTCTCGAGGGCCTTACCGTCGAAGAAGTCGGAGAGCATCTTCTGGACCTTGGGGATTCGGGTAGAACCTCCGACAAGGACAACCTCGTTGACCTTGGACTTGTCGATCTTGGAGTCCTTGAGGACCTTCTCGACGGGCTCGAGGGTAGACTTGAAGAGGGCAGCGTTGATGTCCTCGAATCGAGCTCGGGTGATGTTGGCGGAGAAGTCCTCACCCTCGAAGAGAGAGTCGACCTCAACGGTGGTCTGGGTGACGGAAGACAGAGTTCGCTTGGCTCGCTCGCAGGCGGATCGCAGTCGTCGCAGAGCTCGGGGGTCAGCAGAGATGTCGTGGCCGGTCTTTCGCTTGAACTCAGCCTTGAAGTGCTCAAGGAGGTTGGTGTCGAAATCCTGTCCACCAAGATGGGTGTCACCAGCGGTGGCCTTGACGGTGAAAACACCGCCCTGGATGGAAAGCAGAGAGACATCGAAAGTTCCTCCTCCAAGATCGAAGATGAGAACGTGTCGCTCAGCCTCCTGCTTACCGGCACCGAGACCGTAGGCAATGGCAGCAGCGGTAGGCTCGTTGATGATTCGCAGAACGTTGAGACCAGCAATGGCACCAGCATCCTTGGTGGCCTGTCGCTGGGCATCGTTGAAGTAAGCGGGGACGGTGACAACAGCCTTGTCAACAGCCTGGCCGAGCTTGGCCTCAGCAATCTCCTTCATCTTGGTGAGAACCATAGAGGAGATCTCCTGGGGAGAGAAGGTCTTCTTCTCGCCAAGGTAGTCGACCTCGATGAGGGGGGCACCGGCGTTGTCGACAACCTTGAAGGGCCAGGTCTGGATATCCTTCTGGACAGACTCGTCGTCGAATCGTCGACCAATGAGTCGCTTGGCGTCAAAGACAGTGTTGACGGGGTTGAGGGCGGCCTGGTTCTTGGCGGCATCTCCGATCAGTCGCTCCTCCTCAGTGAAGGCAACGAAAGAGGGGGTAACTCGGTTTCCCTGCTCGTTGGCAATGATCTCGACAGCAGAGTCGTAAGTGGCAACACACGAGTAGGTGGTTCCAAGATCGATACCGACAGCTCCAGCAAAAGTTCCTTCACTCATTTTGTTATACTTGAGGGTTTCAAGGTAAGGTGGTAGTGAAAAGAGGGAAGAGCGAAACTAAATATGAGCTCTTGCAGTGAAAAAATTTTCATCCCAATCGGGTAACTTGTTGGGCCGGGTAACCATGCACGTGGAGAGACGGGGGACCCCAAGTAACCCATCTTCGGGTCATAATTTGGGGAATATGAGTAGAGACTATTCAGTAGCTAGGTGTCAATTCCTTGGGTAAAAATTTGCAACCGCAAAATCCACCTCCATCGTCACTTTCTGGACACCCTCATCTGTGCTCCTCACCCACACAGGTCACATGATGCCGCTCTTCAACGTTATGCCTGCAGACCCAGGATTGAGTTTCTCGACAAACTTTAAACTGTTTTTTTTTATCCCGTCTCAATTCATCCTTCTGCACCGAAGTTGAGGGTGGATAAGAGAGGTATAGGCCTGTAGAGGCATCTTATACACGGATTTGGAACGCTGGAATTCACTCGTAGTGTTTGAAATCCGTTTTCAAAGCAAAAATCAAGCCACCCAACGCCCTAAAACCTCCATTTAACGTCCTACAACCTCCATTCAACACCGTATTACCTCCCTAGCACCTCCGGGCAACCTTGCAACCAGCCAAATCTTGCTTACCCCATCTCACAACAGTGTAACAGAGCTGTAGACCGGTCCTAGTCTAACGCTACCCGGGTACGGCGATCTGCCGAAACAGCCGCAATTGATTAGTCAGCTCGGATCAGACAGATGCAGATCCACCCTACTGGTCACGTGGCTCCACCTGCATCACCGTCCAAGAACACCATGTCTCGCGGCGTTGTAATTCGACCGCAAAGATCCCTTGCTACAGTGAAAATTTACAAACTTTATTTTTGTGTAGATGAAATTTTTCAGTCCCGAGCAGTGAAAAATTTAGAGTTTCAATGGGGTGCATGGCTGTAAGAGGTGGAGATTTGGGGGAAGAAGTTGATCCGGGCGGAATCGAGCCACTGGTGGGAAATGGGCACTTGTTCAGGGATTTTTGTGGTCATTTACCCTTATGTGTACTGTTTTTACCCACCCAAAAATGCCTACATGTTCTATTTTAGGTGAAATACTGCGTGTATTTGAGACTCCGAAGGGAATCTTCGGATAGATATCGGGGAACCTGTCTTTGAGCGATGGGGTTGTAAAGGTGGGATATTGCTCAAATTCCGCGTCGAGTTGGTCTAGTTGGTCTAATTGGTCGAGTTGGTTTTATTGCCATTGTTGGGGTCTTCAATCATTACCAGACAGCTGGTGTGTTTGCACCAGTCATGGATGATGCGCTGAAGTTGAAATGAGCACTGCGAGGCGTAACGCGTTATGATATATGTTGGTATCAAAATGATTCAGCGGGGACAATATTATGAGGTCGCGATAGTATATCTACTGTGGTGGTAGTGTATGAGCCGTCCTTGACAGAAGTACAATCCTTTGTAAATTAGGATGACTAATGCCGAGAAGACATGTGGGAGCTGGAAAAGTGAATAACTCGGACAATCTGAGGCATTGCATGATTTTGACAGTGTTGAGGATGTCTTTGGCTATGTTATTTCACCTGTTTCTGCTCCTGGCAGTTCTGTATCCTTTCTCTGCACATGCAACTCGATAACGGGTTGTCGATGATATTTACTTGAACTGACTACATGTCCGTTTGAGAGTCACCTCTCAGCTACCCTGGACCTTCTCATACATTTCTACCTGTGAGTCAATCAAAATCTCATAATATTATCGTACATAAGTTAGAAGCTACCATTCGGAGCTAGGAGGGCCAAAAAATCCCTTCTCGGGGATCTCAAGTCTGGGAGGGATACCACTGCCGTCAACGCCATCGTATATGACGGTGTTGCCCCACCAATCAATGTCCTTGGGATGGTACTGGACTGCAAAGAAGATGATGATGCCGGCCAGCGCAATACCGGTGACAATAGCTGCCTCCATGACGTAGGCATACTTTCTCCACCAGGCCAGGTATCGACTCTTGATGTAGCCATTGAAAAGCACAGCAAGGTACATGCCTCCGACCTGGTAGGTGAGGTTGTAAGGAGCCCAGCCAAGACAGCCGACCACAAAGATGATGGGGTTGAAGTACAGAATCTTTCGTCGGTAGTAGTCAATGGTTTGGGCCTTGTTAGGGAAGTACTTGACAAGGATCTGGGGAAGGATGACCTGGACAAACCAAAAAAAGACGCCGGCCAGCGCTCCAAACAGGAACATCCACTTCATCACGGGGTACTTGTCGAACATCTTCTTGGGGCCGATGACTCCCCAGGCGACGGAGGCAGTGAAGAAAGTGGTTTCTCCGGGGCAGGTGAACTTCTGCTTGTTATCAGCATCACAGATACCGTCTAGGTTGAGCTGGAACTGGATAACACCAAGGCAGACCAGACCGTTGACCAGAGTAGCCCACAGCTGGAGCCAGAAGATAGATCGGGGAGGCAGATGGGCATAATGGGTCAGCTTCTGGTCGGTGGTATAGTTCTGGGCCTGAGAGGCAATGGTGACTGAAAGAGCCTTGATCAGGTTGAGAGCCATGAATCGTCCAGGAAGCGCGTATCCAATAATGAGCTCGGAAATCACATTCAGTGACAAGGAGGAGGCAGTGTAGGCAGCAAAGACGGTGAAGGGGATAATGAAAACGAACACAAGTCCAAGCACAAACACCAGAGTCCACACAGGAGTGTCAACGGGCCAAGCTTTGACGAGAACAATAGATAGTGCAAACATAATCACCATAACCACGTAGAACCACCAGTCGGGGACCTCGGGGTAGTTCTTCATGTATCGAGAGAAGGGGTCCTCTCTTCCGTGGTAGGAGGATCGATGCACGTATCTGAGAGCCTTTCCCGTGTCCTTGAGGGCATCCCACATGGCTCTCCAGTCCATTAGACAAGTGTAGACAAACGACAGGGGGTAGACGGCAAAGAAGGCCGAGTACAACATGAGGTTACCAGCGGAGTAGTAGGGCGTGGAGTAGTCATGGTACTTCTTGTCGTCGAATCGGTAATTGGTGAGAATCTTGGATACGTTGTACTTCTTGCCCATGTTGTCAAACAGTCGGTTGGAGTTAATGGGGATGTATCCCGTCCACGAGTTGTTGGTGTAGTAGAGAGCGAGGATGACGAGACCGGAGAAGAAGGTGCCAGCGAAACCAATAGAAGACACATAGAGAGGCAGAGTGATGGGAGCAAGAGAAGCCGTGGCCTGGTTCCAGTCAAAGGTGGGAATGGGGTTAAATCCAAGTCCTCCGACGGAGCCTGTGACAATGGCCAGGTCGGCGTTCTCAGGAGCAATCCAGGTCATCCAGTTAAATGTCTGCAAGAAGTTCATGAGGTAGTTGGGGATCCAGAAGTAGACGAAAGAGCCGATAAAGACAATCATGAAAAAGGTGTAACGGGAAATGAGCCAGCCGTTGATGTTTTCCTTTCGGTTGGGAGCCAGAAGAGCCTTGTTGACCGCCAGGGTGGGGAGTAGAGAGGGCCACATTGCCTTGACAGGGTAGACGGCCACACGCTTGAGAATACCAGCCAGACCAAAACCCAGCATTTGGGTCACCAGCATAAAAACAAACTGGTATCCAAAGCTTGAGGCCCAGGTTTGGTTGTAGAATTGAGGGAGGTACTGAACAATGATGTTTGAAGTAATATAGGGAGTTCCAGAGGCACAAGAAACCATGATAGTGGTGAGGAGCTGTTCCTTCTGACTCCATTTGCCTGGGTTGAGTGAGTATCTCTTCCCTCGGAAGTGGAAGCCCCAGTCAGGAAGAGCATACTGGAGAGCCTTACCACAAGGATACAGCAGCAGTTGGATGACACCAGCCCCCAAAGAGATGGCAGGCATACGCACACTGAAAAACTGGTTGACAAAGGCCGCAATTGCCACCCATACGGTACCCAAAACCCACACTCTCCAGGTCTCAGTGGTACAATCTTCATCATTGTAGGGATCAGTAACAGCTCGAACCTCGGGGTAAGGACTCCACCAGTTGAAGACGGTTCCCCAGTACCTCATCATGAGAACATCATCAGGATCAGCCTTTTCGTAGTCGTCTTTGCCGTCAAAGACTTTAAGGAGCTCTCTAACCTCGATTCTGTATTCGTCTCTGAAGTTGTTGTCGTGGTCGTGGTAGGCAAAGTTGGTCTTGACAATCTTGATAGCCTCCTCTAGAGTAGTCTCCTCCAGCTTCTCAGCCATGAAGTGGACTTCAAGAGGATACGTGCCGTCGTTCTCAGAGGGAGGAATCTCCAGCTGAAGAGCGACAAAGTCGAGGAGCGAAGTGGTCACCTCAGCAACCTGGGTGTCAACCAGGTCGTCTTTATCCATAGAGGAGACTTTCTCCGAAGAGAAAACCTCAGTGTGTTTGCTCATTGTGTGTATGTTGATTGATGTCAAGAAATGTGGAGAGCAATCCATGACTTATATAGCCCGAGCTCTAGCAGAAATACGAGATAGAGCCATATAAACTCCGACTATCGAAAACGCCGTGCAGCCTTATCACAGCGGGGTTCTCATGATGTATAGAAGAGTATTATTGGTAAGTATTGGTAAAGTACGGGTGTCTTTTAGGAGCTGGTCCTGTGGAGTAGAGACAGAGGCCATCGATGGCACCCAGGGAATAATCACTCAGCTACACACTATCTATACCATCACTGTCAGTATCATTTTGTCACCCTTGCTACGATCACACGGCGCTAAGACCACATTCTGGCTCGTTACTGAAGCCACATCTTACACAAGTCGGGTCTATGACACGGCACCAAGAGTTTGCCAAGCACCCAGCTCTTGTCTGACACCCAGTGACAACTCTCTTGGTGTGCTGCACCCTTGCGTTTTGGACTTTAAATGACGATGGAGTAACGCATCACTCTCTTTCTCGTCTTTAGAGTGGTACTGTGAAATACACACTGCATTGGGTTCGTATCCAGACCCCGAGCAACATTCTAGCCAGTAGCGAGTCCTCTGCCATTTCCCATCGACACAACACCTCCCCGCAACTCGAAAGCGGTAGATCAAACGGCACTAGCTAGTGTCATCAGAGTCTTGGCGTCACATCATTGTCTTGGCGTATGCAATAACGAGCTCCTGGTTGTATTCCCACAATCAAGCCATATGATAGGGCTCTCGGCAGATAGAGTATAGTTTAAGTTTCACGGCTGACCGGCATCTCAGCAGCACTGTGGAACATGCATGGGAGTGTATATAGGTATCCTGGGTTTGCTGGAGCAAATTTGAGACGTAAAATCGACATTTTCTCCTTATCGTTGACAGCAGGAAGCTTTAAAATTCTCGTTTCGAGCCTAGACATGCTTGTCGAGCCTGTCAGATGTTTTTCCAGTGGCTTGCACGGCTCGAACTTTAAAAACTAGGTTGTTCTACAAACACCATTGGCGTCTCCCCCTTATCACGACATTGACACACACCTTGGCAGACTTTCAAACAGTCCCCAGATGATGATCTTGGTATGCCAAATGATCTTGGCGAGAAGGACGTATACAATTGTCTCTCAGACTGTGTAATTTTTTGCCAGTCTACATCTCGTTTCTCCTTATCGACATTCTGCCCACTGGCATTCCACTACGCACGGCGCATACCCCACACTACCCTACACTAAGTCGGAGCTCAGACGAGCTTTGTCTTATCTTTCCAGTATCGTCCCTTGTAGCTAGCGGTATCGGCCTATAGGGTGTTAGTGTTGCGCTATAATTCCCGGCTATAATGACGTCTGTTTTACGTCACATGTGCTCGGTGCAATAAGACTTGTCCCGAGGTATAAAGACATGGTCAAGGTGGCTTTATCATGAAGATAAGACAGGCTGAAGAAGACCACCGCTTGGTTTCTTCCATCGAAAGCATGATTATTGACCTTGATACTGCTCAGTTTACCTCCGATTATTATGCATAACAATAAGCATACATTTATAGAAGTAGCTATTACTGTACTTTGTCAGTCCCTGTTCTTATCAGTGTTTTAATTCCGGGATTTGCAAAGTGTGTGCAGATGTGACCGTGCGCTATAATAATGACTGACGCCGGTATCGGTAGTATCCAGCGATCTCGCTATTGGTTACATGTCTTGAGACAACGGTAAACCCAGCGTCGTCACTTGAGGGGAACCTAAGGACTACAGTAGCTAGCTACAAGTACAAATAGGACAACGCCGCACGATGCTAATTCCACAGCCAGCCGGACCGCCCATGTTCCTTGTCAGTGTTCACCTGATCGGAGCTAAACGGACACAAGGGTCAGGTGGGCTATCGAACTTACTCCAGAGTAGGGGGCATTTCTATGTGCACCTTACCGGGACCTCGCTGTGCCCCATACTAATTCACCACAACAGACTAGTACATTACTATGAAGCGATTAGATCGCCTCCTTTTTCGACTTCACGATGACCAACGGCTCGATCTCCTCCGCCAAGTGGGGCTGTGATAGCAGAGAAAATGTTCTCTTGAACGTTGTAACGGGTGAATAAAAAGGGTCTTCCGTAATCGACCCGGAGCTGATTCCGCTAGACACGGATAGATCCTCTGTTTCGTTAGAGCAGTCGGTGTCAATGCTGCGGATGCTGCCAGTGTTGAGGCACAGACGTGGTGCTTTCCACCGGTACTTCTCGCATTCTTCCAGCGCGTTTGAGACCTCGGAAAGGATCGATTCCATGCTTATTTGGCTGTGCTGGAGAGACTCCACCGGAGTGAAATGAGTTAGTGGTGGTAATCCACTGGTATCTCGCGCCACGGGGGTATCTCGTGCCACGGGGGTATCTGGTTTGGTGGGGACATATTCTGATGCGGCAGGGGTAATATCTCTTTCCATTTTCTGGACGGTATCGAGTTTTGAAGTGTGCTTGAGTCTGTATTTTGATTTTGTACACACCACCCATGATAAGGTCAGGTGGTCTGTGCGTTTTGTATGCACACTTCTAGTCATTGTCTCAGTCATATTAAAGCCTAGTAGTGGACCGACCGACAGACCATTTGACGCAGTCAAATTGTTCATCTAAGACACACTACTTGTGTCTACTGTACAGTACAATACTCATACTTGTGCGGTTTCTACGCGCTGTAAGTGCAGCACGTTGTTATGGCATATATCATGCCCCCACTTTCAACTCCAAAAATGTGGGGGTATAAGGTTTATTTTTGTGCGGGGAACCTGCTCTTGGGGTGTTTACAGACGCCCATATTTTCCGTGTTTGGCCCATTTCTACCGTGTTCGGCTGATACAAACTTGCTACTAATGGTGCTAGTCCATATCAGCGAAGCTTGATCGTGGTGTTCTCGGCGGGCTTTGGTGGCGTTTTCGGCGGTCTTTGATGGCGTTTTCGGCGGGCTTGGTGGCATGCGTATGGTTAGACGGCTTCAGGTCGACTCTTGTCTTCTTGGTGGGCTTTCAATTTGCACAGGAGCGGGTGAAGTCGCTATCATGGGCAGTTTGTCCAACACTCTCGGAGACCTTTGAACAGCCATCAACCATGAAGTGCCCTACTACTTGTTGACTTTTGTAAACTCACAAACCCAATACCCACAACACATTACATCCAGATTCGCGGGAATTTACTCCAAGACATCATCTACTCTGATCGAGCAATCTGGTATCTCCGAGGCGTAACAATATCAGACACCAAGCAGCTGTGGCTGGAGGAGGACGACTCTCGCATAGAGGTCGAGCAGCAACACGCCAGGCAAAGCTCGACTGTGCTGTAAAAGAACTTTGACCTGTTGTCCGAAGTTCCTGCGAAGTCAGAGCTAACAACGGCAACTGGACCGAGAAAGGAGAAGAGACACACATCCGACAGCCTATTTTTGCTTCATGATCAGAAATCCTCCCTGAGAAACGAAGATCACCTTGAATATACATATCAGACCGGGTTACACAAATAGGTCCAAATGCTCCTCCTCCTTACTGCCACGGAATGGACGAGTACGTACGTATATGCGTGTCGTATTGCGTTCACAATATGAAATACAAGGTTTCAGATGTCAACAACAGCCCTCATCCTAGACAACCACAAGCAACGGTGAGCAGTTCCCTTCTCTCAATACAACTGCGACGACACATCAATGCACACGCCATGCAATCTTTCTGAAGGAATCATTCACCCAGCACCATGACTCACCCAGATGGAGACGCAGTTGCGTGGACACGACACAACGTGCCATATTCAGACTGGCACTCAGACTCGAAAACGTTCTGCATCATTCGCTACGCGTTTACGCCCAGAGTCCCTCAGCTTCTACTTTTAGTCCCACGTGACGATGTCAGAATGTTTAGTGCTTCAGCGAACACCGAATCCGCGTGTTCATGATCATTTTGCTAGTCTGTCTGCATGGTGCATCCACTATACAACGACTCGCGCCCAGCTTCCACAACCTCACTCTCGCGACCTTACAACCCCTGATATTCATGACTTCACGGCAACCATTCCACTGCAGTCCACAGCGTACCCATGACACTCACCACACAGTCCGGCTCTGATTAAGTACTCATTACACCACGTACTCAGTGTCGACACAAGACGACATGACGACACCGACCCTCCAGTCATTGTGCAGTAGGTGTAGCACCCGCGGTGGCACATGATAGGGCGAAAATCCGTGTCCGTGATAATCAGCAACGACGAGACGCGTTACACATGCCACCACGACTGACATACATTAACACCAGAAGCCCGGCGGCTAATAAAAGTGAGTATCACGTCAACAACACACAGAAGAATCCAAAGCAAAATAAGAGATTTCCAAAAAGGTGCAGTAGGAGAGTAATGGACTACAAGTAGCTAGCACTGCTGTGAACGCTGGCTGGGTTTGTGCTAACGTGCCGAAGTATTGCGCACGAGTCTACCAGCCACTTCTTACTAGAACGACGCCAAACGTTGTGAACATGCGTTACCTTCGTGAGACACACCTCAGAGGGCTGAGGCTTACTTGGAAATGGGGAACGGCAGTATGGAGAGATACCCATGAGATACCCAGCTTATCCAGGCCGATGACAGCTGCGAGACACTACACAGTAACACTCTTAGGGACCAAATCGCACATTAGTACCTCTTGATGTTAGATGTGTTTATCAATAAATTGAGCCCAAACTCTCGCTGAACTGATAATGTAGGAATCCCATTCCTGCGACAGTCATAGAACGTTACAGACTTCACAGTCCACTGTACTCAATGCCGGCTCTGTTTGAGAATCCCTTGCACCAGTTAAACCACAAGCAGCGTCGAAATGGTAAGAAATGGGAGCGTAACGGTACTGACCATAAAAACAAGGCCTGCTACTTCCACACCACTTTTTGACCCAAAAGCTGGGATGACGGATGGATATAGGTAATTCTCACTGACCCAGGGATATGACAATTATAAACTAGATAGAAAGTAGGGCAGCCAAATAATGATTCATCATCTTTACTGCTAAACAGATCTCTTGCTCCATGTACACCTCTACGTTGTTGTTGATGTACAAGGGATGACAGACCTTCATTGCGTGAGTATCAGTATACAGTAATCATCGCTTATTTATTACGAGCTCCGCCAGGACATACTTCTGCACTAAAACCTCCAACAGTGTTATTACCACCTGCCCTGCTATGGTCATGATCAAAAGCAACACATCCATTTCTGCCAGAACTGTTGTCTCCATCAGCACAATCACAGGTGCTATAGCAGGTACTACGAACTGAGATATCTACGTTATGTTTATTATTACAGTACCCTTGGTGAAACCACTGTCGGCTATGGATCTGACATGAACGGTAAAAATGGCAATGGTCGAGGTGATGGTCGCTCGGGTGGTGCTGCCAACGGTTCAGATGAGATGTGCTCTAATAAAAGCTCTGAAAGCGATTCATTTGACACCGGAGTCACAGCTAGCGCTAATAAATCGTCTGCATCATCTGAGGCTCCGTGTGTCAGCAACTCCTCAAGCTCTTCAGATCCGTACATTTAGTCCATTTGTCATCTGTCCAGTCTGTCCGGCTCACCCGGATCTTCTAACTTTGACTATTATGGCTCCCGTGACTCCAGGCTAGGTCCAGGGGTGATCTCCTCACTCGCCGGCGGATGATGTGATTCCTCAGCAGAAATCCGGGTCTTCCACAACTTGGCTTGCTCTCTTAAGGTCGTTGCTTTGGTCATCATTGCTACATATGGTGCTCAATACCAATACAATTCGGTAGCCCCATCAACTCATTTGAGCTTGTCCACGAAAGCTCTCTTAGGTAGCTCTCAAGACAAATAAATACTGTAGCTACAATCACTCGCAAGGAGGCGTTCCTAAAACCAGACT